>NC_140172.1:6840538-7440538 GCF_963971535.1 Notolepis coatsorum
AGAGAGAGAGAGAGAGAGAGAGAGAGAGAGCGAGCGAGCCCCCCCTCATCCGCATGCGCAGTAGTGCAAAACAAGGTACAACGACCACATCAAACAAGAGGTGGACGCGGGCAAATACTGCGGCATGGTCATGCTGGACCTACAAAAGGCCTTCGACACTGTCAATCACTCCATTCTAATGGACAAGCTAAAAGCAATTGGTTTTGATAGCTTATCAGTGAGCTGGATGCAATCCTACCTGGAGGGGAGAGAACAGATGGTAGAGGTAAACGGTACTCTATCCCCCCCCCCTCACAGTGAGCTGTGGTGTTCCACAAGGAAGCATACTAGGACCGCTACTCTTCCTAATTTATGCAAATGACATGTCATCAGCCTGTGACTGCAACTTGTTCCTGTTTGCGGACGACTCAGCCCTGCTGGTCTCTGACAAGAACAAATTGCAGGTTGAAAAAACCCTCAGCACGGAACTAGGCAAAATCTGCATATGGCTCGCTGATAACAAACTATCATTACACATGGGCAAAACAGAGTCCATTCTCTTCGGTTCAAATAACAAACTCAGCAAGACCGACGGATTCTCAGTTACAGTGGGTGACAATATTGTCACAAGGAAAGACGAAATTACCTACCTGGGTTCCATCCTAGAGGCAAATCTTTCCTGTGACAAAATGGCATCCAATGTAATAAAAAAAAGTCAACCAACGAACTAGATTCTTGTACCGGATCTCCTCTCTGGTAAACAAGAATACCCCTGAAGACTCTGGCAGGAGCACTCATTCAAGGGTACTATGACTATGCGTGCACCTCATGGTACCAAAGCACCTCAAAGGCGCTTAAAACAAAATTACAAACATCACAAAACAAACTGGTCAGACTACTACTTGACCTGAACCCCAGAACCCACCTCACCCCTGCCCACTTTGCCAACCTAGGATGGCTTAGAGTAGACGACAGAGTACAGCAACTTGCAATGGGCCTGGTCTACAAGATACACTATACGACCGGGGTGCACATGTACATGTCAAAATACGTCCCAAAGGTCAGTGAATACCACAACCACTACACCAGAGGAAGCTCAACAAATCATGTTAAACCCAGATTCGGCTCAAACAAGGGACTAAACACGTTTCGCAATTATGCCACAACAATGTGGAACGCCCTACCCAAAGCTGTAAAGGAATGTGAATCCCTGCCCACATTCAAACCGCTCTTAAAGAGCACCTACGGGAGGCTGCAATTCGAAACTGGCCACCGTAAATGCCCAAAACCCCCACCACCTCCTAACCCAGGTGGCCAAAAAGTTCCGGCCCATTAATGGCCTGTATCCGGCAGGCCGGAAGAAATTAGTCGGCCCAAGTCCGGCTGCCAGAGTCGGCCAAGTAGGCGGCAATGACTGACTGGCCGATTCCGGCCCGAGTACACTGGGCCAGGTCCGGGGTTGCCGGAAGCGGTGAACGTCCGGAATTGGCGGAATCGGCCCAGTAGGCGGCAATGACTGACTGGCCGATTCCGGCCCAAGTACACTGGGCCATGTCCGGGGTTGCCGGAAGCGGTGAACGTTGGCGGAATCGGCCCAGTAGGCGGCAATGACTGACTGGCCGATTGCGGCCCGAGTACACTGGGCCATGTCCGGGGTTGCCGGAAGCGGTGAACGTCCGGTTGCCTAAAGCAGCCCAGATGCGGCCCAAACACACTGGGCCAGGTCTGGTTGCCCGAAGCCTAGCCGACACTGCCAATGCAATGGTACTACACAGTAAATTTATTAACAAAAAAATATCACATCCTCCTCTCTGAACCCAAAGACAAAGCCTCCAATGAAATGAACCCATTGTTCCCCTGCAACAGCTTCTCCCACAGGGGATCTTTGATTAAACACCTGCTATCAGAAGAATATAGACAGTCAGAAAAAAAGTTCACTGTTTACTACTTAAGTACATTTAAAAGTAGAAACTTTGACTTTTACTCAAGTGTGTACTTTCACTTAAACGTTCATGTTAGTCTAGCTTAGCAACATTTTTTAGGAGAATTAATAAAAAAACGAGTGATATGGCCGTTCAGTTGTAAATGAAAGCCTGCATTTAGTAAGACGTTGTTTATAAATGTCTTTTGGTTTAGTTATGAATGAATGACAGCATCTCTATAGCACAGCTCTATTACTAGGACATAAAGTGCTTTGGAATGACTGTATACATCATTCACAACGGGTGGCCCCAGCAGGAATCAAACTCCTAACCGTGACAGTGTTAGTGCCATGCTCGGAGTGCCAAGCACAAGACCCCAATGTTATGCGGGGCTCTGCTCATAGGCGGGCGGCTCGTGGCGTGGCTCGTAGTCCTGGTTGTAGAAGCAACCGTCGCCCTCCATGGAGACCCCCCTCCTCCCGCGTCACCCCAGCGAGGTGGCGGGTGGCGACCCTGACGAGGTGAGCCATGGTGGGGTGGCGGGGGCCGGCAGGGGGAGGCCCCTGGCCCTGTGGGGGGGCTCCGGAGAAAAGCGCCAGGGGGCCGGGCCGGGAGGCGCCCCTGGGGCACCCCGGGAGGCGTGGGCATAGCCTTACGGACCACGGGGGAATAGGTGACGTGGGGGCGTAGCGTGGCGGGGGTCTGGGGGAGCTGTCGCCGGCCCCGGCGAGGCGTGCTGGTCCCCGACGTGGAGGGGACGGGACTTCCACTCACTGCCCTACACGAAAAGTGAAAAAGGCAAATAAAAAGAACGAACCACAAATTCAACGACAGAAGAGAAGAGGATGAGATAGAGAGAGAGAAGAGAGAGAAGAGAGAGAGAAGAGAGAGAAGGAAAGCAAGATAACAAAATACAACAAGAGCCACAGTATGGAAGCAAATGAGTGACAGAAGTATTTGAATTTGATCAGACACCGAATTTATAGCATTGAAAATAATTACTTTGAAAACATGTATCTGAATTGAATTTATAGCATTGAAAATAATTACTTTGAAAACATGTATCTGAATTTTTTCAGACACCAAATTTATAGCATTGAAAATAATTACTTTGAAAACATGTATCTGATTTTTGAATTTTATCAGACACCGAATTTATAGCATTGAAAATAATCACTTTGAAAACATGTATCTGAATTTTTACATGTACATGTATGAAGGACAATGTGTGTACTGCCTAATATCTGTGTTGGTACAATTATATATAAAACGATATATATATTTGAGCGACTAGCCCACTAGCGAGGCAACCTCCTGCACCATCGCAGCAGCGCCGAGCGTGGTGATACAAGCGGGCTGCTCTGAGGAAAGGAGCCCCTTCACGCTAGTGGGCTAGTCGCTCAAATATATATCGTTTTATATATAATTGTACCAACACAGATATTAGGCAGTACACACATTGTCCTGCAATACATGTACAGTGAATGCACAGCTACATTCGCCATATATTTCTATCGCTGCTGCGGTCTACAGTGAAATGCAATATTATTATTATTGTAAAGATCATTACAATTATTATTTTGTGCACGTTGTGCAAATTGAGAGGCTGTGCTCTTTGCACACAACCCTCGTACACTTGTAACATTGCCTCTCCAGGCTGCGATTGTAATGATAATCTTTACAATAATAATAATATTGCATTTCACTGTAGACCGCAGCAGCGATAGAAATATATGGCGAATGTAGCTGTGCATTCACTGTATGTATTGCAGGACAATGTGTGTACTGCCTAATATCTGTGTTGGTACAATTATATATAAAACGATATATATTTTAGCGACTAGCCCACTAGCGTCCTGCTAGTTAAAGACAGCCGAGGTTGAGTAGTTTCTTCTGATATCACTTTCAAACTCCAAGTGATTCGTTGCAATGTACGCGGAAATGCTGCGTTGTGTTGCAATGTACTACATGCATTTGTCTGAGCGGGGCGAAAGGAAAGGCGCATTACCGTACTGGCGTGCGGTGACGAATGCGGAAGCATTCTTGCACTCTTCCGCTGGCAATAAGCTACACGCATACTGTCCTTCTGAAGCTCTGAAGTCATTAGTGGCCATGAACCTAAAGAGAGAGAGCGAGAATACGTTAGTAGATAGTCTAAGGCCAGTGATTCTCAATATTATTTTGCATATCTAGGACCTCTAATTTAGTCCATGTCATGCACATCTACATACAATATACTGTAGCATTACAAACCATTTGACAGCCAGGTCCAGCACCTCTCCGTTCTTGTCTTCTAGGAGCCATCGCAGCATGGCCAAGACCTTCCTCATCCAGCATACTGTCCTTCTGAAGGCATTAGTGGCCATGAACCTAGAGAGAGCGAGAATACGTTAGTAGATAGTCTAAGGCCAGTGATTCTCAATATTATTTTGCATATCTAGGACCTCTAATTTAGTCCACGTCATGCACATCTACATACAATATACTGTAGCATCCATCAACACAGGATGACCCTTTCCAGCTGTTGAAATGAAAGTCCCAGATTGAAAAGTATATATATACACAGTCACACACACAATAAAACATTTTATACATCACTTACAAGCATGACCACTTGAAGATCTTGAAGACTTGGTAGATCTTGACCGTCTTGGGAGAGAGAGAGATAGAGAAGGCATTACAGGATGACTCTTTGAAAATGATGTCCCAGATTAAAAAGTATATATTATATATACACAGTCACACACACAATAAAAAAAATGTATACATCACTTACGACCACTTGAAGTAGTTGTTCTTGAGCCGTCTTCTGCGTTCATCTCATTGATGAGATCCAGCACTGTAACAGTATATTTGCAACAATGAAATTATATATTTTATTACAACTCTATCAGCTGAGTAACAATATTCATCAAAGTGTTGCGTGTTACAGCGTAGGTTAGTTTATTAGTGCATGACAGTAGGGTTTTACATACTGTAAAAAAACAAACACTTAACAAGTTAATATCTGAGATTTGGAAACACAGTAACATCACTACAATAAACTCAAACCGGTCTACATATAAATCAGAAAATCTGACAGGTTTGTCCAGATTATCTTAATTTGGAGGCCTAACCAAAAGTAAGCATATCTGACTAGGGGCAGGTTGGTGTAGACTGACTAGGGGCATGGTGGTGTAGACTGACTAGGGGCATGGTGGTGTAGACTGACTAGGGGCATGGTGGTGGTGTAGACTGACTAGGGGCATGGTGGTGGTGTAGACTGACTAGGGGCATGGTGGTGGTGTAGACTGACTAGGGGCATGGTGGTGTAGACTGACTAGGGGCATGGTGGTGGTGTAGACTGACTAGGGGCATGGTGGTGTAGACTGACTAGGGGCATGGTGGTGGTGTAGACTGACTAGGGGCATGGTGGTGTAGACTGACTAGGGGCATGGTGGTGAATAACAAAACAACGATTGTGTGCAGACAATTGAAAATGTTGGGTTCCTTTCCACTTTCTTGAATATAGAAAAAATTTAAATACTTGTTCTAGAACTGTATTTTTTGCACTTGTTTTTAAGTTACTGGGAATACCCTTTCCTTGTTTTTGCTCATTTTAACAGACAAAACACAACACATTCTAGTAATTCTGGTTTACACCTAACCCTTATTATTGCTGTTATGATTTCCAAAAATAAAATCTCACCAATCTTTAGTAAAATAGGAGATTTAAGTGTTTATCTGGAATTGTGAGGATAGGTATTCGCGGTAACCTGGGATCAATATGTGAAACGTAATTATCTCCTCAAATAATTGGCCACAAAAGACGAAACTCATTTTGGTTGTTCATTGGGGTGCCAAGATCATGCCCAAAACATATCATGCATCTGCCATGAAAATTAAGCCTTTTATGTTTGTTATCAATTGAAGGTCATGAACTATGTTGACTCATATCCCATACCCGGATTTTTCCTTCAGATTCAGCTAAATTTGAATTCTCTTGAGATAACTCGGGGAGAACTATGGTATTATGTTACATGATGATGATATCCCTACAAAACAACCAAAACATTTTAATTCTCTCTTAAATTGGAGGAGATAGTGAATTGGTATTCCCGGTAACTTAGGTCAACTTTAGAGGTCCGCCATCCCTCATTACATGATGTTTTTTTTTTTAAAGGTTAATTATTTGGCATCTATAACAATCATTCTTGACATGAGAAAAGATTTTAATGTTGTTCGTATAACGTCCTGGGTTATATGGCTTAGAAATGGGGCAGGTTACCAGGAATACATGCGTTACCCATAGAGAGAGAGAGAGAGAGAGAGAGAGAGAGAGAGAGAGAGAGAGAGGGGGAGAGAGGGCATTACAGGATGACTATTTGAAATGATGTCCCAGATTAAAAAGTATATATTATATATACATACACAGTCAGACACACACAATAAAAAAAATGTATACATCACTTACGACCACTTGAAGTAGTTGTTCTTGAGCCGTCTTCTGCGTTCATCTCATTGATGAGATCCAGCACTGTAACAGTATTTGCAACAATGAAATTATATATTTTATTACAACTCTATCAGCTGAGTAACAATATTCATCAAAGTGTTGCGTGTTACAGCGTAGGTTAGTTTATTAGTGCATGACAGTAGGGTTAGTAAGCTCCCCAAGCTAACACAAGCTAATTCAACACGGACCACAGCTCCCCAAGCTAACACAACACAGACCGCAGCTCCCCAAGCTAACACAACACAGACTGCAGCTCCCCAAGCTAATACAACACGGACCACAGCTCCCCAAGCTAACACAACACAGACCACAGCTCCCCAAGCTAACACAAGCTAACACAACACAGACCGCAGCTCCCCAAGCTAACACAAGCTAATACAACACGGACCACAGCTCCCCAAGCTAACACAACACAGACCGCAGCTCCCCAAGCTAACACAAGCTAATACAACACGGACCACAGCTCCCCAAGCTAACACAACACAGACCGCAGCTCCCCAAGCTAACACAAGCTAACACAACACAGACCGCAGCTCCCCAAGCTAACACAAGCTAATACAACACGGACCACAGCTCCCCAAGCTAACAAAAGTTAGCTCTCATAGTCATAACGCTATCAGCTCCGGGTACAGTATAGCAACGTTAGCTAGTCATACCGTTAGCCAGTTAGCAGCTCCGGTAGTTTACCCCGCCAGTTTCATAATATCGAGCTAATAACGTTACAGTAGTCACTGAAAACACAGACTAAACAGCACTCATTTATATCAGCGGCACGCATTACTTATAAATAATAAAATATATGTGTTGCACACAATTACCTGAGGAGAAGATGCAACAGTTGCAATGCTCACGACGTGGTGGAGACTCTTCTGTAACGCGCTTCAATTCAAATTTCAAACCGGGATCCCCCACAATGCAACGCATCAGTGTTGCCAGATTTGAGAGTCCGCCTTCATCTGACAGCCCTTTGATAATAATGGGCGGTTCGGATATTGTTAATCCGATCTGGCAACCATGCTCGGATCCTTGTTTCTCCGCACAGACTGACCACGGTTTTGATTGATTGATTGAAAACTTTATTAACAGATTGCAGAATGGGTACAATACAGTACAGCTCAATACACACAATTGTTAAGGGGATGCAGACCAGAGAAAGACTTTCGTCTTGCATCAGGGTCCCCCATTTTCAATTCATCAGGATATACGGCTATACATTTATGAAAACGTATACATTATAGGTGGGGGGGTGGGTGGGGTGGGGGGGGTTGGGTAGGTTGGGTAGGGGTGGACACTGGACACTGTACAACTGCACAAGCAACTGTACATATTGACAAAACCATGTTTGGTAATTGACTGTACATTGGGTTGGGTTAGGACATTTACAGGGGCCAGTTTCGAATTGCAGTCTCCCGTAGGTGTTCTTTGAGAGTGGTTTTGAAAGTGGGTAGTGATTCACATTCCTTTACAGCTTTGGGTAGGGCGTTCCACATTGATGTGGCATAATTGCGAAACGTGTTCCTGTTTGAGCCGAATCTGGGTTTAACATGATTTGTGGAGCTCCCTCTATGGTGTTGTGGTCGTGGTATTCACTGACCTTTGGGAAGTATTTTGATATGTACACATATATGGGTACCTTGATCGTGTATAGTGTATCTTGTAGACAGGCCCATTGCAAGTTGCTGCACTCTGTCGTCTACTCTAAGCCGTTGTCACGTGGGCAGGGGCGAGGTGGGTTCTAGGAGTAAGGTCAAGCATGTAGTCTGACCAGTTTGTTTTGAGATGAATTGTGTAGCAGGGTCAAGTCAAGTCAAGTCAAGTCAAGTCAAGAGTTTTAATTGTCACGGCATACAAGTATACAATGAAATGCGGGTGGTCTTGCCCGCAACGATGTGCAATACGTGGTACAACATATAATAGAATCCAATAAAAAAACAACATTGTGCAATAAACAGGTAACAGGTAACATATTTGTGACATCTCGGTATCTGTACATATTATTTACAGGGCATATAGGACACGGTCAAAGAACACCAGATCCAGGCGTACAACTAGAACCACCAGAACAGTGAATACGAGCAAAGTAACACGACTAACTGGTAACGACAGATACAGATTACAAAACATACAATTAAAAACTAAAAATCTCTAGAAAATCTAGTCAATTTACAAACCAATGAGCTTCTAGATACAGTAGAAAGGATATGCAGCCAGTATGAGCTTCTAGACAGACAGTAGAAGAGATATGCAGCCAGTATGAGCTTCTAGATACAGTAGAACAGATATGCAGCCAGTATGAGCTTCTAGATACAGTAGAACAGATATGCAGCCAGTATATGAGCTTCTAGATACAGTAGAACAGATATGCAGCCAGTATGATCTTCTAGAGACAGTAGAACAGATATGCAGCCAGTATGAGCTTCTAGATACAGTAGAACAGATATGCAGCCAGTATGAGCTTCTAGATACAGTAGAACAGATATGCAGCCAGTATGAGCTTCTAGATAAGACAGTAGAAGAGATATGCAGCCAGTATGAGCTTCTAGATAAGACAGTAGAAGAGATATGCAGCCAGTATGAGCTTCTAGATAAGACAGTAGAAGAGATATGCAGCCAGTATGAGCTTCTAGATAGACAGTAGACCAGATATGCAGCCAGATGAGCTTCTAGATAAGACAGTAGAAGAGATATGCAGCCAGTATGAGCTTCTAGATAAGACAGTAGAACAGATATGCAGCCAGTATGAGCTTCTAGACAGACAGTAGAAGAGATATGCAGCCAGTATGAGCTTCTAGATACAGTAGAACAGATATGCAGCCAGTGTGAGCTTCTAGATACAGTAGAACAGATATGCAGCCAGTATGAGCTTCTAGATACAGTAGAACAGATATGCAGCCAGTATGATCTTCTAGAGACAGTAGAACAGATATGCAGCCAGTATATGATCTTCTAGAGACAGTAGAACAGATATGCAGCCAGTATGAGCTTCTAGATACAGTAGAACAGATATGCAGCCAGTATGAGCTTCTAGATAAGACAGTAGAAGAGATATGCAGCCAGTATGAGCTTCTAGATAAGACAGTAGAAGAGATATGCAGCCAGTATGAGCTTCTAGATAAGACAGTAGAAGAGATATGCAGCCAGTATGAGCTTCTAGATAAGACAGTAGAACAGATATGCAGCCAGTATGAGCTTCTAGACAGACAGTAGAAAAGATATGCAGCCAGTATGAGCTTCTAGATACAGTAGAACAGATATGCAGCCAGTATGAGCTTCTAGATACAGTAGAACAGATATGCAGCCAGTATGAGCTTCTAGATACAGTAGAACAGATATGCAGCCAGTATGAGCTTCTAGATAAGACAGTAGAAGAGATATGCAGCCAGTATGAGCTTCTAGATAAGACAGTAGAAGAGATATGCAGCCAGTATGAGCTTCTAGATAAGACAGTAGAAGAGATATGCAGCCAGTATGAGCTTCTAGATAAGACAGTAGAAGAGATATGCAGCCAGTATGAGCTTCTAGATAGACAGTAGAACAGATATGCAGCCAGTATGAGCTTGTTGCATACTCATGTTAAACAGTTGGCATTAGTGCAGAATTGAACTAAAACTGTCTCATAGGAACGGATTCTGGAATGGCATTTTGAATAAATGACTAAATGACATAAATGAAAGCTCTCATCGACTCCGACAGATTGCTAGTCATTCATAATGGCATCGAAAGACTGTCCAAATGACCTGTGTTGTGTTAGCTTGTGTTAGCTTGGGGAGCTGCGGTCTGTGTTGTGTTAGCTTGGGGAGCTGCAGTCTGTGTTGTGTTAGCTTGTGTTAGCTTGTGTTAGCTTGGGGAGCTGCGGTCCATGTTGTGTTAGCTTGGGGAGCTGCAGTCTGTGTTGTGTTGGCTTGTGTTAGCTTGGGGAGCTGCGGTCCATGTTGTGTTAGCTTGTGTTAGCTTGGGGAGCTGCGGTCCATGTTGTGTTAGCTTGTGTTAGCTTGGGGAGCTGCAGTCTGTGTTGTGTTAGCTTGTGTTAGCTTGGGGAGCTGCGGTCCATGTTGTGTTAGCTTGGGGAGCTGCGGTCCATGTTGTGTTAGCTTGTGTTAGCTTGGGGAGCTGCAGTCTGTGTTGTGTTAGCTTGTGTTAGCTTGGGGAGCTGCGGTCCATGTTGTGTTAGCTTGTGTTAGCTTGGGGAGCTGCAGTCTGTGTTGTGTTAGCTTGTGTTAGCTTGGGGAGCTGCGGTCCATGTTGTGTTAGCTTGTGTTAGCTTGGGGAGCTGCGGTCCATGTTGTGTTAGCTTGTGTTAGCTTGGGGAGCTGCGGTCCATGTTGTGTTAGCTTGTGTTAGCTTGGGGAGCTGCGGTCCATGTTGTGTTAGCTTGTGTTAGCTTGGGGAGCTGCAGTCTGTGTTGTGTTAGCTTGTGTTAGCTTGGGGAGCTGCGGTCCATGTTGTGTTAGCTTGTGTTAGCTTGGGGAGCTGCGGTCCATGTTGTGTTAGCTTGTGTTAGCTTGGGGAGCTGCAGTCTGTGTTGTGTTAGCTTGTGTTAGCTTGGGGAGCTGCAGTCTGTGTTGTGTTAGCTTGTGTTAGCTTGGGGAGCTGCGGTCCATGTTGTGTTAGCTTGTGTTAGCTTGGGGAGCTGCAGTCTGTGTTGTGTTAGCTTGTGTTAGCTTGGGGAGCTGCGGTCCATGTTGTGTTAGCTTGGGGAGCTGCGGTCCATGTTGTGTTAGCTTGTGTTAGCTTGGGGAGCTGCAGTCTGTGTTGTGTTAGCTTGTGTTAGCTTGGGGAGCTGCGGTCCATGTTGTGTTAGCTTGTGTTAGCTTGGGGAGCTGCAGTCTGTGTTGTGTTAGCTTGTGTTAGCTTGGGGAGCTGCGGTCCATGTTGTGTTAGCTTGTGTTAGCTTGGGGAGCTGCGGTCCATGTTGTGTTAGCTTGTGTTAGCTTGGGGAGCTGCGGTCCATGTTGTGTTAGCTTGTGTTAGCTTGGGGAGCTGCGGTCCATGTTGTGTTAGCTTGTGTTAGCTTGGGGAGCTGCGGTCCATGTTGTGTTAGCTTGTGTTAGCTTGGGGAGCTGCGGTCCATGTTGTGTTAGCTTGTGTTAGCTTGGGGAGCTGCAGTCTGTGTTGTGTTAGCTTGTGTTAGCTTGGGGAGCTGCGGTCCATGTTGTGTTAGCTTGTGTTAGCTTGAGGAGCTGCGGTCCATGTTGTGTTAGCTTGTGTTAGCTTGGGGAGCTGCAGTCTGTGTTGTGTTAGCTTGTGTTAGCTTGGGGAGCTGCGGTCCATGTTGTGTTAGCTTGTGTTAGCTTGGGGAGCTGCGGTCCATGTTGTGTTAGCTTGTGTTAGCTTGGGGAGCTGCAGTCTGTGTTGTGTTAGCTTGTGTTAGCTTGGGGAGCTGCGGTCCATGTTGTGTTAGCTTGTGTTAGCTTGGGGAGCTGCAGACTGTGTTGTGTTAGCTTGTGTTAGCTTGGGGAGCTGCGGTCCATGTTGTGTTAGCTTGTGTTAGCTTGGGGAGCTGCAGTCTGTGTTGTGTTAGCTTGTGTTAGCTTGGGGAGCTGCGGTCCATGTTGTGTTAGCTTGTGTTAGCTTGGGGAGCTGCGGTCCATGTTGTGTTAGCTTGTGTTAGCTTGGGGAGCTGCAGTCTGTGTTGTGTTAGCTTGTGTTAGCTTGGGGAGATGCGGTCCATGTTGTGTTAGCTTGGGGAGCTGCGGTCCATGTTGTGTTAGCTTGTGTTAGCTTGGGGAGCTGCAGTCTGTGTTGTGTTAGCTTGTGTTAGCTTGGGGAGCTGCGGTCCATGTTGTGTTAGCTTGGGGAGCTGCGGTCCATGTTGTGTTAGCTTGTGTTAGCTTGGGGAGCTGCGGTCCATGTTGTGTTAGCTTGTGTTAGCTTGGGGAGCTGCGGTCCATGTTGTGTTAGCTTGGGGAGCTGCGGTCCATGTTGTGTTAGCTTGTGTTAGCTTGGGGAGCTGCAGTCTGTGTTGTGTTAGCTTGTGTTAGCTTGGGGAGCTGCGGTCCATGTTGTGTTAGCTTGGGGAGCTGCGGTCCATGTTGTGTTAGCTTGTGTTAGCTTGGGGAGCTGCAGTCTGTGTTGTGTTAGCTTGTGTTAGCTTGGGGAGCTGCGGTCCATGTTGTGTTAGCTTGTGTTAGCTTGGGGAGCTGCAGTCTGTGTTGTGTTAGCTTGTGTTAGCTTGGGGAGCTGCGGTCCATGTTGTGTTAGCTTGTGTTAGCTTGGGGAGCTGCGGTCCATGTTGTGTTAGCTTGGGGAGCTGCGGTCCATGTTGTGTTAGCTTGTGTTAGCTTGGGGAGCTGCAGTCTGTGTTGTGTTAGCTTGTGTTAGCTTGGGGAGCTGCGGTCCATGTTGTGTTAGCTTGGGGAGCTGCGGTCCATGTTGTGTTAGCTTGTGTTAGCTTGGGGAGCTGCAGTCTGTGTTGTGTTAGCTTGTGTTAGCTTGGGGAGCTGCGGTCCATGTTGTGTTAGCTTGTGTTAGCTTGGGGAGCTGCAGTCTGTGTTGTGTTAGCTTGTGTTAGCTTGGGGAGCTGCGGTCCATGTTGTGTTAGCTTGTGTTAGCTTGGGGAGCTGCGGTCCATGTTGTGTTAGCTTGTGTTAGCTTGGGGAGCTGCAGTCTGTGTTGTGTTAGCTTGTGTTAGCTTGGGGAGCTGCGGTCCATGTTGTGTTAGCTTGGGGAGCTGCGGTCCATGTTGTGTTAGCTTGTGTTAGCTTGGGGAGCTGCAGTCTGTGTTGTGTTAGCTTGTGTTAGCTTGGGGAGCTGCGGTCCATGTTTTGTTAGCTTGTGTTAGCTTGGGGAGCTGCAGTCTGTGTTGTGTTAGCTTGTGTTAGCTTGGGGAGCTGCGGTCCATGTTGTGTTAGCTTGTGTTAGCTTGGGGAGCTGCGGTCCATGTTGTGTTAGCTTGTGTTAGCTTGGGGAGCTGCGGTCCATGTTGTGTTAGCTTGTGTTAGCTTGGGGAGCTGCGGTCCATGTTGTGTTAGCTTGTGTTAGCTTGGGGAGCTGCAGTCTGTGTTGTGTTAGCTTGTGTTAGCTTGGGGAGCTGCGGTCCATGTTGTGTTAGCTTGTGTTAGCTTGGGGAGCTGCGGTCCATGTTGTGTTAGCTTGTGTTAGCTTGGGGAGCTGCAGTCTGTGTTGTGTTAGCTTGTGTTAGCTTGGGGAGCTGCAGTCTGTGTTGTGTTAGCTTGTGTTAGCTTGGGGAGCTGCGGTCCGTGTTGTGTTAGCTTGTGTTAGCTTGGGGAGCTGCAGTCTGTGTTGTGTTAGCTTGTGTTAGCTTGGGGAGCTGCGGTCCATGTTGTGTTAGCTTGTGTTAGCTTGGGGAGCTGCGGTCCATGTTGTGTTAGCTTGTGTTAGCTTGGGGAGCTGCGGTCCATGTTGTGTTAGCTTGTGTTAGCTTGGGGAGCTGCAGTCTGTGTTGTGTTAGCTTGTGTTAGCTTGGGGAGCTGCGGTCCATGTTGTGTTAGCTTGTGTTAGCTTGGGGAGCTGCGGTCTGTGTTGTGTTAGCTTGGGGAGCTGCAGTCTGTGTTGTGTTAGCTTGGGGAGCTACAGTCCGTGTTGTGTTAGCTTGGGAAGCTGCAGTCTGTGTTGTGTTAGCTTGTGTTAGCTTGGGGAGCTGCGGTCCATGTTGTGTTAGCTTGGGGAGCTGCGGTCCGTGTTGTGTTAGCTTGGGGAACTGCGGTCCGTGTTGTGTTAGCTTGTGTTAGCTTGGGGAGCTGCAGTCTGTGTTGTGTTAGAGTGTTAGCTTGGGGAGCTGCGGTCCATGTTGTGTTAGCTTGGGGAGCTGCAGTCTGTGTTGTGTTAGCGTTAGCTTGGGGAGCTGCGGCCCATGTTGTGTTAGCTTGGGGAGCTGCGGTCTGTGTTGTGTTAGCTTGTGTTAGCTTGGGGAGCTGCGGTCTGTGTTGTGTTAGCTTGGGGAGCTGCAGTCTGTGTTGTGTTAGCTTGGGGAGCTACAGTCCGTGTTGTGTTAGCTTGGGGAGCTGCAGTCCCTGTTGTGTTAGCTTGGGGAGCTGCGGTCTGTGTTGTGTTAGATTGGGGAGCTGCAGTCTGTGTTGTGTTAGCTTGGGGAGCTGCGGTCCATGTTGTGTTAGCTTGGGGAGCTGCTAACTATAGAGGCCATAACCACAGTATTACATATACTCTTGTTAGCTTTATGAGGCTACATCAACACTGTAGCTGAGGGGTACAATTCCCTGACTGTATTGTTAGATATGATATTTAATACCACTACCTCATGTACTTTAACTTCTGGCCACCCAGTACAAGATATAAGTATGATGAACACTTTCCCACCTGATGAAACGAACCAACACAAATGTACCAAATCGAATATTTAATACAGCAAAGGGTGTATACAACATTCACTTAATTACATTTATGATTTGAAATATTGAATATGCACTTTTATGGCAAATGAGTATTCGTAGGTAAATCAACATTGAATGTCCAATCTCTGGTTGCGCAGGGAGTAAGTATACAACCTGGAATATTTAGGAAACGATAGCGATGGTACTTAAATGATTATAGCTGGATACACTAAGGGGGGGGGGGTCCCGCTGGTTGTAAGACAGTAGGAGGGGGGGGTTAGAGAAGCCGCTGGCGGTATCCCATCTGGCCGACGGTGTCTTGGGAGAATCCAAAGTCTTAGACACAGTGCCCACAGAACCTCGGGCAGCAGACGAATACAGCTGGACCCTCTGTGGAACGGTATCTGCCGGTCCACAACGGAGAGACGTGGTGCGACCTCACGTGTAGAGCACCGCCTCACCTGGAGTCCTCTCCGGGGGGTAATTCCAACACTCGACAGTGTTGGCCTTTATCCATGGAATAATCAAAGCACACAAAGCATAATCCAAGAGCCGTGGAAGGCTCGCCGTCGTCGGGTAGAGTAATCCAATATACAGGTCCAGTCGCTCTTGACCCGGAGCTCCTCGGATGCAATCACCACTAGGGGTCTGACCAGCCTGGATAAGCGTCCAGATAACGTCAGGAACGATGGGGGTACTGATAACTGTAGAACTCGAACCGAACGATGCACCATACATAAATAGACTATTATTAGCTTAATAGAATACGTCCAACTCGACGGTATGGTGCCAAACTATGACCATTCAACTATTAATCTACACGATATCTCAATGCCTATTCTGGGCCAAGTAGGCCCTACTACACCGCACGTGCTTCGTGGGGAGGCTTTTGCGTCTGTCACTCTGTTGGAGGGTAAAGAACTGGACTAAAAGAAAGTTCTACTTTACGAGCGCCATATATATATGCGCTATGAACAAATAGTACCACACGTATTTCGCCCGACATATTACTGCGCGGAACCGGGGGTTGCCTCGACATGTTAGGCGGCACGATTGAACTTGGACCTAGGGGTATGGCAACCTGGCGCCAGGTTCTCGTCCAATGGTAGAATGAAACTATTATGGGCTGTTTAGTAGAAACGGGGATATTCAATGCATATTGTACAAGGAATATACAGGGGATATCAAACGATATACAAATACAATTAAATATATATATATAAATAAATATACATATTTGGTTTAATCTGATCCTTCACAACAGCCGCCCCCTAATTAGTCCCACCTAATTAGCTAAGCAGAGACAGATTAACCGCACTGTCTTCCACTCAAGGTCCGCTGTAAGGTCAGTCAACTCACAAAGTCATAGGGTCATGGTCATCATCGATAGTATCTGGGAGTCGGGGCAGTTCTATGAGCCTCGCCACGGGCCGTGTGTAGGTGCGCCCTTGGACGAGTACTTCAGCTGCTCGGACCTTGCCATCGGCACCGGTGATCACTTTGCTTACGCTGCCAGCCGGCCACATAGCTCTGGGGAGTGACTGGTCAACTATCATGACGACTGTTCCTTCTGTCAAGTTGTCTCTCTCTTTTACCCACTTCTGGCGGGTCTGTAGAGACGGTAGGTAGTGAAGTAGGAAGCTGCTCCAAAACTTGTCAGCTAGTACTTGGCTGTACCTCCACAGTCTTCGGCCGTTCGCTTCTTCGGGCCTGTACATTGTCTGGGGTAGCGCGGGGTCCAGCCGCCCCATTAGGAGTGTGTTGGGGGTGACTGGGTCGACATCTGCTACATCACTGGAGACGTAACCGAGGGGCTTTGAGTTCAATACTCCCTCGATCTCCGTGAGGACTGTCATTAGGACTTCCTCTGCCACAGTCTGGGCTCCGAGTACGGCATACAGGGCTGTCTTTATAGAACGTACTTCTCGTTCCCAGGTTCCACCGAAGTGGGGTGCGTTCGGGGGAGTAAACTGGAAGTCAATCTGGGCTGGAGCGAGGTGGGTCTTAAGTTCTGGGCCCATAGCTTGGAAGCTCTCTCTCAGCTCTCTTTCTCCGCCTTTGAAGTTGGTCCCGTGATCAGACAACAATGTAGACGGTTGTCCTTTCCGTGATATGAATCTCCGGAAGGCCATAAGGAATGAGTCTGTGCTCATGGTCGGAAGGAGCTCGATATGTATCGCTCTGGTGGTCATGCATTTGAATACAATACCCCACCGCTTCTCGGTGCCTCTTCCTCTCTTTATATACAACGGGCCAAAACAGTCCATGCCTGTGGAGTGGAATGACTTGTCGCCGATTCGGAGGCGACAGGGGGTAGGTCAGCCATCCGTGGTATGCTGGGCTGCGCGCGCCACTTACGGCAGTCTAGACAGGTTCGCTGGAAGCGCCGTACTGCTTCTCTGCCTTGCAATATCCAATAACGACGTCTGATCTCCGCGAAGACTCTCTCTGCTCCGGCGTGGTGCACATCCTCGTCGTATTTCTTTATGATCAGCTCTGTGACCTTGTGTCGGCTGTTCAAGACGATCGGGTGCTTAATGTCATCTGGTAGATCGGGGGCTCTCCGCAGGCGACCACCCACTCTGATGAGATTATGTGCGTCACTCTCTGGTGCCAGGTGAATCAGTCTGCTGTCTGATGGGACAGGGTTTCCTCCCTGTAGACAGTCTAGCTCATCGGGGAACGAGTCTCTCTGGGCTCGTTGTAGTAGAAGAAGTTCTGCTTCTTCGTAGTCAGCTGCTGACATGTCAGTGGTGGACTGAATCTCTGGGTGGTGCCGCAGGAATGTTCTTTGTTGCGCACTCTCTAGGGTAATGCAGTCATCTATGTTCGTGTCTGTGGAGGCGACAGTGCTCAGTCCACAGAACATAGGCTTCTTGTTCTCAGCCTCCTCGCTACTTGCTTCCCTCGGGGTGGGCGTAGGCCAATCTCCTTCCGGGAGCTGGAGGAATGCTGGTCCGTCACTGTAGATGTTGCGACGGGTTAGGTCATCCAGGGACATTCCCCGGGTGATGACGTCAGCTGGGTTGTGTTTGGTATCCACATACCTCCAGCTTGCTTCTTCTGTTAATTCCTGAATCTCGGTGACTCTGACTCCCACAAAGACTTTGTATCTGCATGAATCAGACTTAATCCATGTGAGTACTGTCGTGGAATCTGACCACAAGATTGTTCTATGCACCGGAATGGTGAGTTCACGTTGGATTAACGTGGCTAGATGCGCTCCTGCGAGGGCTGCGCAGAGCTCTAGACGTGGGATAGATTGTTGCTTACGTGGGGCTATCCTTGAGCGGGCCAGTATGAAAGCAGTGTGTATCTCTCCTCCCATCTCTTGGGCACGCAAATAGGCAACCGATCCGTAGGCTACTTCGGAGGCATCGCTGAAGACGTGTAGCTCAATCTCGCATGTCTCTGGCCTCACTGTGGATGGGAAGTAGCTGCGGCGTATATTGACACCTGGGAGTGAGCGGAGTTCCGTCTCCCACTCTCTCCATGTTGAGGCAAGGTGTGCGGGTATTGGGTCGTCCCAGCCCTGGTCCTTGTCCCATAGTGCTCGTACAATCATCTTTGCCCTGGTGGTGTAGGGTAGAATACATCCCAGCGGGTCATATTGTCTGGCGAGTGTTCTGTACACACTCCGTCTGGTGGTCGGTATCGCCGCCGACCTTCCTTGCTCTGGAGCCAAGGGTTTGTGTCTATAGTGGAGCGAGTCTGTTTTGAA
This sequence comes from Notolepis coatsorum, assembly GCF_963971535.1. Classification (NCBI taxonomy): domain Eukaryota; kingdom Metazoa; phylum Chordata; class Actinopteri; order Aulopiformes; family Paralepididae; genus Notolepis; species Notolepis coatsorum. The sequence continues at coordinate 6,858,947 of NC_140172.1, forward strand.
GCGCCAGACTAATCCTAGTGTCATTTCTTGGGCTTCTCCTGGGATTGTCGCCATCCAGGTCTCGCTGCTGGCAGCCTTGTCTGCGGAGGAGAGGCTGCGCAATACGTGCGGGTCACTGCTGGCCCACTGCCTGAGATCAAAGCCTCCTTTGATTAGGGAGGCGCGTAACTTGATTAGGAGAGCCTCGGCTTCTTCTTGAGTCGAGACGCTTTGTAGACAGTTGTCTACGTAGAAACTGTTCTTCACACTGTGTTGGACCTCTTCATCTGCTGCTGGGTCCTCTGTGACGTGTTTCTGTAGTGCAAATGTAGCACAGCACGGGCTGCATGTGGTTCCGAAGGGGAGTACTTCCCACTGGTAGATGGATGGGTTCTCATCTCCGATCTTCTCTCTCCATAGGAACCGTAGCAGAGGCTTGTCCTCCTCTACTAGTCTCACTTGCAAGAACATCCCTTTGATATCCCCGCTTATAGCCACCTTGTCCTGGCGGAAGCGCAGTAGCACACCTAGTAGGGAGGGGCCGAGTGTGGGGCCGGGCAAGAGCTCTTTATTCAGATTTTGGGATCCGATCTGGTAGCTGCAGTTAAACACAATGCGATCCTTGCCATTGTGATGGACCTTGTGATGCGGCACGTACCATGATTCGGTCGTCTGATCGGCCTCTTTAATGTCAATCTTTGTTACGTGTCCCGCTGTGATTAGCTTCTCAATCTCAGCTCGGTACACACTCTGTTGAGCGGGGTCTTTGGCTAGGCGCCGCTCTGTGTTCAGTAGATAGCGCTCCGTGGCGTCTTTCTTTGCGTGAAAGGGGGGCATTCCCTCTCGCCTCAGGAGTGGAGTTGCGTATCTCATCACTCCGCCGACTGTGACTCTCTTTGTCCCCTGCTCGAGTAGGTGGATGGCGTAAATGTCTTCTTTAGAGCGAATGTCTTTCTTTTCGTTCTTAAAGGGCATTGTCTCTAGGGTCCATAGCCTCTCGACATGCTGCAGGAGAGTGGTGTCTTCTTCTGTCGTTCTGGAGTGGAAGCAGCTAGTGGCTGCGGTTCGGTTGAGAGATTTAGCGAGGGGGCCTTGTAATGTCCATCCTAGGCGGGTCTCGACTGCTGCAGGACAGCCTCGGGGACCTGTATGGACCCGGTCAATCGGGACTATGAGTTCTGCATGGTCGGAGCCTATCAACAGGGTCGGGGTAGCGCCGTCTATGAGCGGGATAGGTAATTGGCGCAGGTGCACATATTTATCCATCAACTTGGTGACAGGGTAGGTGTACTGCGAGAGTCCTATTTCTTGGCTGGTGAAAGCATTTGTGATCTTGTACCGTCGCTCTGGCTGCCCGTTGGCTGCGATAGTGAAGGAGACATTCTCGCCCTTTATCGTCTTTAAATCTCTTCTTATTGTCCGAATCGTCATTTCGTTCTTGCTCCCCCGCAGTCCCAGTTGAGTCGCAGCGGAGGCGAGCAGAAGGGTCTTCTCTGACCCGTCATCAAGGACGGCGTAAGTGTCCATGACTTTATCCTGGTAGCTCAATGTCACACGGACTACCTTTAAGAGCACTTGAGCTCCGTTGCTGCTGGCGGGGTCAATGTACATGACACTTGCCTTGGTGCCGCTCCGTGGTGCAGGTATAGGCCGTCTTCCGTTACTATCGTGTAGTATATCTAGATGGGCTCCATCGCACCGGCTGAACCTTTTCTTTAGGCGGCATTCGGCTGCCATGTGGGGCCGCGCACATCGATAACAGCGCCGGTTGGACTTTATCCATTGGCTCACTTCTTCTGCATTCATCTTTGTGAATGAGTCACATTGTGACAGCCAGTGTTCTTTCTCACAGTAGGGACACGCTATCTTCCACTTCTCCTTTCGCGAGGGGGTGCTGTGACTCTTACTGCTCGGTACTGACTCTGATTGGTGCATGACAGTCACCGATCTTCTTCCATCACTTATTCTCCTGGGTCCCTCTCTGGAGCTTGGCGTGCTCCGCCCGAAGGTGTCCAGTCGTAAGCTGCTGACCTCTCTCGCCAGGAAGTCGGCCAGATCAAGGAGGGATGGCTCGGGGCCGTCGGGATCTCGGTAGTCCCTCTGCCGCCGAAAGCGCTCCTGTCTTGCGGGTGGCAGCTTCTCCAAAATCCTCTCAACGTTAGAGTTGGCGTACAGCTCATGCCTGCCCTTCTCCCGTTGAGCTCCCAGCATCCCCACCAGGGACTGCACTTTGATTGACAGGTTGTCTAGTGAGCGATTGTCTGTGGCTGGGGGTAGGCGGTCAATATGCCTTATCTCCTGGATTACGTAATCCCATATACGTCCATATCTTTGATCCAGCGCTGCAAGGGCCGCTGTGTATGGGGTCGAGGAGGTAGCATAGGCTAGCGCTATATTGTGCACTCGCGGTACTTTCAGGTGCTTCAATAATATTGCATACTTGTGGCGTTCATCAGCGACATCCACCATCATTGTCTCTAAGCACATCCGGAGCTCCGTGTACTGTGCTCGACTCTCATAGGCGAAGTCTGGGAATGACGGCGTGGCGTTGTATGACGCCGTGGATGGCTGATACATCGGCGAGCGTTGGGGGAGAGACCTCCTGGGCGAGTCCCCTCTTGCGCCTCGCTGTGGGCTGGTACTGGCAGGGTACCATGGCCCGCTGGTCCAGGTACTGTTCCTCGGGGCTGGTCGTGCGTCGTGCTCACCCGTAAATAGAGTCGGGGGTCGGTAGCGCAGCGCCGCGGGGGTATAGCCTGGACTGTATGGGACCTCCTGGTCCGGTGGAGTACTGTGCTGACGTCGGGCTTGGTTCTCCTCTTCTCCCTCTTCTTCTTCTATCAAATCTTCCAGATCTTGTAATCGTTTATTTAGCTTCTCCGCAGTGTAGGCCGCTCCTTCCTTGTAGCTGGGTCTCGCTTGGACCGGTATGGGAAGGGGGTCTGCGGGGGGTCTAGACTCGGTCTGTTGGTCAAGTTCAGGGTCGCTTGCTCGTTGCGGTGACGCTGCTCTTGACTGCTGTCTCGACGAGTTCCTTGAGCCCCTGGCGGAGGGAGAGGGAGTTGTCCTTTTGATCAGCTGCTCTATTAGTTGCGCTTGTAGTCTGTCGCGCTCTGCGTCTCTTTGGGCACCGGCAGCGGTGCGCTGGGCGTCGGCCCGGTCTCTTGCCATATTCTCTTCCATCTGGAAGCGTCTCATCTCCAGACTTGTGCGCTGTTCTTCGCTCCGTTGCTGTGCTTGGAGGTGTTCGCGCTCGCTGGTCGCCTGGGCTTGGAGACGTTCGCGCTCGCTAAGCGTCTGTGCTTGGAGCCGATCGCGTTCGGTAGAGGCTGTCAGGCTGACGAGGAACGCCTGTTGTAGTATCCTCTCCGCTTCGCTGGGGGAAGGCGGTAGTGGAGGTGAGCCGCTTCTGCGTGAACCGCTCCTGGGGGTACTCGTTGGGGAGTCCTGGAGCTCTAGTTCTTCGGCGCTCTCCTCTTCTTCTTCCGTGCAGAGTTCTCTCTCTGTAGGGTTGTCTTCCTCCCGGGGCGTGTCGGGGACTACTTCTTTAGTAGTGGCGGGGGGTAAAGGCATGTCAATTCCCTCCTGGTCCCCACCGTGGGCTTGGTCAGTTACATTAGGACCTACTAGGGCCTCTGTAGTCGGGGAAACCTGGTCGTTAAGGTCAGACATAATTTTACTTTCTACTTTTACCACGTTTACCGTTTGTCGAAGGCTAGGTAGTTGACTGACAGTGTAAGCCTCTAAGTACTGAGGTGTCTGTCGTCTGCGCCGCGGGCGTTCTAGGTTAGGAGGATCGTTTCGTGGAGTGTTCATCATAGGCCATTTCGATATTAATAACACTATATTAATATTACACTAGTTACCCTCCGGCTCGAAGGACCAATTGTAGCTGAGGGGTACAATTCCCTGACTGTATTGTTAGATATGATATTTAATACCACTACCTCATGTACTTTAACTTCTGGCCACCCAGTACAAGATATAAGTATGATGAACACTTTCCCACCTGATGAAACGAACCAACACAAATGTACCAAATCGAATATTTAATACAGCAAAGGGTGTATACAACATTCACTTAATTACATTTATGATTTGAAATATTGAATATGCACTTTTATGGCAAATGAGTATTCGTAGGTAAATCAACATTGAATGTCCAATCTCTGGTTGCGCAGGGAGTAAGTATACAACCTGGAATATTTAGGAAACGATAGCGATGGTACTTAAATGATTATAGCTGGATACACTAAGGGGGGGGGGGTCCCGCTGGTTGTAAGACAGTAGGAGGGGGGGGTTAGAGAAGCCGCTGGCGGTATCCCATCTGGCCGACGGTGTCTTGGGAGAATCCAAAGTCTTAGACACAGTGCCCACAGAACCTCGGGCAGCAGACGAATACAGCTGGACCCTCTGTGGAACGGTATCTGCCGGTCCACAATGGAGAGACGTGGTGCAACCTCACGTGTAGAGCGCCGCCTCACCTGGAGTCCTCTCCGGGGGGTAATTCCAACACTCGACAGTGTTGGCCTTTATCCATGGAATAATCAAAGCACACAAAGCATAATCCAAGAGCCGTGGAAGGCTCGCCGTCGTCGGGGTAGAGTAATCCAATATACAGGTCCAGTCGCTCTTGACCCGGAGCTCCTCGGATGCAATCACCACTAGGGGTCTGACCAGCCTGGATAAGCGTCCAGATAACGTCAGGAACGATGGGGGTACTGATAACTGTAGAACTCGAACCGAACGATGCACCATACATAAATAGACTATTATTAGCTTAATAGAATACGTCCAACTCGACGGTATGGTGCCAAACTATGACCATTCAACTATTAATCTACACGATATCTCAATGCCTATTCTGGGCCAAGTAGGCCCTACTACACCGCACGTGCTTCGTGGGGAGGCTTTTGCGTCTGTCACTCTGTTGGAGGGTAAAGAACTGGACTAAAAGAAAGTTCTACTTTACGAGCGCCATATATATATGCGCTATGAACAAATAGTACCACACGTATTTCGCCCGACATATTACTGCGCGGAACCGGGGGTTGCCTCGACATGTTAGGCGGCACGATTGAACTTGGACCTAGGGGTATAGCAACCTGGCGCCAGGTTCTCGTCCAATGGTAGAATGAAACTATTATGGGCTGTTTAGTAGAAACGGGGATATTCAATGCATATTGTACAAGGAATATACAGGGGATATCAAACGATATACAAATACAATTAAATATATATATATAAATAAATATACATATTCGGTTTAATCTGATCCTTCACAACAAACACGCTCCTATGAGTGCAGCATGTTAGCTTTATGAGGCTACATCAACATCCTATGAGTGCAGCTATAATGTTAGCTTTATGAGGCTCCATCAACATGCAGGCTCCTATGAGTGCAGCTAATGTTATGAGGCTCTGCCCCCCCTCCACTCCTCTAACACCCACCTCGCTCTGCCCCCCCCCTCCACTCCTCTAACATTTTATTTATTAATTTTATTATTATTATTTATTTGTTGCCATTCAAATAATAGGCAAGCATAGGGCTAAAACATTTTCATAAACAATAATATAATTTTTTGTTATTTGGTTATAATAAGGGCTTTTCTATGCATTTGTCTGATTGATTGATTGATTGATTGAAAGCTTTATTGACAGACTGCAGAGTGGGTACAGTACAGCTGTATTCACTTGTTGCGGTGGTCTCAACGGAACAATTTTGATTGACAGTCGATTCTGCCAATCACACCGCTGTTGTGTGTGGGGGCGGCGTCGCTTGACTGAAACTTCGGCTCTGCCCCGGCAACCATTGCCGAGCCAGAGCCGGTTTATCTTTGGCGAGCCCGAGTCGGCTCTGCCCCGGCAACCATTGCCGTGCCAGAGCCGGTTTATCTTTGGCGAGCCCGAGTCGGCTCTGGCACGGCAAGCCGAGCCGGGCCAGAGCCGGTTTATCTTTGGCGAGCCCGAGTCGGCTCTGCCCCGGCAACCATTGCCGTGCCAGAGCCGGTTTATCTTTGGCGAGCCAGAGTCGGCTCCGCCCCGGCAACCATTGCCGGGCCAGAGCCGGTTTATCTTTGGCGAGCCCGAGTCGGCTCTGCCCCGGCAACCATTACCGCGCCAGATCCGGCTCATCGTTGGCGTGCCGTGCCGGACATATGCCGAGTGTGCCGACCGGTAGCCGGAATTGGGCCGAGTATGCTGGCCACCTGGGAATAGACAGTCTCCTCCCCACCGCATGTATATATTCCCTCCCCGCCGTATGTATATTTCCCTCCCACCCACCCACCCCCTCCTAATGTACAGTCCCCTCCCCATCATTATGTATATACTCTGTCAGGATCTAGGGGTAACAGTACTGTATATTTGAATACCGCTTATGTCACAAATGTATCAGTACTAAATACCTATATGTCCCTATGCCATAAATGTCATGTATGTTGTGTATGTCATAAATGTCTATATGAATTGAAAATGGGGGACCCTGATGGAAACAAGACAAACGTCTTTCTCAGGTCTGCATCCCCTTAACAATTGTATGTATTGAGCCGTACTGTATTGTACCCATTCTGCAATCTGTTAAATAAAGTTTTCATTCATTCATTCATTCATTCCCCGACTCCCCGCACAGTAAATCCGAGTACAAGCCCCGAAGCCCCGCCCAGACGTTGGACTTGCGGCTCTGCAGATACAGATATCCCCTATTGGTCTGAACACTCCCGCCGTGACGTCATTTCATGCGTTTGCGCGCGGCTACTGCACTTCCGGATGCCTACGAGCCAGGTAAGCTGCGTTGTGTTACTCTCCGCCTGATAAACGCTTATAAAAGTTGTAATTCGTGTTTTAAACGTTATCTACTTGTTGCTACATGTTCCGTAAAATATTCCACTCTTCCTGTGTACATTCTGTTCGGATCCAAGATCACTAACCCACCTTTGTATTAGTTTAGTCTCGGGGAAAGTAGCCTAATGCTAACGGGACCGCCTGTTTGCTAGCTCCTGTATAGCTTGCTACTAGCTGTTGTCTATTACTAGCTGGCTTGCTACTAGCTGTTGTCTATTACTAGCTGGCTTGCTACTAGCTGTTGTGTATTACTAGCTAGCTTGCTACTAGCTGTTGTGTATTACTAGCTGGCTTGCTACACAAAAAAGCCATGTGAGCATCAACTTTCCGAATTGAAACGATAAAAAAAGCACAGCGTCTCATTTTATAATACAACGTTTCCGAATGGACGTTTGGATTAAACAAAGTGTATGCAGTGATGCTTTCCCAGCTGAACACAAGCTGCTTAACGTTACACGGGTATGTTATACACGTTAATTAAGCTATGTAACGTTAGAGTGTAGCCCTTTAGCTTTAGCTAACGTTAAGATAGCAGGAGCCATCGGCCAACAAAGCTGTTTCAACAAATGTATTTACAAAATGGATTATCATTCAAACGTTATTCAAGCATCCCGTTACCAGTAAGTAGTTACTACTACTCAACCGCAGCAATGTGCGCTATGTGCCTAAACTTTGCTGGTCAGATTTACAAATACAGTAGGCCTACTGTTTGTGATACAAGAAGTGGTATAATAGTAGTATTGAGCAGTAGTAGTATGGTGCTGGATTGATGGTAGTATTGTGCTATGGTTCAAGTTGTTGTATTGTATTGATAGAAGGTTTGTAGTATGGTAGCAGTAATATCATTGTATTGTGTAGTATTGCTGTAACATTGTTAGGTGGCAGTCGCAGACTGCAGTGGCATTGTTGTATGGTATTGCAGGCTGCTTGACAGAGAGAGGCAGAAAGAGACAGGGCTTTGGCAGAAACTGACTGACAAGGCTTTGACAGAGAGAGGCAAGCTGAGTGACAGACAGAAGGCTAGTTTAACCGAGTTCATTGCCGGTTATGAATGTGTTGTGCTCGGTCAGAGTTAAAAAAAAAAGGGGAAAAAAAGATTTCAACTTTGACCTCCGTATTCACACGACACAGACGCTCAACCAATGTGAGAAGAGGGAAGAGGAGCCACGTTTGTGTGTGTGATGACTGACTGGACTACGACTAGCATAATATTCTGCATGGCCTATATGTGCCCGGCCCACTGCCAGCCGGCATGCGAGGAAACTCGGCCCAAACACTGGTGTCGCAGAACAAAGAGGAAGATCTTCTTTCTAGAAACATAAGTAGAGCCGGAGGTGTTCAGTGTTTTCATCGAAATATTAGTAAAATGGTTTCCCCTCATTGCCACTGGGAGACGCATCTTATTGTAAGAAGTAGCATTGTGAGGCTGTGGAGAGGTATCAGTGCCCACTGAAGTGGTGGTCAGACCAGCGTTTCCGTTAGCCGGTAATTACCGATATTTGACTGGCAAAATCTGTTGAAGTCCGACATATTTAATCTCTCCGGTCTTAATGTCCGGTGAAAATAATGCCCTCTAAGCACAATTTGATGATTTGAATTGTATTAAAATAGGCTAAAATTAAATAGCCTATGCGATGAACGAAACAATCATTACATTTGTTTCATCGTTGCTTCACCAAGCAGGTATAATAATGTTGTCAGCGAGAGCTTAGTGCTGGGTTTTGCGAGTGCATGTGTAGCTGCAGAGCCGGAGCACCAGCGGCACAGTGCAGTACTCCAATTCAGCTGTTGGGTGGGGGGCGCTGTTGAGCGGTCCCCAGATAGAGCCAAAAAACAGCTGAATCTGCTGCTCTGCAGCGCCATACTCTTTGCAAATAAGTCGTTGCGAGGTGTAGAGAGTCATCACGCAAACCCACGATAATGTTGCCGTCTCTCTCTGCCAAATTTCTCAGTTCTTCGCTTGATATAATTAATACAAATGTCCAATATAACGGAATTCGTTAGCTCATAAAAATGTGATTATAACAGACTGCTGTTTATTAATGTTGGGCGACTGCCCACAGACACCTATTTGATTTAAGGTCGGCAGCAGCACGGAGTCTCGGGACTTATTTTATTTGGAATATAATGATTGTATACGCAAAAGTAGCCTAGTTTTAAGTTAAAATATTATAAATCTACATGCCTTGAGGATGTCAATTATTTTTAAGCTCAATAAACTCTGACCGGAATTTCTCTCATTTGACCGGTAGATTTAAATCTACCGGACCCTGAGACCGGCAACAATTTTTTCTAACGGAAACCCTGGGTCAGACCACACTGCTGTCTATGGTAAGCTGGCCCACATTGCCCTGAAGTACTTGGGCACCCCTGCCTCAACTGTCCCATGCGAGAGACTGTTCTCTTTATCAGGCCATATTGTACAGAAGAAGAGAGCTAGTTTGTCACCAGCCAATGTGAACAAGCTGGTCTGCCCGAGTGACTGGTGGAAGAAGGAGAAGTAGAGATTGGACTGATTGAGTCAAGCCATGTCACATAGCTACTGAGTGACTGTACTGGTAACTAGGCTTGGGCGGTAAAAATTTTTTCATACCGTCATACCTTGCTGACATCACACCCCGGTATGGGTATTATGACGGTATGACTTTCATCAGCGGGGGGAGCGGAGCTAAGTTAACAATATACTTGTTATCACCATACATAACGGTTATATTGAAACACGTTGACATTAGGGCCGTTCTTTCAACCTAAAAGTGCACTTTCTTCAACCTCAAACCTAAATTCCTTAGCGACCCGTGTTACCAACTTAAACAAATCAGTGTGCACATTCGAGACACACATATGAAACGAGTCATACGGAACAAATAACGTATAATGGACAAATGGAGGCTGAAAATTAGACCAATGTGACTCACAAACTCACAACAGTAGTACACAACTACGCACAACATTGATTCTGCATTGATTAAGTGATAATCAAAACCCAGCTTAAGCCGTTAAACCCCTCTAGTGAATCACAGAAGCCAATACGCGCACACACAGTCGAAATGGAACACTTTACGAAACATACACTCCCGGCATTCATAACTTGTACGTTCATCTTCCATACGCTTAACCATAACATAACTTACTTACCGGTACCCAAACAACGCGTCCCGAGTCCACATTCATGCATGAATCCATTTAAAAATGTTAGAAAAACGCTTCGTTTCCCGATTCCTCAATCATCCAATGTCTGGAAGTGGACCCATGGTCCATCCATTCGACCTTAATAAACGGATGGCCACCGGTCCATAACCGCATTCTATAGAAGAATAAGGGCTAGATACACAAAGAATGGAATGCACGGAGCAAGTTGCACCCTTACTTACAATTCATTATGAATTGAAAATGGGGGACCCTGATGTAAACAAGACGAACGTCTTTCTCTGGTCAGAAAATATTATTAGGGTTTTAAATAAGGACGTTTATGGGGTTACTTGTATTAATAATGATTTGCACTAAGGAATGTTGTAACTGTTATCAAAAAAAAAAGAGAGGAGATGTTACAAGGGAATGGGGAATGTTATATAAACCCCCCCACAGTGGTGTGTGGAGTTGGTACGTCCCAGCAGGGACCAGGATGTAAATGTCGTGTTATGGGTTGGCAATACAGACGCACGGCACAGTTGACACAGACGCTCTATTCTCCTGGCTCGTTATTGAACACAAACAGTTATCTTTGAACCTCTGTTGTCAAGCCTTGTCAATATACCCCCCTTCCCCACTCTGGTGTCGTGGAGTCACTTCGCTGTGAGTGTTTCCACGGTTAGCTTGCGGCTAACGTTAGTTAGCTTGGGGCTAACGTAACGTTAGCCTAGCTCGAGGCTAACACATCCCAATTACCGAACAATACACACATGCCCCGAACCGTGGAGGTCGTACCAAACGGTGTACGGTTCGAATGCGTACCGTTCCACCCCTAGTTTTTCATGTTCATGGAGTCATGTGCATGTGAATTTGCTTTTAGGTTTTTGGTGTGTCCGCTGACACTAGAAGTTAGGGGTGGACGGTATACGGTATAAACGGTATGAATTTGCGCTACGGTATGGATTTTGACTATACCTTGTGACCGGTAGAGCAACTCTAAAGTAGCAATGACGTAACCACAGTGTGGAGGGAAGGGGCTGCTAAGTGGAGCTAACTTTAGCTTGCTGAGGCAGGGCTCTACAGTGTGATTATTTCACTCGCAAAATAGATACCTGGAACTGGAAACATTTATTTAGGAGCACAGAGGCTTTGCATAGTGGGCGTGTCAGCGCGCAATTGTCATTTCATAATAGACACGGAACAGAGCGGACCTTCTAGAAGCGAACTAGCCCTGCGTTGCACACAGCTGTGTGACAACTTATCTCGCGAGTCGCGCAGTTTCTATGTGTAATGTAAACTCTGAGACGGGTCCAATCATCTAACATGCTTTGCATCCTTGCTATTCTGGAATGCCCACGTCGGGCTAAAACCTTATGTAATGTTAACTGTTGATGTAGCCTTCAGAAAACGAACGTTAGCTCCACTCCTAGCAGCCTGTTGATGTAGATTCAGCAAGCCAACGTTAGCTCCACTCTAGCAGCAGACCCCTCCCTCCCTCTCTCTCTCACTCTGTCTCCCCCATCCCTCTCTAGTCTCTCTCTCTCTCTCTCTCTCTCTCTCTCTCTCTCTCTCTCTCTCTCTCTCTCTGTGCTAACAATCCTGATTCGATTCTTAAACCTATTTCATTAAAAAGGAAGATATTGATTGCCATTAGCTATAGTATAGCTCAGCAGCTGTAACAGAGTAATTTTATTATTTTTGATTATTTACGTTTTAAGTTGAGTTAAACGACAAAAAAATCCAGCGGTGGACCGACATAACAAACACTGTCACTGTTTACTTGTGTAATGACATGGTTCCTTTTCAAACTGTCGATAGAAAGGGCTTTAAAGACATGGTCAAAGCACTGGATCCAAGTTACACGTTACGTTACCTGCCTGCAGACACTTATTTTTTTAGACCATACCGTCCAGCCCTACTAGAAGTGCTCTGGAGGCTCAGGTAGCTGCATATTTGTACACTGCAAACAATTCAATCTTATCAAGTGAAAATATCTTGTATTTGGTACAATAAATCCAATATTTTGTAGAATTATCATGGATTATCTTATTCCACTGGCAGATAATTTGGCTTATTATTTTTCTTGATTTTGATCAATTTAATCTTGTTTTAAGAAAATGTTAATGTTCACCCCACCTATAGCGATGCTGTCCCTGGATGCGATGAAAGCCTTTGATAGGTTGGAATGGTCTTATTTATGGGCAGTACTAGAAAGGATGGGGTTAGGAAACGGATTCATTGATATGATAAAAGTATTATACAAAGACCCATCGGCCATGATTACAACAGGTATAATCACCTCCGAAATCTTTACGGTATCGCGCTCCTCCAGACAGGGTTGCCCTCTTAGTCCCGGACTATTATTATCATTAGAGCCTTTAGCACAATATATAAGACAATCCCAATCCATAGAACCAATCGCAATTAAGGGCACACAACATCATATTAGTTTATATGCGGACAACGTAATATTGTTCATGCAAAACTCTACCACCTCAATGCCTCATCTTCTCAAGTTGATTGATGACTTTGGCAATCTATCGGGATTTAGGATAAATTGGCCAAAGTCGGCCTTCCTACCACTTAATGCCGCTGCAGAGTATATACTACTTCCAGAAAAAATACCAATGGTAAAACACTTCAGATGTTTAGGAGTGGCGGTATTCCCTACTATAAGCCAAACGGTGAAGTACAATTACACAAAATTCCAAGATAAGATCAAATACGACTGACAGGTGGTCCAAACTTAAAAACTCTGTACAGGCCCGAGTATCAATAGTTAAGATGGATGTTTTACCTAGAATCAACTTCATTAGCTCAATGTTACCGTTACCCCCTCCTGATGGTTACTGGAAAAAATTACACTCCACTGCATATAAATTTATTTGGAATAACAAACCTCCATGAATAAAAAGATCCACCGCACAGAGAAACAAAGCCGACGGAGGTTTAGCATTTCCAGACTTTTACCACTATTTTAAAGCGTACTCTTTAAGACCACTGACAACCTGGTTTGACTCCCAAGCATCTGTATCCTGGAGAAACTTAGAAGTAAATATAGTAGCACCACATAGACTGCAGGACATAGTATACACCATATTATCAATTAAGCAATGCGAATTGAAATTTGGCCCCCTTATTACACATGTGATTCGGATATGGCGTGAAACACAAAAATATTCTAACCAACATAAATGGCATAGCCATACTCCCCTATTCAATAACAATGCACTCCTTATTGGAAAACGACCTATCAGATACCCCAAATGGGAAAAGCAGGGCATACATACATTGGGAGATGTTTTCAACAAACTGGGTTTTTGTAGCTATCAAGATATACATAAAAAATTTAACCTCACCAGTTCCACATATTATTTTTACGCACAGTTATTGGAATGTTTGAAGGCTCATGGAGTCCCATTAAGGATACCAATTGAGCACCACAGATATCACAAATTCTTCTATGAAAGAGAGACATCGAGAGGCTTCGTATCTGATTTTTATCATCACTTACTAATGTCTTCGTATGGAATCCTTCCCCTAGACTCAGTCTGGAGGAGGGATATACCAGACTTGGAAATAGATTTTGATTGGCAAGAAGTCTGGGCAAACGTTCGAATTGCGTCACGCAACCCGGACCATCAACAAATTAATCTTAATTATATTCATAGGACATACCTGACTCCTATAAGATTGAACAGAATGGGACTTAGACAAGATTCTCTATGTTCCTTATGTACAAATGGGGATGAGGGTACATTTTTACACATGTATTGGGATTGCCCACCGGTTAAGATATTCTGGGAAGAAGTGACCCTGCAATTATCAGAATTCTTATTTCTGAACATACCTGTACACCCCTCTGTATTGCTGTTGAATGATGTTTTTCAGTTTGCAGCCCCTATACAGCTAAAGAGACTAGTTTTATCCGGTCTCACAGCTGCTAAAAAGCTGATAGCATCACGATGGATTCAACCGGATAAAATGTGCCGGAAGGTATGGGTTCTTACCTATCTCGATGTGATTTATCTAGAGATATCTACAGCAAGAATTTTAGGTGTCAGTGAAACCAACATTGCAATCTGGTTAGAAGTGGTGGAGAGAATAAAGGCTAGCATATGAATTGTAGTGCCTGGTTAGAAACGAATGAAAATGGATGGATTATCCAAGTGGGGGTCCGGGGGGGGAGAGCGAGCAAGAGCATATGTATGTATTGTATTAGATAGCAAGTATTAGGTATATATCTCGTAAACTACATTTATATTGATTCAAATGGAATGTATAGTCCTGTGATTTACATTGGATGTTTACTGTTAATGCTTGTGTGTCTAATTTTATGTTATGTTTAAAAAATAATAATACAAAAAAATACAAAAACATTTTTTTACATTACATTGACCAAAATCAGAAAAAAGCTAAATTATTGTACCAAATACAAGATATTTTCACTTGATAAGATACAATTTGTTTGCAGTGTAGTTGTAATCAGGGTAAAAGTCAAGATTAATGACATGCCTCAACACTTAAATGTACACTATTTGTATTGAACATAGATATAGATGATTTAATAGATACTATAAATAGAAAACATAGACATAGATACATAGAACATACTAACTGTCTAACATACACAAATCATAACACTACAACAGCACATTACACCGACGAAGTCTCAGTGGCATAGGCTACATTCTGCCTTAGAGCATTTCATTTTCCTGGGCTTTTGAAAGAAAAGCTCCAGGGCTCTTTGGTAGGGAATTCACTGGTAGGGGGCCCATTGATGCTGAGACGCATACAAGCGGCCAGATGGTCTCCCTGCAGCCTGTTCCTCCGGTCAGTTTTCACCTGTAAATACAGAATGAATCACTAGACAATAAGTGGGGTGAGATTTGTGGCAAGTCAAATAACAAATCTGATTACAAATGACTAGGGCTGACCATGACTAGTCGAATAGTCGACTAATCAATCGAAAGGAGCCATAGTCGACTGCCAACCTCTTAGTCGAATGCACAATATATATATATATATTTTTTTTCACTCTTTCCAAAAGCAAAGAGGCCTATAAGCGTGGCTAACGCTAATGGCGCACATACCAGCGATGCTAACTGCCTAAGAAAACGGGCACAGAGGCACTGAAAGAGGATTTCACCTGTCTAATGAACACACTAGACAAATATCAAGATGTATCCATCAGTGGACCAATTGCATGCTTTCGAAGAGGACAAGAAGCCTTCAGTCGAGTCCTTCAGACATTAAGCACACCCCACAGCCCAAATGGAATGATGATACTTTTTTTTTAAAGAACAATCATTTCTTTTTTGTCTTTTATTCAGTGTATATATGTGCACGTGTATACGTATATTTGTATGTGTATATATATTGATATGTGGGACTTTGGACCTCAGGAAGACTAGCTGGTGCCATTGGCATCAGCTAATGGCGATCTTTTTTAATAAACAAATAAAAATGTGACTGTTCTCTCAGTTTCAGAAAAGGACACAGACTGGTTTGTAATCAAGGTTATGAGGAGCTTGGAGAGAAGAGTGGAGCTAAACTACAGACGAGACTCTTGGAAATCCCGCTCAAAAGATTGTCAGCGGTAAGATGGGGAAGAAATATTACATTGGGAGTTGTTTTGCATAATCCATTTGCAGATTTTATATATCAACTTTTACATGATAAAAATATAGATATACTGTATTAAAAAAATTAATAATAATAATTGCTTGCCTAGTCTCGTTCTTGGCTGGGTCTTGCTTAACTAGGCTTGCCTAGTCTTGTTCTTGGCTGGGTCTTGCTTAACTAGGCTTGCCATGTATTGTTCTTGGCTGGGTCTTGCTTAACTAGGCTTGCCATGTATTGTTCTTGGCTGGGTCTTGCTTAACTAGGCTTGCCATGTATTGTTCTTGGCTGGGTCTTGCTTAACTAGGCTTGCCATGTATTGTTCTTGGCTGGGTCTTGCTTAACTAGGCTTGCCTATTCTTGTTCTTGGCTGTGTCTTGCTTAATTCGGCTTGCCATGTCTCATTCTTGGCTGTGTCTTGCTTAACTAGACTTGCCATGTCTTGTTCTTGGCTGGGTCTTGCTTAACTAGGCTTGCCTAGTCTTGTTCTTGGCTGGGTCTTGCTTAACTAGGCTTGCCTATTCTTGTTCCTGGCTGAGTTGGGCTTGACTGGGTGTTTGTCTGTAGCCTACTGTCTCTTAGCGAGAGAGAGAGAGGTGTGGAGAGAGAGACACTCTAACCCAGCGGTTCCCAAACTTTTTTGGCCTTCACCCCTGTCACCTCCCGACCTAGCTGACGCACCCCCCAATGCAAACATAAAAAATGCAACAGTCTATTCATAGGTGTACTAAAGGCATCAACATTTAATACAATAAGAACATAAATAATAACAAGATAATAATATAAAATCATATAAATAATCATATATAATAACAATATAAATACTAATAATAATGATAACAGCAGAACATAATATAAAACTATATACATAATATAATAATACTAATAATAGAACACAATAATAATTCTAATAATATAATGGTAGTATATCCTATTGACAATGGTATACAATTCCATAAATGTCTGTAGCTAGCTACTGTCGTTGAGGATGACAGTGCAGAGAGAGAGTGACAGCAATCATCAGACTAGTCATTCTAATATTAATTTACATAAGCTAACTTCAAGTGAATGAAATGAATACTAATAATAGAACTGCTGCCATGAACTTGGCAGGCACAATGTATACAATACAATGGCAGAACTCAACATAAAACCAAACAAATACATAAAATATAACACATGGCACTTTAACATGTAAATAGGCTCTTACAATTAGGGATGCTCGATATTGGCTTTTTTACCGATACCGATATACCGATATTGTCCAACTCTTAATTTCCGATACCAATATATGCAGGCCCCCCCTTGAATAATTTCAGGTAATTAACATTACATATCTCTTGTTGTGGAATTAACATTATGCATACTTTTGACAATAAATAAAATCAGAATTTGTTCTTACTTGCTTGCCTGGGTAAATAAAGGTTATAGAAATGTAATTTTTCTTTTTTGAAAACCGATACCGATATTTTCCGATAGGCATGCAGTGTAGGGAAACACATGAGCATATCCCGGCTCACACAGATAGCCCAGAATCGTAGCTTTTTTATCATAGCTTCGATCTTGTCCTGTGTGTTGAACAGTGTAACACTGAGTCCCTGTAAACCTAAATTCAGTTCATTCAGAACCGAAAATATGTCAGCCAGATAGGCAAGCTTCTGCAGAAAATCCTCGTCATGCAGTTTGGAGGCCAGGTGGAATATTTGAAGTTCATGTCGCAGTTCAAACAGCCTCGTCAACACTTTGCCTCGCGACAACCAGTGCACCTCAGTGTGCAAAAGCAATGCTGTGTGATCGCTTCCCATCTCATTGCACAACACTGTAAACACCCTTGAATTTAGTGGACGAGCCTTGATGAAATTAACAATTTTCACCGAATCGTGGAGGACTGAAAGTAGATGGCATGTTTTGGCAGCAAGGGCTTCCCTGTGAACACTGCAGTGTAACCAGAGGACGGATGGACAGACTTTCTTGATGTGAGCTATAAGCCCTGTATGCTTCCCTGTCATCGACTTTGCCCCATCAGTGCATATTCCAATGCAGCGTGCCCAGTCGATTCCATTGGACCTCATAAAGGCATCAATCAAATTAAAGGTTTCTTCTCCTGTTGTTCGGGTAACAAGGGGTCGACAGAACAAGAAATCCTCCTTCACGGTTCCTTCAAAAATGTAACGAATGTACACCAACAGATTGGCCAGATTTGCCACATCAGTGGACTTATCTACTTGGAGAGAATAAAACTCACTGTTATTCACGCGACTGACTAATGTAGCCAGGATGTTTTCGGACATCATATCGATGCGTCATGACACCGTGTTGTTGGACACCGGGATCATATCCAATTTTTTTGCTTCTTTCTCTCCAATCATACATTCAACCATATCTTTGGCAATTGGCAGGCACACGTCTTCCACAAGTGTGTGAGGTAGTCCCTTTTTAGCAATTCTGTAACTTGCGAGATAAGAAGCCTTTAGTGCCTTTTTGGTAGCTCCACCACATGAATGAAACTTGAGTTTATTTTGTCTGCCTTTCAAGTCCTCCAATTTTGATTTGAAAAATGCAAGGGGTTCTTTAGTAACTTCGGCATGCTTAGTCGTTAAGTGGCGACATAGATATGAGGGCTTCATGCTGCTGTTAGATAGGACGTCACCGCACATCACACACTGGGGATCTGGGTGATCCACATCACCAATCCAAGTGAAGCCCGGACACAGATCATTTTCATCATATTTACCAACTGTCCGTCTGCAACACTACTATCACCAACATCTAAGAAGGGAGATCCCCCCTTGAATGGCCCTTCTAAGGTTTCTCTCCTCCACACTGCCTGTGGAGCTTTTTTCCCTATTGTTAGGTTTTAGTGAGTTTTTCCTTACCTTCGCGTGGGGTATGTCTGGGAGTGCTTGCATTCTTTCATTTATTTGCATTCACCTAAAAATGTTTGCACCTTATGGTGTTCTTGTTCTGTTCTTGACTTATTGTTATGTTTTCTTCTTGACTTGTTTAAAGAAGATCTGTACGGCCCATGGGGACATTAACGTGTGTTGTCGGGCCCTATAAATAAATTTGATTTGATTTGATATTTCCTTTTTCTTTTTCCAGTCTGTCACCCAGTCTCGTCTTTTTTACCCCGTTTTCTTGGTGGAGGGCCGGGCTGTTGTGTCTGTGCTCCACACACCCCCATTTCACTGTCACCGTCATCACTCTCTGTCTCCACTCTAACGCTGCTCTCCGCTTCTCTCGCCTCCAATTCCTCCTGTCCTCTTTCATTACTTTTATTGACTTTAGATTCACCTGACAGTTTCCCTGTTTTTAGCCAGCTCTGCATGTTGTAAGTGCCACAATCCCGCGCTGGTCCCGCGCTTTTGGCAGGAAGTTATTAATGCACTGGCTCGCGCACTGGCTCGCGCTCGCTACTGTCATCGGCCCGCTGTTAAGCCCGCATATTAGGAGACCTGAGGAGACAGACTCCAGGCAGAGCGAAGCGCACCTCGCCCGAGACATTGTTTATTATTATTATTAAAACGTTTCTTGAATTTCATGATTTACACAGTGAAAATCCCCATTTGAAATAATGTATATTAGTTATACATTTATTAGTAAAATAACGCCATTAGCCTTTTCATGGCACGCACCACCTAGAGGGCGCTCGCGCACCACAGTTTGGGAACCACTGCTCTAACCAAACACACTCAGTTTAGTTTGCGCAGCATACTTTGATAGTGGGATGTACAATGTACCCCTGTTGTGTACCTTTTCTAACACATCTCAGACCAAAACCCTGCTCAGACTAGTGTGAGTAAAACCCTGCTCAGAGAGATTGGTGTTGGATTAATCCTGATTCTTGGACGATTAGTCGGTTAGCTAAGATACATCCAAATAAATCAAGCAAATCAATAACAATTTTAGATTGTGGTTGAGGCATCATCTAGCCATTATCTGTTCTAGTGAGTGTAAACACTTCTACTTTTAACAATACAAGTCAGGGTTCTGAAGTGGTGTTTTGACTTTTGTGTCAGAGAGAATTCGAAAATCAGACCGGTTTTAACTTTAAAGCCCAACGGTCAAATCTGGTTTGGATAAGAGTGTTACTTTATCTCTTTCTAATGTGTGTTAAATGGTGCATTTATATACCTATTTTATCCAAAGCGCTTTGCGATTTTGTTCCTCACATTCACCCATTCACACACCGACGGTGCAAGGTGCCAACCTGCTCATTGGGAGCAATTAGGGGTTACGTTTTCTTACTCAAGGACACTTTGACATGCTCCCCGGGAGGAGTGGGAATCGAACCGGGGACCTTCCGATTACCAGACGACCACTTTACCTCCTGAGCCTCTGTCGCCTCATGTTAGAAGTTGAGTTGGAATTCAGAATCAATACTATTACATGCAATTCACGGTCATGACCTGAAACTAGGGATGCACGATAATTATCGGGCCGATATCAGCAATTATGACATCATCCCGATAAACCCGATAACATTATTGATAGCTCCGATAGTATATAATAGATGTTTTGGTTAAAAGAAATGCGGTGTGGGTGGATTTCGATGAAGGGCGTTTGTTTTTACTGTAGGCTCCTCCCGTTTTGCCAGTACTGTGGTACGACTGATGGCGTGTGGTTTAGGAAGAGGGAGATTTTCACAAATCCAGCGCTCCCTTTCTCATGACGTAGTTTCAGAAGCAGCACAGATGGTAAACAAACATGGCGTCGTCGGTAGTGTGGGACGTTTTCAAAGTCTCAGAGGAAAACAGTTTGCTTGCTATCAGGGCTGTACGCTAAGCTTTTTCACTAGGGGCACACTTACACAAAAAATATTTTTTAGGGGCAAATTTTTAAATAACAATTTTACCATTATTAAAAAAATATGTTCCTCCTGCCTCATTACTGTGGTCCTTTTATTTAACATTTAAGTGTGTTTGTTTTCAGGTTTGTATCTTTTATAATGAACCAACCGAGAAAGTGTGTAAATCACTAATAGAACAAAAACAACAAACTGTGTGTGTGTGTGTGTGTGTGCGCGCACTTGTGTAGTGCTCCTTGAATGAGATCACCACAACACACACACCATTGCATTAATCAGGAGGACAAGAAACTCTGCATACATTTGTTTCACAATGAAAAGTGCTTTAGAAATCAAATGAATTATTATTGTAAATAACCCCATGAAAGGTTTATTATTTGTATGGGTAATTACCTGCTTCATATTTGTGATGTTACTGGTTTCAGTGTGTGCCTAAAGTGATCAATGTGTTGGGCCGTTTATAGAGATCTATGCCAATTAATGTTTATGTATATCCGGGACTTTTTTTAGTAAGAATTGAGAGACATTTGTATATGTGACATTTATTTTGAAAACCGTGTTGCGACGCAACCTTATTTACATTTGCGCTTTTGACAGTGAAATGTTCAGTCCAACTTAGCTCGAAGGAAAGACTAATCAAAAAGGTTTAATTGACCCGTATGAGGCTCTTACGGTAGGACTTTGATTGTTTATAGAAGGGGAATGTAATATGCTAAACGAGAAATAAACAGTTTGTGACAGCCAGTAAAGTTGCAAGCCACTTTCATTTCATATACGGGGACACCGTGACAATTATTAGTATTATCTTATTTGCATATTGTCTCATTATTAGATAGATAGGTTGATATTTTATAAATTTAAGTAGACAGTATTTCACGTCCTAATAGTGGGCTACTACTACTCACCAAATGCATGGCTGAACCTGAACGTTAGAAGTGTCCGTGTCCCCGTCAATCAATCATCACATCATCACGTCAATCATCATCATCTTATCATCTCTCCACATCGGACGTGGTTGTCATAAGATGGACTGATATCCACTCCGTTGTTCTTGCAGAGCAAAATTTGTATCTTAAATGTATTGAAATGAGGTGCTTCTTTGGCGATGCTATAGTTATAGTCCATATTGAAAGGAAGAGAGGCCACATTCAGTTTCGTTTTGCTAGGAATTATGGGATTTGGTGTTGGATGTATAGACTACGCAGATAGGGACATGGTCTTTAATCGCACGATAGACTACAAGTACCAAGTATATAGCGTGACCTAGATTCACTCCACACGTGAATCTTTTTTTTTCACTCAGGCTATCGGTGATCGCAGTAAGTTCATTCATTGCCGACAGATTCTTTCATAGCACCACGACATTGTGTCGCACTGACAGCTCGCGTGAGTGGCGTCATCACACGCCTTGGATAATTTAGGAGTGAAATGCGAATGCAAGGCTTGAAAGCACTACTCGCAAGCCCGCCCCCAGATAATATTTACCAATCGCAACGGCCAATTAAAGGGGCAATTCGCGATCATATCATCGCAGTGTACAGGCCTGGCTATTTGTAACAAATTCAGAAGTTCCACGAGGAGGGAAAGGGGCAACAACCTAATAAGTCACCTGAAACATCACCACCGCTACGATGGTGTATTAAAATCCGACGACGGCGCGCAAGCAGCTAAAGGCTAAGCTGCTGCGAATCCAAAGCCAGCTGCAAAGGAGCCGGCGGCGTGTAGTCTTTTACCAACAAACTTGCAGTTCGCGAACCGGCGCAGCTTGTACCTATTGACGAGGCGTTTGCAAAATTAAAGACGTTTGACAGAGATAATTTGTTTGGTTTATTTAATTCTTTTTGAGGCGTGCTGTCCTATAAATGCCAAGTAATAGTTGTTTCATGCACCAAGACCACAACAGTCTCCTCTCCTATAGCGTCAAATGTTTTATCTGCTGACAAAGCACAATACCTGTTGGTTTTTAGTTCACTCATTGTTCAGGAAACACATTGTTAATTACATTGACGGATTGTGGATTTTGTGATTGACTTTGGAAAAATAAATATAGTCACTTTATTTGAAGAGTCAAAACTGTTCTCTTGGCTTTGTTTTGTTCATAGTAGTAACGCTCATGTCATGATAAATCTGGTTAGGTCAAAACTACAGGAATATACAAAAAAAAAAATGTATAATACAATAAATATATATATATATTATCAGGTATCGGTATCGACCTTGAGGAGCAGAAAGTTATCGGTATCGATATCGGGGTCAAAAAATCAATATCATGCACCCCTACCTGAAACTATGAATGAATTATCATTGTATTTATATAGTGGTTTTCTAGACACTCCTAGCACTTTACAGTGTAGGATGTAAATGGCCTCCTTCACCACTGGGTAGCACCCAACCTTGGGCTACAGGCTCAATGGCTGCGAGACACTGGCACCAGGCACACATCGCACTACACAATGGCTGAAAGGCTCAGGAAACGGGGATTGATACCAGCCAATTAAGCGGAAGTGATGATGGGGTAGCCTTGATGTCAGACCAGGTGGGTTTGTGGGACGGCAGTTTTGGGAGAAACTTTGTGGTCTTGGTTGACCAGGTGGACAATGTCAGTCTGTTTGAGACTGTGGTCTTGGTTGACTAGGTGGAGAGAGTTGGTCTGTTTGACACTGTGGTCTTGTTTGACCAGGTGGAGAGATTTGGTATGTTTGACACTGTGGTCTTGTTGGTGGATAATAATAATTAATAATAATAATACACTTTATTTGTATAGCACCTTTCATACAATAATTGCAGCTCAAAGTGCTTCACAACAGAAAAAAGACACAAAATGAGCACATAAAGTGCAGACATATAAAAATCTGTTTTTCACATTAGGATCTAACATCCCAATAGGCCACCTTGTTTATTGTTTACTTAATAATTTGGTTTGTATCTCCTTCTCTCTTTCTCCCCGTGCTTCAGCCCTCTTCTGTCTCGCACGTCGCCCACGTCCTCGATACTGTTGTTATGTAGGACAAGTTCCTTAGTTTTACTCGCATTCATCTCTAAGGAACTTTCTTTTCACCTGTTCAGGAGAGATGACACATGGGCCCTGTATGTACCCTCTCATGGTCCCTGTATGTACCCTCTCATGGTCCATGTATGTACCCTCTCATGGTCCCTGTATGTACCCTCTCATGGTCCCTGTATGTACCCTCTCATGGTCCCTGTATGTACCCTCTCATGGTCCCTGTATGTACCCTCTCATGGTCCCTGTATGTACCCTCTCATGGTCCCTGTATGTACCCTCTCATGGTCCCTGTATGGACCCTCTCATGGTCCCTGTATGTACCCTCTCATGGTCCCTGTATGTACCCTCTCATGGTCCCTGTATGTACCCTCTCATGGTCCCTGTATGTACCCTCTCATGGTCCCTGTATGGACCCTCTCATGGTCCCTGTATGTACCCTCTCATGGTCCCTGTATGTACCCTCTCATGGTCCCTGTATGTACCCTCTCATGGTCCCTGTATGGACCCTCTCATGGTCCCTGTATGGACCCTCTCATGGTCCCTGTATGTACCCTCTCATGGTCCCTGTATGCACCCTCTCATGGTCCCTGTATGCACCCTCTCATGGTCCCTGTATGTACCCTCTCATGGTCCCTGTATGTACCCTCTCATGGTCCCTGTATGTACCCTCTCATGGTCCCTGTATGTACCCTCTCATGGTCCCTGTATGTACCCTCTCATGGTCCCTGTATGTACCCTCTCATGGTCCCTGTATGGACCCTCTCATGGTCCCTGTATGTACCCTCTCATGGTCCCTGTATGGACCCTCTCATGGTCCCTGTATGGACCCTCTCATGGTCCCTGTATGTACCCTCTCATGGTCCCTGTATGGACCCTCTCATGGTCCCTGTATGGACCCTCTCATGGTCCCTGTATGTACCCTCTCATGGTCCCTGTATGTACCCTCTCATGGTCCCTGTATGTACCCTCTCATGGTCCCTGTATGTACCCTCTCATGGTCCCTGTATGGACCCTCTCATGGTCCCTGTATGGACCCTCTCATGGTCCCTGTATGTACCCTCTCTCATAGTATCCCTCTTCTTCAGTAAGGCAACAAGGCCTTCAGATAGACTTCCATTAACACGGACCCGTTGAGGGCGGTCAGAGAGGAAGTCTCTGATCAGATGGATGATATCTCCATTAACCCCTGTGTCAATAAGACTCTGAATGAGAGTGTATCTGCATGGTGTTAAAGATCTCAGGAAGTAGTCGTTGCTGGGATTTTTTGATGATCTGTTGGGTGTTGTGAGCCCAGGTGAGGTCCTCACTGGGTGCTCTCACACCAGCAGGGCTCCGGTTCAAGCTCCTGCTCCGCTCTGTCATCAGCGGGGGGCGTTACTCAGGCGGAAGTAAACACAACCATATGAACACGACAGTGGCTAAATGTGCCGTATATAAAACGGCTTCAGAGGTTCAGCATTGCACCATGCTGATCCACTCAACAGGTAGCGATCTCAAGATGAGATCTGATTAAAATGTATTGTCTTTATACAGCACAAGTACAATACACCATCTAACCAGAGTGGATAAAGAAATGCTCCAGAAATAAATAAATGAATGAAAAAAATAAAATAAACTTGTGTAACCGAGAGATTTGAACCTGGGACCATAGGATCGACAGGCAGTCAATTGCACAGTCGTTCAATATTGGCATGAAGAAAATCGATGTCATGCTAATATGTCATGTTCTACAGTAGGACGTGCTACTATGATACCCAATAAAACAAGTAATTTGAATAATAGAAGCCTACTTTGCTGGAATGATTAATTTAGAACGTATACAATACATCTGTGTGTTTGTGTGTGTGCTTGCGCGTGGAGGCTCACTAAGCCTTTCTCCACGCATATTTATTTCTGGAGCATTTCTTTATCCACTCTGGTTGGATGGTGTATTGTACTTGTGCTGTATAATAACAATACATTTGAATATAATCTAATCACAAATCGCTTCCTGTTGAATGGATCGATTGAGTTCAATGCCGAACCTCTACCTTCCCCCGTTTACGCTTGTCTTCATAGTCTAGAATATGACACGCCCACTGATGATGTCACGGTTTGCAAGGAAAAACCAAACTTTTTTGGGTTCCAGCTGAGCACAGATTTTTCCACGTTCCGAACCAATTAATCCCGGTGTGAACGCGCCGGTTCGGGATTAGGTTCGGGAACCGGCTCCGGCACGGTGTGAAAGGCCTAACTGATGTGGGTTCTGAAAAATGTTAAGGTTTACTTTTCACCCTGTCCACCTCTGTCTCACCTATGTGTACTGTACACTCCTCCTCCGTGGGTCAATAATCATCTCCTTGGACTTGTCTGCGTTCAAGGAGAGATTATTGTCCTGACACCAGGCCACGAGTTCCGCCACCTCCCTTCTGTACGCCTCCTCAGCTCCCCCAGTGACCAGTCCGATGACCGTAGTATCATCTGCAAACTTGATGATACTGGTGTTGTTCTGGGAGGCCACACAGTCGTTTGTGAAGAGGGTGTACCATGGTTTCCGTTAGAAAAAATTGTTGCCGGTCAGAGTTTATTGACCTTAAAAACAATTTATAGGCAAAAGAATGACAACAAAACAAAAGAATGACATCCTCAAGGCATGTAGATTTATAATATTTTAACTTAAAACTAGGCTACTTTTGCGTATACAGTCATTATATTCCAAATAAAATAAGTCCCGAGACTCCGTGCTGCTGCCGACTTTAAATCAAATAGGTGTCTGTGGGCAGTCGCCCGACATTAATAAACAGCAGTCTGTTATAATCACATTTTTATGAGCTAACGAATTCCGTTATATTGGACATTTGTATTAATTATATCAAGCGAAGAACTGAGAAATTTGGCAGAGAGAGACGGCAACATTATCGTGGGTTTGCGTGATGACTCTCTCCACCTCCCAACGACTTATTTGCGAGAGTGTCGCTGCAGAGCAGCAGATTCAGCTGTTTTTTGGCTCTATCTGGGGACCGCTCAACAGCGCCCCCCACCCAACAGCTGAATTGCCAATGGCTGAATTGGAGTACTGCACTGTGCCGGCACTGCTGGTGTGCAGCTCCGGCTCTGCAGCTGCACATGCACTCGCAAACCCAGCACTAAGCTCTCGCTGACAACGTCGTTGTCATTATTAGAAGCAACGATGAAACAAATGTAATGATTTTTTCGTTCATCGCATAAGCTACTTTGGTCGCCAGGCTTATATTCATAATAAACCATCCCACGCCAGCTCTATTTGTCTATGGAGAAGTTCCCCTTCTTTGCAGGGCTATAACTTTTTAAATTGTATTGCTAAATTGACATTACTATGGCCCATTCAACGTCAAGTATCTATTGTTCAGGGTGTAGCAACGTTATACTTTTTCATTCACATATTCATACTAAAATACGGTCTAAAGTATAAGTATGTTTTTATCGTTTTCTGCAGCATTCTCCAGAACGTGATTTATAGCCCTAAATGCATTATATTGATGATCAAATACAGTTTGATAGCGATCTGCGCGAGATAAAAAAATTCAAATGGACGTGCTTCTAGAAGTTACTACTTATCTGATGTTGACCGGATGGGGGGGGGTCGTTTATAATTCCGTGGCCAACGTTAGATGATTCATCTAGTGTGGGTGATATGATCATCAGAGCAGTTTATATCGAACACGTTAAAAGAAAACGCTGAATCTCACCGTAGCTTCCTCGTAGCGTTGGGCGATGAGCGTGGAGCAGAAATATTCCTATTATGGGATGTAGAAATATGCGATCCATCTCCAGGTTGTATAATAGTATATACGTCCAAATCATGTTGTTTATCGAGTTATTGGTAACGGATTGCTATCCATTGTGTCTAGCTCGAGTCCTGGGACTATTAGCGAGTGATCGGACCGAATTGGAATGAGCACCAGCTTCCGTTTCCTGTTTCCGGTTTGGGCGATCCGCCGATCGGCCACCAGATGGCGCTCTTGAACCGTTGGAGAGTTGAGAGGGGATCAACAGTAGATCTCAAGTCTCCGGGGGAGAAATATGATTGCGATCACAGATTTTTGAAATATTGATCTCAAAGACGTGGTACGGCGTCTTTGGCAGAATGAGCATGGCGGGGAATGACGTGGTAAGGCGTTTTTGGTGACCAAAGTGTTAATTTTAGCCTATTTTAATATAATTCAAATAATCAAATTGTGCTTAGAGGGAATTATTTTCACCGGACATTATGACCGGAGAGATTAAATATGTCGGACTTCAACAGATTTTGCCGGTCAAATACCGGTAATTACCGGCTAACGGAAATGCTGGGGTGTACAGTAGGGGGCTCAGTACGCAGCCCTGGGGGGTCCCTGTGCTTAGAACCTTTGTGTCTGATGTCCGACTCTGACTGACTGGGGCCTGTTTGTGAAAGAGAGTTCAGCACCCAGTTACAGAGAGCCGGTGTCAGACCCACAGTGAGGAGTTTAGCAGAGAGTTTGTGTGGGATGACTGGCATGTGTTAAATGCAGAGCTGTAGTCTGGGCCGGCTGCCTTCCGTGGGTTTGTTCTCCTCAGAACCGTAAGTACCTCTGCCTAGGGCTGGGCGATAAAACGATAACGATAATTATCGTGATTTTTTTTTTTTTTTTTTATCCACTTTTTCTCCCATTTTCTATATTTTCTCCCATCCCAATTTTCATATCATCCAATTCAACCCTCCCCTGTCACGAACGCTGTTTCTTGCCTCCCACAAGCCGGCTGCAATGTGGACTAAGTCATACATAGCACAAGTCCCCTCCGGTACTTGAGGTAACAGCAGTCGCATCTTTTCACCTGCGCAGCTCGATCTCTCAGTGGCGAGGAGTAACGCGTGGGAGGCTCACACTGCCCCGACACTTCCTGATTCTACTGCGCAGGCGCACCAACCGACCTGTAGGAGTCGCTGTCCACAACGCCCGATCCCCACCCATCAGTTTCCCACCCCCTAATACGGCCAATGTGTATTAGTATGAACGACCAGCTAAACTGAAAGCAATGTGGAGCGCTGGGCTCGAACAGGCGAGCCCAGCGTCTCCGCATTCGTGGCGAGCGCCTTGCCCACTACGCCACGTAGCCGTGCCAATTATCGTGATATTTTAATAATCGATATCGATTGATAATAAAGAAAATATCAATATATATATATTTTTTTTTTTGACCTGCAACAGGGCAGTTTTAAAACCAGAGACAATGGACAGACTTGTCTTTCTTGCCTCCAACTTAAAGTAATGGCTTTGCTTGTCCAAATGACAATACTGACCAAATTGAGATTTATTTTTCTCTTGTCCATTTATTTAGTTTGCTTTCTAATTTAAAATGCAGTTTGAAACCGTCGGTACACAGTAGGCTATGTGTGCTAGCAGAGCTAGTCTCCAGTCACGAGTCACGGTGCACATGTGCGGTGGTTTGTCCACCAAAAAAGCGCCAAAAGATATAAAATAAACTAGCAGAGCCAGAACTGTTCAACTCCCCTGGAGCCACAGCCAGCAGAGAAGCCTGTTTACTTTAGCTTTCAAACCAGCTGCAGCCTGAGAACTGGAGTGTGAGGGGCTGTAACACTAAAGATGGCGGCAACGACAAAGAATTGCTGCAAAATAAACATACATCTGATATTGTGATTTAAAAAAAAAAAAAAAATCCAAACTTAATTGCTCCGCTAAACAACACAAACTAGGAACAACAATGATATTGTTACAAGGACAGATACAACCACAATGTCATATTGCAGTCAACTGCCTGTTTATCTGAGTATTGTATTAATGTTAGCCAGGTTTCAATAACCGCCCTTGGAGCAGATTCACGTTTAAATCACATCAACAGCTAAATTTGGAGCATAAAACATTTTGAGAACTTGAGAAATACAAACTGAACGAATGCAAAATCTGAACTCTTCATTGGTGTACTTCTCTCTTCTCCAGATACAATTGCTGCATTGCTCCCCAACAACAAGCAGAGATATGAATGAGTCAAGGCCTCACTGCTGCGACCAGTGTGGAAAGAGCTTCATCCAAAAGTCTGCTTTTCTAAAACACCAGCGCATTCATACAGGAGAGAAGCCGTACTACTGTGACCAATGTGGAGCGCGCTTCAGTACCTCTGGAGACTTAAAGACACACCAGCGCATTCATACAGGAGAGAAGCCGTACTACTGTGACCAGTGTGGATCGCGCTTCAGTACCTCTGGACACTTAAAGACACACCAGCGCATTCATACAGGAGAGAAGCCCTACTACTGTGACCAGTGTGAGAAGAGCTTCAGTCAATCTGGAGAGTTAAAGAAACACCAGCGCATTCATACAGGAGAGAAGCCGTACAGCTGTGACCAGTGTGAGAAGAGCTTCAGTCAATATGGCAACTTAAAGGAACACCAGCGCATTCATACAGGAGAGAAGCCTTATAACTGTGACCAGTGTGAGAAAAGCTTCAGTAGATATTACACCTTAAAGTGTCACCAGCGCATTCATACAGAAGAGAAGCCCTATAACTGTGACCAGTGTGAGAAGAGCTTCACGACCTCTGGAGCGTTAAATGTACACCAGCGCAGTCATACAGGAGAGAAGCCCTATAACTGTGACCAGTGTGAGAAGAGCTTCAAGACCTCTGGAGAGTTAAATGTACACCAGCGCAGTCATACAGGAGAGAAGCCTTACTACTGTGACCAGTGTGGATCGCACTTCAGGACCTCTGGAGAGTTAAATGTACACCAGCGCAT
Source organism: Notolepis coatsorum (assembly GCF_963971535.1). Classification (NCBI taxonomy): domain Eukaryota; kingdom Metazoa; phylum Chordata; class Actinopteri; order Aulopiformes; family Paralepididae; genus Notolepis; species Notolepis coatsorum. The sequence goes on from NC_140172.1 coordinate 6,889,064, forward strand.
TCATACAGGAGAGAAGCCGTACCACTGTGACCAGTGTGGATCGCACTTCAGTCGGTCTGAAAACTTAAAGACACACCAGCGCATTCATACAGGAGACAAGCCCTACAACTGTGACCAGTGTGAGAAGAGCTTCAGTCAGTCTGCAACCTTAAAGAAACACCAGCGCATTCATACAGGAGAGAAGCCCTGTAACTGTGACCAGTGTGAGAAGAGCTTCAAGACCTCTGGAGAGTTAAATTCACACCAGCGCATTCATACAGGAGAGAAGCCCTATAACTGTGACCAGTGTGAGAAGAGCTTCAGTCAATATGGCAACTTGAAGAAACACCAGCGCATTCATACAGGAGAGAAGCCCTATAACTGTGACCAGTGTGAGAAGAGCTTCAAGACCTCTGGAGAGTTAAATGCACACCAGCGCATTCATACAGGAGAGAAGCCCTATAACTGTGACCAGTGTGGATCACGCTTCAAGACCTCTGGAGAGTTAAATGTACACCAGCGCATTCATACAGGAGAGAAGCCCTACAAATGTGACCAGTGTGAAAAGAGCTTCAGGACCTCTGGACACTTGAAGAAACACCAGCGTATTCATACAGGAGAGAAGTGACCAGTGTGAGAAGAGCTTCAGTAGATATGAGAGCCTGTTGGCCCCTGAGAGCCTGTTGGCCTGTTGGCCCCTGAGAGACAGCTTAAAGACACACCAGCACATTCATACAGAAGAGGAACCTTATGGTAACACACGGGGCCCAAAGGGTGCCTGATTATTTTCTATAGAGATTCTATCAATTATGTGCTAAATATAGATGCAAAACAATGCATTTTTAAGTTTTGAAAGATCCTCCCAATTATTCGTAGACATCTGTAAGCTTTGCAATAGGACTCAGGAAATACTGCATGTGGTTTAGAGGGGTGGCTCCTAGGTAGAGCAGGGCAGGACGCAGAAAGAAACAATATCCATCTTCCCTAATTTCCCAAAATGTTAGCGTGTTCCTTTAAACGCAGTGGTGGGAAGTAATTAAGTATGTTTACTCAAGTATTAGTTGCAGTTTTTGTTCTGATCTAGTCAGCATATACCTTTTTGCTTTAAAAAAAAATACTGGATGGACAGTAGCCTATTGATTGTAAAATAACTTATTTATTAACAAGTGATTTTGTTTAAAGATGACTGTTTGGGTTATAAGCATATTGCTTCTTTCTAGGGATGCACGATAATTATCGGGCCGATATCAGCAATTATGACGTCATCCCGATAAACCCGATAACGTTATTAATAGCTCCGATAATATAATATATTTTTTGGTAAAGAAATATGCGGTGTGGGTGAATTTGGATGAAGTGCGTTTGTTTTGACTGTCGGCTCCTCCCGTTTTGCCAGTACTGTGGTATGACTGATAGCGTGTGGTTTAGGAACAGGGCGTTTTACACAAATCCAGCGCTCCCTTTCTTGGCTGTGACGTAGCCACGCACGTTTCTGGAAGCAGCGCGGACGTTAACAACAAACATGGCCGCGTCGGTACTCGGAATTTCAGAGGAAAAAGTTTGCTTGCTATTTGTAATAAATGCAATGCAGAAGTTTCACAAGGAGGGAAAAGGGCAACAACTTGTAATACATCCAGCCTGACGGGTCATCTGCGGCATCACCACCGCTACGATGGTGTGTTATTGTGTTAACTTGGAAGCCTACGACGACGTTGAATACGCAGACACACTTATTGCTCCGTAGTAGGCAGGTTAATTTGCACCACCAAGGACTGCTTAAAAGCTAGCGGCTTGAGCCCTTGGGTCATTTCTGTCAAACTTCTTTAATTTAGCAAACGACTCGTCAATAGGTACAAGCGTGCTCGCGCTGTCGTCCTGAGCTTTTAACACTGTGGCGGTGGTGATGTTGCAGCAGGTGACTTGTTGTTGTGGTGGTGATGTGAGGTGGTGATGTGTCCACTCAAAGCCTTTTTTTCAAGGCTCCGCTTTGAAAAAAGAAGAACAAAAAGCTTTGAGCGTCTTAGGTTGGATGTATTATAAGTTGTTGACGGATTGTGAATTTTCATTTGGAAAAATAAATATGGTCACTTTATCAGTCAAAACTGTTGTCTTGGCTTTTGTTTCTGTTGTCTGGTTAGGTCACATTTAAGTTGGTGTTAACACTTTGGCTGCCATGGGTTAAATTAATGATATACCATAGATTGCCAGCGCTATTTGTCTATGGAGAAAGTCCCCTTCTTTGCAGTGCTATAACTTTTTAAATTCTATTGCTACATTGCCATTATTAGGGCCCATTCAAAGTCCTATATGTATTGTTCATTGTGTAGCAACGTTAAACTTTTTCATTCACATATTCATAGTAAAGTATGGTCTAATGTATAAGTATGTTTTCATCTCTTTCTGCAGCTTTCTCCAGAACGTGATATATAGCCCCAAATGCATTATATTGATGATGAAATACAGTTTGATGGCAATCCGCGCGATATAAAAAATTCCAACTAGACGTACTTCTAGAAGTTACTACACGTCATCTGATGTTGACCGGATGGGCGAGGGGGCGTTTATAATTCCATGGGCAGCGTTATACCAATCATCTAATGTGGGTCAAATGTTGATAATATCAGTTATTATCGAAGACGGTAACGTTACACGCTGAAACTCACCCCAGTGTCCGCGCGCCGTTGGGCGATCATCGTCGAGTAGAAATTTTATCATTATGGGATATATTATTACCCGGTCCATCTCCAGCTTGTATAATGGTATATACGTCCAAATCATGTTGTTTATCGAGTTATTGGCAATCGATCGCTATTTAGTGTGACGAGCTAGAGTGCCGGAACCTATCCCGAGTGGCCGGAAGCAATACGGACATCTAGCACAACCTCCACTGTGCTTCCTGTTAAGCGGTTGCGCGATCGGCCACCAGATGGCGCTCCTGAACCGCCAGAGAGCTTAGTGGGTCCTGCTGGTGGTTCTCAGGCCAGCGGAGGGACATTATGGATCAGATCGCAGATTTTTGAAATATTGATATAAAGACGACGTACAGCGTCCCCCGGCAACTTTAGCATCGCCAGCAAAGACGTTGTAAATCGTTTTTAGGCAGTCAAAGTGTTAAGTTATTGTCCTGGGAAGTCTTTTTATGTATTATTATTGTATTGTGATATGTTTTGTTTCATGTTGAAAAAAAAAAGTTTGATAAAAAAAAAGATATACATTAACACTTTGATTGCCATGGTTAAATTCATAATTTACCATCCCTCGCCAGCTCTATTTGTCTATGGAGAAGTTCCCCTTCTTTGCAGGGCTATAACTTTTTAAATTCTATTGCTACATTGCCATTATTATGGCCCATTCAATGTCCTATATGTATTGTTCAGGGTGTAGCAACGTTAAACTTTTTCATTCACATATTCATACTAAAATATGGTCTAAAGTATAAGTATGTTTTTATCGTTTTCTGCAGCTTTCTTCAGAACGTGATTTATAGCCCTAAATGCATTATATTGATGATGAAATACAGTTTGGTAGCGATCGGCGCGAGATGAAAAATTTCAACTGGAGGTACTTCTAGAATGATCTACGTATGATCTGATGATGACCGGATGGGCTGGGGATCATTTATAATTCCGTGGGCAGCGTTAGATGATTCATCCAGAGTGGGTCATATGTTCATCATAGCAGTTTATATGGAATAGGTTAGAAAATAACGCTGAATCTTACCATATGTTCCTTGTGCCGTTGGACGATCAGCGTGGAGTAGACCGTTTTCGATTATGGGATGTTGATCCTGATGAACCATTTCCAGGTTGTATAATACTATATACGTCCAAATAACGTTGTTTATTGAGTTAGGGCGAGCGATTGATCGTCCAGTGTGTTGAGATGGAGTCCGGCTACCGATTGCGAGTGCCCGGAGCACATATGGATGGGCACTTCCTGTTTGGCGCACCAGATGGCGCTCTCGAACCGTTAGACAGTTGAGTGGAGCTCACCAGTACACCTCAGGGCTCCAGAAAGGAAATATGATTTCGATGACAGATATTTTTGAAATATTGACATCAAAGACGAGTTACGGCTTCTTCGGCCGAATGAGCATGGCGGGGAATGACGAGTTCCGGCGGTTAAAGTGTTAAAAAAAATTTATAATACAATAAATATCGGTTATCGATATCGGTTTGAGGAGCATAAAGTTATCGGTGTCAAAAAAGCAATATCGTGCATCCCTACTTCTTTCTATTCCTTCTTGGACAAAAGACTGTTTTGTTTATTATTTTATTTAAATACTTACACTAACGTAAATACTTACAGTAACGTAAGAAAAAGAAAAGCTACTTTTAACTTTTCATATTTTGTCATAACGAGTTGGCTACAGAGCTCTTCCTTATTATGGTTGAAATAATGTACATTTCTGAGAAAAAAAAAGGGTGGGGGTCAAAAATGGCACTTTTTTTTATTATTACAATTGAGATAAGTACATTTTTAATTTTTTTGTCTTTAGGGTCTTTCAATATATATATGTATAAGCTAACCCATTAAGTGCCACACCTCTCTGTGTCCTAGTCATTCCATGTTGTTTTGTACAGTATTTTCAGTATTTTTCGATCTCACTGCCGCTCCTTTTTGTGTTTTCTAGAAAGCAGTGTTTGTACAGAAATGACTGGTTTGTGTAAAGAGCTTTATAATGGAGAAAGAAATTAAAAAGGAGGGCATGTTGGTTCAAAGCAATACCTCCTGCTGTTTCTATACTGGCCTTATTCTTTTCTTCCCCTTTTTTAAAATCGCATACAAAATGTCATTACTGAGGGCAACGCGTACAGTGCAAAATACCAGTTGGGAGAACTTCATAACAATGGTGTCTAGAGTGTTTATTTTTATATTTGGGGTCTCTCTCTCTCTCTCCCCCTCATCCTATGACTTTCCATTTCACACACATCCCGCCACAGTGACATCATCACACCAGGCAGAGAGAGAGGAACAGCTCCGCCCGCTCCAAACTCCTCCCACAGAACCAGACCTTCTTCCAGCTGCCTGTCAGAGGGAGGGGGAGCCAGCCGCGTCCCGTTCCTTCATTAGTTTATTCACCAAATCCTTCGCCCAGGGGATAGTCTGTTTCTTATTTGTGCGTTTTATCCTAATTGAAAATGTATTGATTGTAGATTGTAATTTTTCCGTGAAAACTTGACTAGTTGTTTCTAGGTCATTTTCAAGCAGGAGATCGTCCCAGTTTAAGTTTTGTATGGCTAATCTAAACTTCTCTTGCTTGTGTTTTGGAATGCCAAAGGATTCACTTTTCCCAGCATTTGTATTGAACCGCTTGCCTGTTAGTTTATCATATTGTGTGTTTTTGTAATTCTTTCGGGTCTATTAGTGAATATTAAGTCAATCTGAGTACTGGTGCTGTTTGTTATTCGCGTTGGGCCTTTATTAACCATTTGAGTTAAGTTAAAACTGTCAGTAATTAGCTTGAGCTTCTTCCTTGTTGCCTTGTCTTCCCAGTTCAAATGTAAGTCACCCATTATAATGACCTCTCTTAAAATCACATTGACTTAGTACATTCTTAAATGTATCACAAAGCTCATGTTGGAGGAAGGTGGTTGATAAATGATGGTGTCTCTAGTGTAGATCAGAACACCGCCCCTTTTCCTATCCATTCCATCCCTTCTGTAGATATTATAACCCGGAAGTGTTACATTATTATTTAAGATGAGGTCGGACTCGGCACTGAATGAATGAATGAATGAAAACTTTATTTAACAGATTGCAGAATGGGTACAATACAGTACGGCTCAATACATACAATTGTTAAGGGGATGCAGACCTGAGAAAGACGTTTGTCTTGTTTCCATCAGGGTCCCCCATTTTCAATTCATATAGACATTTATGACATACACAACATACATGACATTTATGGCATAGGGACATATAGGTATTTAGTACTGATACATTTGTGACATAGGCGGTATTCAAATATACAGTACTGTTACCCCTAGATCCTGACAGAGTATATACATATGATGGGGAGGGGACTGTACATTAGGAGGGGGTGGGAGGGAAATATACATACGGCGGGGAGGGAATATATACATGCGGTGGGGAGGAGACTGTCTATTAGGAGGTGGTGGGGGTTTTGGGCATTTACGGTGGCCAGTTTCGAATTGCAGCCTCCCGTAGGTGCTCTTTAAGGGCGGTTTTGAATGTGGGCAGGGATTCACATTCCTTTACAGCTTTGGGTAGGGCGTTCCACATTGTTGTGGCATAATTGCGAAACGTGTTTAGTCCCTTGTTTGAGCCGAATCTGGGTTTAACATGATTTGTTGAGCTTCCTCTGGTGTAGTGGTTGTGGTATTCACTGACCTTTGGGAAGTATTTTGACATGTACATGGGCACCCCGGTCGTATAGTGTATCTTGTAGACCAGGCCCATTGCAAGTTGCTGTACTCTGTCGTCTACTCTAAGCCATCCTAGGTTGGCAAAGTGGGCAGGGGTGAGGTGGGTTCTGGGGTTCAGGTCAAGTAGTAGTCTGACCAGTTTGTTTTGTGATGTTTGTAATTTTGTTTTAAGCGCCTTTGAGGTGCACGCATAGTCATAGTACCCTTGAATGAGTGCTCCTGCCAGAGTCTTCAGGGTATTCTTGTTTACCAGAGAGGAGATCCGGTACAAGAATCTAGTTCGTTGGTTGACTTTTTTTATTACATTGGATGCCATTTTGTCACAGGAAAGATTTGCCTCTAGGATGGAACCCAGGTAGGTAATTTCGTCTTTCCTTGTGACAATATTGTCACCCACTGTAACTGAGAATCCGTCGGTCTTGCTGAGTTTGTTATTTGAACCGAAGAGAATGGACTCTGTTTTGCCCATGTGTAATGATAGTTTGTTATCAGCGAGCCATATGCAGATTTTGCCTAGTTCCGTGCTGAGGGTTTTTTCAACCTGCAATTTGTTCTTGTCAGAGACCAGCAGGGCTGAGTCGTCCGCAAACAGGAACAAGTTGCAGTCACAGGCTGACGACATGTCATTTGCATAAATTAGGAAGAGTAGCGGTCCTAGTATGCTTCCTTGTGGAACACCACAGCTCACTGTGAGGGGGGGGGATAGAGTACCGTTTACCTCTACCATCTGTTCTCTCCCCTCCAGGTAGGATTGCATCCAGCTCACTGATAGGCTATCAAAACCAATTGCTTTTAGCTTGTCCATTAGAATGGAGTGATTGACAGTGTCGAAGGCCTTTTGTAGGTCCAGCATGACCATGCCGCAGTATTTGCCAGCGTCCACCTCTTGTTTGATGTGGTCGTTCAAATAGAGGAGGCATGTGTCAGTGGAGTGGGACGTTCTGAAGCCAGATTGGAATTCGTAGATTAGGTTTTTTTCCGCCAGGTACTTTTCGACCTGTTCGTAGACTATTTTCTCCATGACTTTCGAGATGGAGGTAAGAATAGAAACAGGGCGGTAGTTGCCTGGGTCTAATTTGCTGCCCTTTTTGTGTAGAGGGGTCACTCTCGCAATTTTGAAGTCCTTGGGGACGTGCCCCTGTCTTATAGAGAGGTTTATTATGACAGATTTGTGATCATTGTGTTGCTTTTATAACGCCTCAAATGACTGCTTACAATATTTTATAAAAGCAAAGTGTTTAGTTTGTCTACGATTTAAAAAGGTTTATACTTTACAGCACTGACAATTCTCTAGTATTTTTTATAGTGTCCTGACCCATATATAAAAACATGTCTTAATAAAAAATTATGTCGAATTCTGCCTTTGTCTCTATTAACTACATATCAATATTTATATAATTGTTTGCTTTTTTTTTTTTTTGGGATTATGTTTTTTTTTTTTATTATTATTATTGCAAAACAAAAATTATTAAAAGTCAGTACTCAACACACAATGCATAATGAAACTAACAATCAAGGTGGCTAAAATGACATGCAAGTACAGAAACAGAAAACAAAAAAAAGTCTATAATATTTTACCATATACAGTGTATATCCAACGAAATTACCAATTATACAAATGCCTTATACAGGATATACCCCTAATACCTATTTTCTAAAACCCTACACACATATGCTCCAGCTCGAACCCCCCCCCCCTCCCGGACCCCTCCTTGGATAGTACCTCCATTATCCCTCACTCCTAACCAGACACTACCATTATAAGCTAGCTTTTATTCTCTCCACCACTTCTAACCACATTGACATTTTGGATTCGTTGAGACCCAGAATTCTTGTAGATATTTCTTGATAAATCACATCGAGATATGTAAGAAACCAAACCTTCCGGCACATTTTTTCCGGTTGAAACCAGCGTGATGCGATCAGTTTTTTAGCTACTGTGATACCCGATAAAACCAATCTCTTTAGCTGTGGATTTACTGCAAACTCAAAAACATCATTCAATAGTAATACAGAGGGGTGTACTGGTATATTCCAAGATACGAGTTTAGATAATTGATGGGTCACATCTTTCCAGAATGCCTTAAAGGGGTTATGCACTGCTATTCCTAGCACTATTTGGGCAACTTTACACACTTCCTGTGAGTCTATGTAACACATCTGTAATTTTTATTCCAAAAATAATCATTGTTTTATATTTCTAATCTTGTACTCAAAACCAGCATTTTTCAGCCTCATGAAAGCAGGCTATTATTGGCTTGGCTCCAACCATACTAGCAGAATGCTTTGAGTGACAGCCACCCACCAAATAGCTCCGCCCATCTCCCCGTCAGAGATTAGGTTTCAGGTTACATACAAATATGGTATGTCATAAATATAGAGATGTAGCAGTACTGTCTATCTATATATATGTTACCACTATTTGTAAAAGCCACAACCACGTTACCATATTTGTAATAATGTAAATCATTGTGTCGTTGTACATATTGTGTATACACCGTTAGAAGCTAACATAGCTTAGCTTGGTAGCTATTGTGCTAACAACATATCCCGACGTCCGGCTCGCTGGCCGGCATGCACGCCCGACACAAAATGGTTCTCTCCTCTCTGTACACCCCCGTCCCCACGGGTACCCTGCCGGGGAGCCCATGGACGCGACAACGGCGGCAGCCGTAGGGTGCTCGAGCCCGCCGTAACGCTAGTGGTACACAATAGCTATGAGCTAACTAACGCTACGGCCGCCGCTGTTGTCGCGTCCACAAGCTCCCCGGCAGGACACCCGCGAGAACGGGGGCACACAAGGAGGAGAGAACCACCCCAAATCGAGCACTCATGCCGGCCGACAAGCCGGACACCGCGGTTGTTGTTAGCACAATAGTAGCCCACTGTGATGCACCGAGTGGGCCACCATTGATCAACATGCAGCGATGTGTAGCTTGCATGATGCGTGTGCAGTGCTTTGCCACACAGGTCTGAGAAGAGGACCTGCACATGATAGCAACCGGGAGCGTCGCGGAGCATTCAGCCTGCTGGCTACCTAGATCCACTTCAACCAGCCGAGCGTCGGGAGCTCCAGCAGCTTGTCGATGTGCTAATAGCCTGGAGCCAGCTACCGTTAGCTTGCAGAGGCTATTAGCACACCGACAAGCTGTGTAGCCAGCAGGCTGAATGCTCAACGACGCTCCCGGTTGCTAACGCCGGCCCCGGCTGGTGCTAAGTAGCTAGCGATCGCTCCCGAGTCCCGAGAGCTAACGCCGGTCTGTCTGTCGAAGACCGAGGGAACCGCATCAGGCTTCAGCTGATTAGTGATCTTCTGGACAAGCCTTCCACCCTGCAGGTAGCAAGAATGGAGGCGGGCATTACTAAAACCACAGAGCCAATCACATCACCGTGCGCTATAAACAGCGCCCTGTGACGTGCACCAGGTCGTCAAATCAACATGACCTGATTTACTAGAGGCAAAGAGGGGATGGGCTGTAGCTGAGGAATTCGCCAATATAGTATTTAGGCCCAAAAACACATTGATACGAACTCCTATTACTATAATACAATGCTAGAGACTGAAAAATGACATTTATAATGCATAGCACCTTTAACTGGTGGGCAGTCCCAATACATGTGCATAAATGTCCCTTCGTCTCCATTTGTACATTGGGAGCATTTTGAGTCTTGTTTAAGGCCCATTCTGTTCAGTCTTATAGGAGTCAAGTATGTCCTGTGAATATAGTTAAGATTGATTTGTTGATGGTCCGGGTTCCTTGATGTAAGACGGACATTTGCCCATGCTTCTTGCCAATCAAAGTCACTTTCCAGGTCTGGTATATCCCTCCTCCAGACAGAGTCTAGTTGGAGGGTTTCATACGAGGACGTTAGTAATTGATAATAAAAACCTGATACAAAACCTCTCGATGTTTCTCTTTCATAGAAGAATTTGTGGTATCTGTGGTGTTCAACTGGTATGTCTAATGGAACACTGTGAGACCTCAAACATAGGCGTAACTGTATGTAAAAAAGCCATGTGGACTCGGTGAGGTTAAACTTTGTGCATATTTCTCCATAACTACAAAAACCCTGGTTATTAAAAATATCCCCTAATGAGTGTATGCCTTGCTCTTCCCATATAGGGAATCTTATAGGACGTTTTTCAATTAAGAGTGCATTGTTATTGAATAAGGGAGTGTGATTATGCCATTTTTGTGGGTTAGGATATTTTTTTTGTGTTTCACGCCATATCCGGATTGCATGGGTAATTATGGGGCCAAATTTCCGTTCACAGTGCTTGATTGGTAGTTTAGTGTGTGCTATGTCCTTCAGTCTATGTGGGGCTACTATGTTTTCTTCCAATTTTCTCCAGGATACCAATGCCTGGGGATCAAACCATATTGTCAATGGTCTTAATGTGTATGCCTTAAAATATTGGAAAAAATCTGGAACTGCCATGCCACCGTCTGCTTTATTTCTCTGTGCGGTGGATCTTTTTATGCGAGGTGGTTTGTTATTCCAAATAAATTTGTATGTGGAGGAGTGTAATCTTTTCCAGTAACCCTCTGGAGGGGGTAACGGTAGCATTGAACTGATGAAGTTGATTCTAGGTAGTACATCCATCTTAACTATTGATACCCTTGCCTGTACTGAGTTTTTAAGTTTTGCCCACCTGTCCAGGTCGTCTTTGATTTTGTTCTGTATTTTTGTGTAATTGTGCTTCACCGTTTGTCTTATGGTGGGAAATATTTCCACACCCAAGCATCTAAAATGTTTTACCATGGGTATCTCACCTGGGAGGGTTGTATCTTTTTTTGCATGGGTGTTAAGTGGAAGGAAAGCCGACTTCGGCCAATTTATTTTAAATCCCGATAAATCACCAAAGTTCTCTATCAACTTGAGTAGATGAGGCAATGTGGTGTTGGGGCTTTGCATGAACAATATTACGTTGTCCGCATATAAACTAATTTTATGTTGTGTGCCCTTGATTACGATTGGTTCTATGGATTGGGATTGTCTTATATATTGTGCTAAAGGCTCTAATGATAGATCGAATAGTCCGGGACTAAGAGGGCAACCCTGTCTGGCTGAGCGTGATACCGGAAAGATTTTGGAGATGAATGTACCTGTTGTAATCATGGCCGATGGGTCTTTGTATAATACTTTAATCATATCAATGAATCCTTTTCCTAACCCCATCCTTTCTAATACTGCCCATAGATACGACCATTCCAGCCTGTCAAAGGCTTTCATAGCATCCAGGGACAGCATCGCCTTAGGTATGGTGTCTTCTTTGTCTGCATCTAGTACGTGCAGTATTCGTCTTATGTTATCAGTGATCAGGCGACCTCTTATGAAGCCAGTTTGGTCCGGATGAACTAAAGACGTCATATGCTTTTGTAATCTGATGGCTAATACCTTAGAGTACAGTTTGACATCGGTTCCGAGGAGGCTTAAGGGTCTGTAACTACCGCACTCGGTGGGGTCTTTGTCTTTTTTGAGAAGGACTGAAATGAGTGCAATATTGTCGTGTTTATGGAAGCACCCCTCCTTGACTGAGTATAAGATCATATTTAGTAATAAGGGTCCAATTATGTCCCAACAAGAAAGGTACATTTCTGATGGGATACCGTCTCTTCCAGGAGCCTTACCATTTTTCATTTCGGATATGGCCTTCTTGAGTTCCTCTAGTGTGTTTTGCTTTATAGACGAAGTTTGCAACATAATTATGTAATGTAATGGTGTTGGCTGGGTAATGGAGAGCAGCCACTTTATTTATAGAGCACATTTGAAAACAACAAAGTTGACCAAAGTGCTGTACAAGTCCCACAACATAATTATTTTTATTTTTTTTTATCTCGAAGCTTCGAATTAAAATCGAATCTTGGACCCGAAGCTTCAACGTCCAAAAAAAACTTCGAAGGTCAGCCCTAGCCACAACAATGTGGAACACCCTACCCACAGCCGTAAAATAATGTGAATCCCTACCCACCTTCAAAACTGCCCTCAAAGTGCACCTACGGGAGGCTGCAATTCGAAACTGGCCCCCATAAATGTCCAAACCCTATCAACCACCCAACCCCCTCCTAGTGTACAGTTTCCTCCCCCTTGAATGTATATAGTTTCTGTTAGGATCTCTGTTAAACAGTACTGTATATTTGTATATCTTGTATGTCATAAATGTAACAGTACTGTATGTCATAAATATGATATATATCTGTATGTTGTGTATGTCATGTATACTTGAAATCTGTATGAACTGAGTAGTTAGTATACAATGAAATAAGATGGAACAGCTCCATGCATTCATTGAATAAACAACTATTTGCTCATTACCAGTATGGTATTGTTTAAATTGTACAGCTTTTTGCAAATTCTTGTCAGGGAATTCCAAAAATTCTGGACCTGAATGTACCAGTTAATTGTAATCATCTCTCTCTCCTTATGTCTGGTCAAACCAGGTTGTGGAGGAGAGATACAGGGATGAACAGGCTATAGACTACTTTGCCCGTCCTCAGCCTGCTATGATGCAGATGTTTTTACATCACCACCCAAAACAAGATTCAGCCAAGAGTGAGTGAGTACATTGGTCCACTTGCACTTGTCCATGGCACTTACTACCCAGCTTTGTAGTGGTTTGGGGGAATAGTACTGTAGGTACGCATATTTAAGGGGACCGCAATGTCCGACCGTTTATGGTGGGCCGGTCTGGGCCAAAAATGCCAGGGCCGATTTTTGGTCCCAGTCCAGCCGTGTCGGACGCTGTCGTCAGCTTCCCCTTTCTGCGCTTTTATTTGTTTTCTCATAAATGTAATGCCATGAATGTGCTGTTTGTTTGTTTTGTTATTTTAACTTCACTGTTTTTATACTTCCTGTTCCTTGTTTTATTATTAACCTTGACTGTTAACTGCCTTGTGTTTTTTATTCTTATTTTCTCTATGATCTGTAAGGTGACCTTGGGTGTCCTGAAAGGCGCCACCAAATAAAATGATTATTATTATTATTATTATTATTATTATTATTATTATTATTATTATTATTATTATTATTATTATTATTATTATTATTATTATTATTATTATACACCTGGAATATATTAAATCCTCATGAAACTAAATGTAAATGTTTTATTTGGTTATTCAATCAGGCTTACAAAAAGATTTAGTTTTTCTGGCGGCTCCTTGCTGGTTTGCGGCTGTATTATGTACCGCTACGCTTCACTCGCTTCATATCACAAGCAGGACAATTAAACAGACTGAAATGTACTTTTGATCTCCCGGGGCAATGGTACATTCTACATTGTGTAATTTTATTTGCCTTACTCGGAAGCATTTTATATTACCTAAACAGTGGAATCAGGGTCACTTAACAACACTTTGGGTTAACCATCTGTAGTGTGGTAGTGAAAAGGGTTAACACTTTGTCGTGTGGCAGTGAGTGGGTAAACCTTCTGTATTGTCGCAGTGAAAGGGTTAACACTTTGTCGTGTGGCAGTGAGAGGGTTAACCATTTGGAAGTGTGGTAGTGAAATGGTTAACACTTTGTTGTGTGGCAGTGAGAGGGTTAACGATTAATGTTAATGGTGATTAATGTGATTAATGGTGACGCTCGGCGTCACTACTGCACTATACCTCGCTCGTGCACACGCACTGAATAAAAAATTCCACAATGTACCTTTACATCCCAACATTCGTCTGACCACACCCCTATCAGCTTACCTTCATAAGCAGGTGTGTGGCCACCTACTCGCCTCCTTCCCAAGCTTTCACCACAAGGTGAGATCAAGGGCCGCAGCCATTACTCACAGAACTTGGTTATAGTTATAACCTATCGTTTTGTTTCGTAATGGATCTTGCTCGGCGTCACTACTGCACAAGGGAGGCCGAGCGAGAGCCATCGCCCGACAAATGTACCCCGCTGAGGCCCCCCACAACCATCAGATCGGGGAGGACCGAGCCCCCCCGACCCCCCCTAATGGAGGATACCCCCCCTATTGGAGGGTCACGGGAGGGCGACGGATCCGACCGTGCGAAGAGGCACTCAAGCAACTCAATGCACAGGGTGAGCAGACCGTGGCTTGACCCCACGACTACACACACGCACAACCCGCATGCCACCCGGGAACGAATGGAAGGAACAACCTCGTTACTGCCCCCAGAAATCACGGGGTCAAGGGCAAACCCAACCCCATGGCAAGGCCGTAGCAGCGGAGCGCGAAGGAAGACCCAGACCCACTGAAGGGACTGGATCCCCTGGAAAACGGGGGCCCGGAGAGGTCAATGACGCCAGGCATCAAGACCCCACCAGGTGGTCACTTAGTGACACCGCCCCCCACATCGCCAGCGTATTCGGATAAGGCCCCTCCAAGAGCGGGCCCTTTCCCCCCAATAGCACACCGCCTGGCACACTGACCCTGCAGAACAGGCAGTCAGCATGGCCGTAAGCACACAAAAAAGGTTAACCAACGGAAGCAGGCAGCGCACCGGGGAAACCAGGCAACAGGCTGTAACCTGAGCCTGGAGCACTGCGGACGAGACAGGCGCCAAAGGAGTCCGCTGAAAACAGCCGCCCCGGCGGAAGGGGCGTATGCTGCCGTTGTTGATCACCATGACAAAGCCTCCTTTAAAAACCCCCCCCAGAGGGTTTGAGGCAGAGAAGGCTGACATGATTGGCAGACGTCATGAACGTGCAGGGGCACACTCAACCGGGTAACCCGGGAGTTGACTCTGCTCCAACACACCAGGGAACCAACCACCCTGTCGTTACCCTATGCGGTGGTTGTTCCTATAACCCCTCAAGAAAAAACTCCAAAACACACCTGCGGGCATACACCGGCTATACCGCAGTACAAGTGTTTCAGTTTTCAAAAAAGGGTTATTCCAGGCCTACAGGTCGACGAAACATTACTTCGGACCGGGCCCGGCGGCACGGGAAGCACAGGGTTACCAGAGGAGGTCCAAGACTACCCCAACAGCCCCCTCTTTGCCACGCGTGAGAGAGGAGCGAAAAGAATGGAGAACCAGCCCTAAGCACACCGCACTTGGTATTCCCAGGCGGTCTCCCAACCAAGTACTAACCAGGACCGAACCTGCGTAGCGGCCGAGATCGGACGAGATCGGGCGTGTACAGGTTGGCATGGCCGTAAGCTATTACGATAGTGCAGAGTACAATATGTACCCAACAAGGGTCTCCATAGCGCCTAACCCTGTGACACCCGGACCGACCTGGCATTTTTCCCCCCGAAAAAAGCACAAGTCCCTCAGGGTACCAGAACAGCAGATCTGCATCCCCGGCGGACAACGGGTTTAACCGATCTGGACCAGCGTGACCATAACCAGTCCTGTGCCCTAACCATGCCGACATGCCTACTCCAGGAGAAGGGGCAGATATGCGTGTTGATCTTAAAACATGAAAAGAAGGCGCCACCCAGACGGTCGGTGCGAACCGCGCCCGGTGGCCCACCCCAAGGGCGTGAGACCCCTCTACATATGTTCAGATCCATTCCGTCATCATCCCCCAGATATGAACGAGAATCCGTTGATAACCAATAACAGGTCGTCGGAAGAGGAAAAAACCTCCATCCCAGTTGCTTTATAAAAACGCTGTTTTAACCACAAGCAACCAAGGCGTACTAGTTACCCGCCTGATCTTTAACAGAACACCCCGAGCTAGCACTTAAGCGTGCGTCGGGACACAACCACATCAATGAACAGGCTATTTAGACCTTTCAGTGAATCCCCAAGGCGCCCAGGGGAACGACAAGAGGGGTGTGGTGCTTCCTAAACTCCAACTCTTTTTAAAAAAGAAGGAAGCACCAACAGCATGAATCCCAGTCTACACAGCCGAGGGTAAAAACTGTTTACATTTTTACATCCAGTCACCCCTTCCACAGAGGATTTAGACCGAAATTCCCCAGAAAGCCTTCCTACGTGAGTCGTAGAATGAAAAAGCCATGGCAACTACGAGTCACGTGACCAACTGACTCAAGTTACACATAAAATCGAGCGTAGCGGACCCGTAAGTCCTACGCTCTAACCCGACACTTTGACACAACAGATCTTACGTAAAGATCTAACTCACGGAAGCCATCGTCATAGCAACGTACGTAGTGTCGTATGCTATGACGGGGGGAAACCCCACACACAACTCCTGTTTGTAATAGGAGCAGAGTCAGGACAACCCTTCCCCCCCCCCCCCCCCCAGCCAAGGCGTTTAACGGCTTGGCCCTGACTGGCCCAACAGGAGATGAGAAAACCCCCCTGACCAATCAAGTGGGAAGGAGGGGTTTATTCGGCACCCCCTCACAAAACCCTTCCCCCTACACACAATAACAACTGTAGTATATGAAACCTTTGGTAGAATGCTAATGAATAGCGCAAGCTAATACAATGCACGCTACCGACAGACTGTGAACAGGGTTTACAACAAAACCAAGTCGTGTGTGTGTGTGAATCCTACACCCGCATTCCATGTTGTACATAGAAAAACACTGATAGAGAGTATAACGGCTAGGCCGTGGAACGTGTGTATACGAGCATTACTGCAACTAACACAACAGTGTTGTAGTTCAACATTACTTTGTGTGTAAGCAACAGACCATACAACCAGCTTCTACCTGCATGTGGTGTGAGGATTCGCCTGTTCCCTGAACCTTTCCCTGTCTACTCTCCCTCACCAGCTCCCACCCTTGCGATGATTTACTCTCCTCTACTCTTCACCAGCCCCCACCCTTGAACTATCTTTCGCAGCTGTCATAGTTTATGATTAGCGCCCCAGAGGGCTTTAAATACCTGGACCTCCCTTCCAGTCCTGGTCGAGTCGTTCTGTATGCTGGTTCTGTGTTCTGGACTCTGTGTTCTGGACTCTGTATCTGTATCTATGTTCACTCTGTGTTCATGGAGTTCTGTACGGTTACCATCCTGTACGTTACCATCTCCTGCCGCGTCTCCGGCGTGAGACGACGTGCCAGCCATCACCACCTGTCGCCAGGCCTGGAGTGGTGTTCCCACTCCAGACGTCAAGCCGGCGCGCATCGCTCCCTATTTCCACGGGAGGATGCGTCTCTTCGCCCCGGTCCCCTGGGACCCCTTTGTTCTGCGCTGCCCGTCTGCAGCATCTGAGGAGGATCTCCGTGCCAGGCCTGGAATGGTGTTCCCACTCCAGACGTCAAGCCGGCGCGCATCGCTCCCTATTTCCACGGGAGGATGCGTCTCTTCGCCCCGGTCCCCTGGGACCCCTGTGTTCTGCGCTGCCCGTCTGCAGCATCTGAGGAGGATCTCCGTGCCAGGCCTGGAGTGGTGTTCCCACTCCAGACGTCAAGCCGGCGCGCATCGCTCCCTATTTCCACGGGAGGATGCGTCTCTTCGCCCCGGTCCCCTGGGACCCCTTTGTTCTGCGCTGCCCGTCTGCAGCACCTGAGGAGGAGGAAGAGGATCTCCGTGCCTGGAGTGGGACACCGTCTTCGCTCTCTAATTCTCTACGGGAGGTTTTCCAGTGTTCCCACTCCAGACGTCAAGCCGGCGCATCATCGCTCCCTTTTTCCACGGGAGGATGGCGCCTCTTCCCCCCGGCCTCCGCTGTCGGGCCCCTGTCCCCGTGACAGGCCTCCGCCGTCGGGCCCCTGTCCCCGCGCCAGGCCTCCGCCGTCGGAACCCTGTCCTCATCCCTGTAAGCAGCTCTGGCCCTCGCCCTGTCCAAGGCCTTAACCCTGTTCTCTGTCCCTGTCTCCAGCCCGCCTCTCCGGGCCTCTGTCCCTGTCCCCCTCTCCAGTGCCCCTGGTCCTGGCCCTGACACTAGCCCTGGTCCTTAGCCCTGGCCCTTAGCCTTAGTCCCTTAGCCTGTTCGCCTCTTAAAGGCACAGTGCCGCTTTTTCCATATTTCCTTGACTCTAGTGTTTTTGTGTTTTCCCTTAAAGGGGAACTCCACTATTTTGGGAAATTAGCTTATTTAACATCTTCCCTGGAGTTAGACAAGAAGATACATACCTTTTTTGTCTCTGTGCGTGCATTTTAGCTTTGGGAATAGACGCTCCGTTAGCATAGCTTAGCTTCATCACTGGAAGTGAGGCAGGACAGTAGCCTTACAGTGCCTTACAGTGTATTGCAAGGTCTGACATTGACCAAATTTGATATGCATGACCTTGGTGGGCTCTAGGTCAACTCCTGAAAAGGGGGTCAATGTCAGACCTTGCAATCAAAAGTTAGGGGGCGCACTGAAATTATGGCAAGGGTTATTAGCCCCCTAACTTTTGATTGCAAAGTCTGACATTGACCCCCTTTGCAGGAGTTGACCTAGAGCCCACCAAGGTCATGCATATCAAGTTTGGTCAATGTCAGACCTTGCAATACACTGTAAGGCACTGTAAGGCTACTGTCCTGCCTCACTTCCAGTGATGAAGCTAAGCTATGCTAACGGAGCGTCTATTCCCAAAGCTAAAATGCACGCACAGAGACAAAAAAGGTATGTATCTTCTTGTCTAACTCCAGGGAAGATGTTAAATAAGCTAATTTCCCAAAATAGTGGAGTTATCCTTTAAAGGGACTGTGCCGCTTTTTGTTCAATAATAAATATTTGCCCTGTTTTGGCTTACTCTCATACCTGTCTTGTGTTGTGCGATTGGGGTCGGTTACAAACCTATAACATGTGGAGCGTCAGGCCGAGATAGAAACCTTTCTATAACCGAGTGTATGCTGCAGACCTTGCTTTAATCTCATAACACGAACGTAACTCATCCATCAATGTATACTAATGCAGATTCACACTTTGCAACCTCATCATATGTTTTGGTGAAGAAACACACAGTTTGTTTAACAAAAAATACAGTCCCCCTTCAGAGGGGACTTTTTATTTATGAAAACAAATAATATGAGAGGCCGGGGAGGGGTAAACAGAGGGGACGGCAGGGGGAAAAAGTCACTGGGTCTAGCGGCGTCTGCTGCCTCGAGCCCCTCTGGCTTTGCCACCCCGAGAAGCCCCGGAGGGACGGTAGATAATCGGTTGCTGGTCTCATCGATCCCTACCGTCTCCTCCGGTCGTAGATGGGCCGGCTGCAGCAGCAGCACCGTCTCTCCTCCTGGCCTTCTTCGACGGGCCAGCAGTGGCGGTGGAGGCAGTAGCAGCCACGGCGGAGGTAGCTCGACGACGTGGAAGCCGTCTGACACCACCGGCGATGACGGGAGGTGGAAAATGGGGGTTGGAGCACGGATCTCTCCTCTGCCATCTCTCTGCATGTTGAGGTCATCAATTTCAGGTCCTTCCCGAACAGTCCAGTATCGGAGAGGGTGGCCGTCAGAAGAGGAGCTCTCTTCTTCTCCGGCACACGGGCCTGCTCCAGCCAAAGGTGGTGCTGGATCAGAGTCGCCAGGCCGCGCACTTTCCCAGCGGCTATGGCCTGCACCTGAGTCAGATGCAGGACAGCTCCTGCCGCCTGGGTGAGCTGATCATGTTGGACCTCAGTCAGCTCCGTGCCGCCCGTCATTATCCCGGATACAAATCTTGCCAGCTGTGCGACATTAGACGCAGCAGCCAGCGATTGTGTACCCGCGATGAACGACTGGTCACTCCAATACGCCAACCGCCTAGCCGATTTTCCTTGGAGAACCGGCTTGCATAACGGCTCCCACACCACATCCGGACAGAGGAGAGCGGCCATCGGCCTATCAAGCCGTGGCACACCCTCTCTCATACCATCGACCAAACCCACCACCCGTGTAACTGGTACGTAGGCGGGAGTGAGGCCCATGATGTGGGACACCACCTGGCCCCGACGAACATAGGCCCCCATTGAGGGGAAAAATGGGTAGACAACGTCCACCCCTCTCACCGGGCGACGCTGCCAGAGATGACATATTAGATCATCGGGGACAGGAGCAGGCAGTGGCTGCGGCAGCGGCACGCCGTTTGCAGCGGCCGCCACTGCCATAAGCTCGGGGAACAAAGCCTGCAGTTCCCCCTGCAGACTTTCCTCCACCGAACCCGCATCCCTCACATGCAGCAGGCTTCGACTGGTCAAGGAGCCACAGTCTGATGTGGCTGATAGTAGGGCATCCTGCCGATGAGGCCGAGGGGTTTCCCCGACATCCTCGAACAAGGCGCCCCAAGGAGACATTTCACCCCCCTCCAGTGTTACCTGGACGGGTGGGATACTCGTCTCTACTGGGCCTTCAAACAAGAACCCGTCTGCCTCTACCATGCAATCCTCTGTTTCCATTGGGCAGATAGAGACCGACGCATCCTCGCTGGTCTCCAGCAATTCCCCAAACCCAGGCCGTTCGCGTCTGCAGGACACCATATTGCGACAGGAACGAGCAGACGCAAAAAGTTTACGTCTCAAATCCTCCGGAACCAAAGGAACCGGCCGTTCAACAACGGACGATTCCCCGGAAACAGAGGAACCAGAGCCAGGACCAGGCCATCGCAGAGGCGACGGCACCGGTGCACCGGCTCCTCGGAGAGGCAAACTACCCATCGGATGCCTACCGGGCGTGGCTGCTGACCACGAACGCGGCAACAGCCCCGCACCAGAACGCACGACGGAGGCGGGAATGGAGAACCGCTGGTGAAGAGTGGTTCTACGACTCTCCGAAGTAGACATTATGACTTAGATTTTTCTCTTGAATATTTATGAGAGAAGAAAAAAATAAGCACAATGTAAACACGTCTCAACTTTCTTCAACTAGCAACCTCGTCAAATGGGGATCTACCGAAGGCACTTCCTTGTGGTGAAAGCGAAGAAGGAGGCGAGTAGGTGGCCACACACCTGCTTATGAAGGTAAGCTGATAGGGGTGTGGTCAGACGAATGTTGGGATGTAAAGGTACATTGTGGAATTTTGTATTCAGTGCGCGTGCACGAGCGAGGTATAGTGCAGTAGTGACGCCAAGCGAGATCCATTACGAAACAGAACCTTCTGTATTGTTGCAGTGAAAGGGTTAACCATTTGGTAGTGTGGTAGTGAAATGGTTAACACTTTGTTGTGTGGCAGTGAGAGGGTTAACCTTCTGTATTGTCACAGTGAAAGTGTTAACCATTTGGTAGTGTGGTAGTGAAAGGGTTAACACTTTGTCGTGTGGCAGTGAGAGGGTTAACCTTCTGTATTGTCGCAGTGAAATGGTTAACCATTTGGTAGTGTGGTAGTGAAAGGGTTAACACTTTGTCGTGTGGCAGTGAGAGGGTTAACCTTCTGTATTGTCGCAGTGAAAGGGTTAACCATTTGGTAGTCTGGTAGTGAAAGGGTTTTAACCTGACGTTGTTCAAGTGGTCCAACTTCTCAAAATACTTTCTATTTACTGGGGGCTGACATCTTGATTAGAACATATAATTATTGTTATTTTCACCCACATTTGATTGGATAAATAGCTCTGGTTCTCTCTGGTGTGATGAGTAGTATTGTGGTGATTTGTAGCTTATTGATAAGTCGTGGTTTACATAGCCCTTTCACTGCCACACTACAGAAGGTTAACCCTTTACTATCACACTACCGACGGTAACCGATAGTAAAGGGTTAACATTAGGTTATGTATATAACCAAGTTCTGTGAATGCTAGTGACGCTCAGCGTCATATTGCATAAATCTCGCTTCAGTGGATTTACACTGAATAAATTTCAAAATGTACCTTTACATGCCAGCATTCATCTGGCCACACCCCCATCCGCTTAGCTACATAAGCAGGGGTGGGGCCACACACTCACCTCCTTCCCAACAAATTTCACCACAATGAAAAATCAAGGGCCGCAGCGGCGTCTAGACGCTGAGCATCACTAGCATTCACAGAACTTGGTTATATACATAACCTAACGTTCTGTTTCATGCTAGCTGCCGCTCAGCGTCATATTGCATAGCAGGAGCTGAGCGGGAGCTAGAAGCTCGACAAATGAACCCCGCTGAGGCCCCCCACAACCATCAGACCGGGGAGGACCGAGCCCCCCCGACCCCCCCTAATGGAGGATACCCCCCTATTGGAGGTTCACGTGAGGGCGACGGATCAGACCGTGCGAAGAGGCACTCAAGCAACTCAACGCACAGGGTGAGCAGACCGTGGCTTGACCCCACGACTACACACACGCACAACCCGCATGCCACCCGGGAACGAACGGAAGGAACAACCTCGTTACTGCCCCCAGAAATCACAGGGTCAAGAGCAAACCCAACCCCGTGGGAAGGCCGCGGAGCGCGAAGGAAGATCCAGACCCACTGAAGGGACTGGATCCCCTGGAAAACGGGGGCCCGGAGAGGTCAATGACGCCAGGCATCAAGACCCCACCAGGTGGTCACTTAGTGACACCGCCCCCCACATCGCCAGCGTATTCGGATAAGGCCCCTCCAAGAGCGGGCCCTTTCCCCCCAATAGCACACCGCCTGGCACACTGACCCTGCAGAACAGGCAGTCAGCATGGCCGTAAGCACACAAAAAGGTTAACCAACGGAAGCAGGCAGCGCACCGGGGAAACCAGGCAACAGGATGTAACCTGAGCCTGGAGCACTGCGGACGAGACAGGCGCCAAAGGAGTCAGCTGAAAACAGCCCCCCCGGCGGAAGGGGCGTATGCTGGCGTTGTTGCATGACAAAGCCTCCATTAAAAAAAACCCACCCAGAGGGGTCGAGGCAGAGAAGGCTGACATGATTGGCAGACGTGCAGGGGCACACTCAACCGGGTAACCCGGGAGTTGACTCTGCTCCAACACACCAGGGAACCAACCACCCTGTCGTTACCAGATGCGGTGGTTGTTCCTATAACCCCTCAAGAAAAAACTCCAAAACACACCTGCGGGCATACACTGGCTATACCGCAGTACAAGTGTTTCAGTTTTCCATTTACAGAGGGTAATTTTTTTTTACATTTTTACATCCCACCACCCTCCCATAAGGAGGAGACGGAAATCCCCAGAGAGACTTCCCACGCGAGCTGTATAGATTGAAAAGAATATATTGCAACATTGAGCCATGTAATATTTTGGGTTAGGGCTCTCCGAGGAGGAGGCACTGAACCAATACACACTCAAGAATCGAATTGAATCGAATACACACACAATAGAGCAGGACTCCTTTTTGAAGTTCCACTCACCTTGACAATTTGAGGAGGAGGCTCTGCACTCTGAGGCGGCTCCCTCACATGGAAGGAGAGTCCTAACTCACAGAAGGCCCGAGTAGGAGCTTCATGAGGAGGAGCCCTGACCACTCCCTGAAACAGATCCATCATATGGACCTGAACAGCTCACGGAAGTCTTACCAACAGACACGCGCACAGTGACGTACTCTATGGCGGGGGAATTTCTGCGGTGCACACGCCCAATCTTCCAGGGCGTGGGACCAGGAAACTCCCTCCCCCCCCCCCTCTTACCCTGTAACGTGCCGAACAGCAACGTGACAGGAACCTTGAAGGACAGGAGGTTGTAACCCCTGCCCATCAAAAGGGGAGGAAAGGATTACCAGTTCACCCCTTTACGACCCCACACCCATGATACGATGTAATGACAAAATAAAAGAGCATGACACAGTCATAGTCAGCTACATGAAGTGTCTAACAGCTTCACACAGCTCATGTGCTAACCTGCTATCTGATTTTTACTAAGGAAAAAACACAGAATAGAGAGGGCCCCCTTAAGAGCCCCGGTACCAGACTTACACATGTGCTTCTGTGGCCAACCTAACCCAGTTGTAGATCACAAGACACACACAACCCTTTATCACCACAAAAAATGGCAAATACACTCTACAGAGGAACGCCGTTTTTCATAATGAGAGAATACATAACTCTCGATTAGTATCGGCCACAGGCCTTGCTAAGCACACACGAAAAGTGACCAAACAATCTTTTCTTTAGGAAAATATAGTTTCTCAAGCGGTTTTAGCACAACCCCAGCAACTAAGCTAAGGGTTACATCGTATCCCTACAACACAGTGACACAATATATTGTAAACAACATGTCTGAGAGGAGGGGGGGAAGCCCAGGGAACCGGGGGGAACACCCCTCCTACCTTACCCTTGATACGGCCAGTTGAACAGGCAAACCTGTTAATATGTGAACACACTGTTCATTGTCATTACAGGTTGAGAAAAGAATTCATTCTTCACTCATATGTCACTAAGCATAGCTTTATAGGTTATTTAACCCCCTTAGTTGTGAGTACACGGTACATGAACACACATGATGTTTCTCAACACAACAAACCAGATCATTTTTACATAACAAAAAACCCGATTTGCATGGAGAAGCTAATACCAGTGACAAGACAATTCACACACAACTCGCGTCGTATCCTAAATGTATTGCAGCAACACCCGTTTTGGAAAACATCGTTATTACAAAACATTAGAAGGGAAGGAAGAAGACGCGTTTTAAGGTCTGGTCAGGACCTTTCCTAACGTGAGCGCAGACCAAGCAAACTGCAGTCTGGCTAACAGGGCACAGATAGTAAACACAGCATTCCTGTGTTGACGACACGGGCAGCGTCGCTGCTCCACCCCACCGCTACGGTTCTCCTTGTTGACGCAGTCCTCGCCGGCCGGGCTCCCGGTAGGTTCGACTAACATCCTCTGTCAAAGATGACGTTGTAGTCAGAGTGTTTAAAGCATGTTATAGTCTCAGAACGTTCAACAGTGTAGCATTAAGCTAACAGCCGACCGGCTGATAGCAACAGGCTAACGTATACCAGCCTGGTAAACACAGCGAGCTAACGCCGCAGCTAACAGCTGCGCGGCTAACAGGTAGGCCACAACTAGCACGCAAGCTAAGCAGCTATCACCTGAACTTGTACACAAACGATATAACAAGCCACACTTCCGACAGGCCGCCGTCTGAAACCCTCCTCACCTTTAAGAGAGAAGAGAAAAAGAGATGTCAACACAGTTTACAACGGTGATTTTACCAGACATCCGGCGGAGCCAGCACAAGTCCCATCTGGGTTGCAGCCGACTTGAACATGGATCTTCCGATAACGAACATCCATGCCCACATTTCCTCGTTAGGGTATACTCTCATTTGTATATGAAAGATGGGGCCTACACGGTGACAGAGAAGCATCCACTCGTCCAGAAAATCCTGGGATCACCAGTTCCTGGTCGTGGCCCACTAGTTGACTATAATGGGCTTCAAACCAAGATCCTCCGCCGTCGCCTAAGAGGCTGAACAGAGGACCCTAATCTGGGGCCGATTTTCGTAAACATTGTCAGCTAGCCCCCATAGCACTAACAGACAAGTGGTGCTCGCAAGCAAACATTACTCACCCAGGCTTGAAAACCAAAAGTCCCTCACAACAGACTTCCACAGTCCAGCTGCATAGCAGGAGGGTTGAACCCATCCAGGCGCAGCAAAGGAGGACTGCAGTTTGGGGAGTATATTAGCGACGCGAGCCCCTAATACGAAAAACCGGTGGAGGTTTTAGAATGATCATCATCTTCCAGACACTCCAGTGACGAAGACAATATCGCCGTATTTTCTTCTATTTTCTGAGAGAGAAAATAAAGATATGATGTCAACGTATCTCCTTGTTCTACCTTTCCTCAGAGTAAATATTTTTCTCCACGTCAAGTGGCATGTGAGCAGCACGTAGCTTGTGGATGAAATTTGAGAAGGAGGTGAGTGTGTGGCCCCACCCCTGCTTATGTAGGTAAGCGGATGGGGGTGTGGCCAGATGAATGCTGGCATGTAAAGGTACATTTTGAAATGTATTCAGTGTAAATCCACTGAAGCGAGATTTATGCAATATGACGCTGAGCGGCAGCTAGCATGAAACAGAACCTTCTGTAGTGTGGCAGTGAAAAGGGTTAACCTTCTGTGTATTGCCGCAGTGAAAGGGTTAACCGTTTGGTAGTGCGGCAGTGAAAGGGTTAAGGCCACTTCTGTAGCTTTACCATGTGGGATACAGTTTTGCTATGGCAGTGCAGTGGCTAGAATACATTGCTGATGGTGACAGCATTGTGTGTGAATGTGTTTTTTCTACAGTTAACTCCCCTTGGAGGCTTTGACTATACAGGTTGTTATTTGTGATAACTTGTCTCCAGATCGCCCACTGGAGGGGATGAGCTTCTCTGTATGAATGAATGATGAATGAACATTACATTTATATAGCGCTTTTCTAGACACTCAATGACTCAAAGCGCTCCCCACAATGTAGGGTGGAAATTGCCTCCTTCACCACCACTGGTAGCACCCAACTATGGGCTACGCAGGCTCAATGACTACCATACACTGGCACCAGGCACACATCACACTACACAATGGCTGAATGGCTCAGGAGACAGGGATTGATATCAGCCAAATAAGGGGAAGGGATGATTAAGTGGCTTATATGTCGGAGACCTG
This sequence comes from Notolepis coatsorum, assembly GCF_963971535.1. Lineage (NCBI taxonomy): Eukaryota > Metazoa > Chordata > Actinopteri > Aulopiformes > Paralepididae > Notolepis > Notolepis coatsorum. The sequence continues at coordinate 6,915,717 of NC_140172.1, forward strand.
ATTGGGAATTTGGCCAGGAACGTCGGGGAACCCCCTACTCTTAACGATAGGCGTCCTGGGTTCTCTAACGATGAGATTCTGTCAGGACCTCGGTTTAGCGTCTCATCCGAAGGACTGCACTCGCAGCTGTACGGTGTCCCTATCACCGTAACAGGGGCATTGTTACTGAAGTCCAGAGGACAGAGTGCCCCCTGCTTTGCAACATCACTTTCCGACAACGGCCTTGACCGGGGCTCGAACCGGTGATCTTCCGATCATGAGTCCGGAGCTCTATTCATGTAGCCACACTGCCGGACACAATCTGTACTTCCTCAAAATCTTAGCCGTATGTGTGATGCAGCTACTCCTGCGAACCTATCATGACCACACGTGCCGTCCAGGACATGCTAACTGCTAACATGAACCTATCATGACCACACGTGCCGTCCAGGACATGCTAACATGAACTTATCATGACCACACGTGCCGTCCAGGACATGCTAACTGCTAACATGAACCTATCATGACCACACGTGCCGTCCAGGACATGCTAACTGCTAACATGAACCTATCATGACCACACGTGCCGTCCAGGACATGCTAACTGCTAACATGAACCTATCATGACCACACGTGCCGTCCAGGACATGCTAACTGCTAACATGAACCTATCATGACCACACGTGCCGTCCAGGACATGCTAACTGCTAACATGAACCTATCATGACCACACGTGCCGTCCAGGACATGCTAACTGCTAATGTGAAACTTGTATTTTAAGTTGATACATCTAGTGATCTATGCATGAAAACAATCATCTTTTTCAGCTAATGTTATTTATAATTTGTTTTACCCAGGGACAGTGCAATTAATCAACATCGTGTAGTGCCGGAGGAAAGAGGAATGAACGGAGGTAACGTAATGCTTGTTTATTATACAAAGCCACGTCAGTAAACAAAAACACAAGAGCACATGAATGAATAACAGCGAGTGCAACCGCAATACTTGTCCCCTCTGGCCGCGGCGCCAGATCATTCGTTCCCTCCCACTACACAACACATTCAGAGGAGAACACGTAACCAATAATGTAGTCACTACAATCGTCAGTTTCCACATCAATGTAAATGTGCCAGAATTAGCTAATTAGCTAGTTTAGCTAATTTCCACCTGCATGTCTTTATGGTGTGGGAGGAAACCGGAGTACCCAGAGGAAACCCACACGAACACACAGGGAGAACATGCAAACTCCACACAGAAAGGCCCCCTGCTGGGGTTCGAACCCAGGACCTTCTTGCTGTGAGGCAGCAGTGCTGACCACTGTGCCACCGTGCCACCCATGTCTTAGTCATTACAAGATTGTGTGAGGTAGGAAGGGTTGTGTTTGGGTGAAACACATTTTTGGCGAACAGTTTAGGTGGAAAAAGAGAAAGTTAACAAGCTTGGGGAAAAGACGTGGGGAAGTGATGGGTGCAGGGCGGGGGGGGGGGGGGGTGTTCATAGATCCTTGTATTCTCTCTCTATATATATATATATATATCTACACAAGATGGCGCCATCTACACTCACTGCACACACATCCACATGTACACACTCACTTTAAACAAACGATCACCCACCACTCACTTAGTTTACTTTAACACACTTTATATTTATCTATTATTAAAAAGATTTGCACTACATCCATACCTCATTTGCACCCTACCCTAAGTGTGTACCCCATCTCATTTCTGCATTCTACCTCACTGTTACTCTTTTTACTCTGTGTTGTATATATGTAAATTGACTTTACTTTTACTTACTTCTTAATTAATAACTTTTTTTACTTACTTTCTTTTTTACTGTATGTAGCACACTCTCAGGGGCTCTTTCAGAAATAAGCATTTCATCATAAAGTATTCTGTATTTTGTTGTGACATATAATAAACAAACTTGAAACTCGATGAGGGCAGAGCTGTAGGGATGCTGCTGAGCCTTTCTCACTCGTTTATTGAACATATTCGGACAAACAACACATGTGGAGGCCGGGGTCCTTAAGAGCCTCTGGTTCACGGCTCAGTGTACTGCGCTCGGCACTGCCGTGTTGGACAGAGCCAGGCCAGAGGGAAGGGAGGGATACTGTCAGGGCCCTCCGCTTAACCCTTTCACTGCTGCACGACCAAACGGTTAACCCTTTCCCTGCGACAATACACAGAAGGTTAACCCTTTCACTGCCACACAACCAAACGGTTAACCCTTTCCCTGCGACAATACACAGAAGGTTAACCCTTTCACTGCCACACAACGGCAGGTTAACCATTTCACTGCCACTCTACAGCAGGTTAACCCTTTCACTGCCACACTACAGAAGGTTAACCCTTTCACTACCACACTACAGAAGGTTAACCCTTTCACTACCACACTACCAAACGCTTAAGCTTGCAGACACATGGACAAGTGGAGCCTGCGATTGTTAAGGGGATGCAGACCAGAGAAAGACTTTCGTCTTGTTTACATCAGGGTCCCCCATTTTCAATTCATCATGACATATGTGACCAGGTATGGACTTCAGGGTCATGTTGAGGGATCTTCATTTTTTTTTTTTTTACATATTATGAAAGTACAGATTCATACCTTCAAAATAAGCCATCACTTGAACATTTTGGTGGGATACTTTGCAAGCTACTTCCTATGATTCATGGTGATTATCACAAAACGTATTCAGAGATAATAGCCTTCAAGAGACGAGCAGGCTATTCAGTGACAATAGTGAAACAACTACAACACTACCCAGAAGTCATTGTAATCCATGGCCCCCCTCTCTCTAGGGCAATTAACACCTGGCAGCTTTCCAGTCTGAGGCTTTGTTATTACAATGAGTCTGGTGACTGGTAGTGGTAGTGAAAGGGACCCTGATAATAAACAAGAAACTTAATCAAGTTTCAAGATTTTATTAGCATTTAAAATAACACGAGATAAAAATAGACATGCTAAAGTCAATGTTCAATGTTCTGATGGCCTCTCCAGAAGCATTTAGATGTAAATACATGTAGTGTGGTAGTGAAAGACACAACAACTAGGTTAACCTTCTGTAGTCTGGTAGTGAAAGGTTAACCTTCTGTAGTGTGGTAGTGAAAGGGTTAACCTTCTGTAGTGTGGTAGTGAAAGGTTAACCTTCTGTAGTGTGGTAGTGAAAGGTTAACCTTCTGTAGTGTGGTAGTGAAAGGTTAACCTTCTGTAGTGTGGTAGTGAAAGGTTAACCTTCTGTAGTGTGGTAGTGAAAGGGTTAACCTTCTGTAGTGTGGTAGTGAAAGGGACCCTGATAATAAACAAGAAATTTAATCAAGTTTCAAGATTTTATTAGCATTTAAAATAACACGAGATAAAAATAGACATGCTAAAGTCAATGTTCAATGTTCTGATGGCCTCTCCAGAAGCATTTAGATGTAAATACATGTAGTGTGGTAGTGAAAGACACAACAACTAGGTTAACCTTCTGTAGTCTGGTAGTGAAAGGTTAACCTTCTGTAGTGTGGTAGTGAAAGGGTTAACCTGCTGTAGTGTGGTAGTGAAAGGTTAACCTTCTGTAGTGTGGTAGTGAAAGGTTAACCTTCTGTAGTGTGGTAGTGAAAGGTTAACCTTCTGTAGTGTGGTAGTGAAAGGTTAACCTTCTGTAGTGTGGTAGTGAAAGGGTTAACCTTCTGTAGTGTGGTAGTGAAAGGGACCCTGATAATAAACAAGAGACAAAATCAAGTTTCAAGATTTTATTAGCATTTAAAATAACACGAGATAAAAATAGACATGCTAAAGTCAATGTTCAATGTTCTGATGGCCTCTCCAGAAGCATTTAGATGTAAATACATGTAGTGTGGTAGTGAAAGACACAACAACTAGGTTAACCTTCTGTAGTCTGGTAGTGAAAGGTTAACCTTCTGTAGTGTGGTAGTGAAAGGGTTAACCTTCTGTAGTGTGGTAGTGAAAGGTTAACCTTCTGTAGTGTGGTAGTGAAAGGTTAACCTTCTGTAGTGTGGTAGTGAAAGGTTAACCTTCTGTAGTGTGGTAGTGAAAGGTTAACCTTCTGTAGTGTGGTAGTGAAAGGGTTAACCTTCTGTAGTGTGGTAGTGAAAGGGACCCTGATAATAAACAAGAGACAAAATCAAGTTTCAAGATTTTATTAGCATTTAAAATAACACGAGATAAAAATAGACATGCTAAAGTCAATGTTCAATGTTCTGATGGCCTCTCCAGAAGCATTTAGATGTAAATACATGTAGTGTGGTAGTGAAAGACACAACAACTAGGTTAACCTTCTGTAGTGTGGTAGTGAAAGGTTAACCTTCTGTAGTGTGGTAGTGAAAGGGTTAACCTTCTGTAGTGTGGTAGTGAAAGGTTAACCTTCTGTAGTGTGGTAGTGAAAGGTTAACCTTCTGTAGTGTGGTAGTGAAAGGTTAACCTTCTGTAGTGTGGTAGTGAAAGGTTAACCTTCTGTAGTGTGGTAGTGAAAGGGTTAACCTTCTGTAGTGTGGTAGTGAAAGGGACCCTGATAATAAACAAGAGACAAAATCAAGTTTCAAGATTTTATTAGCATTTAAAATAACACGAGATAAAAATAGACATGCTAAAGTCAATGTTCAATGTTCTGATGGCCTCTCCAGAAGCATTTAGATGTAAATACATGTAGTGTGGTAGTGAAAGACACAACAACTAGGTTAACCTTCTGTAGTGTGGTAGTGACGGATAAAAAAACGGATAAATACCAATTAGAAATATCTCGACGAATTACCTCTGAATATGAATCAAAAAAAATATTAAAGATTCGCTCACTAGTTCTACCAGAAACGGAGTTGAGGCGAAGCATTACTAAGCGCTTCTGTAGTGTGGCAGTGAAAGGGTAACCTTCTGTAGTGTGGTAGTGACGGATAAAAAAACGGATAAATAGTTTTTTTTACCATATTTCTAATATTTATTTTTGATAAATACCAATTAGAAATATCTCGATGAATTACCTCTGAATATGAATCAAAAAAAATATTAAAGATTCGCTCACTAGTTCTACCAGAAACGGAGTTGAGACGAAGCATTACTAAGCGCTTCTGTAGTGTGGCAGTGAAAGGGTTAACGCGCGTCTCATCGCGCCCCAGCGCAGTTTACATCAGGGCTCCCACAATAATAAGAATCTCTCTCTCGCTCCGATGAAAAAGCCATTTTTTATCACTCCGTTTCCGTATTAAATTAATTTACTTTTAGCCATTAGGTTGGAAAAAATGCACCCTACCGAAATTCGTTCGCTCATAAAATTCGAACTGTGTTTTAATGGTTTTTAATTAAGTTAAAACACGCGTTTTGGCCGTCAAGGCCTCTTTTTTTTAATCTTTTTTTTAGACACTGCGTTACGTTGCTTATAACTTATATTATAACATTAAGATAGTGTATTAATAGTGTGTTATTCTCTCTCTGAGAAAGGAGAGCTAATGACGTCTGTGTGTTAACACCTATTAAGTACAGTACTTGGCCCCTGTGGACAGGCCCAAGCCCGCTCGTGTAGTTTTTCTCCTCACTTGGAAGAAAATTTGTGGAACTATTATAACAATAATTACCTCATTTACAAGTTGTATTTAAGTTTGCAACTAAGGGCAAATAAGGGAACACATTAATGACAATTCAAATATGTAAAAAAAATCAAGATTTCGATTTTTAGGATTTTCTGAACAGCAAGACATTTTCTTCATTTCAGAGCACCTCCCCCTTTGCGGATCAAATCGGGTTTGGTCACGGCGGGTCACATATATGACATACACAACATACAGATATAAGAATCTAATCTAATCATCTAATCTAATCTAATCATGACATTTAAGACATACATGACATACAGATATACAGTACTGTTACATTTGTGACATACAAGATATGCAAATATACAGTACTGTTAAATAGATCCTAACAGTAGATATATACATACGAGGGGGAGGGAACTGTACATTAGGAGGGGGTGGGTGGGTGGGAGGGTGTTCGGACATTTACAGAGATCCTACACTATTTACTATTTACAGAGACTGCCTCCACAACCAGGACGCGCCACAGCTTGAAGACTCGGTGGCAGCGCTCCAGTGAGTGGAAGAGGCCTCCTACGTGAGGGGAGTCAGGACAGTGGGGCCTCCTCCTACGTGAGGGGAGTCAGGACAGTGGGGCCTCCTACGTGAGGGGAGTCAGGACAGTGGGGCCTCCTACGTGAGGGGAGTCAGGACAGTGGGGCCTCCTACGTGAGGGGAGTCAGGACAGTGAGGCCTCCTACGTGAGGGGAGTCAGGACAGTGGGGCCTCCTACGTGAGAGGAGTCAGGACAGTGGGGCCTCCTACGTGAGGGGAGTCAGGACAGTGGGGCCTCCTACGTGAGGGGAGTCAGGACAGTGAGGCCTCCTACGTGAGGGGAGTCAGGACAGTGGGGCCTCCTACGTGAGGGGAGTCAGGACAGTGGGGCCTCCTCCTACGTGAGGGGAGTCAGGACAGTGAGGCCTCCTACGTGAGGGGAGTCAGGACAGTGGGGCCTCCTACGTGAGGGGAGTCAGGACAGTGAGGCCTCCTACGTGAGGGGAGTCAGGACAGTGGGGCCTCCTACGTGAGGGGAGTCAGGACAGTGGGGCCTCCTACGTGAGGGGAGTCAGGACAGTGGGGCCTCCTACGTGAGGGGAGTCAGGACAGTGGGGCCTCCTACGTGAGGGGAGTCAGGACAGTGGGGCCTCCTACGTGAGGGGAGTCAGGACAGTGGGGCCTCCTACGTGAGGGGAGTCAGGACAGTGGGGCCTCCTACGTGAGGGGAGTCAGGACAGTGAGGCCTCCTACGTGAGGGGAGTCAGGACAGTGAGGCCTCCTACGTGAGGGGAGTCAGGACAGTGGGGCCTCCTACGTGAGGGGAGTCAGGACAGTGAGGCCTCCTACGTGAGGGGAGTCAGGACAGTGGGGCCTCCTCCTACGTGAGGGGAGTCAGGACAGTGGGGCCTCCTCCTACGTGAGGGGAGTCAGGACAGTGGGGCCTCCTCCTACGTGAGGGGAGTCAGGACAGTGGGGCCTCCTCCTACGTGAGGGGAGTCAGGACAGTGGGGCCTCCTACGTGAGGGGAGTCAGGACAGTGGGGCCTCCTACGTGAGGGGAGTCAGGACAGTGGGGCCTCCTCCTACGTGAGGGGAGTCAGGACAGTGAGGCCTCCTACGTGAGGGGAGTCAGGACAGTGGGGCCTCCTCCTACGTGAGGGGAGTCAGGACAGTGGGGCCTCCTACGTGAGGGGAGTCAGGACAGTGGGGCCTCCTACGTGAGGGGAGTCAGGACAGTGGGGCCTCCTACGTGAGGGGAGTCAGGACAGTGGGGCCTCCTACGTGAGGGGAGTCAGGACAGTGGGGCCTCCTACGTGAGAGGAGTCAGGACAGTGGGGCCTCCTCCTACGTGAGGGGAGTCAGGACAGTGAGGCCTCCTACGTGAGGGGAGTCAGGACAGTGAGGCCTCCTACGTGAGGGGAGTCAGGACAGTGGGGCCTCCTACGTGAGGGGAGTCAGGACAGTGGGGCCTCCTACGTGAGGGGAGTCAGGACAGTGGGGCCTCCTCCTACATGAGGGGAGTCAGGACAGTGGGGCCTCCTCCTACGTGAGGGGAGTCAGGACAGTGAGGCCTCCTACGTGAGGGGAGTCAGGACAGTGGGGCCTCCTACGTGAGGGGAGTCAGGACAGTGGGGCCTCCTCCTACATGAGGGGAGTCAGGACAGTGGGGCCTCCGCCTACGTGAGGGGAGTCAGGACAGTGGGGCCTCCTACGTGAGGCGAGTCAGGACAGTGGGGCCTTCTACGTGAGGGGAGTCAGGACAGTGGGGCCTCCTCCTACATGAGGGCTGTCAGGACAGTGGGGCCTCCTCCTACGTGAGGCGAGTCAGGACAGTGGGGCCTCCTCCTACATGAGGGGAGTCAGGACAGTGGGGCCTCCTACGTGAGGGGAGTCAGGACAGTGGGGCCTCCTCCTACGTGAGGGGAGTCAGGACAGTGGGGCCTCCTCCTACATGAGGGGAGTCAGGACAGTGAGGCCTCCTACGTGAGGGGAGTCAGGACAGTGGGGCCTCCTCCTACGTGAGGGGAGTCAGGACAGAAAAGCATGCTCTGTGTTTGCACATTATTATAAATCAATCTATTGTGATTACCTTGACAGCGATCAGGTCCAGTCCTCGTCGACAGGTAGCCTACCCGTTGCATGCAATACAGTGATAACACTGTTCATTGGGTATACGCTTTAACCCTTTCACTGCCGCACTACCAAACGGTTAACCCTTTCACTGCGACTATACACAGAAGGCCTCACTGGCACACAACACCAGGTTAACCCTTTCACTGCCACACTACAGAAGGTTAACCCTTTACTGTGTGATAGTAAAGGGTTAACCTTCTGTAGTGTGGCAGTGAAAGGGTTAAACAGGAGCCCCCACAGAAGCCTGGGTGTTGTGAAGGGCCAGATTAACACTGAGAATCTACGTTTTATTGTTTTATATAACTTGTATATTATTTATATATATAAGCTATATCCCTTTAAGTCTCCATTTGAATCATAGTAATATTCGCTTTCCTCATTGGATAATGCCCTTGACGTTCGCGGCGCCAAGGACCGCGCCCCTGAGTCAGGTTCAAAGGCGAGTCTGGACCAGTTGGGACATGCCTGGTGCCGGCGCATTGATTCCAGACGAGAGCTGAGGCTTGGCACTAGAAAGCCCCTTAAGTATATATATCGTGGAAGGCGCAGCAGCAGTAGTGCGAAGTGAACAAGTGAAAGTGTCCGATCTAATGCAGTAACGTCAAGTTCGACCCAACTTAATGTGAAGTAAAGAGTCGTCATTACAGCAGTTCGTTCGGTGTGCAGCATTAACAAGCAGTTTGTTCGTTTAGTAGCTAGTGTAAAACCTTAGCAAGTGTGTGTGGACTTAGTAATTAGTGCCAGCACACAAGGAGGGCCTAGTCGCAGAACTACTGGACATGTGCACATTGGAACCTACCGCGGCGATATTGTAGAACCATTATTGGTTGGATTATAGTGATTGTGGAACGTACTACCGTGGAGAAGAGCATAGTTAATACCCACTGTCGTTTGGATTTAACTACCTTGAAGATCTTACCTCGGGCTAGCTTCGAGGACCGAAGCTGGCTGGCTATCATCATTGCTATCGAGCATTGGATTACAGCTATTACCTTGCTACTGAGCACTTGGATTATAAGGACCGGATCCGTATGAGAACCCCTTTTCTTCAAGTGAACAGACTGAGTATCCGAACCTTCTTCCTTCCTCCAGAGCTTACAACTCTGGGAGGATATCCCCTGTCTCCAGCGGTACCCTCGTTTGCCCCCCTATATTGCCATCCCATGCCAGGCGGCGTTTGGTCTAGTATACCCAGCTTAGGAATTATTCATTCCCACTGACTTTGCTACTCACTGACTTTCTCATATTATTCGCCATAAAAGAGCGACCAAGTAATTCCCACTTTGTATATTGCTGCATAATAATAAATACTATAAATGATATTTCCTTGTCACCGTGCCGTCTATTCTGAGTGTCTGCCATATAATAACTGTACTGTCTGGCAAGTAATAATAATAATAAGTAGTAGTGGTTTAATCTATCACAATCTTTAATACAGTCAGGGTTTTGTAACCCCTCAGTTACACTGGGCTTATAGCTGCTTTCATCCTGTGACCTTGGATAGGGCAACACATCATCAGACAACGTGAATAAAGTACTAATCGACCACAGGGAAAAAGGTACATAATGTACGTTATGTTATAGCCATAAGTAATATATTTACGCCTTGTATATATAACAGTGTGGATAAGATTATGGTTTTTGTGAAGCTATTGGAAAAATATGTGTTGGTAATCATTATTATTATTATTATTATTATTATTATTATTATTATTATTATTATTATTATTATTATTATTATTATTATTATTATTATTATTATTATTTTGTAATACTGTAATTTTGTTTGTAGTTCTGTGTACTTTGTATTATGTTCATGTGCTCTTTTTACCATATTATGGTTTTTACTGTGAAGCACTTTGGTCAACCATGTTGTTTTTAAATGTGCTATACAAATAAAGTTGGACTGGATTATTATTATTATTAATAATAATAGACAATTACCTCATTGAAGTTATTAGTATCAGAGTATTCCAAGTGAGTTAGTTCCAAAACACTGCCTCTGTGTGAGAAGAATCGATGAGAGCACACTCCTCCTCAGCCAAGCTCACTGACCTCTCTTCTGTACTTTGATCCATGTGTTTTACTAATGCATCTGTATTGATCATAAAGATCTGTCCACGGCGCACATGATTGATCAATCCGGCAGTAACACAATATGCATCTGTCAGTCGTACTTAACTATGTGTTCACTGTTGTACGACTGACGGATGCATGTTGTGTTACTGCTTCTCGGCATAAGCCCCAAAATACGCCCGTCTCTGGCTTCGTCCAGTGGACACCAGAGCTCAGCGATGCCGCTTGCGGCAGCATATTCTCCCAGCTGGCGATCGGAGCACGGAGGGTCGTGGACCAGCCCGAGTCGCGCGATTTTCATGACAAACCAATTACATAATCCAACATATGTGTAAAAGAACAACATATTCCAGTTAACGATATATTTTTTTAATGATTCGTTACGGCGAAATCAATACTCCATTTGTATAAATTAGGTTAACTGGAGCGTAGTATTGCTGCCTGGCTGAGGGCCGTGTCACGGCTCATGCGCATGCGCGCGCTCGGCCAATCAGAGCACAAAACGGCAACGCGAACTGGAACAGCTTTGTAGAAGGCATTCACGCTGACCGGATGTGATGTGTGGACATGCGCAGGGCTGTAAGTTACCGCAGTTTAATAAAAGATATACTGAAACATGGTGTCAGAAGTGGTAGCTCCTAAAGGAATAAACGTATAAGAAATAAAACCACGCCATGGCGAGCAACAGCATCCCAGCGCCCGAGGGCATGCACATGTCTGGGGATTTGGCGAAGAACTGGGACGTTTTCAGTGCAGAGTTTGATGTTTTTTGCTAGCTACCGGTCTGAACGAAAAGCCGAAGCCAGACGGCTAATGGGAAGTGAGTGCCGTCATGTATATACACACAGCCTCGCGTTGACGGATGATCAACGTAAGGACCCAGCTAATATTTTGCGCGCATTGAGGGATCATTTCAAGCCGGCGAAGAATGTGATCTATGAAAGATACATGTTTGGATGTTGCAAACAGGAGACTGATGAGCCAATAGACTGTTTCCTGACGAGGCTGAAGGAGAGAGTGTCGGCATGTGAATGCCGGGCGCGTCCATGCTTTCTACAACGGAGTTTGGCGATTTGCGAATCTGATTGGCCACTTGCCCATTTCCGCGTCGAACAGCCTGCAAAGCACCTGGCGTTCTATCGCCATGCTCTAAGACAAACTCTAACCTTAACCAACTTCGAAAGAGTGCCTAAGCTTAACCGTCGAAAGAATCTATCGCCATGCTCTAAGACAAACTCTAACCTTAACCAACTTCGAAAGAGCGCCTAAGCTTAACCAGTGTAGACACTTGCGGTCCCACGATTGGGCGTACATGTCACATGACCAGAAATGAATCGCCGAACTCCGTTGTAGAAAGCATACAAGCGGGACGCGTCAGGCTTGTGTTGGGTGTTGTAAATGAGACCTTGGTCTCAATGAGTTTCCACTGGATAAATAAATGTTAAATAAATAAATAAAAGAATGTATTAATCATTTATGAATGTATATCTTTGAATGTTAGTTGAATACATGTATATATGCGAACTAAATTAATACATACAGAAGAATGAATGAAAACTTTATTTAACAGATTGCAGAATGGGTACAATACAGTACGGCTCAATACACACAATTGTTAAGGGGATGCAGACCAGAGAAAGACTTTTGTCTTGTTTACATCAGGGTCCCCCATTTTCAATTCATATTGACATTTATGACATACTCAACATACATGACATTTATAGGGACATACAGGTATTTAGTACTGTTACATTTGTGACATATACGATATTCAAATATACAGTACTGTTACCCATAGATCCTGACAGAGTATATACATATGATGGGGAGGGTACTGTACATTAGGAGGGGGTGGGTGGGAGAGAAATATACATACGGTGGGGAGGAGACTGTACATTTGGAGGGGGTGTGTGGGTGGTAAGAGAAATATGCATACGGCGGGGAGAGAATATATACATGCGGTGGGGAGGAGACTGTCTATTAGCAGGGGGTGGGGGGTTTGGACATTTACGGTGGCCAGTTTCGAATTGCAGCCCCCCGTATAGGTGCTCTTTAAGAGTGGTTTTGAATGTGGGTAGGGATTCACATTCCTTTACAGCTTTGGGTAGGGCGTTCCACATTGATGTGGCATAATTGCGAAACGTGTTTAGTCCCTTGTTTGAGCCGAATCTGGGTTTAACATGATTTGTTGAGCTTCCTCTGGTGTTGTGATTGTGGTATTCACTGACCTTTGGGATGTATTTTGACATGTACATGGGTACCAGTCATATAGTGTATCTTGTAGACCAGGGCCCCGTTCCCCGTACCTGGATAACTGAGTTAGCCGGATAACTTTCGGTGAAGTCTGACTTAAGCCGGACTTTCCCGTTCCCCGTACCTGGATTGTCCAAATCACCATGACAACAGATCCAAAAGTTTGAGCCTGGTCGAGAGCAGGGTTTAAGTTCAAGTTAGCCGGATGAACCACCGCCACGCCCCCGCAAAGAAGTGACAGCGCGTTTCCTGAAATTATTCCCACAGTCTAGGATCTGCATTATACCATTCTGAATTACGTTTTTGTGCTCCATTCTTCCAGAGGGGGCTTTTGAAATGTAAAATAGACCCAAAATGCTGATACTAAATTCACTTTGTCCTAAATAATGCACGTTATATACCGTGGCGCTCGCTCGGTGCAACAACAACAAAATAAAGAATATTCTAAACACGGGTCTCTCGTTCATTAATGTATAAACAATGAATTTATCCCATCTGGCACAGTGGCGCAGCGGTAGTGCTCAATCCTGGCAACCCGGCGACCGGTGTTCGAAACCCCGTGTTTCCAATATAATTTTTTGGAATATAATATTAATGATTATACGCAAAGGTAGCCTAGTTTTAAGTTAAAATATTATAAATCTACATGCATTGAGGATGTCATTCTTTATATAGCTCTCAACGTGCACCAAATTGAATTATTCCTATATTGCAAAAAGAAGGAAAAGACTAGGTTTCGAACCCCGGTCGTCTGCGTGAAAGTCAAAAGAAGAACCCGTTACACCACAGTGGAGATAAGTAAAAGGTCGACCATACATCAATCAATGGGTAAGGGAGCCGTATCGTTATTCTGTATAACAGTTTAACTAATTATTTTCGCTAGCAAGATCTCATTTGATTATTCAATCCAGCAGGCAAGTTTAAAGAAATATAATCTGATTGATTGAGGTAATGAGGGACTTAAAATTAGCCTATAGATAACGCATTTAACTTGTCGGCGACGCGATTGAGCCGTACTGCAATATGTTAATAAAGTTTTAAATCAATTAATCAATCAATGCCGCTAGAGAATCAGGATCTCTGCTATCGATACGTGCTGGCTTTTCAAATGAAGCGGGCGCGCGCACTTATCCTGGGTCTCAAGTCTGGTTTGAGTTAACGAGACTGAATCCACCTTCGAGGAACAGGAAAATCCCGGCTTCAAACATCGGATTAACTGAATCTGGATAATGTGACTCTTGATCGACTTAGTTGAACCAGGTACGGGGAATAGGGCCCAGGCCCATTGCAAGTTGCTGTACTCTGTCGTCTACTCTAAGCCATCCTAGGTTGTCAAAGTGGGCAGGGGTGAGGTGGGTTCTAGGGGTAAGGTCAAGCAGTAGTCTGACCAGTTTGTTTTGTGATGTTTGTAATCTTGTTTTTAGCACCTTTGAGGTGCTTTGGTACCATGAGGTTCAAGTTTCAAGTTCAAGTTCAAGTTTCTTTAATAGTTGTTGTCATACAGAAGTACAGAATACTTTTATACAAAATGCTTCTTACTGTTACGCTCCAGAGACTGTGTTAGACAAGATAAGTATGAAATAAAATAGTATAGCATGTAAAATAGAAGTAAAAATAGAGGTCACAGTGTTCAGTATAGACATATGTACAATGTTCGATGCAGAATAGAAGTAACTGAGTTACCATACAATATACAATATACTATGCAATGTACTAATATACAATACTATATAGTGCAGAGCAGAAATGGGATGAGGTACAATTTAGGTACAATTTACAGTAAGGTGTACGAGTTGTAGTGCAAATCCTTTACCAATAAATATAAATTGTAAAGTGTGTTTAGGTGTTCTAAAGTGTGTAAAGTGGGTGCTGCAGTGAGTTGTTTGTTTAAAGTGAGTGTGTGCGTGTGGATGTGTGTGCTGTGTGCATTTGATGGTTGTTGCATAGTGTTTATTGTTCGTTGAGCAGCCTGATGGCCTGGGGATAGAAGCTTCTTCTGAGTCTTTCTGTGCTCGCCTTAAGACTCCGGTATCGCTTGCCTGACCGCAGCAGTTCAAAGAGGCAGTTGTTCGGGTGGCTGGAGTCCTTGATGATTCTCTTAGCCTTCCCCCTGCACCGCTTGTTGTAAATGTTCTGGAGGGTGGGAAGCCCCCCTCCAATTGTGCGTTCGGCTGAACGTGTCACTCTTTGTAGTCTGCTACGGTCTTGTGCAGTGCTATTCCCAAACCAGGAGGTGATGTTGCCAGTCAGGATGCTCTCGATTGTACATGAGTAGAAGTTCCTAAGGATCTTCTGACTGACTTGGAACTTCCTTAGGCGCCTGAGGAAGTAGAGGCGTTGTCGTGCCTTCTTCACAACACTGTCAATGTGTGTGGTCCATGTCAAGTCCTCGGATATGTGGGCTCCGAGGTACTTGAAACTGTTCACTCTCTCAACCGGTGCCCCATCGATGCTGAGGGGGCTGTAGTAGTAGTACTTGACCCCCGACCTCCTGAAGTCCACAATGATCTCTTTTGTTTTGCTGACATTCAGGGAGAGGCAGTTCTCCTGACACCACTGTGACAGATTCTCTACCTCTTCCAGGTAGGCCCTCTCGTCGTTGGCAGAGATCAGGCCCACCACCACTGTGTCATCAGCAAATTTGATGATTGTGTTGTTGTTCCGCTGTGCCACGCAGTCGTGTGTGTACAGGGAGTAGAGGAGGGGGCTCAGAACACAGCCCTGGGGGGCCCCTATGTTGAGCGTGATGGATGAGGAGGTGCAGTTGCCTGCTCTTACCACCTGGGGTCTGCCCGTCAGGAAGTCCAAGACCCACTGGCAGAGGTCATAGTTCAAGCCCAGGTCCCTGAGCTTGGCTATGAGTTTGGAGGGGACTATGGTATTGAATGCTGAGCTGTAGTCAATGAACAGCATTCTCACATAGTTCCCCTGCCTCTTGTCCAGGTGTGATGCTGCTGTGTGCAGCACATGGGCTATGGCATCCTCCGTGGATCTGTTAGGGCGGTATGCAAATTGCAGGGGGTCCAGGTGATCCGGTACAAGAATCTAGTTTGTTGGTTGGCTTTTTTTTATTACCTTGGATGCCATTTTGTCACAGGAAAGATTTGCCTCTAGGATGGAACCCAGGTAGGTAATTTCATCTTTCCTTGTCACCCACTGTAACTGAGAAGCCGTCGGTAAAGGACATAGTATGTACTATGTAGTATGTTAAACAGTACTGTATATTTGTATGTCTTGTATGTCATAAATGTCTTGATTAATTGAAAATTGGGGACTGTCGCGTTCTTTAGATTGACCTTGAAGGATAAGGAGAGTGTTTAGCAATCAGGAGATTTATTACAGAGTGAATATTCAATATTACAGAGTATTTACACCAACAGCTGAGAGTGGACACAGGTTCTACTTGGCTCTGGACTCAGCAGGAGTGCGTCCAGCTCCTTCCATCACGATGGCTTTTATAACTTCTGGTTGGTGTTGGAGTGAATGAGGTGGCTCTCACCGATTATACATGGTGACAGTTAAAACAGCCAAGATCTAGAATTACAGTCCGTCTCCTGGTGGTTCAGACGGACAGGCAGGCGTCTGAAGGACAGATCCTGTCATTAGCTCCTCTGGTCAGCCAAAACCGTCGTCTCATCAGTCCTTGGTCTGTGCCTGTGACTCTTAGTAACAGATGCACTGGCCTTCCGGTCACAAATAGATCTTGACCACTACAGTAGCCACAGACCGGCTGAGATGTACACACGCTTGTGATTGATTGACATTTTTATTAACACTAGCACAGCCGACAAGGGGTCAATAAATGTTTGTTTAACCTTTATTTACCCAGGGTAGGTTCGCTGAGCACAGATGCTCTTTTTCAGCTACGCCCTGCTTCACATTCACACAGTTCCATTCATACCTGGGAGCTGCCCAGTACAACCACAGTCTGACACCTGGGAGCTGCCCAGTACAACCACAGTCTGACACCATTGGCCACTGAGCAACTCCACTGGAGCAGTTGGGGGTTAAGTGCCTTGCTCAAGGGCATCGAACCGGCGACCTTCCGGTCACAAACCCACTTCTCTAACCATTAGGCCACCGCTGCCCCCTCCTCGTCACCCCCCTCGTCACTCGGTCGAGCTCCAGCTCTGTCACTCAATGACTTTTCCTAAAAGTACCCAACACCTGCTGTATATTTGTAGATCTGGTATGTCATAAATGTATAGATGTAACAGTACTGTCTATCTGTATGTCATCATGTATGTCATCATGTATGTCATATATGTTATGATGCATTGAAAATGGGGGACCCTGATATAAATTGTGTGTATTGAGCTGTACTGTATTGTACCCATTCTGCAATCTGTTAATAAAATTCCCAATCAATCAATCGGCTAACACGTGTCTGTTGCACTAGTAACACAGAGAGAGAGAGAGAGAGAGAGAGAGAGAAAATGGGAAAAACACCCATTAGAAGTACTGCATGCAGAATTGTGCAAAAACCTACTTAGGGTCCACAGACACACTGCCAACAATGCATGCATGGCAGAACTTGGCCAATACCCCCTAATCATTCAAATTCAAAAGCGAGCCATAAAATTTTACACACACCTCCAATCAAGTGACCCCCACTCCTACCACTACAAAGCCCTTCAGAGCCAAGAGATGAACCCAGATAAGAGTCCCCTCTGCCAGCTAGTCAGAAATCTCTGCCCACAAACGCTTCAGGACAGATACCAAGAAATCTGGCCCGACCAAATAATCTCAAAACAAAAAGAAAATTATATAGAATATTGGAACAAATCAACCAAATTTCAAAGTAAATTAGAATTCTATTTGACCCTAAACAGTGAGTACATGGTGGCAGAATACCTGACTACTGTGAATGAGATAAAATTAAGAAAAACATTGACACGGTACAGATACAGACTGAGTGGACACAGTCTAGCCATAGAAACAGGCCGTCACAGGCAAAACTGGCTGCCCAGAGAGGCCAGGCTGTGTTCACTTTGCCATCAGGGGGACATTGAGACAGAACCTCACTTCCTGCTATACTGTGAGAAATACAAGGACCTAAGAGAAGTCTTCTTTGATAAAATAAACAAAATTGATGCACAGTTTATCCATCTCCCTGATCACCAAAAGCTACTATACATGTGTGGGGAGAAAAGTCAGTGTACAGCATTAGCTGCAAAATATGTAGACGGTTGTCACAAAATAAGAGAACAAGCCCTGTAAATGTATCTGAGTGGCCACACTTGAAAAATGACTACCCGATCGAGTGACTATTTTGTAAATGAATATGTTTCTTGTTGATTGTCCTTACTGTTATTACTAATATTATGATATTTTATTGCTTAATATATATGTTATTGTTTGTATGTTGAACTTGCTTTGGCAATAAGTATGTTAATATTTCATGCCAATAAAGCCTATTTGAATTTGAATTTGAATTTGAGAGAGAGAGAGAGAGAGAGAGAGAGAGAGAGAGAGAGAGAGAGAGAGAGAGAGAGAGAGAGAGAGATATCGCAATTATGCCACAACAATGTGGAACGCCCTACCCAAAGCTGTAAAGGAATGTGAATCCCTGCCCACATTCAAAACCGCTCTTAAAGAGCACCTACGGGAGGCTGCAATTCGAAACTGGCCACCGTAAATGCCCAAAACCCCCACCACCTCCTAATAGACAGTCTCCTCCCCACCGCATGTATATATTCCCTCCCCGCCGTATGTATATTTCCCTCCCACCCACCCACCCCCTCCTAATGTACAGTCCCCTCCCCATCATTATGTATATACTCTGTCAGGATCTAGGGGTAACAGTACTGTATATTTGAATACCGCCTATGTCACAAATGTATCAGTACTAAATACCTATATGTCCCTATGCCATAAATGTCATGTATGTTGTGTATGTCATAAATGTCTATATGAATTGAAAATGGGGGACCCTGATGGAAACAAGACAAACGTCTTTCTCAGGTCTGCATCCCCTTAACAATTGTATGTATTGAGCCGTACTGTATTGTACCCATTCTGCAATCTGTTAAATAAAGTTTTCATTCATTCATTCATTCATCATCCGCAGTAGTGCAGCTCTTGCGGCTCTGCAGATATCTCCTATTGGTCTGAACACTCCCACCGTGACGTCATTACGTGCGTTTGCGCGGAATGCGCGCCGCTACTGCACTTCCGGATGCCTACGAGCCAGGTAAGTTGCGTTGTGTTGCTCCGCCTGATAAACGCCTAAAAAAGTTGTAATTCGTGTTTTAAACGTGATCTACTTGTTGCTACATGTTCCGTAAAATATTCCACTCATCCTGTGTACATTCTGTCCGGATCCAAGATCACTAACCCACCTTTGTATTAGTTTAGTCTCGGAGAAAGTAGCCTAATGCTAACGAGACCGCCTGTTTGCTAGCTCCTGTATAGCTTGCTACTAGCTGTTGTGTATTACTAGCTGGCGTGCTACTAGCTGTTGTCTATTACTAGCTGGCTTGCTACTAGCTGTTGTCTATTACTAGCTGGCTTGCTACTAGCTGTTGTGTATTACTAGCTGGCTTGCTACTAGCTGTTGTGTATTACTAGCTGGCTTGCTACACAAAAAAGCCATGTGAGCATCAACTTTCCGAATTGAAACGATAAAAAAGCACAGCGTCTCATTTCATAATACGTTTCCGAATGGACGTTTGGATTAAACAAAGTGTATGCAGTGATGCTTTCCCAGCTGAACACAAGCTGCTTAACGTTACACGGGTATGTTATACACGTTAATTAAGCTATGTAACGTTAGAGTGTAGCCCTTTAGCTTTAGCTAACGTTAAGATAGCAGGAGCCATCGGCCAATGTGGAACGCCCTACCCAAAGCTGTAAAGGAATGTGAATCACTACCCACTTTCAAAAACACTCTCAAAAAACAAAACAGCCTGGTTCAAATAGTGGTGTGCCACCTGGCAATTTAAAGGGGGAGTTAACAGGGAGCCAAGTAGGGTAATATAGGACTAGTGAGCCTATGTTATGGTTTACTTACTGTTTGGGGAGGGTATGGGGGGGAAAAAGGGTGGGTGGGGGACCTAGTACAAATACATATTATCTTCACGAACTCAATGCATGTGATCTTGTGAACCATGATAGATTGTATGATATAACTGGAGTGACTAATGGTAGGCATATGCACTGCGAACATGTGTGTGTGTGCAAAAACACACGCACGCGCCCATGTTCAAATGGAATGCTGCAATCTCTATAACAAAACCACAATTAAACCCCTATTAAAGTCGATATTGAAAATGATCCTAGATGACTAGCACTCTGACATTTATGTCCTTCAATGTTAAGGGCATCAATAATCCCATTAAAAGGAAAAAGATTCTCAACTATTTAAAGAATCAAGATTGCGGCATTGCATTTATTCAGGAAAGCCACTTAACTGATGCAGAGCATGTGAAGTTGCAAAGAGATTGGGTTGGGTCAGTATTTTATTCCTCATTTAATTCCAGATCAAGAGGAGTGGCCATACTATGTCACAAACAGTTAAACCTAAAAATACGTTCTCAAGAAAAAGACACTGCAGGTAGATGGATAATCCTCAAATGTGACATAAATCACGAACCTTTTACACTTATTAATCTATATGGTCCCAACAAAGACGATGCACCCTTTTTTTAGGAATATTCTATTATCCTCTGCACAAAACTATGGCACATGTATCCTTGGAGGTGACTATAATTTAACACTGAGCACATCAGATAGATCTAATAGCATCCCCCAGCCATTAAGTGCCGCAGCCAAAGTAGTAAGGGATGGTATGTCTGAAATGGGTTTGGTCGATGTTTGGAGAATACTTAACCCACTGGAGAGGGAATACTCATTTCATTCTGCGGTACATGACACTTATTCCAGATTAGACTTGTTTTTAACAACTAAATCACTACTTCACAATGTAATTGAATGTAAATATCTAGCCTCTACAATATCGAATCACTGTCCTTTGAAATTGAAGGTGAAACAATATTTGGACAAACCTAAAACTAAGCGTTGGAGATTCAAGCCATATCTCCTTAACAACCCAGATTTTGTTAACTTCCTAGAAAATCAAATCGATGACTTTTTAATAATTAATGTAAACTCTGCCTCCCCAAGCATAATCTGGGAGACACTGAAAGCTTACCTAAGAGGTCAGATAACGTCTTTTGGAGCTTCTAAACAAAGAAAAAGTAGACAGTATCTAAACACACTAGACAAAGAAATTCATGAACTAGAGAAAAAACACGCAGAATCCAATAGAGCAGAAACTCTGCATATACTAGTAAAAAAGCGGCTTGAATATAGCAACTTAACTACTAGCCAAGTAGAAGCAGACATGGCCAGAACTAAATACCACTACTATGAAAAGGGGGACAAAACCGGCAAGCTACTCAGCTGGCAAATAAGAAAAGAAGAGATGGCAAAAACAATAGACTCAATCAAATCTAAGGATGGTGATGTATTACATAAACCTGAAGAGATAAACCAGCGTTTTGAAATGTTCTACCACAATCTATATACGTCTGAAAACCAAGACTCAACTGCTACAAAATGCGAGGAATTCTTGGGAAACTTACAGATTACTAAGCTTCCTGTAGAAGTGAGAACTACTCTTGAAACAGAAATATCAAAGGAAGAAATCACCAAGGCTATTAACTCATTGCAAACGGGCAAAGCACCCGGTCCCGACGGCCTACCTGCTGAATTTTACAAACTGTTTATAAATAAATTAATCCACCCTTATATGGACATGCTCAAAGACAGTCTCAATAATGGTAAATTACCACCAAGTCTAGAATTAGCAACAATCAATGTACTTCCTAAGCCCTCTAAGGATAAACAACTTTGTGACTCCTATAGGCCCCTGTCAATGTTAAATGTGGATTATAAAATATTTTCTAAAGCACTCGCACTAAGAATGGACCCTGTGATGTCTCTCTTAATCCACGAGGATCAGACGGGTTTTATTCAGCAGCGACAGGGATCTGACAATATCAGAAAACTTTTTCATATCATTGAGCTCTCTAAACAAACGAATGACTCAAGACTTGTAATCTCGATGGATGCTCGAAAAGCTTTTGATACAATAGAATTTGAATATCTTTTTTATACTCTGAAACAGATGAATTTTGGTGCTGTTTTCATTAATTATATTAAGATGCTTTATTGCTCTCCGAAGGCACAAGTGTTGACAAATGGTATACTTTCCAAACCCTTCCAATTGGGACGTGGAGTACGACAGGGCTGCCCACTCTCCGTATATCTGTTCGCCGCAGCCATTGAACCGTTGGCGGTGGCAATACGGAACAACAACAATATATGTGGCATAAAGACTGGAGCAAACGAATCCAAACTCTCACTATATTGTGATAATTTACTAATTTATATTACCCAACCAGATATATCCTTGCCGCAATTACTCAGCATACTAGAGGCATACAGTGCCATATCTGGTTACACGATAAATTATGACAAGAGTGAAATAATGCCACTAAATAGTGTTACCACCCAGAATACCCACCCAATGATTTCATGACAAGAGTGAAATAATGCCACTAAATAGTGTTACCACCCAGAATACCCACCCAATGATTTCCCATTTTAAATGGGCACCAAAAAGCTTCAAATACCTGGGAATCCAAATATCTAACGACCTGAACCAAACATACCAAAATAACTATCTACCTATTATGGAAAAAATCAAAACAGACCTATACAAATGGAAAGATCTACCAATTTCTTTAATTGGACGTGTTAATGTGGTCAAGATGAATGTTCTGCCTAAATTAATTTATTTGTTCCAGTCAATTCCACTCAGCTGTCCACCAAGCTTGTTTACATCACTGAATAAAATCATTTCAATGTTTTTGTGGTCCCAGAAACGGGCTAGGATCAGATTAAAAGCACTACAGGCTCCCCTGAATAAAGGGGGCTTAAACCTCCCCAACTTCAGACTGTACTACCTAGCCTGTCAATCACGTGTTATTTGGTGTTGGCTCAACAGTGAGAGGCTGCCCACACCAGCATGGGTTAAACTGGAAGAGAACATAATCCATCCTACTCCACTACAGGTAATCCCCTATATAGACACGCAAAAAACCCTTAACTCTATCACTAAAAACCAGATTATACATCATACCTTTGCATGTTGGAAAGAAACTATTAAACTAATGGGAAATCAAAATACCTTGTTAATGAGCATGCCCCTGTGGAACAACCCTTGTGTCCCCAAAATTATTAGTGAGGGAATATCTGAAAATTGGAGAACCAAGGGAATCAGCGAAATAAGAGACTTGTATAACCAAAGCATCTTTTCTGATTTTAATTCCCTGAGAGCGAAATATAATTTACCTTCATCCATCTTTTTTAAATACCTACAGATACGGAACTGGGTCAAAAATAACAGTTATAGCTATCCCCATATGTCTGAAACACCAATAGAGAAACTGTTTAACACTACAAAAACATCAAAGGGCCTGATATCTAAAATCTACACACTGATGAACACTGAACAGAAAGATGATAGGATGCTACAACAAAAAGATAAATGGGAAAAAGATATTAAACACAAATATACCATGAAAGAATGGCAGTCATTGCTCCAGAACTCCCAAACAACTTTAACAAATACCAACCATAGGTTAACACAATTTAATATACTACACAGAATTTATTATACACCTCACAGATTATATCAATTTAGCCACGAGACATCACCCAATTGTCTTCGATGTCAACATGCTAAAGGGGACCTAATCCACACGTTCTGGAATTGCCGGAAGTTAAATTATTACTGGAAATTTATATTTGAACAACTTTCAAAAATTATTGGAAAGACGATGACTCCTGACGCACGAATAGCTATTTTGGGTGATATCTCTATGCTGAGTAACTTTGACAACTTTGAA
This sequence comes from Notolepis coatsorum, assembly GCF_963971535.1. Classification (NCBI taxonomy): domain Eukaryota; kingdom Metazoa; phylum Chordata; class Actinopteri; order Aulopiformes; family Paralepididae; genus Notolepis; species Notolepis coatsorum. The sequence goes on from NC_140172.1 coordinate 6,939,141, forward strand.
AAGAAATGTATCCTGTTAGGAATGTCTGCTGCAAAAAAATGTATTCTTTGTCATTGGAAATCTGAACCCCCTCCCCCGACTAAACAATGGTGGGCAGAACTCCTATCCTATTGCACACCTGAAAAAATCATGTATAATGTGAAAGGAAAAATAATACACTTTCAGAAGATCTGGGGTCGGGCAATGGATTACATACCAAATATGGGTATAGAACTGGAGAGAGCCAATTGAAGCATAGAGATTGTGGATATTGTCTTTTTATATTCTATATTTGTCTGCCTGTTTTTCTTTTTGTTGTCATGTTTATTATTTTATTCAGGTAGTAGCACAGACAATCATGGTCTTAAAGTAAATCATGCATTCGATAGTTTTTTCTTTTTCTTTTTTTTGTACTAGGAAGGGTCGGGGAAGGGTTAGTAATTGTTTAGTTAGGAAATGTAATTTATATATATTTATAACTTGCATTTTACAACTGTATGTAAATGAAATGTTAAAAGCAAATAAAAGATAATAATTAAAAAAAAAAAAAAAAAAAAAACTAAGGGAGACTGCAATTCGAAACTGGCCACTGTAAATGTCCGAACACAACCCCCTCCAATGTACAGTAAATTACCAAGTATGGTCTTGTCAATATTCCAATGTACAGTTTTGTTTGTACAGTTGTACAGTGTACCCCACTCCTACCCAACCTTCTACGTCAACTGTATATACTTTTTTTCTGGACTCTTTTTGTATCACAAACAGTACTGTATTTGCAAATCTGGTATGTCATAAATGTATAGATGTAGCAGTACTGTCTATCTGTATGTCATGTATGTCATATATGTTACGATGAATTGAAAATGGGGGACCCTGATGTAAACAAGACGAAAGCCTTTCTCTGGTCTGCATCCCCTTAACAATTGTATGTATTGAGCTGTACTGTACTGTACCCATTCTGCAATCTGTTAATAAAGTTTTCAATCAATCAATCAATCAACAAAGCTGTTTCAACAAATGGATTCACAAAATGGATTATCATTCAAACGTTATTCAAGCCTCCCGTTACCAGTAAGTGCCCCCAAGTGACACTGGCTCAATGACATTGACTGCACTGCACTAGTCCGTACTGGATCTCTGCACACTTCACTTTATATATATATATATGTATTTTATTTATTGATTAATCCCCCACTGCACTGTTTTCGTTTCTTGTCTGTGTTGGTGTTTGTTTACTGTGAAAAAAAGAAAGAATGCATACACTGTATTGCTGCAACAATTACCAATGTGTTTTACACAAATGGCTCAATAAAGGAATCTGAATCTGAATCTGAAGTAGTTACTACTACTCAACCGCAGCAATGTGCGCTATGTGCCTAAACTTTGCTAGTCAAGACTCGACAGTACGCTGGGCTGAGGAAAATAAAATACCTGAAAGACTATTAGTATAGGGAGGTGTAGTGGTTATTTTCTGGTCTACAGGGAGGTGTAGTGGTTACTTCCTGGTCTATAGGGAGGTGTAGTGGTTACTTCCTGGTCTATAGGGGAGGTGTAGTGGTTACTTCCTGGTCTATAGGGAGGTGTAGTGGTTACCTCCTGGTCTATAGGGAGGTGTAGTGGTTACTTCCTGGTCTATAGGGAGGTGTAGTGGTTACTTCCTGGTCTATAGGGAGGTGTAGTGTTGGTTACTTCCTGGTCTATAGGGAGGTGTAGTGGTTACTTCCTGGGCTATAGGGAGGTGTAGTGGTTACTTCCTGGTCTATAGGGAGGTGTAGTGGTTACTTCCTCGTCTATAGGGAGGTGTAGTGGTTACTTCCTGGTCTATAGGGAGGTGTAGTGGTTACTTCCTCGTCTATAGGGAGGTGTAGTGGTTACTTCCTGGTCTATAGGGAGGTGTAGTGGTTACATGATTGCTGTTTCCGGCCGGTCCATCATCTTGAAAACACAATGTATTTGCCCATTGTCCATTTCTAAATCGTCTTGTTTAAAACAAATAAAGCATCAACATTTGCATGGTGTACCTTTCTGTGCGTATTCATCCACAATCTATAGCTCAACATGAAAATATTTGCAATTAATTATAAAAATAAAATCGCTGAATTCTATTTCAACCAAAAATGATTAACAAATAATGTTAGTGATAGAAGGGAACTCATTTTGTGCAAAAATGGAAAGCTTTCCAAATGTTCATGAGGTAGAATTGTTACAATAGCCGATAATCCATTTTCCCAAAGATAAATCCCTATATGGTTGAACCTCGCAGGCGGTCCAAAGTGACGTCAAACTACACCTCCCTATTTAGGAGCAAATTGTTTGCATGATTAAAAACGATGGTCGGCTGGATTCGCCTGTTCGAATCCAGCTCACAGCTCCGGGGTTGTCACCGGCTTGGCTGGCCATTCACACTAATACAATTGGCAGTATTAGAGGGTGGGAGAAGCTGGCGGGGTGGGTCCAGGTCGTTGTAAACAGCGACTCCTACAGTTCGGTCGGGGCGCCTGCTAAGCGCGGATAGGACCTGAGTGGGATAGTGTGATCCTTCCACACGCTACGCCCTCTCAGTGAGAATCCGCGCTGCCAGGTGAAAAGAAGCGGTTGATTGGCTGGACGTGTGTCGGAGGAAGCACGTGGTAGCCTCCACTCTCCCAGACCGACTGTGGGGGGTAAGTGCGCAGCGACCAGGAAGGGGATTTGGAATTGGCATAACGACTAACATTGGGATGGGAGAAAATCGGAGGAAAATGGAGGGGGAAAAAGATATAAAAAAAAAAACGATGGTTCGAACATCCGTTCGAAAAACCCTGGCGAATGTTCGAATCCCAAAAACAGGCTTGGGGACAGCTCTAACTGGAGCTGAGCTGAATGTGTTAAAATAGACATAAACATGTGAAGGATTGGACTTTGCGAGCTAACTGTAATACAATGTTATTTTTTACAATAATTTACATAATATCTTAAGAAATTACTAATGTGTATGGAAACTGACAAAAAAGGTAATGGTAACGGTAACGCTTAAAATGTATTATTGCAGCGGCAAAAGGCGCAGTGGAAATTTTTGGGTGCACCTAAATTATGAGCTGGTGCACCTAAATGAAAAAGTTAGTCTGGAGCCCTGATTATTCAACAAATGCTTTGTGTGTTTACAGTGTGAAGTCTCTGTGACGGAACTCTACTGGACCAAGGCTTTCTACTCAAAACATCTGGATCAAAACCTTCTTCTTGTGGAAACGGACAGCAGACTGGACACCACAACATCTGTAAGTACAATTATGTTTACTTTGTTTTCCTCTTATTGCTCCTTCCTTGCAGCAGCGGCGCTCGAAAGGAGCCTTGAAGTTGTACAATCCCACCTTAATTGTAAAAAAAGTCAAATGTTTTACATTTATAGTACTTTACCATCTCCATGGTCAACTGCAGCGACGTAATTTTCTTCACAATAAAATATTACATTTCTCCAGATACATTTAGTCATTTAGCTGACGGTTTTATCCAAAGTGACTTACAAGTTCTGTACAACAAGTCATCAGGAAGGGCACAACTCTATCAGCTGAGTAACAATGTTCATCAAAGTGTTGCGTGTTACAGTGTAGGTTAGTTTATTAGGACAAGTGCATGACAGTACGGTTAGTTAGGGTTAGATATATTTTTTTATTCAGATAATGGTTGAAGAAGTGCGTCTTTAGTCGACGGCGAAAGATTGGACGTGATTCGGCTGTCCTAACTGGGGTGGGTAGTTCATTCCACCATTGTGGGGCAAGGACTGAGAATAGGCGACTTCTCTTTGATGACCCTCCCGGAGCTCGGATAGGAGTAGGTCTGAGGCGGCCAGAAGATGCAGAGCGTCGGGGTCTAAGCTGGTTAGAATAACAACATGCAACTTGACATTTCTGATTGTCATTTATTGTTGAGCCCCCATGTCAGAAAAATACAAAAACTGTAAAAAATAAAACATTAACTATAGCCTACACTTAAATAAAATAATGTATTTGAGATTCTCTTAAAATGTATTTATTTTTTTATTCTTAAACTAATTTAATCTATTGAATAACAGGTTGTTATTCCTCTGACTTCTGTCTCTCACTCACACTCTCTCTCTCACTCACACTCTCTCACACACACACACACTCTCTCACTCACACTCTCTCTCACACACACACACACACACACACACACACACACACACACACACACACACACACACACACACACACACACACACACACACACACACACACACACACACACACACACACACACACACACACACACACACACACACACACACACACACACACACACACACACACACACACACACACACACACACACACACACACACACACACACACACACACACACACACACACACACACACACACACACACACACACACACACACACACACACACACACACACACACACACACACACACACACACACACACACACACACACACACACACACACACACACACACACACACACACACACACACACACACACACACACACACACACACACACACACACACACACACACACACACACACACACACACACACACACACACACACACACACACACACACACACACACACACACACACACACACACACACACACACACACACACACACACACACACACACACACACACACACACACACACACACACACACACACACACACACACACACACACACACACACACACACACACACACACACACACACACACACACACACACACACACACACACAGAGCGCTCCCTCCCCGGGCCCCTGTCCTTTATGTATTGGCTTGTGTTGCTACACGGACACATTTGTATGTTGCACCACTGTACTTCCTGGCTTACAGTCTTGTAAACAAGCACTCACGTCTCTCATTATATGTGAACTAAAGAGTACAAGGTTTACACAACAGCCCCCACCTGCTGTTTTATTGTATTTGTACCTGTACTATCCGCTGTCAGCTGTTTATCTCTCTTTGTGAGCTTGATTAAATAGCGTTAGCTCACGTTAGCTCCGCGGCTAATTTTAGCTCACCCTGATCTAAATCAATGACTAGGTTCTAAAGCATTCAAGTAGTTTTCACTGCACATAGAAGTAGCCAAACAGCGGGAGCATTTCGGGAGCATATTACCAAAACCCAGGCAATTTCGAGCCCTTAAGGAATCAAATAGAGTCTGCCATGGCTACATGCTAACGTAACGTTATTGCGCAACTGTAGGCAGCGATAAGGGAATCGAAAGTCACAGGAGCCACACGGTTCCAGGCATCGGCCAATTAGGAACCGGTTCCCAATGGGAACCGGTTTTCGATTCCCATCCCTAATCATCACCCTGCCATTATTATTCGCTGAATGACGGGATAAACAAAAAAGCCATGTGAGCATCAACTTTCCGAATTGAAACGATAAAAAAAGCACAGCGTCTCATTTCATAATACGTTTCCGAATGGACGTTTCGATTAAACAAAGTGTATGCAGTGATGCTTTCCCAGCGGAACACAAGCTGCTTAATGTTACACAGGTATGTTATACACGTTAATTAAGGTATGTAACGTTAGAGTGTAGCCCTTTAGCTTTAGCTAACGTTAAGATAGCAGGAGCCATCGGCCAACAAAGCTGTTTCAACAAATGTATTCACAAAATGGATTATCATTCAAACGTTATTCAAGCCTCCTGTTACCAGTAAGTCCGTACGTCTACTACTCAACCACAGCAATGTGCGTTATGTGCCTAAACTTTGCTAGTCAAGACTCGACAGTACGCTGGGTTGAGGCACGGACGGAAGTGGCCATTTTTCAAAATCAAATACCCGAAAGACAATTAGTATAGGGAGGTGTAGTGGTTACATGATTGCTGTTTCCGGCCGGTCCATCATCTTGAAAACACAATGCATTTGCCCATTGTCCATTTCTAAATCGTCTCGTTTAAAGCAAATAAAGCATCAACATTTGCATGGTGTACCTTTCTGTGCGTATTCATCCACAATCTATAGCTCAACATGAAAATATTCGCAATTAATTGTAAAAAAAAAACGCAGCATTTAATTCTAAATTGCCTGGGTTTTGGTAATATGCTCCCGAAATGCTCCCGCTGTTACGGCTACTTCTATGTGCAGTGAAAACTACTTGAATGCTTTAGAACCTAGTCATTGATTTAGTTCAGGGTGAGCTAAAATTAGCCGCGGAGCTAACGTGAGCTAACGCTATTTAATCAAGCTCACAAAGAGAGATAAACAGCTGACAGCGGATAGTACAGGTACAAATACAATAAAACAGCAGGTGGGGGCTGTTGTGTAAACCTTGTACTCTTTAGTTCACATATAATAAGAGACAGAGTGTTTGTTTACAAGTCTGTACACTGTAAGCCAGGAAGTACCGTGGTGGTGCAACATACAAATGTGTCCGTGTAGCAACACAAGCCAATACCTTATAGGACAGGGGCCCGGGGAGGGAGCTCTGTGTGTGTGTGTGTGTGTGTGTGTGTGTGTGTGTGTGTGTGTGTGTGTGTGTGTGAGAGACAGAAGTCAGAGGAATAACGACCTGTTATTCAATAGATTAAATTAGTTTAAGAATACAAAAATAAATACATTTTAAGAGAATCTCAAATACATTATTTTATTTAAGTGTAGGCTATAGTTAATGTTTTATTTTTTACAGTTTTTGTATTTTTCTGACATGGGGGCTCAACAATAAATGACAATCAGAAATGTCAAGTTGCATGTTGTTATTCTAACCAGCTTAGACCCCTACGCTCTGCATCTTCTGGCCGCCTCAGACCTACTCCTATTCCAACCTGCGGGAGGGTCATCAAAGAGAAGTTGCCTATTCTCAGTCCTTGCCCCACAATGGTGGAATGAACTACCCACCCCAGTTAGGACAGCCGAAACCCGTCGACTAAAGACGCACTTCATAAACCATTATCTGAAATAATAAAAAATAAAAGAAATTAAATAAAAATATCTAACCCTAACTAACCATACTGTCATGCACTTGTCCTAATAAACTAACCTACACTGTAACACGCAACACTTTGATGAACATTGTTGCTCAGCTGATAGAGTTGTGCCCTTCCTGATGGCTTGTCGTACAGAACTTGTAAGTCGCTTTGGATAAAAGCGTCAGCTAAATGTAAATGTAGTTCTGTTGCATTTCCAATTTATTTATGTAAATTATAAATTGATCAGGTATCGATAAGGGTATCGATAAAGAATCGAATCGATAAGCAGAATCGATAATGGAATCGTATCGATAAAATCCTATCAATTCCCATCCCTATATATGGGTGGACCTCGCAGGCGGTCCAAAGTGACGTCAGACTACACCTCCCTATTTAGGAGCAAATTGTTTGCATGATTAAAAACGATGGTTCGAACATCCGTTCGAAAAACCCTTGCGAATGTTCGAATCCCAAAAACAGGCTTGGGGACAGCTCTAACTGGAGCTGAGCTGAATGTGTTAAAATAGACATACAAATTTGAAGGATTGGACTTTGCGAGCTAACTGTAATACAATGTTATTTTTTACAATAATTTACATAACATCTTACGAAAATGTGTATGGAAACTGACAAAAAAGGTAATGGTAAAGGTAACGCTTAAAATGTATTATTGCAACGGCAAAAGGCGCAGTGGAAATCTTTGGGTGCACCTAAATTATGAGCTGGTGCACCTAAATGAAAAAGTTAGGCGCACTGGTGCAACCAATGTAAAAAGTTAGTCTGGAGCCCTGATTATTCAACAAATGCTTTGTGTGTTTACAGTGTGAAGTCTCTGTGATGGAACTCTACTGGACCAAGGCTTTCTACTCGAAACATCTGGATCAAAACCTTCTTCTTGTGGAAACAGACCGCAGACTGGACACCACAACATCTGTAAGTACAATTATGTTTACTTTGTTTTCCTCTTATTGATACTTCCTTGCAGCAGTGGTGCTCGAAAGGAGCCTTGAAGTTGTACAATCCCACCTTAACTCTTTCAGTGCCACTCACAAGATTTCGTGTTTTTTTTATAGGTGGTTGAAAGCCACTCACGAGATTTCTCGGATTTTTTTTTTTTTAGCGATCTGAAAAATTATTGCATCACGCGAGCCTACCCGAGTATAGCCGAGCGGCGCCGGCGATCACTGTGGAAAAAAGCGCCCCCTGTCGTCTCCCAGATGATATACCGTAATTCCTCTAATAGTAACCCCGGCTTGTATTTGTTTCAACTGTAGCGGATACCAGGCTTGTATTAGGAGGAGGCATGTATAAGAGAGAGGCCTATATATATTCAAACCGATCATAATGAATAAATCAACATTTTGTGTCAGTTTGAACCCAGTAAAATGTACTGGGTTTATTTATTGAAACCAAGTACTGTATGAAATACGGTAGTAAACAGTGCAATTACAGGTGGTCAAAAAAAGTTAAATAAAGTAAAATAGTGCAATCACAATACTGGTATAATAATAATAATAATAACTTCGTTTTATACAATTCTGAGGTAGGCTTACTCTCTTGGTAAACATTAACACCATACCATTATATGGTATTTACGGCACAGCCAGGCCAGCATATAACAACAATAACAAAATATACCCGGCTTGTATTAGGAGGCCGGCTTATAATTGCTTAGCTCAACAGCGCACCCGGTCATTAATAGAGACCCGGTTTTTAATTGAATACCGGTTACTATTAGAGGAATTACGGTAAGTGATTTTGGAATGGACTCAATGAAAATGAATGGGGAAAAAAATCCGGTACTCCACATTTTCCAGTTCACTGATCCAGCCGGGGTTACCACAGTTCATTCTGGAACCTCAGATCCCCGCTGATCATGGAGTTCTACAGTATCGCGTTTGATCCATACACGTATCGATTTTTTCAAATGGTGATCAGGAATTGGAATATACCAGTTGGATACCATCTGATGTCAGGTAAGGACTCTATGTTATCAGTGTTAGGATAATCAGAGTAAGTTTGATGAAGATATAGGCTGTTTTGTGAAATATCTTCTTTCGGTTTCACTGTAAAAGTCCGAGAGGAAATCAACGAGGCGATTATCCGTGCGCGGCCGTAATGTGCTTGCGTGCACGTATAATATTGATCATCTAGCGTTTATTTGAAAACGATTCATAAAAAGGCAGACGAATATCAACGTTGTGGAATATTCCACTAAAAGACGATTTTCATAGAATGCTCCAGAATGGGCTGTTTTTTATATCAAAACGGGGGCTTTTCTAACTGCTCTGAAACGGAAACGACGCGATAAAAAAAAACAATCTGCCTTGACAGCACTGACTGGAAAATAGTCTTTGATAATGCGATGGGCAGATTAGACACATAGCCATAATTTAAAACATAGATTAGGCGATATTAACGTTAACATTGGCGCCGATGGTGGCATTCAGCCGGTAAAAAGGAAAACCAGGCATGGCGCTCAAAGTGTAAAAAATGCCAAATGTTTTACATTTATAGTACTTTACCATCTCCATGGTCAACTGCAGCGACGTAATTTTCTTCACAATAAAAGATTACATTTCTCCAGATACATTTACATTTAGTCATTTAGCTGACGCTTTTATCCAAAGCGACTTACAAGTTCTGTACGACAAGTCATCAGGAAGGGCACAACTCTATCAGCTGAGTAACAATGTTCATCAAAGTGTTGCGTGTTACAGTGTAGGTTAGTTTATTAGTAAAAAAAATTTAATAAAAAAAATTAAGAACATAATCGCCATTGCTTTATTATTCTTTTATATAACTATATTAGATATTACTGCACATGGCTACTTTTTGATCAATTAATACTAGGGATGTCCGATATTATCGGCCGACCGATATTATCGGCCGATATCGGCAGTAAAATGTGATATCGGAAAATATCGGTATCGGTAAAAAAAAATAAAAAAAAACAATAATTTTTTTTTTTTTTTTTTTTTACCCTTTATTTACCCAGGCAAGCAAGTAAGAACCAATTCTTATTTTATTTATTGTCAAAAGTATGCATGTTGGTTTAATTCAACAACAAGAGATATGTAATGTTAAATTTTACTTTTTTAATTATCATATTTTGCACAGATAATGCTTACATTTAGAAAGCCTTTTGAATGCATCCAGTGAAATTATTAGTTACCTGAAATTATTCCGTTTTTTTGGGGGGAAACCCTGCATATATCGGTATCGGTTGATATCGGTATCGGTATCAAAATTAAGAGTTGGACAATATCGGAATATCGGTATCGGTAAAAAAGCCAATATCGAGCATCCCTAATTAATACAAGCAGTCAGATAAATTAACTATTTTGGGACTTTCTATTTTATTTAGAAAGTACTTGAATCAGAATGTCCCACCCAATACCCAGCTGTTAAGAAAAACGGTTCAATACTCCATTTTATTAGTAGAGGCTGTGACACTATTTCACCCTATCCTCTGTCATCCTTCCTCTAGCTGCTAGGGTGAAGGGACTTTGGGCTTGGCTGAGACCGGTGGTGGTAGAGGGAGGAGGGGTGGGCTGGGACATGGTGGCTGCAGCCTCAGCCTGACGATCTATAAAAAGTTGTCATCTTTCAAATATATTTGTAGCTAAACAATTAGCTAAGCAATTATATTTTATTTATTAGCCTATTCGTAATAATTTGTTATTAGCCTAGGTAACTCCATATCTTGGCTTACATGCAGTGGACGTGGATGCAGATGGAACACTGCGAGCAAAGCAGTCAAAAACGGTGCATTTCTGCACAATAATATTATGTTTTGCCAACAGATGTTTTGATAAATTGCTCGTATTGCCACCCTTACTGGCAAATGTTTTGTTGCACTTGTGGCAACGTGCGTTGTCGGCATCTACTCTCGTAAAGTATACCCATTCTTTCGAGCGCTTCGCTCTCTCTGCCATGACGAGCGCATGCAGAGCTGTCTGTGTGCAGCGCGCTTCAGCAGCACGGAGCCACGGACAGGCACCTCCCTTAAGTACCCGTATGTGTGAGTGTGAGAAGCTCGCGACGAGTGTGTGTAATAATGGCTCGCTGCGCCTCGCTTCTCGTGCAGAGAGAGGAGAGATAGTTTGCAACGTTTAAATTCCTCGGAGAGAAAAAAATCGTAATAATAATAATTTCTAGAGTATCTATAGCAGTACCGATAACGTCGGAGCTTTATCAATACTCTGTTTTTTTCTAATTTAGTACCGGTTCCCGTTTAGAACCGGGGTCCGGGGGGCATCCCTATACAGTGGGTGACAATATTGTCACAAGGAAAGATGAAATTACCTACATGGGTTCCATCCTAGAGGCAAATCTTTCCTGTGACAAAATGGCAACCAACAAACACGATTTTTGTACAGGATCTCCTCTCTGGTAGGCCTGCCGCGATAAGCAATAAATCGATTAATTGCTGCGATAATTAAAATGAATGCAATGATTTTGACGGGCGCGATTAATTGCTATTTGCGCGTTTGTTTTAATGAGGCGGAACCAGTGCCCCTTGTCAGTCACTGTCCGTGTTGGGAGGCGGGCCGCTGGCTTTACTACAGAGCACAGCACAGGAGCTCCGTGGGGCTAACGTTACCCCTCATTGTGTCTATTCTACTAGCATTAACGTTACTCATACAAACAATCAATAGCGAGTTATATTGATCACGCTATGTACGATAGCCATGCTAAAACGCTAGCACAACATTAGCACCTAACCTAACAACAAGCCTTAACAAGTCAGCGATCTTTTTGCAAGACTAAACTCTCCGCTCGGTGGCAAATTGTGTTGATGTCGGTTTTGTTTAATCAATAAATGAGGCAGAATACACAGTGACTGTATCCTTTGTTTATTGCACTTGTGCCTGCTGCAAACATAATGATTATGAAATCATATGCGAGACATTAAAGATGGCGGCTTTCTGTTTTCGTTCAGACTCCCTCAGACTCTCCAACGAGTGACGCGTCTCTATTCTGACCAATCAGTGGTCTGCAGTGTTTCACGTGACTTTTCTGGTACCACTTCTACTCGCTTGGAACCACGACAGAGCAGGGACTAAAAAAGTACCCAAAAAGTACCTGATAATCACAACAATACTTCCGGTCCGGTCGGTGGGCTTCAAAATAAAAGTCTAAAACACCGGAAAAGACGGAGCGGTGGGCTTCAAAATAAAAGTTTTGGGAAATAAATTTATCAAAAAAAAAATGTCTCTAACCGGTCGCAATAATATCGCTTATCGCGATATTTTCGGGGGCAATTAATCGCCCAGCAAAATGTGTTATCGTGGCAGGCCTACTCTCTGGTAAATAAGAATGCCTTGAAGACTAACATGAGCACTCATTCAAGGTTTCTATGACTATGCTTGCACGTCCTCATGGTACCAAAGCACCTCAAAGGCCCTAAAAACAAGGCTCCAAACATCACAAAACAAACTGGTCAGGCTACTGCGTGGCCTTACTCCTAAAAACCCACCTTACCCCTGCCCATTTTGACAATCTAGGATGGCTTAGAGTAGACGACAGAGTACAGCAACTTGCACATCGGCCTGGTCTTCAAGATACACTACACCAGGGGTCTCAAACTCAATTTACCTGGGGGCCGCTGGAGGTGGAGTCTGGGTGAGGCTGGGCCGCATCAAATATTCCACAAAAAAAGGGTTTCAAGTATTCAAAAAAAAGTACAACTGATCCAATCTTCTCAATCTTATCTTCAGGCTTCTTAGTGGTGTCAGTAGACTTATCCACAGCTGTGTCAGTAGACTTATCCACAGCTATGGAAATGCACTGTGCCAGTATTTCAGTTATTCTGGTTGCTGTGCGATCTGAGGGGGATTTGCTTTTGTTTGCCTTCAAACATGGTCTCCATCACTTCAGTCATACATTATTTTCAAATAGCTACCGTTTCTTGGCATATAGTCACATAATTGGTTTGGTGCTGGGACCAGGGGAGTAGCTGGGGGCGGGGGGGGGGGGTTAGGATGATTCCAAGGGCCCAGCAAATGCCCCACATTTTTTTTATAGATTGGGGGCCCCACATTTTTTAATAGATTGGGGGCCCACAAATTGATTCTTTCATGGGGCCCAGAATCTCCAGCTACGCCCCTGGCTGGGACTCAGCATGAACGGATTATTTTCCCGTCCATTCACCTTTGAATGCAGTCGACATTTCTTTTACTGACCATCTTTGAAAATGCCATATTTTTCTGCTGCCTGCCTGCTGGCAAAAATAGGCTAATAGCTACATTTATCTCACAGAGATAAAACTGGGAGCGAGTTTACTGTAGAATAGATGCGCTGTCAACTCTGCTCCGATTTGAACTGAAAAAGAGAGACGACATGCAGTCCGTGAAGACCCGCCCTACTCCCCTACTCTGCATCTGATTCGCAGACTGTGGGTGAGGGGGGAAAACGCTGACGGGACGCGTATGTGATTGGACCAGACCCATACACAGACACACAGTGGCAGTGCTGCGGGACATGCAGAGCACTGCTCGCAGAGGAGAGAGAGAGCGAGGATGCATTTGCTTCCACTTTACTTGATATCACTCCGGAATCACGTTTCAACCAAGTCACTAACATAACGTTGCTGTCATGAGCCTGCGCTATGGTAGCCTACAAGTGATAAAATAAATAAAACTTCCAACTCTCGCGCAACGACTCGGCAAACAGTTGCGCGCGGGCCGCACTAACACTAAACGTTGACGTCCAGTAGGGGGCCGCAAAATATCATCCCGCGGGCCGCAATTGGCCCGCGGGCCGCGAGTTTGAGACCCCTGCACTACACCACAAAGATACCCATGTACATTTTTACATTTAGTCATTTAGCTGATGCTTTTATCCAAAGCGACTTACAAGTTTTGTACTACAAGATCATGTATTGATCATGTTTTTGTTTTATCATCGGTGGTGAGAGCCAGATTGGACGAGGGCAAGAATACATTTGTTTGTTTTGTTGACTTTAAAAAAGCCTTTGACTGGATTAATAGAGCTTTTGGACTATAAATTAATCTGTTCTGGTATTGATGGACTATTTTATAAGGCTATCAAAAGCCTGTATAAGGCCCCATCTGCCTGTCTGCAGCTGAATGATGTTAGGACCGGCTGGTTCCCCACCCCATTCGGTGTAAAACAGGGAGATGTGCTTTCTCCTACTTTATTCGCCCTTTATGTTAATGACCTGGCGCAAGAAATCAAGCAAGCCAATCTTGGTATTCCAATAGATAATATAATCCTAAGTATTTTATTGTACGCTGATGATATTGTTTTGTTTGCAGAAAATGAAGCAAATTTACAAAACATGTTGAATATTATGAGTTCTTGGTGCATGAAATGGAGACTTGCGATTAACAGTGAAAAAACACAGATTATGCACTTTAGGAAAAAACACGAACAGCAGAGTAGTCATAAGTTTCAATTTGGACCAACGCCCCTGATTTACACACATTCTTATAAATATCTTGGTTTCACCTTTAATGAGTACATGTGCTTCATAGAAGGAAGGAAAATAATGTCTGAGTCAGCAGGAAGGGCGCTAGGGGGCGTGTTGAGTAAAATGAAAGTGTGCACTGACCTTGGGTTTTCAACATTTACACAATTATTTGATTCAATGGTGGGTTCTGTTTTGTTTTATGCTGCTGGAGTATGGGGTTTTGATGATGCACCTGAATGTAATGCGATCCAGAACCGGGCCATAAGATACTTTTTAGGAGTTCATAAATACACACCAAAAGGGGCTATAGAAGGGGACATGGGGTGGGATTCTTGCTTGGTCAAGCAAAAAGGTGAAATGGTGAGGTTATGGAACCGCCTGGTCCAGCTGCCAAATGGCAGGGTGACTAAAAAGATTTTTAATTGGGACAGAGCACACGGTCATCCCTGGTCAAGAGAGATGTCTATGATTTTTTCTTCTACTGACTTGAGTATGATTTTTATGAACAATTTGCAGTGTAAGGTTCACATAATTAAAACAAAATTATCAACAATCCATCAGGATAAGTGGAAGGTGGAGATTTTGAAAAAACCTAAACTTAGAAAATATATTGCAATTAAAAATGAGTATTTTACTGAACCTTATGTAATGTTAAACTTAAAGAGAAGACGGAGGTCTCTGTGTGCCCAGTTGAGGTCTGGCACCCTGCCATTGGCTGTGGAAGTGGGTAGATTCCAGGGTAAACCTGAGGAGGAGCGGTTGTGTGTTCTGTGTGATCTGGGAGTGGTGGAGGATGAATATCATTTTGTTTTTTATTGCCCTTTGTACACCACTTTGAGGAGGGCCTTATTTGAAAAAATTCAAATTGTAAACCCAGATTTGTTTTGGCAGTCTGAGAGCTGTATGTTGAGTTGTTTTTTTGTGGAGGACATCTTCGGTTTTGCAGGATTTTTGGAGAAGGCATGGCACCTGAGACAAAACACACTGTATCCTATATAATTGTATTTGAATTCACCTTGTTTTTCTGTTTATTTACATTGAGTACAGCTTGTGTTATATTACGTTTTATTGTATTTTCTTGTATTTTTTTTATGGCCATCTTGGTCTATGTCATTTGTTAAGTAATTGGTAAAGTATATTATTATTAGTGCTGTCAGGCGATTAAAAAAATTAATCTAATTAATTACAGGATTTGTAATTAATTAATCTAATTAATCGCATTTTAATCGCATAACCATTTTATGCCTGATATTCTATATTTTGTAATCATATTTCAAATTGCATGTGTCCGGATGGCAGAATTCAGTACTGTATCTACAAAACCTTCTGTTTAATCATCTTCCATCTATTAATTTGCTTAGATTTTTCAGGTCTGGTCAATTTGAGCATGGTGTTATTCACAGTCAAAGATACAAAAAAATGTATTGATATTCTCATTTGGTTCATTACAATTTACTCAAAATAAAAATGTCATTCAATCAATCACCGCGCAGATTGATTGATTGATTGAATGAAAATGTTATTAACAGATTGCAGAATGGGTACAATACAGTACGGCACACAATTGTTAAGGGGATGCAGATCAGAGAAAGACTTTCGTCTTGTTTACATCAGGGTCCCCCATTTTTTATTCATAATGAATTGTAAGTAAGGGTGCAACTTGCACCGTGCAATCCATTCTTTGTGGATCTAGCCCACAGTATTTCTGACACTGGGAATACATTCCCTGAGATTCATAGATGTCCCTAGAATCAGATACCAAGAACATGCAAATGGACCATATTAAAAAAGAAAAAAGTCTGTAAATGTGTATTCTACATTCTTATGGAATGAATGAGATACAAAAAAAATATTATTAAAAAAAAAAAAAAAAAAAAAAAAAAAAATTGTAATTAATTTTGAGTTAATTTTCATAACGCGATAATTTGCTGTGTAATTAATTAATCTAATTAACGCGATAAACTGACAGCCCTAATTATTATATACTTATTGTTATGTGTCTTGTAAGCCCATATGGGCTGGGCATACATCTGTATGTAAGACACGAAAATAAAAAATATCAAATCAAATCAAATCACAAGACAGCAGGAAGGGTACAACTCTTATCAGCTGAGTAACAAGCTTAGTGAAGTTCATGACCACAACACCAGAGGGAGTTCCACAAATCACGTCCAACCCAGATTCGACTCAAACAATGGACTAAACACGTTTCGCAACTAGGCCACCACAATAATGTGGAACGCCCTACCTACAGCCGTAAAATAATGTGAATCCCTACCCTCCTTCAAAACCGCTCTCAAAGAGCACCTACGGGTGGCTGCAATTAGAAACGGGCCCTGGTAAATGCAAAAAAAAAAAAACTCCCCCACCCAACCAATGTTCCCTCCTAAGGTGTGCCTGTCCAAATGCGCAAATGAAATCTGTCGCGCACAGAAACGTTTGTGTAAAAAAAATAAAAGACGTTTCTTAAAAAACAGCAGTCAGCTTGGATGCACGTACATCACGGTTTTCTCTCCTACAGCTTCTCTCCTTGTTGACAAACGCGCACACACGCTGCTGGGGCATTGCCCCCCTCCCCTCCCGGACGCCTGAATACTTTAGACAACAAATGTTTGTTTCCGCGTCTCTCATTGGCCAGGTCATTTCTGGTCATCATGTGACATGTACGCCCAATCGTGGGACCGCACGTTTCTACACTGGTTAAGCTTAGGCGCTCTTTCGAAGTTGGTTAAGGTTAGAGTTTGTCTTAGAGCATGGCGATAGAACGCCTGCCCTGATTCCGACAGTTAAGCTTAGGCACTCTTTCGAAGTTGGTTAAGGTTAGAGTTTGTCTTAGAGCATGGCGATAGAACGCCAGGTAGTTTGCAGGCTGTCTGTCCCACGATTGGCGCACAAGGGTTAGAAAAAAAAAAAATTCAAGTTTTTTTTTTGCCCCCCTTAATTGATTTTCGTGGGCTTTTTTTTGTATTTCGGGGGCACTGAATTTTTATGATAAACGGTAGGGGTGGGACGGTTCACAAAATGGACGGTTCGGTTCGTATCACGGTTTTGGGGTCACGGTTTTGGGTTCGGTTCGATATACGTTAATTTTTATTAAAATCTAAACATGCTTCTCATTTATAAAAAATAAATAAAAAGGTTTACAGTGTTACAGTGTTTACAGCCTTAAATAATGTTTGGCACACAAAGACCGAACTGACTGAAAAATATAGGCTACATTTGTCAAAGTATTAACTTAGTGCAAACAAACTATGCTCAGCCAGCACTAGACTTTCCTTTCTTTAATATAAACACAAAAAAACTGTCAACCATGTTTAAATTCCCTGATTGTCAGTTCTTAATGGAAAGATTAGTTTTCTGCTTGAAATTATTATGTATCTGTCTACATTAATTTAGACTAACATTATTTAAATATTGAGTGCAACTGTGGTGGATTACGTAATTCGGTGAGTTGGAACTATCTATGGGTTGGCGCCGGGTCCCCACGGACATTTTAGCGTCACGGACCGCCAGCTCAGGCAATGTTATCAGCTCCGGAGGAGTTCATAACATCAACATGCAGTGGGACAGCGGCAATAGTCCCGGTTGGAGTTAGTAAAACACAGTTGTATGTTAGCCTTCTTGGATGTTGAATAAACGCCTATCATTGTCTTTAAACACCCCGCCTCTCAGACTCCCATTTCCTCCTCTGCTACAGTAGCTAGTAGCTACGGTGACATTTCATTGACTGTACAGTATTAGCTTGCGGGCTGCGTCGGGCTACCATAGTTAAAACGTGCGTTGTGTTGTACAAACTGCAACGCTATGGCAAGATGTGTGTAGGCCTATGTAATGTTAATGGCTATGTTTTTAAAGTCGTAATGAAGATTGATTTATATTGTGCTTGCCATTTTTACACAAACTGACTAGCACCTGGCTGCAGTGCTGCTGCTGTTGCTGCCTGCAGCCAGTGCTCACCTCTCCCGGCTCTGCCAAATGATTTTTTTTATTTGCGCGTCATCTGAACCGTACGATACACAGACGCTCCATTACCGGATAAATATATATATATATAATTAGTAAACTGTCGGGGGCATTTTGTGCCCCCCTTAACTGATTTTCGAGGGCATTTTGTCCATTTTCAAGGGCATTATGCCCCAAGCCCCCGTTAATTTCGAACCCTGGCGCACATGTCACATGACCTGGCCAATCAGAGTGCAAAACTCGAACGCGGAAACAAACATTTGTTGTCGAAAGTATTCACGCCTCCCGGACCTGTCTTGTCAACACAAAATCCTCTCACTCGCTCCCAAGTGCAGAGCCTCGACAGCTCTCCTTTCAACATCACTGAATCATTAAGGCCTAAAAAAAATGGGTTGTTTCCGGTTGCCGACCGACCCTGCCGATTTAGGTGCGACCCAATATATTGTATGAGTTAAAAAAAATTAATAATAAAAAAATAATTTTTTTTTTTTTTTTTTTTTTTTTTTTTTATATATATATAGAGTAAAGTTTCATAGAAATCTTAGTCAAACCTTTAGTATTATGGATATTACACATGCTGGCAGAGTACATGCATCCATGTTGTTGTGAACATTTTAATTAAATAAAGAAATTCCATATCCATAGTCGCCATGGGAAAGAATAAAATAAAAAATGTAATAAAATAAATTCCCTACCTACCCATGGCCTTAACTGACAACCAACAGGAAACAAACAAATTTTTTGTTATGCCTAAACAAATATGGCCCACTAAACGATTGAATTTAGTCTAATACATGAGGCGTTGTCTTGTTATCTAGCTGGCTATCTACGGATTGGCTCATATCAACAGCTGATATGTTGTTGGCTAGCTGTTGGCTAGCTAGCTATCGTTCTTAGTTGGCTAACGTTAGCTACCTAGCTACTAGCTAGCTAATACTGGCTGGCGCTACCTATTAATTCGCAATGGAATGGCTAACTAACTGTACAAATCTATGTGATTTGGCTGAGATCGTATTTTGTACGGTTGGCTGGATTGGGGGTGGCCAGCTGGCTGGCAGTTCGTGGTGCTGTAGCTGGCTGGCTAATGTTGGCCAATACAGCTGTAACTGAACGCCAATGATTAGGGATGCCCTGATCGATCGGCCAGCGATCGGTATCGGCCGATATTCAGTATAAATATGAGATTGTGAATTCCGATAATGCTTTATTTTCGCCGATCGTGAAAACCGATCGAAAAACATGATCCAATTCTTAGCGGAGTTCTCACTCGCTGACTTCTCTCTCAGGCACACAGAGCTGCAGCGCACGGCCCCTTCTCCTCCTCCTCCCCTGCCCCTCCCAGACCCGTGTCAACAGAGGCTCCTATTGCCTCCGGCAACAGTCTGCTCTAGTCTAGTGCATGGGACCTCTGTGAACTAACGTTAGCTAACGTTACTGTTTAAACAAAATGACCCAGTCAACTATTCACTTTTAGTTTAATACATGAGGCATTGTCTAACAGTATCTAGCTAACGGTAAATGGCGTTTCATTCTTCATGGCTTAATGCTTTCATGTGCTAACACTTCACTGCACACAACATACTGAGGTTTTTGTCCCTCTCTTTTGTCCTCAATGTAAGAAAACTCATATTTAATGTAGTCTGTCGTATTTGCGTTTCGCCATGTTTACAAATGCTTGAATCGATGGGCGGTAACTGATGTGATGACATTAGTGTTACTGTCATGACAACGCTGGCAGCAAACTGCTACTGCACGCGCACTGCGTCATGGGAAACGTATGTGCTTCAAAATAAAAGTCCAGCTAAATCTGCAAGCACTCTACGGACCTTTTAAGGCCATGATGCTCAAAGCCCACCTTTTCGCCATAAACAATCCATGAGCTATTTTTGTATTGTAGTATGACTGGTGTATTATGTCTGTCCGTTCTTTATCGGCTTGGTTGGCCTGCATGTCTTTTTTGTTTCTCTTTCTTTCCCGGGATGCGCCCCGGGCCGATGTAACTATTGGTTGAGAGGGCGCAATATAAATAAATGTATCATATCATATCAGAAATTCTGTAGACTGCGAAATAAAACACTTTCCCCCTCAATTTCTTCTCCACACACACATCCGCGACCCACTCAAAATGGCCACGCGACCCATCAGTTGAGAACTACTGCTCTATAATGCCTCAGCATCGGTGAGGTGTTATTGTCGTATCCAAGTTCTTTTGAACACAACAGACGCATCACCTTTTAAAGTAACATAAATTAGAACAAGGGATACGCTGTGTTGTCACTTTTATTAATATAATAATAATAATGGCTTGGATTTATATAACGCTCCTCATGACACCCAGAGCGCTTCACAGAGTCCATTATTCGTTCATACCGCTCTACCCCTGAGCCAAAGCCGCCCCACAATTTTACTATGTGAATACTTAGGAGACAGATCAGCTCAGTTAGTTATTATATATTATATATTAAATTAGCCATTGTTTTTGGTTCTGGCCCGCCATTCAATGGCTTGGGGAAAAATTGGCCCGCCGCCAAACCTAATTGCCGACTCCTGCGCTAGACCCACCCAAGGATACTTCCTTTGAGATGAAGGAGGAGCCCACAGACCACCAGGATATCAGCATGTTACCTTTTTTTCTCTTATCTTGATTCTGTCTTCTCCTTCCTCTGCTCTATCATATTTGTATAGCTTTGTCTCCATAGCTTTGTCTCTCATTCTTTCATTTCATCAAACTCTGTTCACATGTAGCCTAACTATTTGGTGCACTTTATTTTGCTGTCTCCTTCTGCCCCAGATCTACCCTCTCAAATTCCTATCTGCTACCAAGAAACATGCGTGCCAGAAATCAAAGCAAAGTGACTTGATTGGCTGCATTTCTCACACGTTAAAATGTATTATACCAGACAACCGTTCTACCTCCCGAGCCCCTGAGCGCTTGCTGTTTCCCTTCGTGTTGTGTATGCGCCGCCATCTTGGGTCAATAGGAAGGAGGATGTAATTACAGAGGAAATCAGAAAGTGGCCAAATACTTTTCCATGCCACTGTAAGTTCTTAGTTGCTGTCTCCCTCTGCTCCAGATCCACCCAGCGACCTACTGATGATTAAGAAAGAAGAGGCTCAGGACACACTAGACCCAACCATGGATATTTCCACTGGGCTGAAGGAGGAGCCCACAGACCATCAGGATATCAGTATGTTACTTTTCTTTTTATTGTCTTTATTTTCTCTTGTTGTCTTTCTTCTGTTGCAGCACAGTTGTCTCTCTGTCTGTGTGTCCATAGCTTTCCCTCCTCTCATTCTTTCCATTAAGCCCCAATCTGTTTCCCCTAGGATTTTTTTCAGGGGGGGTGGTAGGCCCCCAAAATGACTAGTGTTTTCGCGGGGCGCGCGTGTCACGGATATGTGGTGTCAACAGTGTCGTCATAGACGCGCGCAGTAAGGCGGTTGTTAGTATCGGTGCATTTCTCTACACTGAGCTGAAATGAAACGATTGCACATAAATTAGGTAAATAAATATTAACAATATTTATTTACAACACATAAATTAACTTATTTACAATTATACATACAGTTGTGACAACACACATATGAACTATTTACAATACAGGGAGGCACATACAACACTCATAACTATTTACAACCAGTGTCAGAGCGAGCGAACTCAAGTTGTTCGGAAATTCTGAGGGCTCAGAGTGCACACTGGACGCTCTGACCAAGAGTCAGTTTATCAGAGCGGAGCAGATTTTCAGAGTGAATTTATTAACTCACCTTAAAGGAAAACTCCAACATTTTGGGAAATTAGCTGATTTGCCATCTACCCTGGAGTTAGACAAGAAGATACATACCTTTTTCTTCTCTGTCCATGCAGTAGGAGTAGGAAGACACGCACCGTTAGCCTAGCTTAGCGTCAGTCACTGGAAGTAGGTTCCTCCATTAGCCTAGTTCCCAACGTCTTCCTACTCCTACTGCATGGGGGGGGACCCTGCATATATCGGTATCGGAAATTAAGAGTTGGACAATATCGGTATATTGGTATCGGTAAAAAATAGGGATGCACCGAATGGGAAATTCTTGGCCGAAACCGATACCGAAAATAGGAAACGGTTGGTCCAAAACCGAATGCCGAAAGGCCGAAAATGATTAATAGAAATATATATATATATATATATATATATATATATATATATATATATATATATATATACTATATTACTGCACATGGCTACTTTTTTTTATCAATTAATACAAGCAGTCAGATAAATTATGGGATGTCGAAATACCCGGTCCATTTCCAGGTTATATAGCGGGTGAGGCTTGGGAAGAGCATTTCCAGCTCTAGGTCCACCAGCACCGGTTCCCCGCAGGGCTGCGTTCTATCCCCACTACTGTTCTCCCTGTACACAAACAGCTGTGCCTCTCTACACCCCTCGGTCAAACTCCTGAAATTCGCTGACGACACCACCCTGGTGGGTCTCATCTCCAGGGGGGACGAGTCGGCCTACAGGAGGGAGATCGAGAGGCTGGTGCAGCTGCAACAACCTGGAGCTCAATGCTCAAAAGACAGTGGAGATGGTAGTGGATTTCAGGAAGAAAGCAGCCCTGCCCACTCCCATCATACTGGGAGGCACTCAGGTGACCTCCGTGGAGTCATGCCGATTCCTCGGCATGACCATCTCCCGGGATTTGAAGTGGGAGCTCAACATCACGGGCCTGCTCAAAAAGGCCCAGGGGAGGATGTTCTTCCTCCGGCAGTTGAAGAAATATAAACTGCAGAGGACCATGATGGCCCAATTCTACACGGCCATCATTGAGTCCATCCTCACCCACTCCATCATCTCCTGGTTCCCTGCTGCAGCGGCAAAAGATCTTGCCAAGCTGCAGCGGGTGATTCGCTCCGCGGAGAGGGTGATCGGCTGTCCCCTGCCCTCCTCAGGTCCCTGCACGACTCCAGGGCGCTGAAGAGGGCGAGAAAGATCATGGCCGACCCATCCCACCCCGGTCACAGCCTCTTCACCCTGCTCCCCTCTGGGAGAAGGCTGAGGATCCCAAAGGCTGTGAAAGCTCGACACAGACTGAGCTTCTTCCCCTCAGCCGCCAGGCTGATCAATGCCTCAGCCCCCCCCCCCCCTCGGTACCCCCCCCCCCCCCCCCCCTCTGCCCCCAAGTGACACTGGCACAATGACATTGACTGCACTGCACTAGTCCGTACTGGATCTCTGCACACTTCACTTTATATATATATATATGTATTTTATTTATTGATTAATCCCCCACTGCACTGTTTTCGTTTCTTGTCTGTGTTGGTGTTTGTTTACTGTGAAAAAAGAAAGAATGCATACACTGTATTGCTGCAACAATTACCAATGTGTTTTACACAAATGGCTCAATAAAGGAATCTGAATCTGAATCTGAATCTGAAGGTTGTATAATAGTATATACGTCCAAATCATGTTGTTTATCGAGTTATTGGCAACGGATCGCTATGTATTGTGTCGAGCTCGAGTCCCGGGACCTATAGCGAGTGCCCGGAAGTAATATGGGTGATCACCACTTCATCCACATGACTTCCTGTTTGGCGATCTGCCGATCGGCCACCAGATGGCGCTCTTGGAAATGGAAAATATGATTCCGATCACAGATTTTTGAAATATTGATATCAAAGACGAGTTACGGCGTCCTCGGCAACTTGAGCATGGCTAGGAAAGACGCCAAACTGTCGATAGAAAGGGCTTTAAAGACATGGTCAAAGCACTGGATCCAAGATACGCGTTACCTGCCTGCAGACACTTGAGAAAAGGTTTTGCATTTTTCTATTGCAGTTTTGCACAATAAATGTTCTTAAAATACCTCTGTACTATGTGAAATATGTCCTAGTAATACAAGAGTACAGTAATTGTTTTATTTATTGTTTTATTGTGGATCCCCATTAGTCCCCTCCTGGGGTCCAAACATTAAAAATATAAAAAATACAAACATACAAAAAGTAAAATAAAAATATAAAACCACAAACATTGAAGTACTCACAAGAAAACATCACAACGAACAAAACCGTGAATAAAAGCTCACTCAATATTCATAAGTTAGATATCACAATTCTCAACCATAAAATACAAATTACATATTCAGTCCATAAGAACAAAACAGATCAAAATCATATATATGATTTGAACTCATATTATAGCATAACTTTTCTCAAGTCACCGATCACCTTTATATTTCCATACTAATTTCAAAAGTCAATGGCCAAAATGTTACTCATTATTCATGAGCGCAATTTTAAACTTTTTTTTAAACATACATTTGTTCCTTATCACAGTTATATTTCTGGGTATTTTATTCCAATAAGCAACTGCTCTATACATTACCGTCTAATAATAGCTGCCATACCAGTGTTTTACCCCTTCAGAAGCATTTATAGACATTTTAAGATAAGTTAATATACCGTGATATATACCGTTACCGTCTATGCTTCAAATTATACTGTGATATAAATTTTAGACCATACCGTCCAGCCCTACTAGAAGTGCTCTGGAGGCTCAGGTAGCTGCATATTTGTACACTGCAAAAAATGAAATCTTATCAAGTGAAAATATCTTGTATTTGGTACAATAAATCCAATATTTTGTAGAATTATCGTGGATTATCTTATTCCACTGGCAGATAATTTGGCTTATTATTATTCTTGATTTTGGTCAATTTAATCTTGTTTTAAGAAAATGTTAATCTTGTTTTTAAAACAAGATTACATTGACCAAAATCAGAAAAAAAGCTAAATTATTGTACCAAATACAAGATATTTTCACTTGATAAGATACAATTTGTTTGCAGTGTAGTTGTAATCAGGGTAAAAGTCAAGATTAATGACATGCCTCAACACTTAAATGTACACTATTTGTATTGAACATAGATATTGTTAGCCTCATAGGATAACTGCCTAAGTCATTTTTCAAGACTTTCGGAAAAGAAGAAAAAACTAATTTTCACACAAGTCACACGAGTGAGTTAGGCAGAAAGAAATGTTTAAAATAACAAGGTTTTGATTGGCTGAGGACGCAGCCACTAAGCCAGGGTGGTGCAGCAGTGTGAGGAGAGTAGAGTTAGGCAAAAATATCAATTTGGCCAAAAAATTACTTAGGCAGTTTAAATAGAAAACATAGACATAGATACATAGAACATACTAACTGTCTAACATACACAAATCATAACACTACAACAGCACTTTACACCTAAGAACTCTCAGTGGCATAGGCTACATTCTGCCTTAGAGCATTTCATTTTCCTTGGCTTTTGAAAGAAAAGCTCCAGGGCTCTTTGGTAGGGAATTCACTGGTAGGGGGTCCATTGATGCTGAGACGCATACAAGCGGCCAGATGGTCTCCCTGCAGCCTGTTCCTCCGGTCAGTTTTCACCTGTAAATACAGAATGAATCACTAGACAATAAGTGGAGTGAGATTTGTGGCAAGTCAAATAACAAATCTGATTACAAATGACTAGGGCTGACCATGACTAGTAGAATAGTCGACTAATCAATCGAAAGGAGCCATAGTCGACTGCCAACCTCTTAGTCGAATGCACAATATATATATATTTTTTTTTCACAATTTCCAAAAGCAAAGAGGCCTATAACGCTAATGGCGCACATACCAGCGATGCTAACTGCCTAAGAAAACGGGCACAGAGGCACTGAAAGAGGATTTCACCTGTCTAATGAACACACTAGACAAATATCAAGATGTATCCACCTGGTGGACCAATTGCATGCTTTCGCAGAGGACAAGAAGCCGTCGTACAACGTGTTTCAAGGTCATGCTAATTCTGCCATTCCACGACGTACAACGTTATTGAGATCATATTACATTTTTTCGCCATGGTATTCATAATTCCCTCACCCAGCCTCGGCTGATACAGTGGGAGCCTGCACAACTCTGCAACGCTTCAATACTGCCGCCTGGTGGATTATCGGGCGAATTACAACCGGAAATGGATCTCTGGTGATCTCCGTGCATCTGGGAAATGCGTCCGGCACTCACATATTGTTTTGCGGGACTCTAGAGACACATCTGTGTATATGGATCGCTGCCATAACTCAATAATCGATATGATTTGGGCGTTTATTATTATTATACAAACCGGAAATGGATCTAGTCGATCCACGTCAAATAAGTGGGATCTTTTTCCTCCAGTCTCATCGGCGAACGGTAAGAGGACAGTAACGTTACTTTCAGCGTGTTTGTTTATTATTATTAATGCAAACTGCTCTGATCAATATATCACCCATACTACATAAAGCATTTAATGAAGATCACGGAATTATAAACGTTCATCCGCGCATGATGAGTCATAACATTTAGGATTATGTACAGTTGAAATTTTTAATATAGCGTGTATCAGCAACAAACGGCAGTTGATAATCTATATATGCGTTTATGCCTATAACTCACGTTTTAGGAATTACTGCAGAAAACTATAAAAACATATTTATATTCTAGACGGTATTTTCGTATGAATCTATGAATGAAAAAGTATAACGTTCCTACATCCTGAACGATAGATAATCGATGTTGAATGGGCCATAGTAATGTCAATTTAGCAATACAATTTAAAAAGTTATAGCCCTGCAAAGAAGGTGAACATCTCCATAGTGGCAGAGTGTGGTATGAGACAGGCAAACTCTTTGGCACACCCCACAGCCCAAATGGAATGATGATAAAAACTTTTTTTAAAGAACAATAGTTTATTTTTTAAATTTTATCCAGTGTATATATGTGCGCGTGTGTATGTATATTTGTATGTATATATTGATATGTGGGACTTTGGACCTCAGGAAGACTAGCTGGTGCCATTGGCATCAGCTAATGGCGATCTTTTTTAATAAACAAATAAAAATATGACTGTTCTCTCAGTTTCAGAAAAGGACACAGACTGGTTTGTAATCCAAGGTTATGAGGAGCTTGGAGAGAAGAGTGGAGCTAAACTACAGACAAGACTCTTGGAAATCCCGCTCAAAAGATTGTCAGCGGTAAGATGGGGAAGAAATATTACATTGGGAGTTGTTTTGCATAATCCATTTGCAGATTTTATATATAAACTTTTACATGATACAAATATAGATATACTGTATTAAAAAAAATTATAATAATAATTGCTTGCCTAGATTCGTTCTTGGCTGGGTCTTGCTTAACTAGGCTTGCCTAGTCTTGTTCTTGGCTGTGTCTTGCTTAACTAGGCTTGCCTAGTCTTGTTCTTGGCTGGGTCTTGCTTAATTAGGCTTGCCATGTCTTGTTCTTGGCTGTGTCTTGCTTAATTAGGCTTGCCATGTCTCATTCTTGGCTGTGTCTTGCTTAACTAGGCTTGCATAGTCTTGTTCTTGGCTGGGTCTTGCTTAACTAGGCTTGCCATGTCTTGTTCCTGGCTGAGTTGGGCTTGACTGGGTGTTTGTCTGTAGCCTACTGTCTTAGCGAGAGAGAGAGAGAGGTGTGGAGAGAGAGACACTCTAACCAAACACACTCAGTTTAGTTTGCGCAGCAGACTTTGATAGTGGGATGTACAATGCACCCCTGTTGTGTACCTTTTCTAACAAATCTCAGACCAAAACCCTGCTCAGACTAGTGTGAGTAAAACCCTGCTCACAGAGATTGGTGTTGGATTATTCCTGATTCTTGGACGATTAGTCGGTTAGCTGAGATACATCCAAATAAATCAAGCAAATCAATAACAATTTTAGATTGTGGTTGAGGCATCATCTAGCCATAATATCTGTTCTAGTGAGTGTAAACACTTCTACTTTTAACAATACAAGTCAGGGTTCTGAAGTGGTGTTCTTTTTACTTTTGTGTCCGAGAGAATTAGAAAATCAGAGCGGTTTTAACTTTAAAGCCCAACGGTCAAATCTGGGTCGGATAAGACTGTTACTTTATCTCTTTCTAATGTGTGTGTTAAATGGTGCATTTATATAGCGATTTTATCCAAAGCGCTTTGCGATTTTGTTCCTCACATTCACCCATTCACACACCAACGGTGCAAGGTGCCAACCTGCTCATTGGGAGCAATGAGGGGTTACGTTTTCTTGCTCAAGGACACTTTGACATGCTCCCCGGGAGGAGTGGGAATCGAACCGGGAACCTTCCGATTACCAGGCGACCACTTTACCTCCTGAGCCACTGTCACCTCATGTTAGAAGTTGAGTTGGAATTCAGAATCAATACTATTGCATGCAATTCACGTCATGACCTGAAACTATGAATGAATTATCATTGTATTTATATAGTGGTTTTCTAGACACTCCTAGCACTTTACAGTGTAGGATGTAAATGGCCTCATTCACCACTGGGTAGCACCCAACCTTGGGCTACAGGGTCAATGGCTGCGAGACACTGGCACCAGGCACACATCACACTACACAATGGCTGAAAGGCTCAGGAAACAGGGATTGATACCAGCCAATTAAGCGGAAGGGATGATGGGGTGGCCTTGATGTCAGACCAGGTGGGTTTGCAGGACTGGAGTTTTGGGAGAAACTTTGTGGTCTTGTTTGACCAGGTGGAGAGAGTTGGTCTGTTTGACACTGTGGTCTTGTTGGTGGATAATAATAATTAATAATAATAATACACTTTATTTGTATAGCACCTTTCATACAATAATTGCAGCTCAAAGTGCTTCACAACAGAAAAAAGACACAAAATGAGCACATGAAGTGCAGACATGTAAAAATTTGTTTTTCACATTATGCTCTAACATCCCAATAATTTGGTTTGTATCTCCTTCTCTCTCTCTCCGTGCTTCAGCCCTCTTCTGTCTCGCACGTCGCCCACGTCCTCGATACTGTTACGTAGGACAAGTTCCTTAGTTTTACTTACATTCATCTCTAAGGAAATTTCTTTTCACCAGTTCAGGAGAGATGACACATGGTCCCTGTATGTACCCTCTCATGGTCCCTGTATGTACCCTCTCATGGTCCCTGTATGTACCCTCTCATGGTCCCTGTATGTACCCTCTCATGGTCCCTGTATGTACCCTCTCATGGTCCCTGTATGTACCCTCTCATGGTCCCTGTATGTACCCTCTCATGGTCCCTGTATGGACCCTCTCATGGTCCCTGTATGCACCCTCTCATGGTCCCTGTATGTACCCTCTCATGGTCCCTGTATGTACCCTCTCATGGTCCCTGTATGTACCCTCTCATGGTCCCTGTATGTACCCTCTCATGGTCCCTGTATGTACCCTCTCATGGTCCCTGTATGTACCCTCTCATGGTCCCTGTATGTACCCTCTCATGGTCCCTGTATGTACCCTATCATGGTCCCTGTATGTACCCTCTCATGGTCCCTGTATGTACCCTCTCATGGTACCTGTATGTACCCTCTCATGGTACCTGTATGTACCCTCTCACGGTCCCTGTATGTACCCTCTCATGGTCCCTGTATGTACCCTCTCATGGTACCTGTATGTACCCTCTCATGGTCCCTGTATGTACCCTCTCATGGTCCCTGTATGTACCCTCTCATGGTCCCTGTATGTACCCTCTCATGGTCCCTGTATGGACCCTCTCATGGTACCTGTATGTACCCTCTCATGGTCCCTGTATGGACCCTCTCATGGTCCCTGTATGGACCCTCTCATGGTCCCTGTATGGACCCTCTCATGGTCCCTGTATGGACCCTCTCATGGTCCCTGTATGTACCCTCTCATGGTCCCTGTATGTACCCTCTCATGGTCCCTGTATGTACCCTCTCATGGTACCTGTATGTACCCTCTCATGGTCCCTGTATGGACCCTCTCATGGTCCCTGTATGTACCCTCTCATGGTCCCTGTATGTACCCTCTCATGGTCCCTGTATGTACCCTCTCATGGTCCCTGTATGTACCCTCTCATGGTCCCTGTATGTACCCTCTCATGGTCCCTGTATGGACCCTCTCATGGTCCCTGTATGGACCCTCTCATGGTCCCTGTATGTACCCTCTCATGGTCCCTGTATGTACCCTCTCATGGTCCCTGTATGTACCCTCTCATGGTCCCTGTATGTACCCTCTCATGGTCCCTGTATGTACCCTCTCATGGTCCCTGTATGTACCCTCTCATGGTCCCTGTATGGACCCTCTCATAGTCCCTGTATGTACCCTCTCATGGTCCCTGTATGTACCCTCTCATGGTCCCTGTATGTACCCTCTCATGGTCCCTGTATGGACCCTCTCATGGTCCCTGTATGTACCCTCTCATGGTCCCTGTATGGACCCTCTCATGGTCCCTGTATGTACCCTCTCATATAGTATCCCTCTTCAGTAAGGCAACAAAGCCATATTATCTGCATATTTAAACATGCAAAAGTTATCACAGACAATTTGGAACTTGTTTGTATACAAGGAGAGAAGTAAAGGAGATAAAATGGTCCCCTGCGGTGCTCCTGTGTTGAGCGTAGTGACATCAGATAGACTTCCATTAACACGGACCCGTTGAGGGCGGTCAGAGAGGAAGTCTCTGATCAGATGGATGATATCTCCATTTACCCCTGTGTCAATAAGTCTCTGAATGAGAGTGTATCTGCATGGTGTTAAAAGCAGATCTTAGGAAGTAGTAGATTTTTTGATGATCTGTTTGGTGTTGTGAGCCCAGGTGAGGTCCTCTCCTCACTGGCTGCTCTCACACCAGCAGGGCTCCGGTTCAAGCTCCTGCTCCGCTCTGTCATCAACGGGGGGCGTTACTCAGGCGGAGGTAAACACAATATGAACACAACAGTGGCTAAATGTGCCGTATATAAAACGGCTTCAGAGGTTCGGCATTGCACCATCCTGATCCACTCAACAGGTAGCGATCTCAAGATGAGATCCGATTAAAATGTATTGTCTTTATACAGCACAAGTACAATACATCATCTAACCAGAGTGGATAAAGAAATGCTCCAGAAATAAATAAATGAATGAAATAAAAAAAATAAACGTGTGTAAACGAGCGATTTGAACCTGGGACCATAGGATCGACAGGTAGGCAATTGCGCAGTCGTTCAATATTGGCATGAAAAAAATCGATGTCATGCTAATATGTCATGTTCTACAGTAGGACGTGCTACTATGATACCCAATAAAACAAGTAATTTGAAAAATAGAAGCCTACTTTGCTGGAATGATTAATTTAGAACGTATACAATACATCTGTGTGTTTGTGTGTGTGCTTGCACGTGGAGGCTCACTAAGCCTTTCTCCACGCATATTTATTTCTGGAGCATTTCTTTATCCACTCTGGTTGGATGGTGTATTATACTTGTGCTGTATAATAACAATACATTTGAATCTAATCTAATCACAAATCGCTTCCTGTTGAATGGATCGATTGAGTTCAATGCCAAACCTCTATTTTCCCCCGTTTACGCTTGTCTTCACAGTCTAGAATATGACACGCCCACTGATGATGTCACGGTTTGCAAGGAAAAAACAAACTGTTTTGGGTTCCAGCTGAGCACAGATTTTTCCACGTTCCGAACCAATTAATCCCGGTGTGAACGCGCCGGTTCGGGATTAGGTTCGGGAACCGGCTCCGGCACGGTGTGAAAGGCCTAACTGATGTGGGTTCTGAACAATGTTAAGGTTTACTTTTCACCCTGTCCACCTGTCTCACCTATGTACAGAGGTGTGTACTGTACACTAGGGGTGGACGGTATGGTCTAAAATTTATATCACGGTATAATTTGAAGCATAGACGGTAACGGTATATATCACGGTATCAGTGTTTCCGTTAGAATAATTTTTTTTGCCTGATAGGCAGGCTATATAAAGAATGACATCCTCAAGGCATGTAGATTTATAATATTTTAACTTAAAACTAGGCTACTTTTGCGTATAAAGTCATTATATTCCAAATAAAATAAGTCCTGAGTCGAGACTCCGTGCTGCTCCCATTGCAAACAGCCTGGATTTTGCTAGAAGCATATGTAGCTGCAGAGCCGCAGAGCCAGTGGCTCTTTCAGGTCGTTCAGCCGTTGGGTGGGGCGCTGTTGAGCGGGCCTGTGACCAGACCTGAAAGAGCCACTGGCTCTGCGGCTGCATGCTATTTCGCAAATCCACTGCTGCAGCCGTCCTCCCGTTATCGTTATCAGAACACTACACACATATCATAATGTTTACAGCAAACTGTAGTTGATCACCAGGTATGTTTTATTAACGTAGAATAATTCATATAAGAAAAACGATAGGTAAGATCTCTTACCTTTCTCCACTGGTTAAAAATGCCAGGAACTGAAATTGAAACTTGCTGTGCGCCGCGGTGATATGTGTTTATTATGAAATGACAATTGCGTGTTGACACGCCCAGTGCGCCCACTGCACGAAGCCTCCTAAATAACTTTTTCCAGTTTGCACATATCTATTATCTATGACTAATTCTATCTATTTTTAGGGGCAAATGCGATTGAAATAGTCGCGCTGTGGTTACATGACGTCATTGCTATTTTAGAGCTGCTCTACCGGTTAAACGGTATAGTCAAAATCCATACCGTAGAGCAAATTCATACCGTTTATACCGTATACCGTTTATACCGTCCACCCCTACTGTACACTCCTCCTCCGTGGGTCAATAATCATCTCCTTGGTCTTGTCTGCGTTCAAGGAGAGATTATTGTCTTGACACCAGGCCACCAGTTCCGCCACCTCCCTTCTGTACGCCTCCTCAGCTCCCCCAGTGATCAGTCCGATGACCGTAGTATCATCTGCAAACTTGATGATACTGGTGTTGTTCTGGGAGGCCACACAGTCGTGTGTGAAGAGGGTTTACAGTAGGGGGCTCAGCACGCAGCTCTGGGGGGTCCCTGTGCTTAGAACCTTTGTGTCTGATGTCCGACTCTGACTGACTGGGGCCTGTTTGTGAAAGAGAGTTCAGCACCCAGTTACAGAGAGCCGGTGTCAGACCCACAGTGAGGAGTTTAGCAGAGAGTTTGTGTGGGATGACTGGCATGTGTTAAATGCAGAGCTGTAGTCTGGGCCGGCTGCCTTCCGTGGGTTTGTTCTCCTCAGAACCGTAAGTACCTCTGCCTAGGGCTGGGCGATAAAACGATAATGATAATTATCGTGATATTTTAATAATCGATATCAATTGATGATAAAGAAAATATCAATACTTTTTTTTTTTTTTTTTTTTCTGCAACAGGGCAGTTTTAAAATCAGAGACAATGGACAGACTTGTCTTTCTTGCCTGCAACTTAAAGTAATGGCTTTGCTTGTCCAAATGACAATACTGACCAAATTGAGATTTATTTTTCTCTTGTCCATTTATTTAGTTTGCTTTCTAATGTAAAATACAGTTTGAAACCGTCTGTACACAGTAGGCTGTGTGTGCTAGCAGAGCTAGTCACGAGTCACGGTGCACATGTGCGGTGGTTTGTCCACCAAAAAAGTGCCAAAAGATAGAAAAGAAACTAGCAGAGCCAGAACTGTTCAACTCCCCTGGAGCCACAGCCAGCAGAGAAGCCTGTTTACTTTCGCTTTCAAACCAGCTGCAGCCTGAGAACTGGAGTGTGAGGGGCTGTAACACTAAAGATGGCGGCAACGACAAAGAATTGCTGCAAAATAAACATACATCTGTTGTATCGAGTGAGGTGGTTTGTCCACCAAAAAAGTGCCAAAAGATAGAAAAGAAACTAGCAGAGCCAGAACTGTTCAACTCCCCTGGAGCCACAGCCAGCAGAGAAGCCTGTTTACTTTCGCTTTCAAACCAGCTGCAGCCTGAGAACTGGAGTGTGAGGGGCTGTAACACTAAAGATGGCGGCAACGACAAAGAATTGCTGCAAAATAAACATACATCTGTTGTATCGAGTGATATGATATTGTGATTTAAAAAAAAAATCTAAACTGAATTGCTCCGCAAAACAACACAAACTAGGAACAACAATGATATTGTTACAAGGACAGATACATTGCAGGCAACTGCCTGTTGGGATTTATCTCAGTATTTTATTAATGTTGGCCAGTTTTAAATTACCGCCCTTGGAGCAGATTCACTTTTAAATCGCATTAACAGCTAAATTTGGAGCATAAAACATTTTGAGAACTTGAGAAATACAAACTGAACGAATGCTAAATCTGAACTCTTCATTGGTGTACTTCTCTCTTCTCCAGATACAATTGCTGCATTTCTCCCCAACAACAAGCAGAGATATGAATGAGTCAAGGCCTCACTGCTGTGACCAGTGTGAGAAGAGCTTCATCAAAAAGGCTGATTTTCTAAAACACCAGCGCATTCATACAGGAGAGAAGCCTTACCACTGTGACCAGTGTGAGAAGAGCTTCAGTAGATATTACACCTTAAAGAGTCACCAGCGCATTCATACAGAAGAGAAGCCCTATAACTGTGACCAGTGTGGATCGCGCTTCAGGACCGCTGGAGATTTAAAGAGTCACCAGCGCATTCATACAGGAGAGAAGCCTTACCACTGTGACCAGTGTGAGAAGAGCTTCAGTAGATATTACACTTTAAAGAGTCACCAGCGCATTCATACAGGAGAGAAGCCCTATAACTGTGACCAGTGTGGATCGCGCTTCAGGACCTCTGGAGACTTAAAGAGTCACCAGCGCATTCATACAGGAGAGAAGCCCTATAACTGTGACCAGTGTGGATCGCGCTTCAGGACCTCTGGAGCCTTAAAGATACACCAGCGCATTCATACAGGAGAGAAGCCTTACTACTGTGACCAATGTGGATCGCGCTTCAGTCGGTCTGAAAACTTAAAGACACACGAGCGCATTCATACAGAAGAGAAGCCGTACAACTGTGACCAGTGTGAGAAGAGCTTCAGTAGATATGACACCTTAAAGAGTCACCAGCGCATTCATACAGGAGAGAAGCCCTATAACTGTGACCAGTGTGGATCGCGCTTCAGGACCTCTGGAGATTTAAAGAGTCACCAGCGTATTCATACAGGAGAGAAGCCGTACAACTGTGACCAGTGTGGATCGCGCTTCAGGACCTCTGGAGACTTAAAGAGTCACCAGCGCATTCATACAGGAGAGAAGCCCTATAACTGTGACCAGTGTGGATCGCGCTTCAGGACCTCTGGAGACTTAAAGAGTCACCAGCGCATTCATACAGGAGAGAAGCCCTATAACTGTGGCCAGTGTGGATCGAGCTTCAGGACCTCTGGAGCCTTGAAGAAACACCAGCGCACTCATACAGGAGAGAAGCCCTACAACTGTGACCAGTGTGAGAAGAGCTTCAGTCAATATGGAAACTTAAAGACACACAAGCGCATTCATACAGAAGAGAAGCCGTACAACTGTGACCAGTGTGAGAAGAGCTTCAGTAGATATGACACCTTAAAGAGTCACCAGCGCATTCATACAGGAGAGAAGCCCTATAACTGTGACCAGTGTGGATCGCGCTTCAGGACCTCTGGAGATTTAAAGAGTCACCAGCGTATTCATACAGGAGAGAAGCCGTACAACTGTGACCAGTGTGGATCGCGCTTCAGGACCTCTGGAGACTTAAAGAGTCACCAGCGCATTCATACAGGAGAGAAGCCCTATAACTGTGACCAGTGTGGATCGCGCTTCAGGACCTCTGGAGACTTAAAGAGTCACCAGCGCATTCATACAGGAGAGAAGCCCTATAACTGTGGCCAGTGTGGATCGAGCTTCAGGACCTCTGGAGCCTTGAAGAAACACCAGCGCACTCATACAGGAGAGAAGCCCTACAACTGTGACCAGTGTGAGAAGAGCTTCAGTCAATATGGAAACTTGAAGAAACACCAGCGCATTCATACAGGAGAGAAGTGA
This sequence comes from Notolepis coatsorum, assembly GCF_963971535.1. NCBI lineage: Eukaryota > Metazoa > Chordata > Actinopteri > Aulopiformes > Paralepididae > Notolepis > Notolepis coatsorum. The sequence goes on from NC_140172.1 coordinate 6,975,215, forward strand.
CCAGTGTGAGAAGAGCTTCAGTAGATATGAGAGCCTGTTAGCCCCTGAGAGACAGAGCCTGTTTGCCCCTGAGAGACAGCTTAAAGACACACCAGCACCTTCATACGGAAGAGGAACCTTATGGTAACACATGGGCCCCAAAGGGTGCCTGATTATTTTCTATAGAGATTCAAAACAAGCATTTTTAAGTTTTGAAAGATTGCGTCCCTCCCAATTATTCTTTGACATCTGTAAGCTTTGCAATCTAGTCAGCATATACCTTTTGCTTTCAAAAAAATACTGGATGGACAGTAGCCTATTGATTGTAAAATAACTTATTTATAACAAGTGATTTTGTTTAAAGATGATTCTGTTGGAAAATGTAACAGTGTTTGGGTTATAAGCATATTGCTTCTTTCTATTCCTTCTTGGACAAAAGACTGTTTTGTTTCTCCTTCTTGGACAAAAGACTGTTTTGTTTATTATTTTATTTAAATACTTACAGTAACGTAAATACTTACAGTAACGTAAGAAAAAGAAAAGCTACTTTTAACTTTTCATATTTTGTCATAACGAGTTGGCTACAGAGCTCTTCCTTATTATGGTTGAAAGAATGTACATTTCTGAGAAAAAAGGGGTGGGGGTCAAAAATGGCACTTTTTTGTATTATTACAATTGAGATAAGTACCTTTTTTCTTTTTAAGGTCTTTCAATATATATATATATATATATATATATATATATATATATAAGCTAACCCATTAAGTGCCACACCTCTCTGTGACCGAGTCATTCCATGTTGTTTTGTACAGTATTTTCAGTATTTTCTCGATCCTTTTTGTGTTTTCTAGAAAGCAGTGTTTGTACAGAAATGACTGGTTTGTGTAAAGAGCTTTATAATGGAGAAAGAAATAAAGAAGGAGGGCACGTTGGTTCAAAGCAATACCTCCTGCTGTTTCTATACTGGCTTTATTCTTTTCTTCCCCTTTTTTTAAATCGCATACAAAATGTCATTACTGAGGGCAACGCGTACAGTGCAAAATACCAGTTGGGAGAACTTCATAACAATGGTGTCTAGAGTGTTTATTTTTATATTTGGGGTCTCTCTCTCTCCCCCCCTCATCCTATGACTTTCCGTTTCACACACATCCCGCCACAGTGACATCATCACACCAGGCAGAGAGAGAGGAACAGCTTCGCCCCGCTCCAAACTCCTCCCACAGAACCAGACCTTCCAGCTGCCTGTCAGAGGGAGGGGGAGCCAGCCGCGTCCCCTTCCTTCATTAGTTTATTCACCAAATCCTTCGCCCAGGGCAGAGTCTGTTTCTTATTTGTGCGTTTTATCCTAATTGAAAATGTATTGATTGTAGATTGTAATTATTCCGTGGAAACTTGACTAGTTGTTTCTAGGTCAAGCAGTAGATCGTCCCAGTTTAAGTTTTGTATGGCTAATCTAAACTTCTCTTGCTTGTGTTTTGGAATGCCAAAGGATTCACTTTTCCCACCATTTGTATTGAACCGCTTGCCTGTTAGTTTTCTTGATATCTGCACCATATTATGGTCTGACGGCCCTGTTATCATATTGTGTGTTTTTGTAATTCTTTCGGGTCTATTAGTGAATATTAAGTCAATCTGAGTACTGGTGCTGTTTGTTATGAGTTAAGTTCAAACTGTCAGTAATTAGCTTGAGCTTCTTCCTTGTTGCCTTGTCTTCCCAGTTCAAATGTAAGTCACCCATTATAATGACCTCTCTTAAAATCACATTGACTTAGTACATTCTTAAATTTATCATAAAAGCTCATGTTGGAGGAAGGTGGTGGATAAATGACAAGTGTAAAGGACATCTGAGGTGACAGGATCGTATTCAGACCTATACATTCTAGATCGTTTGGTCTTGCCATTGAATCTCCTTACAACGGATGGTATCTAGTGTAGATCAGAACACCGCCCCCTTTCCTATCCATTCCATCCCTTCTGTAGATATTATAACCCGGAAGTGTTACAATATTTCATAAAAGCAAAGTGTTTCGTTTGTCTAAGATTTAAAAAGGTTTATACTTTACAGCACTGACAATTCTCTATAGTATTTTTTATAGTGTCCTGATCATATGTCTTAACACTATCAGTGCCACTGGTTAACATGGTAAAACATGGTTGAATGCCAGCACCCACTTCAATGATAGCGTTGTGAACGCATAATCTATGTCTTAAATTATGGCTATGTGTCTAATCTGCCCGTCGCTTATCAATGACTTGTTTGCAGTCAACATTGTCGAAATGGATTGTTTTTTAATCGGTTCATTTCCGTTTGATAGCATTTTGAAAAGCCGACGTTTTCTTGAAAGTTTCAGGAAAATATAAAGATTCCGTGATAAACGGCATTTACTGGAATATTCTGGAATAATATAACGTAATTTCTCTGCCTATTTATGAATAGTTTTCAAATAAACGCTCGATTATCGATAGTATATGTGTACTTATGCACGCTAGAGAAGCGAGCTGAAAAATCTATTCTCTCATTTCCTGATCAGTGTAACAGGTTAATATGTCCCTCTTGTGAATTTCGCCAAAACACCCTTTTTTCATTGTTTTGTTTATTATTATTATTTTATTATCAAAAGTCTTTTGTTTTGAAACATCGTCACTTCCTGCCGAAGTGACGTATTTCCCCTCGCGTCTCTCATTTCTGAGCGTGCTTCTCTCTCGCGCCAGTTTCTCTCTGGTTGTTAAGAGGTAAGGACTGCTCTGTGGTTCTAGACATATCTTTGGGTTAAAAGAGCATTATTGTGGTGTAAATGTATGGATAAGTTGCTGGGCAATGAACCAGATTATATACATTAACTACCTATGGTGAAGAGTAACTTTTGTGCACTTTCTGTGGAGTCATTTAGAAGTGACGATCTTTTCTGTGTAACACATTGAGTAGACTTCAACCCTGACGCTGTTGCATGTCTTCCCATTAGAATCTAAGAACCAAGGCGCCATCTTGTGGCCAAAAAGGATAAGACGAGACATTAATTCCTGTGTTATTTGGGTTAACAGGTAAAGATTGAATCTTATCAGTGGTTTTGTTTATTATTTTAATGTATCTGGTTAACAGGTAATGGGTCCATCTTACTAATGGTTTTGTTTATTATTTTAATGTATTTGTTTAATAGGTAATGAGTCAATCTTATTATTGGCATATTGTATTATTTTGTATCTGTTTTAACAGATGGATGAGTGACCCATATTGTATTATTTTGTATCTGTTTTAACAGATGGATGAGTGACCCATATTGTATTATTTTGTATCTGTTTTAACAGATGGATGAGTGACTCATATTGTATTATTTTTGGTATTGAATTGTATTTACTCCATGTGCCATTTTAATGTGAATTAAAATGGGAGTTTCTCTCTGGTTGTTAAGAGAATCTAAGAACCAAGGCGCCATCTTGTGGCCAAAAAGGATAAGACAAAACATTAATTCCTGTGTTATTTGGGTTAACAGGGTGAATAAACAACCTGAGATCCAGTCCTGCTTGATTATTGACAGTACACCAGAACACAACGCAAGCTAAACCATCGGGTTACATTGGTGCCGTCGACCTTCGGATTCATCTGCCAATCGATGTCGTCTCGATCGCCGAGGGAAGCTGAAGATCGCCTTCGTTTCAAGTTGGTCACTCTTGGCTGTGTGGGGCATTTTGAATAAGGTTTAAAAAAAAAAAAGGAGAAAAGATTGACAACTGAAGAAAGGGGAATAATTACTTCAAAGTGTCGAATAGAATAAAGCAAATACTTTGTTAGATAAGGTTTTATACAAAAAAAAGGAGAAAGGGAGAAAAGGCTGAAAAAAAAAGGAGAATAATTACTTTAAAGTGTCAAATAGGAACATTGGATTATTGGATATTGTGTGACTATATATATATGTACTTATGTACGTATGATTTTTATTTTTGTATAGTTCTTTGAATTTCTCAATTGGCATGGAACCAGCAGCTAACTCAGAAGGGGCTGGGGTCTCTGAAGGAGAGAGTTTATCTGGGGTGGGCTTTGGGAGAGGTTGGTTTTTGGGTGAAGAAGGCCAAACGCCTAGGTTTAGGTTTTGTTCCACTGGTGACCAGGTCCCCCGGTATGAATTGCCAAGCCCACAAACAGCTTCTCATGTAGATGAAGGCCAAACGCCTAGGGCGGGTGGGTTGCAAACCCCACGGTTTTGTTCCACTGGTGACCAGGTCCCCCGGTATGAATTGCCAAGCCCACAAACAGCTTCTCATGTAGATGAAGGCCAAACGCCTAGGGTGGGTGGGTTGCAAACCCCACGGTTTTGTTCCACTGGTGACCAGGTCCCCCGGTATGAATTGCCAAGCCCACAAACAGCTTCTCATGTAGATGAAGGCCAAACGCCTAGGGCGGGTGGGTTGCAAACCCCACGGTTTTGTTCCACTGGTGACCAGGTCCCCCGGTATGAATTGCCAAGCCCACAAACAGCTTCTCATGTAGATGAAGGCCAAACGCCTAGGGCGGGTGGGTTGCAAACCCCACGGTTTTGTTCCACTGGTGACCAGGTCCCCCGGTATGAATTGCCAAGCCCACAAACAGCTTCTCATGTAGATGAAGGCCAAACGCCTAGGGCGGGTGGGTTGCAAACCCCACGGTTTTGTTCCACTGGTGGCCAGGTCCCCCGGTATGAATTACCAAGCCCACAAACAGCTTCTCACGTAGAGTTGAGTGCTCTCATCTCAGAGTTGGCCAGTCAGATTGGTCAGTCGATTGCGACCCAGTTACAGGGTGACAGGGGTGTTAATAGGTCCATGTCAGCGGAGAGCCCTAAATCGGAGCAGAGAGCCCCTGAGTTGAATTTGTCAGGTGTAAAGCTCGTCATGCAGTCCGATGTTAAGGAGCCACCAATTTTCAGGGGCGATGGCAGTGATAAATACTCCGTTCGTGAGTGGGTGGAAGTAATGGGGGTGTATCTTATAAAGAAAAACACACCGAAACACCAACAGTCACAAGAGATACTGTCTAAGCTAATGGGGGGGGGGGGCGAAAGATGTAGTGAGAATTACGCTACGACACAACCCCACACTCGACCCCATTAAGACTCCCGACCTGATCTTTGACATTCTGAAGCAGCACTTCGGTGAGCTATCCTACTCATCCATGCCCATGGCTGACTTTTATAATATCAAGCCACTGCAGCGGGAGGGAGTGATGGAGTACTGGGTGAGACTGAACAATGCCATTGATATTGCAGACGAGTGTCTAAAGAGGCAGGGGCGTAGTGTGGAGGATCCAGGACGTGAAGTGTCGATGATGTTCATCAAGTACTGTCCAGACCCGGTCCTTTTTAACAGGCTCAGCATCAGAGCGGCTGAAGAATGGTCGACCAGCGAGGTTCAGGAGCGCATCGACAGCCACCAGCGTGAGCTCAGGTCATCGCAAGGCCGTTCTCAAGCCCCGCAGATACATGTACTGAGCCACACCCAGACGGCCATACCACAGCACATGGAGAGACCACCGCCAGTGCATGTCAGCACAGCTTCACATCTCTCAGCTGTCTCAACTGCGGCAGCATACGATGTGCCATCGGTCTCAGCACTAACCCCACAGCTTTCGCCCACAGCAGCCCAGTTCATTCCGGCTCCAACAGCCGCTCTCACTCCACAACTTCCCCAGGTGCTAATCGCCCCTCACCCGGTACCAGTGGCCACTGCTCAACCTGGTTTTGAGCCAGGTCATCGCCAGCCGGCTCCGGGCCTCACTGCAGAGGCCGACGTAGATGGCATGCGTGCTCTATTCAGCCTCTTGGGTCGCATGATGACACAGCAGAATGTGCAGGTGGCAGCCCATGCACCGGCACCGGCCCCGCCAAGACAGTTTGCTCCGGGTCCTTTTCAGACGAGGAACTGCCGGGTCTGCGGTGATACCGGCCACTCCACGCTCATGCACTGCAGGAGAGAGAATCTGTGCCTCTCATGCTTCACTCCAGGTCATTGGAAGAGAGACTGCAACAGGCGTGGACAGAGGCAGTCAGGTCAGGGCGACCCCAGTCGGGATCAGCCTTCGGGAAACTAGAACACCCACACTCAGAGAGGGGCAGTGTGGGGGGTGGACAGCAGACCCTCAGTGAAGATGAGTCAAGTCTCGAGCTTCTCTATGTTAACACCTGTTCAGCCATGCCAGAATGCGAAGTCGTGGTTCAAAGATCAGCAGAGGTGCCAGCTTTCAGTGAATTGTTCTACACTCAGGTCACAGTGAATGACAGAGTTGGACTGAAGGGCATGATTGATTCAGGATCCATGGCTTGCACCCTGAATGAGGAGGCAGAATGTAAGCTCAGAGAAGCTGGGGCCCTAGTGGGAGAACCTCAGTCAGCAGGAAGGATTATGCTGGTTGGCTGTGGAGGAAAACAGACCCACCCCAAATACATATATGACTTAACACTGACCATCTACGGAGTGAAATGCTTCGTCCCTGTTCTAGTGGTCCCAGGTCAGCGCGATGACCTCATCATCGGATCAAACGTTCTCAAGCACCTAATGAGTGTCATGAAAGGTAGTGACACCTACTGGAAACTCATATCTGCGGCAGGCAAGCATTCGCCGCCTGATCATGAGCAGTTCTTGGATATGATGTCATGTACCACCAGATGGAGGGGAGACGAGGCCCCTGACAGGATCGGCACTGTGAAGTAGTGTGGCAGTGAAAAGGGTTAACCTTCTGTGTATTGTCGCAGTGAAAGGGTTAACCGTTTGGTAGTGCGGCAGTGAAAGGGTTAAGGCCACTTTTGTAGCTTTACCATGTGGGATACAGTTTTGCTATGGCAGTGCAGTGACTAGAATACATTGCTGATGGTGACAGCATTGTGTGTGAATGTGTTTTTTCTACAGAGTTATCCCCTTGGAGGCTTTGACTATACAGGTTGTTATTTGTGATAACTTGTCTCCAGATCGCCCACTGGAGGGGATGAGCTTCTCTGTATGAATGAATGAACATTACATTTATATAGCGCTTTTCTAGACACTCAAAGCGCTCCCCACAATGTAGGGTGGAAATTGCCTCCTTCACCACCACTGGTAGCACCCAACCTTGGGCTACGCAGGCTCAATGACTACCATACACTGGCATCACACTACACAATGGCTGAACGGCTCAGGAGACAGGGCTTGATATCAGCCAAATAAGGGGAAGGGATGATTAAGTGGCCTTGATGTCAGAGACCTCATTGGGAATTCGGCCAGGAACGTCGGGGAACCCCCTACTCTTTGCGATAGGCGTCCTGGGTTCTTTAACGACGAGATTCAGTCAGGACCTCGGTTTAGCGTCTCATCCGAAGGACGGCACTCGCAGCTGTACGGTGTCCCTATCACCGTAACAGGGGCATTGTTACTGACAAGTCCAGAGGACAGAGTGCCCCCTGCTGGACAACAACATCACTTTCTGACAACGGCCTTGACCGGGGCTCGAACCGGTGATCTTCTGATCATGAGTCCGGAGCTCTATTCATGTAGCCACACTGCCGGACACAATCTGTACTTCCTCAAAATCTTAGCCGCATGTGTGATGCCATCCAGGACATGCTAACTGCTAACATGAACCTATCATGACCACACGTGCCGTCCAGGACATGCTAACTGCTAACATGAACCTATCATGACCACACGTGCCGTCCAGGACATGCTAACTGCTAACATGAACCTATCATGACCACAAGTGCCATCCAGGACATGCTAACTGCTAACATGAACCTATCATGACCACACGTGCCGTCCAGGACATGCTAACTGCTAACATGAACCTATCATGACCACACGTGCCGTCCAGGACATGCTAACTGCTAACATGAACCTTGTATTTTAAGTTGATACATCTAGTGATCTATGCATGAAAACAATAATCTTTTTCAGCTAATGTTATTTATATATTTTTTTACCCAGGGACAGTGCAATTAATCAACATCTTCAGTTTCCACATCAATGTAAATGTGCCAGAATTAGCTAATTAGCTAGTTTCCACCTGTAGTCCCTGCCTGCATGTCTTTATGGTGTGGGAGGAAACCAGAGTACCCAGAGGAAACCCACACGAACACACAGGGAGAACATGCAAACTCCACACAGAAAGGCCCCCTGCTGGGGTTCGAACCCAGGACCTTCTTGCTGTGAGGCAGCAGTGCTAACCACTGAACCAGGACCTTCTTGCTGTGAGGCAGCAGTGCTGACCACTGAACCAGGACCTTCTTGCTGTGAGGCAGCAGTGCTGACCACTGAACCAGGACCTTCTTGCTGTGAGGCAGCAGTGCTGACCACTGAACCAGGACCTTCTTGCTGTGAGGCAGCAGTGCTGACCACTGAACCAGGACCTTCTTGCTGTGAGGCAGCAGTGCTGACCACTGAACCAGGACCTTCTTGCTGTGAGGCAGCAGTGCTGACCACTGAACCAGGACCTTCTTGCAGTGAGGCAGCAGTGCTGACCACTGTGCCACCGTGCCACCCATGTCTTAGTTATTACAAGATTGTGTGAGGTAGGAAGGGTTGTATTTGGGTGAAACACATTTTTGGCAAACAGTTTAGGTGGAAAAAGAGAAAGTTAACAAGCTTGGGGAAAAGACGTGGGGAAGAGATGGGGGCAGGGCGGGGGGGGGGGGGTTCATAGATCCTTGTATTCTCTCTCTCTCTCTCTCTCTCTCTCTCTCTCTCTCTCTCTCTCTCTCTCTCTCTCTCTCTCTCTCCTCTCTATATATATATATATCTACACAAGATGGCGCCATCTACACTCACTGCACACACATCCACATGTACACAGTCACTTTAAACAAACGATCACCCACCACTCACTTAGTTTAGACACTTTAACACACTTTATATTTATCTATTATTAAAAAGATTTGCACTACATCCATACCTCATTTGCACCCTACCCTAAGTGTGTACCCCATCTCATTTCTGCATTGTACCTCACTGTTACTCTTTTTACTCTGTGTTGTATAGATGTAAATTGACTTTACTTTTACTTACTTCTTAATTAATTACTTTTTTTACTTACTTTCTTTTTTACTGTATGTAGCACACTCTCAGGGGCTCTTTCAGAAATAAGCATTTCATCATAAAGTATTCTGTATTTTGTTGTGACATAATAAACAAACTTGAAACTTGAAACTCGATGAGGGCAGAGCTGTAGGGATGCTGCTGAGCCTTTCTCACTCGTTTATTGAACATATTCGGACAAACAACACATGTGGAGGCCGGGGTCCTTAACCCTTTCACTGCCACATGACAGACGGTTAACCCTTTCACTGTGACAATACAGAAGGTTAGCCCTTTACTATCACACAACCGACGGTGATGCTCCATCATTAGCATCATTAGTTCCGCGGATGCTAATGATGAAGCATCGCCGTCGGTTGTGTGATAGTAAAGGGTTAACCTTCTGTCGTGTGGCAGTGAAAGGGTTAAGAGCCTCTGGTTCACGCTCAGTGTATTGCGCTCAGCACTGCCGTGTTGGACAGCGCCAGGCCAGATAGATGGGAGGCCGAAGGTCTCTAGAGGCTTCCGTTAATGAAATGATTGATCTGGTTAAACAGACTATATGTTATTGTAATATGAACTACATAATATACTATAATAACACATTTCTGTTTGTTGGCAACGGTTGTTGGGTCATATCTTTATGAAATTAATGTGTTGATAAGATAAAAACGACCTACGTTTGTGAAAAGGGGCGTTGCTGCGGAACCAATCAAAACGCGTTACAACGTCAGGTGACTTGATTTCTCCCAATGACATTCTTCAAGCCTTGGAACCAGGAAGTAAATATTGCTACTCGTCTTGAACAGTACTGGATAGCTCTGCATTCGGTAAGCTCTCAATTCATTACTATTACTATTGAAATGCATTTTTACTTAACTTTACAGCATTATTCAAACGTGATAGGAAGTTATGAGTCATCAGCAGTTTATATGTTGTCCGTTTTGACGTCTGATTACACATAGGAAAATATTGTAGCCAGCTCACAAAGACTAACGTTACTAACGTTAGCATTTTAACTTTCTCAGATAGCAATCTAACATTACGATAGTGTAAATCAAACAACTCTAACCCAATACTAATAATAGTAACTTGTTTCACATTCTTGCTGTGTGTTACACTATGGTAATAGCGGTCTTTGTTGTTGCCTGTGACGTTAAAAATTTGACGTTGTCACAACCGTTACATGTACAAAATATACTGTCTCATATACTCTTCCAATATATAAATATACATATAAATATATTGTTTTAGATGCTGTTGTCAGTCACTATGAATTACAAATGGGGGGCCCTGATGTAAACAAGACAAACGTCTTTCTCTGGTCTGCCTCCCCTTAACAATTGTGTGTATTGAGCTGTACTGTACTGTACCCATTCTGCAATCTGTTAATAACGTTTTCAACCAATCAATCAATCAAAATTTATAACACAATAACAAGTGTGAAAATAACATGTTATTTATTTTAACAGTAACATGTATTACAAAAACATATTCCCTGTTGTCCCAAATTACTGCTCCTTAATGATGATGATTCTTTAGCTTGGCAGGAAGTACTGCTGAGAAAAAAAATTGGCACTTTGATGGCAAGCTCCACATTCTCTGCCCTTCAATCACTGGAAACAGTTATTAGCTGATGTTGTAACAATGGAGCTTTCTACAGCTAGATTAAATGGTGCAAACTATCAAACAATAGATAGCTGGAACCAACAATGTGCATTGTATGCCTGTACCTGTGCCTTCCAAAAAAGAAATAAAATATATGAAAAAAAGAAGATACAGTGTTCTGACAGTCCAAACACAGACACATGTCTGTACATGGTAGGTTGTTTGATTTGCATGTGCATCGCCCCTTCATGCATTGTGTTTTTTTTGCAGGAGCAGTATACAAGTTCCAGGATTGCGACTGGGGCTCGAAGAAATCTCTGGACTGCTGATCACCACATGGGAACTGTATTGAGAGGCATGAGCACAGTGAAGCAATAGTCGGGTGTCTGCTTCCTCCTGTATTGAGAACAGTGTTTGTAGTGGTAACACCTCCACCCCTGTGCCATCAGGGACTTCAACTGTGGCGGGTGGATTTACTGATCCCTCGAGAAAGTGCATTAACTTGGCTTTATCAGTTTTCACCATAGAGACATCCATGTTCGCTATGGCTGCAGGGAAGGGTCCCAGACTGTAGACTAACATTTCCCCGATGTCAATCTTCCTGACTGTTCCCACCACTATAAGCCTGGCGAAGAGGTCTCGGTCTGCTTTCAGGGCCATCTCCTTGCCTCTCACCTTGGTAACACTTGATGTTGTTGTGTCCTTGAAGGTTTTGAGTTTCATCTTTTTTACAGGAGCATGGAAGTCCACCTCATCTGTTGGGAGACGTTGTTTAAAGAAATCGCCAAATGCCTTCTCACTGTACTAGTTACACATTACACACATACAAATGACAATAACACTATGTAACAACCATCAAATGCACTCACAGCACACACATCCACACGCACACACTCACTTTAAACAAACAACTCACTGCAGCACCCACTTTAGAACACCTAAACACACTTTATATTTATTGGCAAAGAATATGCAATTCATATCTATATGAATTGAAAATGGGGGACCCTGATGGAAACAAGACAAACGTCTTTCTCAGGTCTGCATCCCCTTAACAATTGTATGTATTGAGCCGTACTGTATTGTACCCATTCTGCAATCTGTTAAATAAAGTTTTCATTCATTCATTCATTCATTCACTACAACCCATACCTCATTACACCTTACTGTAAATTGTACCTCATCCCATTTCTGCATTGTACTGTATAGTATATTGTATTGTAACTCAGTTACTTTTCTACTCTGCATTGTACATTGTATGTATATATTGAACACTTGTCTACGTACTTGACTTCTATTTTTATCTAGCACAATCTCTGGAGCAAAACAGAAAGAAGCATTTTATATAAAAGTATTCTGTACTTCTGTATGACAACTAATAAAGAAACTTGAACATCAAAAAATCAACATTCTGTTCTCTATGCCAGGCTAGATCTGACCTTGACTCATGTTACAGGATTAATACACACTTTATACACAAATTGCATATAGCATTCTCTTTGGTAGCATTCATTCTGTGTTTATTGTGTCATACTGGGGAATAATATTAATATTATTATGTCCTATTGGGGACATAATTTAAAATTCTGAGCAATTCAATGTTTTTTTTTATGGAGAGGACGTCTGACATTAATTGAAAACTGTATTGACAGATTGCAGAATGGGTACAATACAGTACAGCTCAATACACACAATTGTTAAGGGGATGCAGACCAGAGAAAGACTTTCATCTTGTTTACATCAGGGTCCCCCATTTTCAATTCATCATAACATATATGACATACATGACATACAGATACAGTAGGCCTACTGCTACATCTATACATTTAATTATGACATACCAGATTTGCAAATACAGTACTGTTTATGATACAAAGAGTCCAGAACAATTGCAGATGGGATGCAGACCAGAGAAAGACGTTTGTCTTGTTTACATCAGGGTCCCTCATTTGTAATTCATAGTGACAACAGCATCTAAAACAATATATTTATATATTGGAAGAGTATATTTATGAGACAGTATATTTGCAGTCCAGAGAAAGACTTTCGTGAGAGACCAACAAAGTGAGGTATGTAAAAACTTGGAATCAAATTGTGGTCGTAGATCTAACGTTAATATCACGTTAACAATCTAATGGCTAGAAAGCTCACCTGACGTCGATATGGCTTAATACAGTGCGAAATACAATCTTATAGTAAGAAACAAAACACAAGTTGAACATAGTTTTGAACGTTTTATTACAATAGTATTTAGGTCGGACCGTCGGATCTAACGTATCACGTTAACCATCTACCATCTAAAGCTCATCTGTGACGTCGTTATGGTTAATACAGTGCGAAATACAATCTTATATAGTAACAAAACAATACACAAATTGAACATAGTTTTGAACGTTTTATTACAATAGTATTTACTGTCATGTTGCGATGTATAATACAGCTAGCGTTCCAGTCAGATTCTCCGTTCTTGTTGACAATTTTGGGGTCCGTACTTCCCGTTTCTGTATCCTGATTGGTTTATCAGCTAGAGGTGTCCCAAGATATGCATGAGCAAACATTGAATCTAAATGTAAGATTACGAACACCGATGACCAACAGACGGCTGGCCAACAAACGTATTTTGACTCAACATAATAACTAGATATTACACACAAAGAATTGTGTAGTCTGCCAACATGGACCAGACAAGCTGGATGTAGCCAATTACTTAAACATTTTCTTCACAAACATAGCCACAACACTGGTAAACAAACTACCCTCCCACTCAGGGCTTTATGGGGTAGAACACATAGTAGCTTTCTACAAAAACCTAGGGGTCCGCAAGGACGACTCCAAGCTGGAAATGGTAACAACAGATGAGGTACTCAATAAACTGAGCGCCCTCCAACCTAACAAGGCCACTGGCCATGACAACATCCCCTCCAAATTCCTCAGAGACTCAGCAGCCGCCATCACACCAATCATCACACACATAATAAACCTCTCCATAAAACAGGGACACGTCCCCAAGGACTTCAAAATTGCGAGGGTGACCCCTCTGCACAAAAAGGGCAGCAAATTAGACCCAGGCAACTACCGCCCTGTTTCTATTCTCACCTCCATCTCGAAAGTCATGGAAAAAATAGTCTACGAACAGGTCGAAAAGTACCTAGCGGAAAAAAATCTAATCTACGAATTCCAATCTGGCTTCAGAACATCCCACTCCACTGACACATGCCTTCTCTATTTGAATGACCACATCAAACAAGAGGTGGACGCAGGCAAATACTGCGGCATGGTCATGCTGGACCTACAAAAGGCCTTTGACACGGTCAATCACTCCATTCTGATTGACAAGCTAAAAGCAATTGGTTTTGATAGTCTATCAGTGAGCTGGATGCAATCCTACCTTGAGGGGAGGGAACAGATGGTGGAGGTAAACGGTACCCTATCCCCCCCCCTCACAGTGAGCTGTGGTGTTCCACAAGGAAGCATACTAGGACCGCTACTGTTCCTAATTTATGCAAATGACATGTCGTCAGCTTGTGACTGCAACTTGTTCCTGTTTGCGGACGACTCAGCCCTGCTGGTCTCTGACAAGAACAAGTTACAGGTTGAAAAAACCCTCAGCTCGGAACTAGGCAGAATCTGCATATGGCTCGCTGATAACAAACTATCATTACACATGGGCAAAACAGAGTCCATTCTCTTCGGTTCAAATAACAAACTCAGCAAGACCGACGGCTTCTCAATTACAGTGGGTGACAATATTGTCACAAGGAAAGATGAAATTACCTACCTGGGGTCCATCCTAGAGGCTAATCTCTCCTGTGACAAAATGGCATCCAATGTAATAAAAAAAGTCAACCAACGAACTCGATTCTTGTACCGGATCTCCTCTCTGGTAAACAAGAACACCCTGAAGACTCTGGCAGGAGCACTCATTCAGGGGTACTACGACTATGCTTGCACCTCATGGTACCAAAGCACCTCAAAGGCGCTAAAAACAAAATTACAAACATCTCAAAACAAACTGGTCAGACTACTGCTTGACCTTACTCCTAGAACCCACCTCACCCCTGCCCACTTCGACAACCTAGGATGGCTTAGAGTAGACGACAGAGTACAACAACTTGCAATGGGCCTGGTCTACAAGATACACTACACGACCAAGGTACCCATGTACATGTCAAAATACTTCCCAAAGGTCAGTGAATACCACGATCACAACACCAGAGGGAGCTCCACAAATCATGTCAAACCCAGATTCGGCTCAAATAAGGGACTAAACACGTTTCGCAATTATGCCACATCAATGTGGAACGCCCTACCCAAAGCTGTAAAGGAATGTGGATCACTACCCACTTTCAAAACCTCTCTCAAGGGACACCTACGGGAGACTGCAATTCAACACTGGCCCCTGTAAATATCCTAACCCAATCATTCCAACCCCCTCCAATGTACAGTCATTTACCTAGTATGGTTTTGTCAATAGTTCAATGTACAATTGTGTTTGTTTGTACAGTGTCTCCTCCCCCCCCCCCCTCAATGTACAGTGTTACTTGTTTATACAGTGTGCCCCCCGCCCCCCCCCCCCCCCAACCACCTCCAATGTAAATTACCCAGTATGGTTGTCAATATCCCAATGTACCCAACCCCCCCCACCCAACCTCCAATGTACAGTTTCTACGTCAAATGTATATACTCCCTTTTCTTGACTCCTTCTGTATCACAAACAGTACTGTATTTGCAAATCTGGTATGTCATAAATGTATAGATGTAGCAGTACTGACTATCTGTATGTCATGTATGTCATATATGTCTATATGAATTGAAAATGGGGGACCCTGATGGAAACAAGACAAACGTCTTTCTCAGGTCTGCATCCCCTTAACAATTGTATGTATTGAGCCGTACTGTATTGTACCCATTCTGCAATCTGTTAAATAAAGTTTTCATTCATTCATTCACTTTAGACTGACTCTGCCTCCCATCTAAGAGGGAAGGGAGGGATACTGTCGAGTGCCCTCCGCTTAACCCTTTCACTGCTGCACAACCAAACGGTTAACCCTTTCCCTGCGACAATACACAGAAGGTTAACCCTTTCACTGCCACACAACGGCAGGTTAACCATTTCACTGCCACTCTACAGCAGGTTAACCCTTTCACTGCCACACTACAGAAGGTTAACCCTTTCACTACCACACTACAGAAGGTTAACCCTTTCACTACCACACTACCAAACGCTTAAGCTTGCAGACACATGGACAAGTGGAGCCTGCGATTGTTAAGGGGATGCAGACCAGAGAAAGACTTTCGTCTTGTTTACATCAGGGTCCCCCATTTTCAATTCATCATGACATATATGACATACACAACATACAGATATAAGAATCTAATCTAATCATCTAATCTAATCTAATCATGACATTTAAGACATACATGACATACAGATATACAGTACTGTTACATTTGTGACATACAAGATATGCAAATATACAGTACTGTTAAATAGATCCTAACAGTAGATATATACATACGAGGGGGAGGGAACTGTACATTAGGAGGGGGTGGGTGGGTGGGAGGGTGTTCGGACATTTACAGAGATCCTACACTATTTACTATTTACAGAGACTGCCTCCACAACCAGGACGCGCCACAGCTTGAAGACTCGGTGGCAGCGCTCCAGTGAGTGGAAGAGGCCTCCTACGTGAGGGGAGTCAGGACAGTGGGGCCTCCTCCTACGTGAGGGGAGTCAGGACAGTGGGGCCTCCTACGTGAGGGGAGTCAGGACAGTGGGGCCTCCTACGTGAGGGGAGTCAGGACAGTGGGGCCTCCTCCTACATGAGGGGAGTCAGGACAGTGGGGCCTCCTCCTACATGAGGGGAGTCAGGACAGTGGGGCCTCCTACGTGAGGGGAGTCAGGACAGTGGGGCCTCCTACGTGAGGGGAGTCAGGACAGTGGGGCCTCCTACGTGAGGGGAGTCAGGACAGTGGGGCCTCCTACGTGAGGGGAGTCAGGACAGTGGGGCCTCCTACGTGAGGGGAGTCAGGACAGTGGGGCCTCCTACGTGAGGGGAGTCAGGACAGTGGGGCCTCCTACATGAGGGGAGTCAGGACAGTGAGGCCTCCTACGTGAGGGGAGTCAGGACAGTGAGGCCTCCTACGTGAGGGGAGTCAGGACAGTGGGGCCTCCTACGTGAGGGGAGTCAGGACAGTGGGGCCTCCTACGTGAGGGGAGTCAGGACAGTGGGGCCTCCTCCTACGTGAGGGGAGTCAGGACAGTGGGGCCTCCTACGTGAGGGGAGTCAGGACAGTGGGGCCTCCTACGTGAGGGGAGTCAGGACAGTGGGGCCTCCTACGTGAGGGGAGTCAGGACAGTGGGGCCTCCTCCTACATGAGGGGTGTCAGGACAGTGAGGCCTCCTACGTGAGGGGAGTCAGGACAGTGGGGCCTCCTACGTGAGGGGAGTCAGGACAGTGGGGCCTCCTACGTGAGGGGAGTCAGGACAGTGGGGCCTCCTACGTGAGGGGAGTCAGGACAGTGGGGCCTCCTCCTACGTGAGGGGAGTCAGGACAGTGGGGCCTCCTCCTACATGAGGGGTGTCAGGACAGTGAGGCCTCCTACGTGAGGCGAGTCAGGACAGTGGGGCCTCCTCCTACATGAGGGGAGTCAGGACAGTGGGGCCTCCTCCTACATGAGGGGAGTCAGGACAGTGGGGCCTCCTCCTACATGAGGGGAGTCAGGACAGTGGGGCCTCCTCCTACGTGAGGGGAGTCAGGACAGTGGGGCCTCCTCCTACATGAGAGGAGTCAGGACAGTGGGGCCTCCTACGTGAGGGGAGTCAGGACAGTGGGGCCTCCTCCTACATGAGGGGAGTCAGGACAGTGAGGCCTCCTACGTGAGGGGAGTCAGGACAGTGGGGCCTCCTACATGAGGGGAGTCAGGACAGTGGGGCCTCCTCCTACATGAGGGGAGTCAGGACAGTGAGGCCTCCTACGTGAGGGGAGTCAGGACAGTGGGGCCTCCTACGTGAAGGGAGTCAGGACAGTGGGGCCTCCTACGTGAGGGGAGTCAGGACAGTGGGGCCTCCTACGTGAGGGGAGTCAGGACAGTGGGGCCTCCTACGTGAGAGGAGTCAGGACAGTGGGGCCTCCTACGTGAGGGGAGTCAGGACAGTGGGGCCTCCTCCTACGTGAGAGGAGTCAGGACAGTGAGGCCTCCTACGTGAGGGGAGTCAGGACAGTGGGGCCTCCTACGTGAGAGGAGTCAGGACAGTGAGGCCTCCTACGTGAGGGGAGTCAGGACAGTGGGGCCTCCTCCTACGTGAGAGGAGTCAGGACAGTGAGGCCTCCTACGTGAGGGGAGTCAGGACAGTGGGGCCTCCTACGTGAGGGGAGTCAGGACAGTGGGGCCTCCTCCTACATGAGGGGAGTCAGGACAGTGGGGCCTCCTCCTACATGAGGGGAGTCAGGACAGTGGGGCCTCCTCCTACATGAGGGGAGTCAGGACAGTGGGGCCTCCTACGTGAGGGGAGTCAGGACAGTGGGGCCTCCTACGTGAGGGGAGTCAGGACAGTGGGGCCTCCTCCTACGTGAGGGGAGTCAGGACAGTGGGGCCTCCTCCTACATGAGGGGTGTCAGGACAGTGAGGCCTCCTACGTGAGGGGAGTCAGGACAGTGGGGCCTCCTACGTGAGGGGAGTCAGGACAGTGAGGCCTCCTACGTGAGGGGAGTCAGGACAGTGGGGCCTCCTACGTGAAGGGAGTCAGGACAGTGGGGCCTCCTCCTACGTGAGGGGAGTCAGGACAGTGGGGCCTCCTCCTACGTGAGGGGAGTCAGGACAGTGGGGCCTCCTACGTGAGGGGAGTCAGGACAGTGGGGCCTCCTACGTGAGGCGAGTCAGGACAGTGGGGCCTCCTCCTACATGAGGGGAGTCAGGACAGTGGGGCCTCCTCCTACATGAGGGGAGTCAGGACAGTGGGGCCTCCTCCTACATGAGGGGAGTCAGGACAGTGAGGCCTCCTATGTGAGGGGAGTCAGGACAGTGGGGCCTCCTACGTGAGGGGAGTCAGGACAGTGGGGCCTCCTACGTGAGGGGAGTCAGGACAGTGGGGCCTCCTCCTACGTGAGGGGAGTCAGGACAGAAAAGCATGCTCTGTGTTTGCACATTATTATAAATCAATCTATTGTGATTACCTTGACAGCGATCAGGTCCAGTCCTCGTCGACAGGTAGCCTACCCGTTGCATGCAATACAGTGATAACACTGTTCATTGGGTATACGCTTTAACCCTTTCACTGCCGCACTACCAAACGGTTAACCCTTTCACTGCGACTATACACAAGGCCTCACTGGCACACAACACCAGGTTAACCCTTTCACTGCCACACTACAGAAGGTTAACCCTTTACTGTGTGATAGTAAAGGGTTAACCTTCTGTAGTGTGGCAGTGAAAGGGTTAAACAGGAGCCCCCACAGAAGCCTGGGTGTTGTGAAGGGCCAGATTAACACTGAGAATCTACGTTTTATTGTTTTATATAACTTGTATATTGGCTTCCGGTTTAGCTGCAATATGTAGCGCACGCAATTGGTTACAGCTCCGCTCCCGTTATCGTTAATTTCGTTTAAAAACCTTATTTGGACAATACCAAAAGAGATTAGACCACATCGTATGTATTGATAAGACCCTCTACTAACTATATCAAAAGACAACATGGATAAGGATAAGAAAAAGGGTGGAAGGAAACAAGACACAGCAATTCTAACGGCGCCGATTGAAACACGTTCAAGGAAAATGACAGGCGACGCTGTGGCAGATCCGTTGGTGACAAGCCCCGACGCGGGGAATATAGAGGAGAATACACAGGGACCAAGGACAACTGGCCCCGAGAGGGAGACAATAGATGACAACATAACAGGAACATCAGAAAAAAGTACCGTGAAGGAAAAAGCAGGCGATTTTGAGAAGATAATAGCAAAAACATCCATCGGATCCCTCACTGCTCCAATAACATCAACTGACACAAGCAGTTCAATTACACAACCCGACTTCAACTCTCTGACTATCCTGATAAAAGAACAGATGGTCGCTTTCAAAGCACACGTTGAACACATCGATACTAAATTCGAAGAGGTTATGAGAGCGGTCGCTTTACAGTCCATGCGAATCACGACAGTGGAGAATACGGTGACAGAAATTACACGGGCAGTCAAGGCGAACGAAGGTGGCATGACAGAGATGGGAAAAGAGATGGAAAGTGTGAAAGAAGAATACCGTAGGGAAATACAAGGGCTTAAAAACGAAGCGACGGAGAGGCTACTAGAAACCCAACGCTACCACAGGCGGAATAACATCCGCATTGTAGGGCTTGATGAAGCAGTAAACTGCGAAGATCCCAACTTTCCAACAGTGTTATCAACGATTTTGGGTAACATCGATCCAAACACAGTGCCAGAAGTGGAACAAGTTTACAGAATCGGTTCTCGGGGGCAAAGAATCAACGGGCCAAGAGTCATCATTGTCACTCTGCGGAAGACTACAACAAGGGATGACATCATCAAATTTGCTCGCAACCAACGTGGGAATCTGAATTATGGTGGTAAACCAATATTTATCTACGAAGATTTGAGCAAAGATGCCATCATCCGACGTCTACCATACAAGGAGGTGATGCAAAAGCTGTTCAAAGCCGGTTACAAGCCAAGGCTATCATACCCGGCGCTGTTATCATTCTTGGGCAGTGATGGCCGCAGGTCAGGTATATACACACCTATTGAAGCTGAAGATTTTCTGAATCGAAATGGAGCAAATAACCCAAGGCAGGACGAAAATGCCGGAAACAGATAAGCCTCTTTCTCAATGTATACCAGTGTTAGAATGACTTTATTGTGTTCATCAAGGTAGCAGACGATATGCAAGCCGTCTATAACAATGTGTACTGTGTATAATACGATTCATAATACATTATAATTTCAGTCTCTGGTCTCTGAGGAGACAAATACATATCATTGCAAAAAGATCTATCTGGAATATTCTGGGTTTATCGCTCAAATGCCCTGGGTCTCTTAGATCATTCTGGAACATAAAATAGTCTAGGCTAGTATACTCTACAACCTTCTAGAATATAAGGCACCATGACAACGAAACCTACAACTCTAACAATAAACATCCGGTGTGAATACACATAGCAGATAATAAATTAAATGAAGTTCAATCAGTCCTTAATAATATTTTAAAAATTAACCACACCTAAACGTATGAACACTACAAGGTTATTCTTACAATTTAAGTAATCACTCCATTGAAGGCACATTGAAGCTCTAAAAGGCGCTGCTTTTCTATCTTATCTAATCTGTTAATTCGGTTCTAGTGGCTTCTCCACGTTGATAATTATTCTATCTCTCATTCCTTATCTATATCTTTCCATTGATTTTTATTTTATTTAATTTTTTCTTCTCATTACTCTATATTTTTTAAAAATATATTTTAACTTACATTGTTCTTTTCCAATGTTCTTCACATTAAGGTGTCAATATTGCTCTACAATCTTTTCCTTTTTTTCCTTTTTTCCCACACGTTAGTAGAGGGTTCAAATGAATATGTCGATGAAAGTTTATTCTCTTTTTTTATTTTTTATTTTATTTTTTCTGTCATTTATCACAATACTTCATTACTGTAAGGGAAGGTGCAAGACCAAAAGCGACATTCTATTGCAATAGAATGGAAATGTTAGATCCTATGGCAATTAGCATAGGAAGATTAAGATTACAATGCTCAGTTTGGGCAATCCGGTGGACCATGGGAGAAAGTCAATCGCGGAGGATGTGTTCTTGGAACACAGGCCTGTACGACTTTCTGGGTGAGGGGAAAATAGGGGATTTTTATTTGTATATATATATGTTTTTAAGCTCAGCTCTCAACGGGACCTCATTAATTGGATGTACATCTATTGTAGCTTCACACTCCAGAAGCATTACCAAAAACTACACAAAAACATGCATAGATTATGGCTAGTTTGAATATAATGGTATGGAACACCGGTGGGATAAACAAACAACACAAACGCAAAAGCGTGCTCACACTGATGAAAAAAGAACATGTGGACGTGGCTCTATTGAGCGAAACGCACATTTTAGAGGAAGACATAAATACGTTAGCGGATAACATATACCATAATATTAGTCACTCTTCTTTTGTTACGAGAACTAGAGGGGTAGCCATAGTCGTCAGACGCAAATTAAATATCGAATTGAAAGGGGTATGGTCGGATGCTGAGGGGCGCATAACTATAGCTAGGATTATACACAATAACAGGAAAATTGCATTGGCAGCGGTATATGCCCCAAATTTGTACGAAGTGGGTTTCTTCACTTCACTAACCGGTGAAATGTTAAACCATCCCGAGTACTCATATATAATAGGTGCGGATTTTAATGCCATTTGGAACCCAAGGATGGACAAAACTTACCTTACCTTTTCCAGCGAACAAAAAAATTCATCTAAAGCATTAAAAGATTGGTCGAAATCAACAGGGGTAACTGATTTATGGCGTTCACTTAACCCCATGACCCGCAAGTACTCCTGTCGTTCGACGAGACACAACACACTATCCAGAATTGATTACGTCTTTGCATCCCCGAGAATATTTGATAAATATGAAGTGGAAATGACACCCAATGTGCTATCAGATCACTGCTACTTAATCCTGAAAGCAACATTTGGTACACTATCTTCCCGGGCCCCAAGATGGCGTTTTAATTCTATGCTGCTTAACAACAATGAATTCATTACACAAATTAAAGAAGCTCTCACAATATTCCTACGGGATAATGCTAACTCGGTGCAAGATCCCAGAATATTATGGATGTCGGTAAAGACTATGATCAAGGATTTCTCGGATAGATTTTCCTCCATATTGCGCAAAAATCAAAACACAAAACTATCTGAAATGGAAACGCTTTACTCAACGCTTTTTAATTCTTTAAAATACAACAACTCTACTAGACTAGAAAACCAAGTTAACATTCTAAAGACAGAGATCAAAGCAATATACAGACAAAAATCGGAATTGCAAATACGCAGCACAAGACAACAGCAGTACTTCCAAGGCTCTAAACCTAGTCACCTATTAGCCATGCGACTAAGAATTAATGCAAAATTTGCAGATATAACTGCCATTAGGAAACAACAAGCTCTAGTAACAGAACCCAAAATAATAAACGATACATTCAAAGAATTCTACTCCGATTTATATAATTCAGAAACGACCTTTGATCAAGACAAATTAGACACATATCTTAATCAAATTACTCTCCCTAAACTTACGGAGGACGACGCTAAACAGTTAGAAGTACCGATCACATTAGAAGAACTCAAGAAGGCCATATCCGGAATGAAAAACGGCAAGGCTCCGGGAATTGACGGTATCCCATCAGAAATGTACATTTCTTGCTGGGACATATTTGGACCCTTATTACTAAATATGATCTTATACTCAGTCAAAGAGGGAAGCTTCCATAAACACCAAAATATCGCACTCATTTCAGTTCTTCACAAAAAAGACAAAGACCCCACTGAGTGCGGTAGTTACCGTCCTTTAACCCTCCTCGGAACCGATGTCAAACTGTACTCTAAGATATTAGCCATCAGATTGCAAAAGCATATGACGTCTTTAGTTCATCCGGACCAAACAGGCTTCATAAAAGGTCGCCTGATCAATGATAACATAAGGCGAATACTGCACGTACTAGATGCAGACAAAGAGGACACCACACCTAAGGTGATACTATCCCTGGATGCTATGAAAGCATTTGACAGGTTGGAATGGTCATTTCTATGGGCAGTATTAGAAAGGATGGGGTTAGGAAAAGGATTCATTGATATGATTAAAGGACTATACAAGGACCCATCGGCCAGGATTACAACAGGCACATTCATCTCCGATATCTTTCCGGTATCACGCTCAGCCAGACAGGGTTGCCCTCTTAGTCCCGGACTATTCGATCTATCATTAGAACCTTTAGCACAATTTATAAGACAATCCCAACACATAGAACCAATAGTAATCAAGGGCACACATCATAAAATTAGTTTATATGCGGACGACGTAATATTGTTCATGCAAAACCCCAACAACACATTGCCGCATATACTCAAGTTGATAGAGAACTTTGGTGATTTATCGGGATTTAAAATAAATTGGCCTAAGTCGGCTTTTCTTCCTCTTAACACCAGTGCAAAAAAAGACACAACCCTCCCAGGTGCGATACCCATGGTCAAACATTTCAGATGCTTGGGTGTGGAAATATTTCCCACCATAAGACAAACGGTGAAGCACAATTACACAAAAATACAGAACAAAATCAAAGACGACCTGGACAGGTGGGCAAAACTTAAAAACTCAGTACAGGCAAGGGTATCAATAGTTAAGATGGATGTATTACCAAGAATCAATTTCTTCAGCTCAATGCTTCCGTTACCTCCTCCAGAGGGCTACTGGAAAAGATTACAAACCTCCACATACAAATTTATTTGGAATAACAAACCACCTCGCATAAAAAGATCCACCGCACAGAGAAATAAAGCAGACGGTGGCATGGCAGTCCCAGATTTTTTACAATATTTTAAGGCCTTCACATTAAGACCATTGAAGATATGGTTTGACCCCCAGGCTTTGGTATCTTGGAGAGAATTAGAAGAAAACATAGTAGCCCCACAGAGACTGAAAGACATAGCACACACTAAACTTTCAATCAAGCATTGTGAGCGAGAATTTGGCCCAATAATTACCCATGCAATCAGAACATGGCGGGAAACACAAAAGAAATATCCTAACCCTCAAGAATGGCATAATCACACTCCCATATTCAATAACAATGCACTCTTAATGGGAAAACGACCTATAAGATTCCCCATATGGGAAGAGAAAGGCATACACTCATTAGGGGATATTTTTAATAACAAGGGCCTCTGTAGTTATGTCGAAATATGCATAAAGTTTAACCTCACCGAGTCCACATGGCTTTTTTACATACAGTTACGACTTTGTATGAGATCTCACGGTGTTCCATTACTCATACCAATTGAACACCACAGATACCACACATTTTTCTATGAAAGAGATACATTGGGAGGTTTTGTATCAGGTTTTTATTATCAATTACTAACGTCCTCGTATGAAACCCTTCAACTAGACACTGTCTGGAGGAAGGATATACCAGACCTGGAATATGACTTTGATTGGCAAGGAGCCTGGGCAAATGTCCGACTGACATCAAGGAACCCGGATCATCAACAAATCAATCTGAACTATATTCACAGGACATACTTAAGGCTGTGCAAAATGGGGCTTATACAAGACTCCAAATGCTCCCAATGTACAAATGGGGACGAAGGAACATTTATGCACATGTATTGGGACTGCCCACCAGTTAAGGCATTCTGGAAAGATGTGTCCCAACAATTATCAATACTCGTATTTTGGAATATACCTGTACACCCCGCGGTATTACTATTGAATGATGTTTTTGAGTTTGCAGTGAATCCACAACTAAAAAGATTGGTTTTATCGGGTATCACAGTAGCTAAAAAACTGATCGCATCACGTTGGTTTCAACCGGAAAAAATTTGCCGAAAAGTGTGGTTTCTTACATATCTCGATGTGATATATCAAGAAATATCTACAGCAAGAATTCTGGGGCTCAATGAATCCAAAATGTCAATGTGGTTAGAAGTGGTGGAGAGAATAAAAGCTAGCTTATAATGGTAGTGTCTGGTTAGGAGTGAGGGATAATGGAGGTACTATCCAAGAGGGGGTCCGGGAGGGGGGGGTTTGAGCTGGAGCATATGTGTGTAGGGTTTTAGAAAATAGGTATTAGGGGTATATTATATACTAACATTTATATAATTGTAATTTCGCTGGATATACACTGTATATGGTTAAAATGTTATTATAGACTATTTTTGTTTTATCCTGTTTCTGTACTTGCATATATTTTAACCACCTTTACTGAAAGTTTCATTATGCATTGTGTGTTGAGTACTGACTTTTAATAATTTTTTGTTTTGCAATAATAAAAAAAATATAAAAAAAATATAACTTGTATATTATTTATATATATAAGCTATATCCCTTTAAGCCTCCATTTGAATCATAGTAATATTCGCTTTCCTCATTGGATAATGCCCTTGACGTTCGCGGCGCCAAGGACCGCGCCCCTGAGTCAGGTTCAAAGGCGAGTCTGGACCAGTTGGGACATGCCTGGTGCCGGCGCATTGATTCCAGACGAGAGCTGAGGCTTGGCACTAGAAAGCCCCTTAAGTATATATATCGTGGAAGGCGCAGCAGCAGTAGTGCGAAGTGAACAAGTGAAAGTGTCAGATCTAATGCAGTAACGTCAAGTTCGACCCAACTTAATGTGAAGTAAAGAGTCGTCATTTAGTGTGAATCGTATTACAGCAGTTCGTTCGGTGTGCAGCATTAACAAGCAGTTCGTTCGTTTAGTAGCTAGTGTAAAACCTTAGCAAGTGTGTGTGGACTTAGTAATTAGTGCCAGCACACGAGGAGGGCCTAGTCGCAGAACTACTGGACATGTGCATATTGGAACCTACCGCGGCGATATTATAGAACCATTATTGGTTGGATTATAGTGATTGTGGAACGTACTACCGTGGAGAAGAGCATCGTTAATACCCACTGTCGTTTGGATTTAACTACCTTGAAGATCTTACCTCGGGCTAGCTTCGAGGACCGAAGCTGGCTGGCTATCATCATTGCTATCGAGCATTGGATTACAGCTATTACCTTGCTACTGAGCACTTGGATTATAAGGACCGGATCCGTATGAGAACCCCTTTTCTTCAAGTGAACAGACTGAGTATCCGAACCTTCTTCCTTCCTCCAGAGCTTACAACTCTGGGAGGATATCCCCTGTCTCCAGCGGTACCCTCGTTTGCCCCCCTATATTGCCATCCCACGCCAGGCGGCGTTTGGTCTAGTATACCCAGCTTAGGAATTATTCATTCCCACTGACTTTGCTACTCACTGACTTTCTCATATTATTCGCCATAAAAGAGCGACCAAGTAATTCCCACTTTGTATATTGCTGCATAATAATAAATACTATAAATGATATTTCCTTGTTACCGTGCCGTCTATTCTGAGTGTCTGCCATATAATAACTGTACTGTCTGGCAAGTAATAATAATAATAAGTAGTAGTGGTTTAATCTATCACAATCTTTAATACAGTCAGGGTTTTGTAACCCCTCAGTTACAATTGGTCCTTCGAGCCGGAGGGTATCAGTAATCTTAATCATATTAATAGTGATATGGCCAGCGGCGGACACTCTCCAAACGGCTCTCCCAAACTATCGCGCCCTAGGCGCCAACGTCAGCCCCCTCCACAATTGGAGGACTACGCTTTCGTTTTACCTCCTAGCTTATCTAAAAAGACGTTAAGAACGGATAAAACTAATAGTTTAAGCATGCCCAATCCTATCGACTTGTCGGCCCCACTAGTAGAGACCCCAGCGGGTTCAAACGAAACTGACTTAGCTCACAGGGGGGGGGACAAGCGGGACATGACGTGACTATGCCCAAAGACCACAGCGCCACCGAGATGGACCTCGGAGCGCCAGAGGATAAAGACAGCGCCACCGAGATGGACCTCGGAACGCAAGAGGATAAAGAGCGCGCACCCGAGATAGACCTCGGCGCACACCAAAGAGAAGAGTACCGCGTCTCAGAGATGGACCTCGGAGCGCGGGAGAAGATAAGAAGCAGCGCCCTCGAGATGGACCTCGGAGCGCGTAAAGAGAACAGGTCAACGCCAAGTCCTGTCAACGCCAGATCACCCTCATCAGCGTCATCCCCAAGCGAGGCCGACCAGAGACTAGCGCAAGCCCTGATCGCCACGCTGACAGCTTCAACCGAAAGAGACCGCCTCCAGGGTGAGCGCGACCGTCTCCAAGCGCAACAACAGAGTGAGCGAGAACACATCAGACTGGAAGAGAGGCGCCTCCAGGTTGAAGAAAACATCCAGCGAGACCGCGCCAACGCGCAACGCGATGCCGCCAATGCACAGCGCGAGGCGGAACGAGACCGCGCCAATGCACAGCGCGACGCCGCCAATGCACAGCGCGAGGCGGAGCGAGACCGTCTGCAGGCGCAAATGATGGAGCTAGCGCTCCAAAGGGTGACTCCCCACTCCTCCACCCGGAGCTCCCGGATATCATCACGACACGGGTCGAGGGCACCTTCCCCTCCCCGACCAATCTACATGGGACCCAGCCAGCAGGAAGAACCTGCTTACGTCGCCGAGTCCTCTCCCCGACCAATCTACACGGGACCCAGCCAACGGGAAGAACCTGCCTACGTCGCCGAGAAACTAACCAAGAGACTTCAAGACCTAGCGGAGGACGAGGGAGGACATCAAGCCCCCACGCACGAACCCATCTCGGACCAGGAAGAACAGTACAGCCCCGACCTCAGCCCCGAGACGCTGCGTTACGAACCCCCGACCCAACCCAGGGGTGAGTTTAAGCAACAGTCAGTACCGAGGAGCAGTACCTGGGGGCCCGGCCTCTGGTTCCCACCCAGCACTAACCCACGACCACCCGTACGGGGAGACTTGCCCAGGAGGCCTCTCCCCCTACGCGCATCGGTGTCCCAGCCATCCATGGCATCTTACCTTGGGACACCCACATTCCCAGACTTTACGCGTGAGGACAGAGCACAGTATACTGAACTACGCATGTGTTTAGAGACTATTATGTCCGAAGTACAGGACGAGTCCTACAAATATGCCATCCTCCTCAAGCACCTGAAAGTACCCAGAGCGCACAACATAGCACTGGCATATGCTAACTCAAGAACCCCCTATTCTGATGCCCTGGTGGCCCTCGACACGCGCTATGGACGCATATGGGATTACGTAATTCAAGAAATACGGGATATCGACCGCCTCCCCCCAGCTAAAGACAATAGAGCCCTAGATGACCTATCTATACAAGTACAATCCCTGGTAGGGATGCTCGGGTCACAAGGAGAGAAGGGGATACACGAGCTATACGCCAACTCCAACGTGGAGCGGATACTGGAGAAGCTCCCCCCAGCCCGTCAAGAGCGTTTTCGGCGGCAGAGAGACCACCGTGACCCCCACGGCCCAGAACCATACCTCCTAGACCTTGCTGACTTCCTAGCCAGGGAGGTCAGCAGTCTACGAATAGACACATTCGCGTGCGGTGGCTCTAACCCTAAAGATGGACCGAGAAGGTTCAACGACAACCGCCGGCCCGTCACCGTGATGCACCAGGCCGAGGCTGTGTCACGGCAGACGAGCCACAACCCCCACGCCAAGGAGAAGTGGAAGGCTGCCTGTCAGTACTGTGACAGTGAACACCAGCTGTCACAGTGCGACGCCTTCAAAGAACTAACTACAGCCGAAATAGGTCAGTGGCTTAAGGATAAACGCCGCTGCTTCCGCTGCGCGCGCGGCCACATGGCAGCCGAGTGCCGCCTCAAGAAAAGGTGCGGCAAGTGTGACGGCGCCCATCTAGAAGTCCTGCATGAGAGCAACAAACGCCCACCAGGAAACCAAAGTAGGCCCATCACGGTGATGTACCAGGCTGAGTCGGTGTCACCACAGACCAGTCTTGACCCCCCCCCCCTGGTGTACTGACTGCCGCAGCGGACACTGGGAGTCACGGTGCTACGCATACCAGGCCGAGTCGGTGTCACCACAGACAAGTCACAACGCCCCCGCCACAGAGGAATGGAATATCTATCTGACACAGAAGAGTCACAACCCCCCCGCCAAAGAGGAATGGAAGATCGCATGTTATTACTGCCACAGAGGACACTGGCTGGCACAGTGCGATGCGTTCCAGGGACTGACCATCGCCGAAATGGATCAGTGGATTGAGGCTGACCCCCCAGACGCCACTTACCGCGAATCACTGTGCGAGGCCCCCAAGCGGAGATTAGCCCTACAAGGCAACTCACCAACAGAAGTGCTCCACATCGACCCCACGTATAGTGGGAGCCCCCGAGTACTCATCAAGGTGGTCAGAGTGCTCCTGAGCTACGAGGACAAGGTCCTCGACACCTACGCCGTCCTCGACGACGGGTCAGAAAAGACTCTCCTCCTCGCTTCCGCCGCAACCCAGTTGGGTCTGCGGGGTACCGAAGAAACAATGACAGTCCGTACCATTCGGCGAGACCTAAAAACAATAAAGGGTGAAAACGTTTCATTCACAATAGCAGCGGTCGAGCAGCCCGAGAAGCGGTACAGCATCACCAAGGCGTTCACAAGCGACGACATAGGTCTGTCAAGCTACGACTACCCCATCCCACAGCTGATGGAGAAGTACGCGCACCTACGCAGACTGCCTATACCGCTCATCGACGGCGCCACACCGACCCTGCTCATAGGCTCCGACCACGCGGACCTCATTGTCCCAATCGAGGCGGCCCACATCGGACCCAAAGGATGCCCAGCCGCGGTTAAGACCCGACTGGGGTGGACGCTCCAGGGCCCCCTCTACGGACCTGCCAGCCAACCAACGTCCACACGCTGCCTTTACACAAAGGTGAGCGACACAGGCCACTCTCTCGTACAGCCCGTTGAGAGGCTAGGGACATTAGACGCGATGCCTGCGAGAGAACCGTGGGCTCACGAAGAGGGAGTTCCGAACTCCACCCCCCTCAGCTACGCTCCAAGCGACGTAGCTGACCTCGAACCCATCACCCCAAACTACCTCTTGATGGGGCGGCCGTACCCGGCCCCTCCTCAGACGGTGTACAGACAGGACGAGAGGAACGGACGGAGGATGTGGAGACACAACCAAGCACAGATCGACCAGTCTTGGGCCCGCTTCCTCCTAAGCTACCTACCATCCCTTCCCGCCCATCAGAAGTGGGTAAAGGACAGGGACAACCTGAAGGTGGACACAGTCGTCATGATAATAGACCAGTCACTACCCCGAGCTACGTGGCCGGCCGGCCGCGTGAGCAGAGTGATTACTGGTGCCGATGGGAAGGTCAGAGCGGCAGAAGTCATAGTCCAAGGGCGGACTTACACCCGACCTGTGGCGAAGCTGATCGAGTTGCCGGAGATCCCTGACTCCCCTGATGACGACCATGACCCACTGACTTTGTAGATTGCCCTACTCCTCACAACAAGTATGGAGCAGTCCATTAATCTGTCTCCCCTTACTAATTAGGTGCAGACTAATTAGGAGGCGGCTGTTGTGAAGGGCCAGATTAACACTGAGAATCTACGTTTTATTGTTTTATATAACTTGTATATTATTTATATATATAAGCTATATCCCTTTAAGCCTCCGTTTGAATCATAGTAATATTCGCTTTCCTCATTGGATAATGCCCTTGACGTTCGCGGCGCCAAGGACCGCGCCCCTGAGTCAGGTTCAAAGGCGAGTCTGGACCAGTTGGGACATGCCTGGTGCCGGCGCATTGATTCCAGACGAGAGCTGAGGCTTGGCACTAGAAAGCCCCTTAAGTATATATATCGTGGAAGGCGCAGCAGCAGTAGTGCGAAGTGAACAAGTGAAAGTGTCAGATCTAATGCAGTAACGTCAAGTTCGACCCAACTTAATGTGAAGTAAAGTGTCGTCATTTAGTGTGAATCGTATTACAGCAGTTCGTTCGGTGTGCAGCATTAACAAGCAGTTTGTTCGTTTAGTAGCTAGTGTAAAACCTTAGCAAGTGTGTGTGGACTTAGTAATTAGTGCCAGCACACGAGGAGGGCCTAGTCGCAGAACTACTGGACATGTGCATATTGGAACCTACCGCGGCGATATTGTAGAACCATTATTGGTTGGATTATAGTGATTGTGGAACATACTACCGTGGAGAAGAGCATCGTTAATACCCACTGTCGTTTGGATTTAACTACCTTGAAGATCTTACCTCGGGCTAGCTTCGAGGACCTGAGCACTTGGATTATAAGGACCGGATCCGTATGAGAACCCCTTTTCTTCAAGTGAACAGACTGAGTATCCGAACCTTCTTCCTTCCTCCAGAGCTTACAACTCTGGGAGGATATCCCCTGTCTCCAGCGGTACCCTCGTTTGCCCCCCTATATTGCCATCCCACGCCAGGCGGCGTTTGGTCTAGTATACCCAGCTTAGGAATTATTCATTCCCACTGACTTTGCTACTCACTGACTTTCTCATATTATTCGCCATAAAAGAGCGACCAAGTAATTCCCACTTTGTATATTGCTGCATAATAATAAATACTATAAATGATATTTCCTTGTCACCGTGCCGTCTATTCTGAGTGTCTGCCATATAATAACTGTACTGTCTGGCAAGTAATAATAATAATAAGTAGTAGTGGTTTAATCTATCACAATCTTTAATACAGTCAGGGTTTTGTAACCCCTCAGTTACACTGGGCTTATAGCTGCTTTCATCCTGTGACCTTGGATAGGGCAACACATCATCAGACAACGTGAATAAAGTACTAATCGACCACAGGGAAAAAGGTACATAATGTACGTTATGTTATAGCCATAAGTAATATATTTACGCCTTGTATATATAACAGTGTGGATAAGATTATGGTTTTTGTGAAGCTATTGGAAAAATATGTGTTGGTAATCATTATTATTATTATTATTATTATTATTATTATTATTATTATTATTATTATTATTATTATTATTATTATTATTATTATTATTATTATTATTATTATTATAATTTTGTAATACTGTAATTTTGTTTGTAGTTCTGTGTACTTTGTATTATGTCCATGTGCTCTTTTTACCATATTATGGTTTTTACTGTGAAGCACTTTGGTCAACCATGTTGTTTTTAAATGTGCTATACAAATAAAGTTGGACTGGATTATTATTATTATTAATAATAATAGACAATTACCTCATTGAAGTTATTAGTATCAGAGTATTCCAAGTGAGTTAGTTCCAAAACACTGCCTCTGTGTGAGAAGAATCGATGAGAGCACACTCCTCCTCAGCCAAGCTCACTGACCTCTCTTCTGTACTTTGATCCATGTGTTTTACTAATGCATCTGTATTGATCATAAAGATCTGTCCACGGCGCACATGATTGATCAATCCGGCAGTAACACAATATGCATCTGTCAGTCGTACTTAACTATGTGTTCACTGTTGTACGACTGACGGATGCATGTTGTGTTACTGCTTCTCGGCATAAGCCCCAAAATACGCCCGTCTCTGGCTTCGTCCAGTGGACACCAGAGCTCAGCGATGCCGCTTGCGGCAGCATATTCTCCCAGCTGGCGATCGGAGCACGGAGGGTCGTGGACCAGCCCGAGTCGCGCGATTTTCATGACAAACCAATTACATAATCCAACATATGTGTAAAGGAACAACATATTCCAGTTAACGATATATTTTTTTAATGATTCGTTACGGCGAAATCAATACTCCATTTGTATAAATTAGGTTAACTGGAGCGTAGTATTGCTGCCTGGCTGAGGGCCGCGTCGCGGCTCATGCGCATACGCGCGCTCGGCCAATCAGAGCGCAAAACGGCAACGCGAACTGGAACAGCTTTGTAGAAGGCATTCACGCTGACCGGATGTGATGTGTGGACATGCGCAGGGCTGTAAGTTACCGCAGTTTAATAAAAGATATACTGAAACATGGTGTCAGAAGTGGTAGCTCCTAAAGGAATAAACGTATAAGAAATAAAACCACGCCATGGCGAGCAACAGCATCCCAGCGCCTGAGGGCATGCGCATGTCTGGGGATTTGGCGAAGAACTGGGACGTTTTCAGTGCAGAGTTTGATGTTTTTTGCTAGCTACCGGTCTGAACGAAAAGCCGAAGCCAGTCCAAGCAGCCACGCTGAGACGGTGTCACATAACAATGTCACCAGACAATATAGAATATAAGCTGGAGCGGGCTGTATGTGAAAACCAGCCCCTCCAGTAGTGCTTTAAGCAAGGTCCCGAGCAGGTAATAAAGTGAACACAAGACGTTGATCCAAAATAGTAAATTATATTTATTGTACAGGGTAGGGCTTTAAACCTCCACTGATTTATTATGCAACAAAGGGAAAAGACAACCCACAAACATGTAAACAAATAGGGAAAAAGGTAATAGGAGAACAGACAAAGTGAGATATAGGATATACTAAATAAGCGCCCACAGACACTCAAAGGTACCAAAGGTACAATTCCACACTCAGTGGAAAATAGGCCTAAAGCCAACAAGAGAGAAGTGGCGCAGAGGGCACTGATCTCTATATATACATATACTTAGTACTTAGTCCACACGAAGCAGTAGACAAGCACAGTATCGTTCCACAATGGTCAATAAATGGCAACCTCACGAAACTCTGATCAGTGGCAACTGACAGAGTGAGGCGCCCCGATGTGTGTCATCTCCACTCTATTAACCACCCATCTCCACTGCCTGTTCGAAGGTGCACCAATCAGATGCAACCAATCCAATCAGGGAGATGAGTGGCATCTGTGAATAGAAACAGTCAATTAGGAGATGACACAACACCACACATAACAGACAACACAAATAATATATTACCCTGATGTTACATGGTGTTAAAATATATGGCAATAATGATAATGAACAACCCACGTACGTGACACCTCCCCCCATAGAAGCGAACCCACCGGGTGAACAAAACATTATTACCTATACAACCAACATCAGAGCAGTACCCCCAGACCTACCCTCTGGATAAGGCATCGGCCACAACATTGTCCACCCCCTTCTTGTGACGGATGACAATGTTGTAGCCCTGCACCAATAGGGCCCAACGCATCAACCTCTGGTTGTGGTTGTACATGTGAGCCAAGAACACCAGGGGATTGTGGTCCGTGTGGACCAACACAGGAATAGCGCTGGAGCCCACGTACACCTCGAAGTGCTGGAGAGCGAGGAGCATCGCCAGCGTCTCCTTCTCGATGGTCGAGTAGTTCAACTGATG
This sequence comes from Notolepis coatsorum, assembly GCF_963971535.1. Taxonomy (NCBI): domain Eukaryota; kingdom Metazoa; phylum Chordata; class Actinopteri; order Aulopiformes; family Paralepididae; genus Notolepis; species Notolepis coatsorum. The sequence continues at coordinate 7,009,758 of NC_140172.1, forward strand.
CAGCTTGAACTTCACAGAGAAGTAGCAAACCGGATGATGCACCTCGCCCTCTCCCGCCTGCAACAGCACAGCTCCAGCCCCAGCAGCACTCGCGTCGACCTCCAGCTGAAAGGGTAATGCAAAGTCAGGGGCTGCCAGAACAGGAACACTGCATAGGAGAGACTTAGCAGCCTCGAAGGCGCACTGACACTCCTCGGACCACACAAAAGGTACTATAGGACTACATAAAGAAGTGAGGGAAGCCACCACCACAGAAAAATTCTTACAAAAACACCGGTAATACCCTGCCATCCCCAGGAAACGCCGTAGCTCGCGTCTCGTGGAAGGAGCCGGATACGCCAGGATCGCTGTCACCTTAGCGTCCACCGGGCGAACCTGTCCGTGACCCACCTGCTTCCCCAAGTACGTCACCGTGGCTTTCCCAAACTCACACTTGGCGAGGTTCAGAGTTAACGAAGCCTCCGCCAAGCGTGCAAAAACCACCCGCAACTTGTCAATGTGCTCCCCCCAAGTGTCCGAGTATACCACCACATCGTCCAAATAGACGTTACACTTAGACACACCCCCCAACACCATGTGCATCAAACGTTGGAACGTGGCCGGTGCGTTCCTCATTCCGAAGGCCATGACGGTGTACTGCAAAAAACAGTCTGGTGTAACGAACGCCGAAATATCAGATGCTCGCTCTGTCAGGGGAACCTGCCAGTACCCCTTCAAGAGATCGAGTTTCGTAATAAATACAGCGGGACCAATACTGTCAATGCAGTCATCCATTCTGGGCAACGGGAACGAGTCAGGCACCGTCACCGCGTTCACCTTCATGTAATCAGTGCAGAACCGGGGAGACCCATCAGCCTTAGGAGCTAAAAGGCAAGGAGAGCTCCAGGGACTACGGCTATCCTTAGCCATCCCATGTTCCAACAGATACTCAGCCTCCTTCCTCATCACCTCCCTCTTCGCCACCGGACACCGATATGCGTGTTGTTTGATGGGGGTCGCACCCCCCACATCAATATCGTGCTCCAGGACGGTCGTTCTGGAAGGCACATCAGACAACAACACAGGGTAGGATAACAACAGTTGACGTACATCATCACTCTGTGACTCGGGCAGATACAACAGATGGGCAGTGACCTCACTCACGAACTCAGAGTTAGTCAAACGCCCCGTCTGCTGACCCTCGGACAACGCCTTCAAATCGTCGTCCGGCAGGGGATTAACACAAGTCAACAAAACAGCTGGAACAGCTCCTGGGCTGCCAGACTGCACCTCCTGCTCACTCTCACCAGCACGGGTGAGATACTTCTTCAACATGTTAATATGACACAACCGTGTCTTCCTGCGCCTCTCGGGCATACATATAACATAATTGGTGTCTGACACTTTCCTCTCCACCTTATAGGGCCCTGCAAACTGGGCAGAGAGAGCTGACCCAGGCATGGGCAGCAAAACCAGCACTTCATCGCCAGCCTCGAACTGCCGCCCCACCGCCTTCTTGTCAAACCTCACCTTCATCTCCCCCTGGGCAGAGGCGAGGGCCTCCCTAGCCAGCGAGGACGCACAGCGGAGACGCTCCTCTGTGACCTGCCAGTGGGTCTTGGACTTCCTGACGGGCAGACCCCAGGTGGTGATAGCAGGCAACTGCACCTCCTCATCCATCACCCTCAACATAGGGTCAGTCAGAAGATCCTTAAGAACTTCTACTCATGTACAATAGAGAGCATCCTGACTGGCAACATCACCTCCTGGTTTGGGAATAGCACTGCACAAGACCGAAGCAGACTACAAAGAGTGACACGTTCAGCCAAACGCACAATTGGAGGGGGGCTCCCCACCCTCCAGAACATTTACAACAAGCGTTGCAGGGGCAAGGCTAAGAGAATCATTAAAGACTCCAGTCACCCGAACAACTGCCTCTTTGAACTGCTGCGGTCAGGCAAGCGATACCGGAGTCTCAAGGCGAGCACAGAAAGACTCAGAAGAAGCTTCTATCCCCAGGCCATCAGGCTGCTAAACGAACAATGAACACTACACAACAACAACCATCAAACGCACATAGCACACACATCCACACGCACACACTCACTTTAAACAAACACACTGTAGCACCCACTCCACACACTTTATAGCACACACTCACTTTAAACAAACACACTGTAGCACCCACTCCCCACACTTTATATTTATTGATGAAGGATTGCACTACAACTCGTACACCTTACTGTAAATTGTACCTAAATTGTACCTCATCCCATTTCTGCTTTGCACTATATAGTACTGTACATTAGTACACTGCATAGTATTGTATATTATATGGTAACTCAGTTACGTCTATTCTGCATCGAACATTGTACATATGTCTATACTGAACACTGTGACCTCATTTTCTACTTCTAAATTACATGCTATACTATGTTATTTGATACTATCTTGTCTAGCACAGTCTCTGGAGTGTAACAGTAAGAAGCATTTTGTATGAAAGTATTCTGTACTTCTGTATGACAACTATTAAAGAAACTTGAAACTTGAAACTTGCACCGGGAGACAAAATCAAACACAGTCGATTTAGGAGAAGAACCAGACAACATCTTCTCCTTGAGCAGTTTCAATGGACCACGCACACTGTGACCAAACACCAACTCTGCTGGGCTAAATCCAAGTGACTCCTGTTTAGCATCCCGAATAGCAAACAGTACAAATGGCACACCCTCGTCCCAACCACAACCCGTATCAACACAGAACTTTTCTAGCATCGCCTTCAGCGTCTGGTGCCAGCGCTCTAGCGCCCCCTGCGATTCAGGATGGTACGCGCTTGACACCGTGTGACTGATACCCAAAGCCTGTAATGATTGATTAAATGTCTTAGACATGAAATTCGAGCCTTGATCACTTTGCACGGTTTTTGGTAACCCGTAAGTCGAAAAAAACCTGTTTAATGCCTTGGTAATTGCTGGGGCAGTAATCTTCCTCAGAGGTATCGCCTCTGGGAAACGGGTGGCAAGACACATAATAGTCAACATGTATTGGTGACCTGCCTTTGTCTTAGGCAGGGGGCCAACACAGTCAATGATCACATGTTCAAAAGGTTCCCCTATCGCCGGAATGGGGTGCAAGGGAGCTAAAGGAACCCCCTGATTTGGCTTACCCACAATTTGACATGTACTACAAGTACTACAAAATTTTACCACATCGGCCTTCAGACCGGGCCAAAAGAAATTTTGCAGTATTCTGTCATAAGTCTTTGAAATACCCAAATGACCAGACCAAATATGTTCATGAGCTAACATCAAAATGTGAAGTCTACACTCCACTGGTAATACAACCTGGTGCACTACATTCCAGGCATCCCCACACTCTAAGCCTGTCACACCTGGCCTAGCTACCCAAGTTCGCATCAACACCCCTTCCTCCATTAAGAAGGTGTGTTTCCTACTATCAGTAGTGCTGCCTACCGCCGCAAAACAACTTGTTAGGGAGGAATCTTTTTTCTGAGCGTCAATCAACGCTTGACGCGTTAGAGGCAACGGCATGTCGGAAAACTTGGGATTTACCAGTTTCCCCTGAACGCTACTCACACCCCTTTTTATCTCGTCACTAGACGGCCACCTGTCCTCAGCGAGCGCCTCGCCACAGGCAGAGTGGACAGAGTCACGCAGCGTCACCGCCTGCCCTCGTCTCGCCTGAGCCCTAGTCACAGCACAGACAGGAAAAACATTTGGGTGACTTTTAATCAACGCATCGCACAAAAACTCAGACACTGGGGCATCCACCATCTATAGGAATGGAATAACCTTCCCCCCAGCTATATCATTCCCCATGATGAAATCAATTCCGGCTACTGGAAAAGATGAACGAACCGCCACGGAAAAACAACCTGTGACAAGCTCTGATCTCACATGTATCATATGCAACGGAGCGGGTGTGAAGCCCATTTCTATCCCGCGCACAATAGCACTTGAGTTACAAGACGACTTCTCATTTAACGGCAATACACCCGCCAGAATAAAGGACTGCGAACCACCTGTATCACGAAGGATCCTCACCTCGCGTTGGTCACAGACTTTACCCGACATTGAAACAAAGCCAGAAAATATAAAAGGTTCGAAACAACTGTCTGGTTTCTCCTGCTCTGGGCGTGAGACAGTGCTAATCAACCCCACCCCCTTTGGTTTCTGAGCTGGCCTTTTAGTATCTTGCCGATCGCGCACAAATGCATAACAGTCCGCCACCAAATGACCTGGCTTCTTACAATAATTACAATGTCTCTTTTCAGACGGAGGCGAGCGTGGCCGATACGCACGCTCGCCATTTCCCCGAAATGGTAATTCCCGAGAGGGAAACGCACCGTTTTTAACACACACAGTATCGTTACGCACCGAAGCATGTTTGTGCGTCAACGCCAATTCATCCGCCAAAACAGCAGCGTCTTGGAGAGTAGACACTTTCTGTTCATTCAGATACAGTTCGGTTCGTTCGGGCATACAGAGTTTAAATTGTTCCATGAGTACCAACTCGCTCATGGCTGCAAGATCCTGCACCTTACTCGCCGCGCACCATCGTTCAAAAAGATTCCTCTGTTCACGGGAGAAATCTGTATTTGTTTGAGAAGGGGATTTTCTGAGCGAGCGAAAACGCTGTCTATATGCTTCGGGAACCAACTCATACACACGTAAAACAGCATTCTTCACCCGCTCATAATTTTGACTGTCAGCCATAGTTAACGACGCAACCGCCGCACTGGCTTTGCCAGTGAGTCTGGTCTGAAGTAAAATCACCCACATATCCTCCGGCCAATGCAGAGCCTGTGCAATACGCTCAAAAGCAGAAAAATAAGCCTCTACCTCCGACTCTCGGAACATGGGCACCAGATTAACGTGCTGGCCGATATTAAAGTGAGCCGGGGAAACCCCAGCTGGAGAGGAGGTACCACTACCAGCTCCAGCCTCCAACCTCAGCCTCTCTATGGCCAGTTGAAGCTCCCTGTCTTTTTCCTCCTTTCTCTCCAGCCCGGCTCTCTCCTCCATCTCCTTTCTCTCCAGTCTGTCTCTCTCCTCCTTTCTCTCCTCTCTATCTTGTACAGCCGCTTTGTCCTCTCTGTCTTTCTCCTCCCTTCTCTCATCCCTGTCTCTCTCCCTCTCTTCCCTGTCTCTCTCCTCCCTGCGCAAAACTGCTCTCTCCTCCATCTGGAGACGGGCAAAACGCAGGCTAGAGCGCGTATGGCCAGAAGACGTGGATTCTTTATCTGAATCGCCCGCGCCCTCACTTTCAGCTCTGTGAGTACTACCATTCTTCCTAATAGCACCACCCTCCCGGTTAAGATCACGCAAGGGAGATTTATCGCCAGTGTTTTTAACCTCCTGGTCTTCTAACAGTGAGTCACTATGACTCACCACTCCCACAGCCGTGCTGAAAACCTGTTGCTCCACCAACCCAGCTATTACAGCCGCCTTCATATCAGCCTTGGACTGGGAACTTTGCACAGTAATATTATAATGCTTAGCAATAAGGCATAATTCCGCCTTAGTGCAACCTTCCACCTGATCCTCTGTTGGATCCGCCACGAAGACTTCAAAAACAAACGCCGACGCAGCCATAATATGTCTTTATGCGTGACTATGATACACCAAAAAAATATATATATATAACGACCTCACTTAGTTAACCATGACCGTGCGCAATAATAATAGACACATTCTGCTTTTATACCTCTTAACCAAAACAATCCAACTGACCACATCTACCAAATGAAAACAATAACAAATGTTCCTAACCACTCAACTAGGAGTCACCTGTGTCACTCTAGCCTATCCCAGCTAAACTACTCCTCTACCGGGATGAAGGCTACACATATCTTCAGTCGCTTACCGATTTCATGGCGCGCTCCACCGGAATCACGACTCGTGCCCCCCACCCTCTAGCCAAGCAGGTGACCCCCCCTGTTACCTATGTGGTAGAAAAAAGAGATCTGGTTAAGAGCATACACGAATGGTTAATTATTATATAAAACACAGCATGGATACATAAATACCAATAAACAACAACGCCACTTTACCTGATACCATCAGCCCCTATGTCAAACGTACACAGCAGACCGGCATTGAGCCCCCCATGTCACAAGGACATGAAAGACCGGAAATGAGCCCCCATGTCACATAGCAATGTCACAAGACAATATAGAAGATAAGCTGGAACGGGCTGTATGTGAAAACCAGCCCGTCCAGTAGTGCTTTAAGCAAGGTCCCGAGCAGGTAATAAAGTGAACACAAGACGTTGATCCAAAATAGTAAATTATATTTATTGTACAGGGTAGGGCTTTAAACCTCCACTGATTTATTATGCAACAAAGGGAAAAGACAACCCACAAACATGTAAACAAATAGGGAAAAAGGTAATTGGAGAACAGACAAAGTGAGATATAGGATATACTAAATAAGCGCCCACAGACACTCAAAGGTACCAAAGGTACAATTCCACACTCAGTGGAAAATAGGCCTAAAGCCAACAAGAGAGAAGTGGCGCAGAGGGCACTGATCTCTATATATATATATACTTAGTACTTAGTCCACACGAAGCAGTAGATAAGCACAGTATCGTTCCACAATGGTCAATAAATGGCAACCTCACGAAACTCTGATCAGTGGCAACTGACAGAGTGAGGCGCCCCGATGTGTGTCATCTCCACTCTATTAACCACCCATCTCCACTGCCTGTTCGAAGGTGCACCAATCAGATGCAACCAATCCAATCAGGGAGATGAGTGGCATCTGTGAATAGAAACAGTCAATTAGGAGATGACACAACACCACACATAACAGACAACACAAATAATATATTACCCTGATGTTACATGGTGTTAAAATATATGGCAATAATGATAATGAACAACCCACATACGTGACAGACGGCTAATGGGAAGTGAGTGCCGTCATGTATATACACACAGCCTTGCGTTGACGGATGATCAACGTAAGGACCCAGCTAATATTTTGCGCGCATTGAGGGATCATTTCAAGCCGGCGAAGAATGTGATCTATGAAAGATACATGTTTGGATGTTGCAAACAGGAGACTGATGAGCCAATAGACTGTTTTCTGACGAGGTTGAAGGAGAGAGTGTCGGCATGTGAATGCCGGGGGCGCGTCCATGCTTTCTACAACGGAGTTCGGCGATTTGCGAATCTGATTGGCCACTTGCCCATTTCCGCGTCGAACAGCCTGCAAAGCACCTGGCGTTCTATCGCCATGCTCTAAGACAAACTCTAACCTTAACCAACTTCAAAAGAGTGCCTAAGCTTAACCGTTGAAAGAATCTATCGCCAAGCTCTAAGACAAACTCTAACCTTAACCAACTTCGAAAGAGCGCCTAAGCTTAACCAGTGTAGACACTTGCGGTCCCACGATTGGGCGTACATGTCACATGACCAGAAATTAATCGCCGAACTCCGTTGTAGAAAGCATACAAGCGGGACGCGTCAGGCTTGTGTTGGGTGTTGTAAATGAGACCTTGGTCTCAATGAGTTTCCACTGGATAAATAAATGTTAAATAAATAAATAAAAGAATGTATTAATCATTTATGAATGTATATCTTTGAATGTTAGTTGAATACATGTATATATGCGAACTAAATTAATACATACAGAAGAATGAATGAAAACTTTATTTAACAGATTGCAGAATGGGTACAATACAGTACGGCTCAATACACACAATTGTTAAGGGGATGCAGACCAGAGAAAGACTTTTGTCTTGTTTACATCAGGGTCCCCCATTTTCAATTCATATTGACATTTATGACATACTCAACATACATGACATTTATGGCGTAGGGACATACAGGTATTTAGTACTGTTACATTTGTGACATATACGATATTCAAATATACAGTACTGTTACCCATAGATCCTGACAGAGTATATACATATGATGGGGAGGGTACTGTACATTAGGAGGGGGTGGGTGGGTGGGAGAGAAATATACATACGGTGGGGAGGAGACTGTACATTTGGAGGGGGTGTGTGGGTGGTAAGAGAAATATGCATACGGCGGGGAGAGATATACATGCGGTGGGGAGGAGACTGTCTATTAGCAGGGGGTGGGGGGTTTGGACATTTACGGTGGCCAGTTTCGAATTGCAGCCCCCCGTATAGGTGCTCTTTAAGAGTGGTTTTGAATGTGGGTAGGGATTCACATTCCTTTACAGCTTTGGGTAGGGTGTTCCACATTGATGTGGCATAATTGCGAAACGTGTTTAGTCCCTTGTTTGAGCCGAATCTGGGTTTAACATGATTTGTTGAGCTTCCTCTGGTGTTGTGATTGTGGTATTCACTGACCTTTGGGATGTATTTTGACATGTACATGGGTACCAGTCATATAGTGTATCTTGTAGACCAGGCCCATTGCAAGTTGCTGTACTCTGTCGTCTACTATAAGCCATCCTAGGTTGTCAAAGTGGGCAGGGGTGAGGTGGGTTCTAGGGGTAAGGTCAAGCAGTAGTCTGACCAGTTTGTTTTGTGATGTTTGTAATCTTGTTTTTAGCACCTTTGAGGTGCTTTGGTACCATGAGGTTCAAGTTTCAAGTTCAAGTTCAAGTTTCTTTAATAGTTGTTGTCATACAGAAGTACAGAATACTTTTATACAAAATGCTTCTTACTGTTACGCTCCAGAGACTGTGTTAGACAAGATAAGTATGAAATAAAATAGTATAGCATGTAAAATAGAAGTAAAAATAGAGGTCACAGTGTTCAGTATAGACATATGTACAATGTTCGATGCAGAATAGAAGTAACTGAGTTACCATACAATATACTATGCAATGTACTAATATACAATACTATATAGTGCAGAGCAGAAATGGGATGAGGTACAATTTAGGTACAATTTACAGTAAGGTGTACGAGTTGTAGTGCAAATCCTTTACCAATAAATATAAAGTGTAAAGTGTGTTTAGGTGTTCTAAAGTGTGTAAAGTGGGTGCTGCAGTGAGTTGTTTGTTTAAAGTGAGTGTGTGCGTGTGGATGTGTGTGCTGTGTGCATTTGATGGTTGTTGCATAGTGTTTATTGTTCGTTGAGCAGCCTGATGGCCTGGGGATAGAAGCTTCTTCTGAGTCTTTCTGTGCTCGCCTTAAGACTCCGGTATCGCTTGCCTGACCGCAGCAGTTCAAAGAGGCAGTTGTTCGGGTGGCTGGAGTCCTTGATGATTCTCTTAGCCTTCCCCCTGCACCGCTTGTTGTAAATGTTCTGGAGGGTGGGAAGCCCCCCTCCAATTGTGCGTTCGGCTGAACGTGTCACTCTTTGTAGTCTGCTACGGTCTTGTGCAGTGCTATTCCCAAACCAGGAGGTGATGTTGCCAGTCAGGATGCTCTCGATTGTACATGAGTAGAAGTTCCTAAGGATCTTCTGACTGACTTGGAACTTCCTTAGGCGCCTGAGGAAATAGAGGCGTTGTCGTGCCTTCTTCACAACACTGTCAATGTGTGTGGTCCATGTCAAGTCCTCGGATATGTGGGCTCCGAGGTACTTGAAACTGTTCACTCTCTCAACCGGTGCCCCATCGATGCTGAGGGGGCTGTAGTACTTGACCCCCGACCTCCTGAAGTCCACAATCATCTCTTTTGTTTTGCTGACGTTCAGGGAGAGGCAGTTCTCCTGACACCACTGTGACAGATTCTCTACCTCTTCCAGGTAGGCCCTCTCGTCGTTGGCAGAGATCAGGCCCACCACCACTGTGTCATCAGCAAATTTGATGATTGTGTTGTTGTTCCGCTGTGCCACGCAGTCGTGTGTGTACAGGGAGTAGAGGAGGGGGCTCAGAACACAGCCCTGGGGGGCCCCTATGTTGAGCGTGATGGATGAGGAGGTGCAGTTGCCTGCTCTTACCACCTGGGGTCTGCCCGTCAGGAAGTCCAAGACCCACTGGCAGAGGTCATAGTTCAAGCCCAGGTCCCTGAGCTTGGCTATGAGTTTGGAGGGGACTATGGTAGTGAATGCTGAGCTGTAGTCAATGAACAGCATTCTCACATAGTTCCCCTGCCTCTTGTCCAGGTGTGATGCTGCTGTGTGCAGCACATGGGCTATGGCATCCTCCGTGGATCTGTTAGGGCGGTATGCAAATTGCAGGGGGTCCAGGTTGATGGGGAGGGAGGAACAGATGTAGCCCTTCACTAGCTTCTCAAAGCACTTCATGGCTATGTAGGTGAGGGCTACAGGGCGCTAGTCGTTGAGGCAAGCGGGCGTAGATTATTTGGGTACAGGGATGATGGTGGACTTCTTCAGACAGGTGGGGATGACAGCCTGTTCTAAGGACAGGTTAAAGATGTCAGTGAATACCGGGGCCAGTTGGTCGGCACAGACTTTTAGGACACGGCCGGGGATGCCGTCCGGTCCTGCTGCCTTCCTGATATTCACCTTTTTAAAGGTCTGCCTCACCTCATGCTCTGTTACCCTGATCACTGAGTCTCCATCAGCAGACCCCCCCCCCCCCCCCCCCATTGCCGTGGCTTGTAGGCTGGTGTTGTTATTCACAGCCTCAAACCTAGCATAGAAGGTATTGAGATCATTTGCTAAGGAGATGTCACTGTTCAGTTTGAGGGAGGTGCCTTTGTAATCTGTCATTGTTCTCAGGCCCTGCCACATACCTCTAGAGTCAGCCTGTTCAAACTGAAGTTCAACTTTATCCCTGTAACACCGTTTTGCCTCTATTACTGCTCTCCTGACGTTGTATCTTGCCGTCTTGTGTTCTTCCATGTTGCCTGTCACCAACCCGGTGTTGTAGGCTGAGGTGCGCACTTTCAGAGCCTCGTAGTACCCTTGAATGAGTGCTCCTGCGAGAGTCTTCAGGGTATTCTTGTTTACCAGAGAGGAGATCCGGTACAAGAATCTAGTTTGTTGGTTGGCTTTTTTTTATTACCTTGGATGCCATTTTGTCACAGGAAAGATTTGCCTCTAGGATGGAACCCAGGTAGGTAATTTCATCTTTCCTTGTCACCCACTGTAACTGAGAAGCCGTCGGTAAAGGACATAGTATGTACTATGTAGTATGTTAAACAGTACTGTATATTTGTATGTCTTGTATGTCATAAATGTCTTGATTAATTGAAAATTGGGGACTGTCGCGTTCTTTAGATTGACCTTGAAGGATAAGGAGAGGGTTTAGCAATCAGGAGATTTATTACAGAGTGAATATTCAATATTACAGAGTATTTACACAAACAGCTGAGAGTGGACACAGGTTCTACTCGGCTCTGGGCTCAGCAGGAGTGTGTCCAGCTCCTTCCATCACGATGGCTTTTATAACTTCTGGTTGGTGTTGGAGTGAATGAGGTGGCTCTCACCGATTATACATGGTGACAGTTAAAACAGCCAAGATCTAGAATTACAGTCCGTCTCCTGGTGGTTCAGACGGACAGGCAGGCGTCTGAAGGACAGATCCTGTCATTAGCTCCTCTGGTCAGCCAAAACCGTCGTCTCATCAGTCCTTGGTCTGTGGGCCTGTGACTCTTAGTAACAGATGCACTGGCCTTCCGGTCACAAATAGATCTTGACCACTACAGTAGCCACAGACCGGCTGAGATGTACACACGCTTGTGATTGATTGACATTTTTATTAACACTAGCACAGCCGACAAGGGGTCAATAAATGTTTGTTTAACCTTTATTTACCCAGGGTAGGTTCGCTGAGCACAGATGCTCTTTTTCAGCTACGCCCTGCTTCACATTCACACAGTTCCATTCATACCTGGGAGCTGCCCAGTACAACCACAGTCTGACACCTGGGAGCTGCCCAGTACAACCACAGCCTGACACCATTGGCCACTGAGCAACTCCACTGGAGCAGTTGGGGGTTAAGTGCCTTGCTCAAGGGCACTTCAGCGGCAGATCTTTCCTGCCGGTCCCGGGCATCGAACCGGCGACCTTCCGGTCACAAGCCCGCTTCTCTAGGAGACTGATGAGCCAATAGACTGTTTCCTGACGAGGTTGAAGGAGAGAGTGTCGGCATGTGAATGCCGGGCGAGTCCATGCTTTCTACAACGGAGTTCGGCGATTTGCGAATCTGATTGGCCACTTGCCCATTTCCGCGTCGAACAGCCTGCAAAGCACCTGGCGTTCTATCGCCATGCTCTAAGACAAACTCTAACCTTAACCAACTTCGAAAGAGTGCCTAAGCTTAACCGTTGAAAGAATCTATCGCCATGCTCTAAGACAAACTCTAACCTTAACCAACTTCGAAAGAGCGCCTAAGCTTAACCAGTGTAGACACTTGCGGTCCCACGATTGGGCGTACATGTCACATGACCAGAAATTAATCGCCGAACTCCGTTGTAGAAAGCATACAAGCGGGACGCGTCAGGCTTGTGTTGGGTGTTGTAAATGAGACCTTGGTCTCAATGAGTTTCCACTGGATAAATAAATGTTAAATAAATAAATAAAAGAATGTATTAATCATTTATGAATGTATATCTTTGAATGTTAGTTGAATACATGTATATATGCGAACTAAATTAATACATACAGAAGAATGAATGAAAACTTTATTTAACAGATTGCAGAATGGGTACAATACAGTACGGCTCAATACACACAATTGTTAAGGGGATGCAGACCAGAGAAAGACTTTTGTCTTGTTTACATCAGGGTCCCCCATTTTCAATTCATATTGACATTTATGACATACTCAACATACATGACATTTATGGCATAGGGACATACAGGTATTTAGTACTGTTACATTTGTGACATATACGATATTCAAATATACAGTACTGTTACCCATAGATCCTGACAGAGTATATACATATGATGGGGAGGGTACTGTACATTAGGAGGGGGTGGGTGGGTGGGAGAGAAATATACATACGGTGGGGAGGAGACTGTACATTTGGAGGGGGTGTGTGGGTGGTAAGAGAAATATGCATACGGTGGGGAGAGAATATATACATGCGGTGGGGAGGAGACTGTCTATTAGCAGGGGGTGGGGGGTTTGGACATTTACGGTGGCCAGTTTCGAATTGCAGCCCCCCGTATAGGTGCTCTTTAAGAGTGGTTTTGAATGTGGGTAGGGATTCACATTCCTTTACAGCTTTGGGTAGGGCGTTCCACATTGATGTGGCATAATTGTGAAACGTGTTTAGTCCCTTGTTTGAGCCGAATCTGGGTTTAACATGATTTGTTGAGCTTCCTCTGGTGTTGTGATTGTGGTATTCACTGACCTTTGGGATGTATTTTGACATGTACATGGGTACCAGTCATATAGTGTATCTTGTAGACCAGGCCCATTGCAAGTTGCTGTACTCTGTCGTCTACTCTAAGCCATCCTAGGTTGTCAAAGTGGGCAGGGGTGAGGTGGGTTCTAGGGGTAAGGTCAAGCAGTAGTCTGACCAGTTTGTTTTGTGATGTTTGTAATCTTGTTTTTAGCACCTTTGAGGTGCTTTGGTACCATGAGGTTCAAGTTTCAAGTTCAAGTTCAAGTTTCTTTAATAGTTGTTGTCATACAGAAGTACAGAATACTTTTATACAAAATGCTTCTTACTGTTACGCTCCAGAGACTGTGTTAGACAAGATAAGTATGAAATAAAATAGTATAGCATGTAAAATAGAAGTAAAAATAGAGGTCACAGTGTTCAGTATAGACATATGTACAATGTTCAATGCAGAATAGAAGTAACTGAGTTACCATACAATATACAATATACTATGCAATGTACTAATATACAATACTATATAGTGCAGAGCAGAAATGGGATGAGGTACAATTTAGGTACAATTTACAGTAAGGTGTACGAGTTGTAGTGCAAATCCTTTACCAATAAATATAAAGTGTAAAGTGTGTTTAGGTGTTCTAAAGTGTGTAAAGTGGGTGCTGCAGTGAGTTGTTTGTTTAAAGTGAGTGTGTGCGTGTGGATGTGTGTGCTGTGTGCATTTGATGGTTGTTGCATAGTGTTTATTGTTCGTTGAGCAGCCTGATGGCCTGGGGATAGAAGCTTCTTCTGAGTCTTTCTGTGCTCGCCTTAAGACTCCGGTATCGCTTGCCTGACCGCAGCAGTTCAAAGAGGCAGTTGTTCGGGTGGCTGGAGTCCTTGATGATTCTCTTAGCCTTCCCCCTGCACCGCTTGTTGTAAATGTTCTGGAGGGTGGGAAGCCCCCCTCCAATTGTGCGTTCGGCTGAACGTGTCACTCTTTGTAGTCTGCTACGGTCTTGTGCAGTGCTATTCCCAAACCAGGAGGTGATGTTGCCAGTCAGGATGCTCTCGATTGTACATGAGTAGAAGTTCCTAAGGATCTTCTGACTGACTTGGAACTTCCTTAGGCGCCTGAGGAAGTAGAGGCGTTGTCGTGCCTTCTTCACAACACTGTCAATGGGTGTGGTCCATGTCAAGTCCTCGGATATGTGGGCTCCGAGGTACTTGAAACTGTTCACTCTCTCAACCGGTGCCCCATCGATGCTGAGGGGGCTGTAGTAGTAGTACTTGACCCCCGACCTCCTGAAGTCCACAATCATCTCTTTTGTTTTGCTGACATTCAGGGAGAGGCAGTTCTCCTGACACCACTGTGACAGATTCTCTACCTCTTCCAGGTAGGCCCTCTCGTCGTTGGCAGAGATCAGGCCCACCACCACTGTGTCATCAGCAAATTTGATGATTGTGTTGTTGTTCCGCTGTGCCACGCAGTCGTGTGTGTACACACATTCTCACATTCTCCTCCCCACCGCATGTATATATTCCCTCCCCGCCGTATGTATATTTCCCTCCCACCCACCCACCCCCTCCTAATGTACAGTCCCCTCCCCATCTGTCAGGATCTAGGGGTAACAGTACTGTATATTTGAATACCGCCTATGTCACAAATGTATCAGTACTAAATACCTATATGTCCCTATGCCATAAATGTCATGTATGTTGTGTATGTCATAAATGTCTATATGAATTGAAAATGGGGGACCCTGATGGAAACAAGACAAACGTCTTTCTCAGGTCTGCATCCCCTTAACAATTGTATGTATTGAGCCGTACTGTATTGTACCCATTCTGCAATCTGTTAAATAAAGTTTTCATTCATTCATTCATTCATACAGGGAGTAGAGGAGGGGGCTCAGAACACAGCCCTGGGGGGCCCCTATGTTGAGCGTGATGGATGAGGAGGTGCAGTTGCCTGCTCTTACCACCTGGGGTCTGCCCGTCAGGAAGTCCAAGACCCACTGGCAGAGGTCATAGTTCAAGCCCAGGTCCCTGAGCTTGGCTATGAGTTTGGAGGGGACTATGGTATTGAATGGTGAGCTGTAGTCAATGAACAGCATTCTCACATAGTTCCCCTGCCTCTTGTCCAGGTGTGATGCTGCTGTGTGCAGCACATGGGCTATGGCATCCTCCGTGGATCTGTTAGGGCGGTATGCAAATTGCAGGGGGTCCAGGTTGATGGGGAGGGAGGAACAGATGTAGCCCTTCACTAGCTTCTCAAAGCACTTCATGGCTATGGAGGTGAGGGCTACAGGGCGCTAGTCGTTGAGGCAAGCGGGCGTAGATTATTTGGGTACAGGGATGATGGTGGACTTCTTCAGACAGGTGGGGATGACAGCCTGTTCTAAGGACAGGTTAAAGATGTCAGTGAATACCGGGGCCAGTTGGTCGGCACAGACTTTTAGGACACGGCCGGGGATGCCGTCCGGTCCTGCTGCCTTCCTGATATTCACCTTTTTAAAGGTCTGCCTCACCTCATGCTCTGTTACCCTGATCACTGAGTCTCCATCAGCAGACCCCCCCCCCCCCCCCCATTGCCGTGGCTTGTAGGCTGGTGTTGTTATTCACAGCCTCAAACCTAGCATAGAAGGTATTGAGATCATTTGCTAAGGAGATGTCACTGTTCAGTTTGAGGGAGGTGCCTTTGTAATCTGTCATTGTTCTCAGGCCCTGCCACATACCTCTAGAGTCAGCCTGTTCAAACTGAAGTTCAACTTTATCCCTGTAACACCGTTTTGCCTCTATTACTGCTCTCCTGACGTTGTATCTTGCCGTCTTGTGTTCTTCCATGTTGCCTGTCACCAACCCGGTGTTGTAGGCTGAGGTGCGCACTTTCAGAGCCTCGTAGTACCCTTGAATGAGTGCTCCTGCGAGAGTCTTCAGGGTATTCTTGTTTACCAGAGAGGAGATCCGGTACAAGAATCTAGTTTGTTGGTTGGCTTTTTTTTATTACCTTGGATGCCATTTTGTCACAGGAAAGATTTGCCTCTAGGATGGAACCCAGGTAGGTAATTTCATCTTTCCTTGTCACCCACTGTAACTGAGAAGCCGTCGGTAAAGGACATAGTATGTACTATGTAGTATGTTAAACAGTACTGTATATTTGTATGTCTTGTATGTCATAAATGTCTTGATTAATTGAAAATTGGGGACTGTCGCGTTCTTTAGATTGACCTTGAAGGATAAGGAGAGGGTTTAGCAATCAGGAGATTTATTACAGAGTGAATATTCAATATTACAGAGTATTTACACAAACAGCTGAGAGTGGACACAGGTTCTACTCGGCTCTGGGCTCAGCAGGAGTGTGTCCAGCTCCTTCCATCACGATGGCTTTTATAACTTCTGGTTGGTGTTGGAGTGAATGAGGTGGCTCTCACCGATTATACATGGTGACAGTTAAAACAGCCAAGATCTAGAATTACAGTCCGTCTCCTGGTGGTTCAGACGGACAGGCAGGCGTCTGAAGGACAGATCCTGTCATTAGCTCCTCTGGTCAGCCAAAACCGTCGTCTCATCAGTCCTTGGTCTGTGGGCCTGTGACTCTTAGTAACAGATGCACTGGCCTTCCGGTCACAAATAGATCTTGACCACTACAGTAGCCACAGACCGGCTGAGATGTACACACGCTTGTGATTGATTGACATTTTTATTAACACTAGCACAGCCGACAAGGGGTCAATAAATGTTTGTTTAACCTTTATTTACCCAGGGTAGGTTCGCTGAGCACAGATGCTCTTTTTCAGCTACGCCCTGCTTCACATTCACACAGTTCCATTCATACCTGGGAGCTGCCCAGTACAACCACAGTCTGACACCTGGGAGCTGCCCAGTACAACCACAGTCTGACACCATTGGCCACTGAGCAACTCCACTGGAGCAGTTGGGGGTTAAGTGCCTTGCTCAAGGGCACTTCAGCGGCAGATCTTTCCTGCCGTCCCGGGCATCGAACCGGCGACCTTCCGGTCACAAGCCCGCTTCTCTAGGAGACTGATGAGCCAATAGACTGTTTCCTGACGAGGTTGAAGGAGAGAGTGTCGGCATGTGAATGCCGGGCGAGTCCATGCTTTCTACAACGGAGTTCGGCGATTTGCGAATCTGATTGGCCACTTGCCCATTTCCGCGTCGAACAGCCTGCAAAGCACCTGGCGTTCTATCGCCATGCTCTAAGACAAACTCTAACCTTAACCAACTTCGAAAGAGTGCCTAAGCTTAACCGTCGAAAGAATCTATCGCCATGCTCTAAGACAAACTCTAACCTTAACCAACTTCGAAAGAGCGCCTAAGCTTAACCAGTGTAGACACTTGCGGTCCCACGATTGGGCGTACATGTCACATGACCAGAAATTAATCGCCGAACTCCGTTGTAGAAAGCATACAAGCGGGACGCGTCAGGCTTGTGTTGGGTGTTGTAAATGAGACCTTGGTCTCAATGAGTTTCCACTGGATAAATAAATGTTAAATAAATAAATAAAAGAATGTATTAATCATTTATGAATGTATATCTTTGAATGTTAGTTGAATACATGTATATATGCGAACTAAATTAATACATACAGAAGAATGAATGAAAACTTTATTTAACAGATTGCAGAATGGGTACAATACAGTACGGCTCAATACACACAATTGTTAAGGGGATGCAGACCAGAGAAAGACTTTTGTCTTGTTTACATCAGGGTCCCCCATTTTCAATTCATATTGACATTTATGACATACTCAACATACATGACATTTATAGGGACATACAGGTATTTAGTACTGTTACATTTGTGACATATACGATATTCAAATATACAGTACTGTTACCCATAGATCCTGACAGAGTATATACATATGATGGGGAGGGTACTGTACATTAGGAGGGGGTGGGTGGGAGAGAAATATACATACGGTGGGGAGGAGACTGTACATTTGGAGGGGGTGTGTGGGTGGTAAGAGAAATATGCATACGGCGGGGAGAGAATATATACATGCGGTGGGGAGGAGACTGTCTATTAGCAGGGGGTGGGGGGTTTGGACATTTACGGTGGCCAGTTTCGAATTGCAGCCCCCCGTATAGGTGCTCTTTAAGAGTGGTTTTGAATGTGGGTAGGGATTCACATTCCTTTACAGCTTTGGGTAGGGCGTTCCACATTGATGTGGCATAATTGCGAAACGTGTTTAGTCCCTTGTTTGAGCCGAATCTGGGTTTAACATGATTTGTTGAGCTTCCTCTGGTGTTGTGATTGTGGTATTCACTGACCTTTGGGATGTATTTTGACATGTACATGGGTACCAGTCATATAGTGTATCTTGTAGACCAGGGCCCCGTTCCCCGTACCTGGATAACTGAGTTAGCCGGATAACTTTCGGTGAAGTCTGACTTAAGCCGGACTTTCCCGTTCCCCGTACCTGGATTGTCCAAATCACCATGACAACAGATCCAAAAGTTTGAGCCTGGTCGAGAGCAGGGTTTAAGTTCAAGTTAGCCGGATGAACCACCGCCACGCCCCCGCAAAGAAGTGACAGCGCGTTTCCTGAAATTATTCCCACAGTCTAGGATCTGCATTATACCATTCTGAATTACGTTTTTGTGCTCCATTCTTCCAGAGGGGGCTTTTGAAATGTAAAATAGACCCAAAATGCTGATACTAAATTCACTTTGTCCTAAATAATGCACGTTATATACCGTGGCGCTCGCTCGGTGCAACAACAACAAAATAAAGAATATTCTAAACACGGGTCTCTCGTTCATTAATGTATAAACAATGAATTTATCCCATCTGGCACAGTGGCGCAGCGGTAGTGCTCAATCCTGGCAACCCGGCGACCGGTGTTCGAAACCCCGTGTTTCCAATATAATTTTTTGGAATATAATATTAATGATTATACGCAAAGGTAGCCTAGTTTTAAGTTAAAATATTATAAATCTACATGCATTGAGGATGTCATTCTTTATATAGCTCTCAACGTGCACCAAATTGAATTATTCCTATATTGCAAAAAGAAGGAAAAGACTAGGTTTCGAACCCCGGTCGTCTGCGTGAAAGTCAAAAGAAGAACCCGTTACACCACAGTGGAGATAAGTAAAAGGTCGACCATACATCAATCAATGGGTAAGGGAGCCGTATCGTTATTCTGTATAACAGTTTAACTAATTATTTTCGCTAGCAAGATCTCATTTGATTATTCAATCCAGCAGGCAAGTTTAAAGAAATATAATCTGATTGATTGAGGTAATGAGGGACTTAAAATTAGCCTATAG
Organism: Notolepis coatsorum; assembly: GCF_963971535.1. Classification (NCBI taxonomy): domain Eukaryota; kingdom Metazoa; phylum Chordata; class Actinopteri; order Aulopiformes; family Paralepididae; genus Notolepis; species Notolepis coatsorum. Next base: position 7,029,232 of record NC_140172.1, read on the forward strand.
ATAACGCATTTAACTTGTCGGCGACGCGATTGAGCCGTACTGCAATATGTTAATAAAGTTTTAAATCAATTAATCAATCAATGCCGCTAGAGAATCAGGATCTCTGCTATCGATACGTGCTGGCTTTTCAAATGAAGCGGGCGCGCGCACTTATCCTGGGTCTCAAGTCTGGTTTGAGTTAACGAGACTGAATCCACCTTCGAGGAACAGGAAAATCCCGGCTTCAAACATCGGATTAACTGAATCTGGATAATGTGACTCTTGATCGACTTAGTTGAACCAGGTACGGGGAATAGGGCCCAGGCCCATTGCAAGTTGCTGTACTCTGTCGTCTACTCTAAGCCATCCTAGGTTGTCAAAGTGGGCAGGGGTGAGGTGGGTTCTAGGGGTAAGGTCAAGCAGTAGTCTGACCAGTTTGTTTTGTGATGTTTGTAATCTTGTTTTTAGCACCTTTGAGGTGCTTTGGTACCATGAGGTTCAAGTTTCAAGTTCAAGTTCAAGTTTCTTTAATAGTTGTTGTCATACAGAAGTACAGAATACTTTTATACAAAATGCTTCTTACTGTTACGCTCCAGAGACTGTGTTAGACAAGATAAGTATGAAATAAAATAGTATAGCATGTAAAATAGAAGTAAAAATAGAGGTCACAGTGTTCAGTATAGACATATGTACAATGTTCGATGCAGAATAGAAGTAACTGAGTTACCATACAATATACAATATACTATGCAATGTACTAATATACAATACTATATAGTGCAGAGCAGAAATGGGATGAGGTACAATTTAGGTACAATTTACAGTAAGGTGTACGAGTTGTAGTGCAAATCCTTTACCAATAAATATAAATTGTAAAGTGTGTTTAGGTGTTCTAAAGTGTGTAAAGTGGGTGCTGCAGTGAGTTGTTTGTTTAAAGTGAGTGTGTGCGTGTGGATGTGTGTGCTGTGTGCATTTGATGGTTGTTGCATAGTGTTTATTGTTCGTTGAGCAGCCTGATGGCCTGGGGATAGAAGCTTCTTCTGAGTCTTTCTGTGCTCGCCTTAAGACTCCGGTATCGCTTGCCTGACCGCAGCAGTTCAAAGAGGCAGTTGTTCGGGTGGCTGGAGTCCTTGATGATTCTCTTAGCCTTCCCCCTGCACCGCTTGTTGTAAATGTTCTGGAGGGTGGGAAGCCCCCCTCCAATTGTGCGTTCGGCTGAACGTGTCACTCTTTGTAGTCTGCTACGGTCTTGTGCAGTGCTATTCCCAAACCAGGAGGTGATGTTGCCAGTCAGGATGCTCTCGATTGTACATGAGTAGAAGTTCCTAAGGATCTTCTGACTGACTTGGAACTTCCTTAGGCGCCTGAGGAAGTAGAGGCGTTGTCGTGCCTTCTTCACAACACTGTCAATGTGTGTGGTCCATGTCAAGTCCTCGGATATGTGGGCTCCGAGGTACTTGAAACTGTTCACTCTCTCAACCGGTGCCCCATCGATGCTGAGGGGGCTGTAGTAGTAGTACTTGACCCCCGACCTCCTGAAGTCCACAATGATCTCTTTTGTTTTGCTGACATTCAGGGAGAGGCAGTTCTCCTGACACCACTGTGACAGATTCTCTACCTCTTCCAGGTAGGCCCTCTCGTCGTTGGCAGAGATCAGGCCCACCACCACTGTGTCATCAGCAAATTTGATGATTGTGTTGTTGTTCCGCTGTGCCACGCAGTCGTGTGTGTACAGGGAGTAGAGGAGGGGGCTCAGAACACAGCCCTGGGGGGCCCCTATGTTGAGCGTGATGGATGAGGAGGTGCAGTTGCCTGCTCTTACCACCTGGGGTCTGCCCGTCAGGAAGTCCAAGACCCACTGGCAGAGGTCATAGTTCAAGCCCAGGTCCCTGAGCTTGGCTATGAGTTTGGAGGGGACTATGGTATTGAATGCTGAGCTGTAGTCAGTGAACAGCATTCTCACATAGTTCCCCTGCCTCTTGTCCAGGTGTGATGCTGCTGTGTGCAGCACATGGGCTATGGCATCCTCCGTGGATCTGTTAGGGCGGTATGCAAATTGCAGGGGGTCCAGGTTGATGGGGAGGGAGGAACAGATGTAGCCCTTCACTAGCTTCTCAAAGCACTTCATGGCTATGGAGGTGAGGGCTACAGGGCGGTAGTCGTTGAGGCAAGCGGGCGTAGATTTTTTGGGTACAGGGATGATGGTGGACTTCTTCAGACAGGTGGAGATGACAGCCTGTTCTAAGGACAGGTTAAAGATGTCAGTGAATACCGGGGCCAGTTGGTCGGCACAGACTTTTAGGACGCGGCCGGGGATGCCGTCCGGTCCTGCTGCCTTCCTGATATTCACCTTTTTAAAGGTCCGCCTCACCTCATGCTCTGTTACCCTGAACACTGAGTCTCCATCAGCAGACCCCCCCCCCCCCCATTGCCGTGGCTTGTAGGCTGGTGTTGTTATTCACAGCCTCAAACCTAGCATAGAAGGTATTGAGATCATTTGCTAAGGAGATGTCACTGTTCAGTTTGAGGGAGGTGCCTTTGTAATCTGTCATTGTTCTCAGGCCCTGCCACATACCTCTAGAGTAAACCTGTTCAAACTGAAGTTCAACTTTATCCCTGTAACACCGTTTTGCCTCTATTACTGCTCTCCTGACGTTGTATCTTGCCGTCTTGTGTTCTTCCATGTTGCCTGTCACCAACCCGGTGTTGTAGGCTGAGGTGCGCACTTTCAGAGCCTCGTAGTACCCTTGAATGAGTGCTCCTGCGAGAGTCTTCAGGGTATTCTTGTTTACCAGAGAGGAGATCCGGTACAAGAATCTAGTTTGTTGGTTGGCTTTTTTTTATTACCTTGGATGCCATTTTGTCACAGGAAAGATTTGCCTCTAGGATGGAACCCAGGTAGGTAATTTCATCTTTCCTTGTCACCCACTGTAACTGAGAAGCCGTCGGTAAAGGACATAGTATGTACTATGTAGTATGTTAAACAGTACTGTATATTTGTATGTCTTGTATGTCATAAATGTCTTGATTAATTGAAAATTGGGGACTGTCGCGTTCTTTAGATTGACCTTGAAGGATAAGGAGAGTGTTTAGCAATCAGGAGATTTATTACAGAGTGAATATTCAATATTACAGAGTATTTACACCAACAGCTGAGAGTGGACACAGGTTCTACTTGGCTCTGGACTCAGCAGGAGTGCGTCCAGCTCCTTCCATCACGATGGCTTTTATAACTTCTGGTTGGTGTTGGAGTGAATGAGGTGGCTCTCACCGATTATACATGGTGACAGTTAAAACAGCCAAGATCTAGAATTACAGTCCGTCTCCTGGTGGTTCAGACGGACAGGCAGGCGTCTGAAGGACAGATCCTGTCATTAGCTCCTCTGGTCAGCCAAAACCGTCGTCTCATCAGTCCTTGGTCTGTGCCTGTGACTCTTAGTAACAGATGCACTGGCCTTCCGGTCACAAATAGATCTTGACCACTACAGTAGCCACAGACCGGCTGAGATGTACACACGCTTGTGATTGATTGACATTTTTATTAACACTAGCACAGCCGACAAGGGGTCAATAAATGTTTGTTTAACCTTTATTTACCCAGGGTAGGTTCGCTGAGCACAGATGCTCTTTTTCAGCTACGCCCTGCTTCACATTCACACAGTTCCATTCATACCTGGGAGCTGCCCAGTACAACCACAGTCTGACACCTGGGAGCTGCCCAGTACAACCACAGTCTGACACCATTGGCCACTGAGCAACTCCACTGGAGCAGTTGGGGGTTAAGTGCCTTGCTCAAGGGCATCGAACCGGCGACCTTCCGGTCACAAACCCACTTCTCTAACCATTAGGCCACCGCTGCCCCCTCCTCGTCACCCCCCTCGTCACTCGGTCGAGCTCCAGCTCTGTCACTCAATGACTTTTCCTAAAAGTACCCAACACCTGCTGTATATTTGTAGATCTGGTATGTCATAAATGTATAGATGTAACAGTACTGTCTATCTGTATGTCATCATGTATGTCATCATGTATGTCATATATGTTATGATGCATTGAAAATGGGGGACCCTGATATAAATTGTGTGTATTGAGCTGTACTGTATTGTACCCATTCTGCAATCTGTTAATAAAATTCCCAATCAATCAATCGGCTAACACGTGTCTGTTGCACTAGTAACACAGAGAGAGAGAGAGAGAGAGAGAGAGAGAAAATGGGAAAAACACCCATTAGAAGTACTGCATGCAGAATTGTGCAAAAACCTACTTAGGGTCCACAGACACACTGCCAACAATGCATGCATGGCAGAACTTGGCCAATACCCCCTAATCATTCAAATTCAAAAGCGAGCCATAAAATTTTACACACACCTCCAATCAAGTGACCCCCACTCCTACCACTACAAAGCCCTTCAGAGCCAAGAGATGAACCCAGATAAGAGTCCCCTCTGCCAGCTAGTCAGAAATCTCTGCCCACAAACGCTTCAGGACAGATACCAAGAAATCTGGCCCGACCAAATAATCTCAAAACAAAAAGAAAATTATATAGAATATTGGAACAAATCAACCAAATTTCAAAGTAAATTAGAATTCTATTTGACCCTAAACAGTGAGTACATGGTGGCAGAATACCTGACTACTGTGAATGAGATAAAATTAAGAAAAACATTGACACGGTACAGATACAGACTGAGTGGACACAGTCTAGCCATAGAAACAGGCCGTCACAGGCAAAACTGGCTGCCCAGAGAGGCCAGGCTGTGTTCACTTTGCCATCAGGGGGACATTGAGACAGAACCTCACTTCCTGCTATACTGTGAGAAATACAAGGACCTAAGAGAAGTCTTCTTTGATAAAATAAACAAAATTGATGCACAGTTTATCCATCTCCCTGATCACCAAAAGCTACTATACATGTGTGGGGAGAAAAGTCAGTGTACAGCATTAGCTGCAAAATATGTAGACGGTTGTCACAAAATAAGAGAACAAGCCCTGTAAATGTATCTGAGTGGCCACACTTGAAAAATGACTACCCGATCGAGTGACTATTTTGTAAATGAATATGTTTCTTGTTGATTGTCCTTACTGTTATTACTAATATTATGATATTTTATTGCTTAATATATATGTTATTGTTTGTATGTTGAACTTGCTTTGGCAATAAGTATGTTAATATTTCATGCCAATAAAGCCTATTTGAATTTGAATTTGAGAGAGAGAGAGAGAGAGAGAGAGAGAGAGAGAGAGAGAGAGAGAGAGAGAGAGAGAGAGAGAGAGAGAGAGAGAGAGAGAGAGATATCGCAATTATGCCACAACAATGTGGAACGCCCTACCCAAAGCTGTAAAGGAATGTGAATCCCTGCCCACATTCAAAACCGCTCTTAAAGAGCACCTACGGGAGGCTGCAATTCGAAACTGGCCACCGTAAATGCCCAAAACCCCCACCACCTCCTAATAGACAGTCTCCTCCCCACCGCATGTATATATTCCCTCCCCGCCGTATGTATATTTCCCTCCCACCCACCCACCCCCTCCTAATGTACAGTCCCCTCCCCATCATTATGTATATACTCTGTCAGGATCTAGGGGTAACAGTACTGTATATTTGAATACCGCCTATGTCACAAATGTATCAGTACTAAATACCTATATGTCCCTATGCCATAAATGTCATGTATGTTGTGTATGTCATAAATGTCTATATGAATTGAAAATGGGGGACCCTGATGGAAACAAGACAAACGTCTTTCTCAGGTCTGCATCCCCTTAACAATTGTATGTATTGAGCCGTACTGTATTGTACCCATTCTGCAATCTGTTAAATAAAGTTTTCATTCATTCATTCATTCATCATCCGCAGTAGTGCAGCTCTTGCGGCTCTGCAGATATCTCCTATTGGTCTGAACACTCCCACCGTGACGTCATTACGTGCGTTTGCGCGGAATGCGCGCCGCTACTGCACTTCCGGATGCCTACGAGCCAGGTAAGTTGCGTTGTGTTGCTCCGCCTGATAAACGCCTAAAAAAGTTGTAATTCGTGTTTTAAACGTGATCTACTTGTTGCTACATGTTCCGTAAAATATTCCACTCATCCTGTGTACATTCTGTCCGGATCCAAGATCACTAACCCACCTTTGTATTAGTTTAGTCTCGGAGAAAGTAGCCTAATGCTAACGAGACCGCCTGTTTGCTAGCTCCTGTATAGCTTGCTACTAGCTGTTGTGTATTACTAGCTGGCGTGCTACTAGCTGTTGTCTATTACTAGCTGGCTTGCTACTAGCTGTTGTCTATTACTAGCTGGCTTGCTACTAGCTGTTGTGTATTACTAGCTGGCTTGCTACTAGCTGTTGTGTATTACTAGCTGGCTTGCTACACAAAAAAGCCATGTGAGCATCAACTTTCCGAATTGAAACGATAAAAAAGCACAGCGTCTCATTTCATAATACGTTTCCGAATGGACGTTTGGATTAAACAAAGTGTATGCAGTGATGCTTTCCCAGCTGAACACAAGCTGCTTAACGTTACACGGGTATGTTATACACGTTAATTAAGCTATGTAACGTTAGAGTGTAGCCCTTTAGCTTTAGCTAACGTTAAGATAGCAGGAGCCATCGGCCAATGTGGAACGCCCTACCCAAAGCTGTAAAGGAATGTGAATCACTACCCACTTTCAAAAACACTCTCAAAAAACACAACAGCCTGGTTCAAATAGTGGTGTGCCACCTGGCAATTTAAAGGGGGAGTTAACAGGGAGCCAAGTAGGGTAATATAGGACTAGTGAGCCTATGTTATGGTTTACTTACTGTTTGGGGAGGGTATGGGGGGGAAAAAGGGTGGGTGGGGGACCTAGTACAAATACATATTATCTTCACGAACTCAATGCATGTGATCTTGTGAACCATGATAGATTGTATGATATAACTGGAGTGACTAATGGTAGGCATATGCACTGCGAACATGTGTGTGTGTGTGTGCAAAAACACACGCACGCGCCCATGTTCAAATGGAATGCTGCAATCTCTATAACAAAACCACAATTAAACCCCTATTAAAGTCGATATTGAAAATGATCCTAGATGACTAGCACTCTGACATTTATGTCCTTCAATGTTAAGGGCATCAATAATCCCATTAAAAGGAAAAAGATTCTCAACTATTTAAAGAATCAAGATTGCGGCATTGCATTTATTCAGGAAAGCCACTTAACTGATGCAGAGCATGTGAAGTTGCAAAGAGATTGGGTTGGGTCAGTATTTTATTCCTCATTTAATTCCAGATCAAGAGGAGTGGCCATACTATGTCACAAACAGTTAAACCTAAAAATACGTTCTCAAGAAAAAGACACTGCAGGTAGATGGATAATCCTCAAATGTGACATAAATCACGAACCTTTTACACTTATTAATCTATATGGTCCCAACAAAGACGATGCACCCTTTTTTAGGAATATTCTATTATCCTCTGCACAAAACTATGGCACATGTATCCTTGGAGGTGACTATAATTTAACACTGAGCACATCAGATAGATCTAATAGCATCCCCCAGCCATTAAGTGCCGCAGCCAAAGTAGTAAGGGATGGTATGTCTGAAATGGGTTTGGTCGATGTTTGGAGAATACTTAACCCACTGGAGAGGGAATACTCATTTCATTCTGCGGTACATGACACTTATTCCAGATTAGACTTGTTTTTAACAACTAAATCACTACTTCACAATGTAATTGAATGTAAATATCTAGCCTCTACAATATCGAATCACTGTCCTTTGAAATTGAAGGTGAAACAATATTTGGACAAACCTAAAACTAAGCGTTGGAGATTCAAGCCATATCTCCTTAACAACCCAGATTTTGTTAACTTCCTAGAAAATCAAATCGATGACTTTTTAATAATTAATGTAAACTCTGCCTCCCCAAGCATAATCTGGGAGACACTGAAAGCTTACCTAAGAGGTCAGATAACGTCTTTTGGAGCTTCTAAACAAAGAAAAAGTAGACAGTATCTAAACACACTAGACAAAGAAATTCATGAACTAGAGAAAAAACACGCAGAATCCAATAGAGCAGAAACTCTGCATATACTAGTAAAAAAGCGGCTTGAATATAGCAACTTAACTACTAGCCAAGTAGAAGCAGACATGGCCAGAACTAAATACCACTACTATGAAAAGGGGGACAAAACCGGCAAGCTACTCAGCTGGCAAATAAGAAAAGAAGAGATGGCAAAAACAATAGACTCAATCAAATCTAAGGATGGTGATGTATTACATAAACCTGAAGAGATAAACCAGCGTTTTGAAATGTTCTACCACAATCTATATACGTCTGAAAACCAAGACTCAACTGCTACAAAATGCGAGGAATTCTTGGGAAACTTACAGATTACTAAGCTTCCTGTAGAAGTGAGAACTACTCTTGAAACAGAAATATCAAAGGAAGAAATCACCAAGGCTATTAACTCATTGCAAACGGGCAAAGCACCCGGTCCCGACGGCCTACCTGCTGAATTTTACAAACTGTTTATAAATAAATTAATCCACCCTTATATGGACATGCTCAAAGACAGTCTCAATAATGGTAAATTACCACCAAGTCTAGAATTAGCAACAATCAATGTACTTCCTAAGCCCTCTAAGGATAAACAACTTTGTGACTCCTATAGGCCCCTGTCAATGTTAAATGTGGATTATAAAATATTTTCTAAAGCACTCGCACTAAGAATGGACCCTGTGATGTCTCTCTTAATCCACGAGGATCAGACGGGTTTTATTCAGCAGCGACAGGGATCTGACAATATCAGAAAACTTTTTCATATCATTGAGCTCTCTAAACAAACGAATGACTCAAGACTTGTAATCTCGATGGATGCTCGAAAAGCTTTTGATACAATAGAATTTGAATATCTTTTTTATACTCTGAAACAGATGAATTTTGGTGCTGTTTTCATTAATTATATTAAGATGCTTTATTGCTCTCCGAAGGCACAAGTGTTGACAAATGGTATACTTTCCAAACCCTTCCAATTGGGACGTGGAGTACGACAGGGCTGCCCACTCTCCGTATATCTGTTCGCCGCAGCCATTGAACCGTTGGCGGTGGCAATACGGAACAACAACAATATATGTGGCATAAAGACTGGAGCAAACGAATCCAAACTCTCACTATATTGTGATAATTTACTAATTTATATTACCCAACCAGATATATCCTTGCCGCAATTACTCAGCATACTAGAGGCATACAGTGCCATATCTGGTTACACGATAAATTATGACAAGAGTGAAATAATGCCACTAAATAGTGTTACCACCCAGAATACCCACCCAATGATTTCCCATTTTAAATGGGCACCAAAAAGCTTCAAATACCTGGGAATCCAAATATCTAACGACCTGAACCAAACATACCAAAATAACTATCTACCTATTATGGAAAAAATCAAAACAGACCTATACAAATGGAAAGATCTACCAATTTCTTTAATTGGACGTGTTAATGTGGTCAAGATGAATGTTCTGCCTAAATTAATTTATTTGTTCCAGTCAATTCCACTCAGCTGTCCACCAAGCTTGTTTACATCACTGAATAAAATCATTTCAATGTTTTTGTGGTCCCAGAAACGGGCTAGGATCAGATTAAAAGCACTACAGGCTCCCCTGAATAAAGGGGGCTTAAACCTCCCCAACTTCAGACTGTACTACCTAGCCTGTCAATCACGTGTTATTTGGTGTTGGCTCAACAGTGAGAGGCTGCCCACACCAGCATGGGTTAAACTGGAAGAGAACATAATCCATCCTACTCCACTACAGGTAATCCCCTATATAGACACGCAAAAAACCCTTAACTCTATCACTAAAAACCAGATTATACATCATACCTTTGCATGTTGGAAAGAAACTATTAAACTAATGGGAAATCAAAATACCTTGTTAATGAGCATGCCCCTGTGGAACAACCCTTGTGTCCCCAAAATTATTAGTGAGGGAATATCTGAAAATTGGAGAACCAAGGGAATCAGCGAAATAAGAGACTTGTATAACCAAAGCATCTTTTCTGATTTTAATTCCCTGAGAGCGAAATATAATTTACCTTCATCCATCTTTTTTAAATACCTACAGATACGGAACTGGGTCAAAAATAACAGTTATAGCTATCCCCATATGTCTGAAACACCAATAGAGAAACTGTTTAACACTACAAAAACATCAAAGGGCCTGATATCTAAAATCTACACACTGATGAACACTGAACAGAAAGATGATAGGATGCTACAACAAAAAGATAAATGGGAAAAAGATATTAAACACAAATATACCATGAAAGAATGGCAGTCATTGCTCCAGAACTCCCAAACAACTTTAACAAATACCAACCATAGGTTAACACAATTTAATATACTACACAGAATTTATTATACACCTCACAGATTATATCAATTTAGCCACGAGACATCACCCAATTGTCTTCGATGTCAACATGCTAAAGGGGACCTAATCCACACGTTCTGGAATTGCCGGAAGTTAAATTATTACTGGAAATTTATATTTGAACAACTTTCAAAAATTATTGGAAAGACGATGACTCCTGACGCACGAATAGCTATTTTGGGTGATATCTCTATGCTGAGTAACTTTGACAACTTTGAAAAGAAATGTATCCTGTTAGGAATGTCTGCTGCAAAAAAATGTATTCTTTGTCATTGGAAATCTGAACCCCCTCCCCCGACTAAACAATGGTGGGCAGAACTCCTATCCTATTGCACACCTGAAAAAATCATGTATAATGTGAAAGGAAAAATAATACACTTTCAGAAGATCTGGGGTCGGGCAATGGATTACATACCAAATATGGGTATAGAACTGGAGAGAGCCAATTGAAGCATAGAGATTGTGGATATTGTCTTTTTATATTCTATATTTGTCTGCCTGTTTTTCTTTTTGTTGTCATGTTTATTATTTTATTCAGGTAGTAGCACAGACAATCATGGTCTTAAAGTAAATCATGCATTCGATAGTTTTTTCTTTTTCTTTTTTTTGTACTAGGAAGGGTCGGGGAAGGGTTAGTAATTGTTTAGTTAGGAAATGTAATTTATATATATTTATAACTTGCATTTTACAACTGTATGTAAATGAAATGTTAAAAGCAAATAAAAGATAATAATAAAAAATAAAAAAAAAAAAAAAAAAAAAAAACTAAGGGAGACTGCAATTCGAAACTGGCCACTGTAAATGTCCGAACACAACCCCCTCCAATGTACAGTAAATTACCAAGTATGGTCTTGTCAATATTCCAATGTACAGTTTTGTTTGTACAGTTGTACAGTGTACCCCACTCCTACCCAACCTTCTACGTCAACTGTATATACTTTTTTTCTGGACTCTTTTTGTATCACAAACAGTACTGTATTTGCAAATCTGGTATGTCATAAATGTATAGATGTAGCAGTACTGTCTATCTGTATGTCATGTATGTCATATATGTTACGATGAATTGAAAATGGGGGACCCTGATGTAAACAAGACGAAAGCCTTTCTCTGGTCTGCATCCCCTTAACAATTGTATGTATTGAGCTGTACTGTACTGTACCCATTCTGCAATCTGTTAATAAAGTTTTCAATCAATCAATCAATCAACAAAGCTGTTTCAACAAATGGATTCACAAAATGGATTATCATTCAAACGTTATTCAAGCCTCCCGTTACCAGTAAGTGCCCCCAAGTGACACTGGCTCAATGACATTGACTGCACTGCACTAGTCCGTACTGGATCTCTGCACACTTCACTTTATATATATATATATGTATTTTATTTATTGATTAATCCCCCACTGCACTGTTTTCGTTTCTTGTCTGTGTTGGTGTTTGTTTACTGTGAAAAAAAGAAAGAATGCATACACTGTATTGCTGCAACAATTACCAATGTGTTTTACACAAATGGCTCAATAAAGGAATCTGAATCTGAATCTGAAGTAGTTACTACTACTCAACCGCAGCAATGTGCGCTATGTGCCTAAACTTTGCTAGTCAAGACTCGACAGTACGCTGGGCTGAGGAAAATAAAATACCTGAAAGACTATTAGTATAGGGAGGTGTAGTGGTTATTTTCTGGTCTACAGGGAGGTGTAGTGGTTACTTCCTGGTCTATAGGGAGGTGTAGTGGTTACTTCCTGGTCTATAGGGGAGGTGTAGTGGTTACTTCCTGGTCTATAGGGAGGTGTAGTGGTTACCTCCTGGTCTATAGGGAGGTGTAGTGGTTACTTCCTGGTCTATAGGGAGGTGTAGTGGTTACTTCCTGGTCTATAGGGAGGTGTAGTGTTGGTTACTTCCTGGTCTATAGGGAGGTGTAGTGGTTACTTCCTGGTCTATAGGGAGGTGTAGTGGTTACTTCCTGGTCTATAGGGAGGTGTAGTGGTTACTTCCTCGTCTATAGGGAGGTGTAGTGGTTACTTCCTGGTCTATAGGGAGGTGTAGTGGTTACTTCCTGGTCTATAGGGAGGTGTAGTGGTTACTTCCTGGTCTATAGGGAGGTGTAGTGGTTACATGATTGCTGTTTCCGGCCGGTCCATCATCTTGAAAACACAATGTATTTGCCCATTGTCCATTTCTAAATCGTCTTGTTTAAAACAAATAAAGCATCAACATTTGCATGGTGTACCTTTCTGTGCGTATTCATCCACAATCTATAGCTCAACATGAAAATATTTGCAATTAATTATAAAAATAAAATCGCTGAATTCTATTTCAACCAAAAATGATTAACAAATAATGTTAGTGATAGAAGGGAACTCATTTTGTGCAAAAATGGAAAGCTTTCCAAATGTTCATGAGGTAGAATTGTTACAATAGCCGATAATCCATTTTCCCAAAGATAAATCCCTATATGGTTGAACCTCGCAGGCGGTCCAAAGTGACGTCAAACTACACCTCCCTATTTAGGAGCAAATTGTTTGCATGATTAAAAACGATGGTCGGCTGGATTCGCCTGTTCGAATCCAGCTCACAGCTCCGGGGTTGTCACCGGCTTGGCTGGCCATTCACACTAATACAATTGGCAGTATTAGAGGGTGGGAGAAGCTGGCGGGGTGGGTCCAGGTCGTTGTAAACAGCGACTCCTACAGTTCGGTCGGGGCGCCTGCTAAGCGCGGATAGGACCTGAGTGGGATAGTGTGATCCTTCCACATGCTACGCCCTCTCAGTGAGAATCCGCGCTGCCAGGTGAAAAGAAGCGGTTGATTGGCTGGACGTGTGTCGGAGGAAGCACGTGGTAGCCTCCACTCTCCCAGACCGACTGTGGGGGGTAAGTGCGCAGCGACCAGGAAGGGGATTTGGAATTGGCATAACGACTAACATTGGGATGGGAGAAAATCGGAGGAAAATGGAGGGGGAAAAAGATATAAAAAAAAAAACGATGGTTCGAACATCCGTTCGAAAAACCCTGGCGAATGTTCGAATCCCAAAAACAGGCTTGGGGACAGCTCTAACTGGAGCTGAGCTGAATGTGTTAAAATAGACATAAACATGTGAAGGATTGGACTTTGCGAGCTAACTGTAATACAATGTTATTTTTTACAATAATTTACATAATATCTTAAGAAATTACTAATGTGTATGGAAACTGACAAAAAAGGTAATGGTAAAGGTAACGCTTAAAATGTATTATTGCAGCGGCAAAAGGCGCAGTGGAAATTTTTGGGTGCACCTAAATTATGAGCTGGTGCACCTAAATGAAAAAGTTAGTCTGGAGCCCTGATTATTCAACAAATGCTTTGTGTGTTTACAGTGTGAAGTCTCTGTGACGGAACTCTACTGGACCAAGGCTTTCTACTCAAAACATCTGGATCAAAACCTTCTTCTTGTGGAAACGGACAGCAGACTGGACACCACAACATCTGTAAGTACAATTATGTTTACTTTGTTTTCCTCTTATTGCTCCTTCCTTGCAGCAGCGGCGCTCGAAAGGAGCCTTGAAGTTGTACAATCCCACCTTAATTGTAAAAAAAGTCAAATGTTTTACATTTATAGTACTTTACCATCTCCATGGTCAACTGCAGCGACGTAATTTTCTTCACAATAAAATATTACATTTCTCCAGATACATTTAGTCATTTAGCTGACGGTTTTATCCAAAGTGACTTACAAGTTCTGTACAACAAGTCATCAGGAAGGGCACAACTCTATCAGCTGAGTAACAATGTTCATCAAAGTGTTGCGTGTTACAGTGTAGGTTAGTTTATTAGGACAAGTGCATGACAGTACGGTTAGTTAGGGTTAGATATATTTTTTTTATTCAGATAATGGTTGAAGAAGTGCGTCTTTAGTCGACGGCGAAAGATTGGACGTGATTCGGCTGTCCTAACTGGGGTGGGTAGTTCATTCCACCATTGTGGGGCAAGGACTGAGAATAGGCGACTTCTCTTTGATGACCCTCCCGGAGCTCGGATAGGAGTAGGTCTGAGGCGGCCAGAAGATGCAGAGCGTCGGGGTCTAAGCTGGTTAGAATAACAACATGCAACTTGACATTTCTGATTGTCATTTATTGTTGAGCCCCCATGTCAGAAAAATACAAAAACTGTAAAAAATAAAACATTAACTATAGCCTACACTTAAATAAAATAATGTATTTGAGATTCTCTTAAAATGTATTTATTTTTTTATTCTTAAACTAATTTAATCTATTGAATAACAGGTTGTTATTCCTCTGACTTCTGTCTCTCACTCACACTCTCTCTCTCACTCACACTCTCTCTCACACACACACACACTCTCTCACTCACACTCTCTCTCACACACACACTCTCTCTCACACACACACACACACACACACACACACACACACACACACACACACACACACACACACACACACACACACACACACACACACACACACACACACACACACACACACACACACACACACACACACACACACACACACACACACACACACACACACACACACACACACACACACACACACACACACACACACACACACACACACACACACACACACACACACACACACACACACACACACACACACACACACACACACACACACACACACACACACACACACACACACACACACACACACACACACACACACACACACACACACACACACACACACACACACACACACACACACACACACACACACACACACACACACACACACACACACACACACACACACACACACACACACACACACACACACACACACACACACACACACACACACACACACACACACACACACACACACACACACACACACACACACACACACACACACACACACACACACACACACACAGAGCGCTCCCTCCCCGGGCCCCTGTCCTTTATGTATTGGCTTGTGTTGCTACACGGACACATTTGTATGTTGCACCACTGTACTTCCTGGCTTACAGTCTTGTAAACAAGCACTCACGTCTCTCATTATATGTGAACTAAAGAGTACAAGGTTTACACAACAGCCCCCACCTGCTGTTTTATTGTATTTGTACCTGTACTATCCGCTGTCAGCTGTTTATCTCTCTTTGTGAGCTTGATTAAATAGCGTTAGCTCACGTTAGCTCCGCGGCTAATTTTAGCTCACCCTGATCTAAATCAATGACTAGGTTCTAAAGCATTCAAGTAGTTTTCACTGCACATAGAAGTAGCCAAACAGCGGGAGCATTTCGGGAGCATATTACCAAAACCCAGGCAATTTCGAGCCCTTAAGGAATCAAATAGAGTCTGCCATGGCTACATGCTAACGTAACGTTATTGCGCAACTGTAGGCAGCGATAAGGGAATCGAAAGTCACAGGAGCCACACGGTTCCAGGCATCGGCCAATTAGGAACCGGTTCCCAATGGGAACCGGTTTTCGATTCCCATCCCTAATCATCACCCTGCCATTATTATTCGCTGAATGACGGGATAAACAAAAAAGCCATGTGAGCATCAACTTTCCGAATTGAAACGATAAAAAAAGCACAGCGTCTCATTTCATAATACGTTTCCGAATGGACGTTTGGATTAAACAAAGTGTATGCAGTGATGCTTTCCCAGCGGAACACAAGCTGCTTAATGTTACACAGGTATGTTATACACGTTAATTAAGGTATGTAACGTTAGAGTGTAGCCCTTTAGCTTTAGCTAACGTTAAGATAGCAGGAGCCATCGGCCAACAAAGCTGTTTCAACAAATGTATTCACAAAATGGATTATCATTCAAACGTTATTCAAGCCTCCTGTTACCAGTAAGTCCGTACGTCTACTACTCAACCACAGCAATGTGCGTTATGTGCCTAAACTTTGCTAGTCAAGACTCGACAGTACGCTGGGTTGAGGCACGGACGGAAGTGGCCATTTTTCAAAATCAAATACCCGAAAGACAATTAGTATAGGGAGGTGTAGTGGTTACATGATTGCTGTTTCCGGCCGGTCCATCATCTTGAAAACACAATGCATTTGCCCATTGTCCATTTCTAAATCGTCTCGTTTAAAGCAAATAAAGCATCAACATTTGCATGGTGTACCTTTCTGTGCGTATTCATCCACAATCTATAGCTCAACATGAAAATATTCGCAATTAATTGTAAAAAAAAAACGCAGCATTTAATTCTAAATTGCCTGGGTTTTGGTAATATGCTCCCGAAATGCTCCCGCTGTTACGGCTACTTCTATGTGCAGTGAAAACTACTTGAATGCTTTAGAACCTAGTCATTGATTTAGTTCAGGGTGAGCTAAAATTAGCCGCGGAGCTAACGTGAGCTAACGCTATTTAATCAAGCTCACAAAGAGAGATAAACAGCTGACAGCGGATAGTACAGGTACAAATACAATAAAACAGCAGGTGGGGGCTGTTGTGTAAACCTTGTACTCTTTAGTTCACATATAATAAGAGACAGAGTGTTTGTTTACAAGTCTGTACACTGTAAGCCAGGAAGTACCGTGGTGGTGCAACATACAAATGTGTCCGTGTAGCAACACAAGCCAATACCTTATAGGACAGGGGCCCGGGGAGGGAGCTCTGTGTGTGTGTGTGTGTGTGTGTGTGTGTGTGTGTGTGTGTGTGTGTGTGTGTGAGAGACAGAAGTCAGAGGAATAACGACCTGTTATTCAATAGATTAAATTAGTTTAAGAATACAAAAATAAATACATTTTAAGAGAATCTCAAATACATTATTTTATTTAAGTGTAGGCTATAGTTAATGTTTTATTTTTTACAGTTTTTGTATTTTTCTGACATGGGGGCTCAACAATAAATGACAATCAGAAATGTCAAGTTGCATGTTGTTATTCTAACCAGCTTAGACCCCTACGCTCTGCATCTTCTGGCCGCCTCAGACCTACTCCTATTCCAACCTGCGGGAGGGTCATCAAAGAGAAGTTGCCTATTCTCAGTCCTTGCCCCACAATGGTGGAATGAACTACCCACCCCAGTTAGGACAGCCGTAACCCGTCGACTAAAGACGCACTTCATAAACCATTATCTGAAATAATAAAAAATAAAAGAAATTAAATAAAAATATCTAACCCTAACTAACCATACTGTCATGCACTTGTCCTAATAAACTAACCTACACTGTAACACGCAACACTTTGATGAACATTGTTGCTCAGCTGATAGAGTTGTGCCCTTCCTGATGGCTTGTCGTACAGAACTTGTAAGTCGCTTTGGATAAAAGCGTCAGCTAAATGTAAATGTAGTTCTGTTGCATTTCCAATTTATTTATGTAAATTATAAATTGATCAGGTATCGATAAGGGTATCGATAAAGAATCGAATCGATAAGCAGAATCGATAATGGAATCGTATCGATAAAATCCTATCAATTCCCATCCCTATATATGGGTGGACCTCGCAGGCGGTCCAAAGTGACGTCAGACTACACCTCCCTATTTAGGAGCAAATTGTTTGCATGATTAAAAACGATGGTTCGAACATCCGTTCGAAAAACCCTTGCGAATGTTCGAATCCCAAAAACAGGCTTGGGGACAGCTCTAACTGGAGCTGAGCTGAATGTGTTAAAATAGACATACAAATTTGAAGGATTGGACTTTGCGAGCTAACTGTAATACAATGTTATTTTTTACAATAATTTACATAACATCTTACGAAAATGTGTATGGAAACTGACAAAAAAGGTAATGGTAAAGGTAACGCTTAAAATGTATTATTGCAACGGCAAAAGGCGCAGTGGAAATCTTTGGGTGCACCTAAATTATGAGCTGGTGCACCTAAATGAAAAAGTTAGGCGCACTGGTGCAACCAATGTAAAAAGTTAGTCTGGAGCCCTGATTATTCAACAAATGCTTTGTGTGTTTACAGTGTGAAGTCTCTGTGATGGAACTCTACTGGACCAAGGCTTTCTACTCGAAACATCTGGATCAAAACCTTCTTCTTGTGGAAACAGACCGCAGACTGGACACCACAACATCTGTAAGTACAATTATGTTTACTTTGTTTTCCTCTTATTGATACTTCCTTGCAGCAGTGGTGCTCGAAAGGAGCCTTGAAGTTGTACAATCCCACCTTAACTCTTTCAGTGCCACTCACAAGATTTCGTGTTTTTTTTATAGGTGGTTGAAAGCCACTCACGAGATTTCTCGGATTTTTTTTTTTTTTTAGCGATCTGAAAAATTATTGCATCACGCGAGCCTACCCGAGTATAGCCGAGCGGCGCCGGCGATCACTGTGGAAAAAAGCGCCCCCTGTCGTCTCCCAGATGATATACCGTAATTCCTCTAATAGTAACCCCGGCTTGTATTTGTTTCAACTGTAGCGGATACCAGGCTTGTATTAGGAGGAGGCATGTATAAGAGAGAGGCCTATATATATTCAAACCGATCATAATGAATAAATCAACATTTTGTGTCAGTTTGAACCCAGTAAAATGTACTGGGTTTATTTATTGAAACCAAGTACTGTATGAAATACGGTAGTAAACAGTGCAATTACAGGTGGTCAAAAAAAGTTAAATAAAGTAAAATAGTGCAATCACAATACTGGTATAATAATAATAATAATAACTTCGTTTTATACAATTCTGAGGTAGGCTTACTCTCTTGGTAAACATTAACACCATACCATTATATGGTATTTACGGCACAGCCAGGCCAGCATATAACAACAATAACAAAATATACCCGGCTTGTATTAGGAGGCCGGCTTATAATTGCTTAGCTCAACAGCGCACCCGGTCATTAATAGAGACCCGGTTTTTAATTGAATACCGGTTACTATTAGAGGAATTACGGTAAGTGATTTTGGAATGGACTCAATGAAAATGAATGGGGAAAAAAATCCGGTACTCCACATTTTCCAGTTCACTGATCCAGCCGGGGTTACCACAGTTCATTCTGGAACCTCAGATCCCCGCTGATCATGGAGTTCTACAGTATCGCGTTTGATCCATACACGTATCGATTTTTTCAAATGGTGATCAGGAATTGGAATATACCAGTTGGATACCATCTGATGTCAGGTAAGGACTCTATGTTATCAGTGTTAGGATAATCAGAGTAAGTTTGATGAAGATATAGGCTGTTTTGTGAAATATCTTCTTTCGGTTTCACTGTAAAAGTCCGAGAGGAAATCAACGAGGCGATTATCCGTGCGCGGCCGTAATGTGCTTGCGTGCACGTATAATATTGATCATCTAGCGTTTATTTGAAAACGATTCATAAAAAGGCAGACGAATATCAACGTTGTGGAATATTCCACTAAAAGACGATTTTCATAGAATGCTCCAGAATGGGCTGTTTTTTATATCAAAACGGGGGCTTTTCTAACTGCTCTGAAACGGAAACGACGCGATAAAAAAAAACAATCTGCCTTGACAGCACTGACTGGAAAATAGTCTTTGATAATGCGATGGGCAGATTAGACACATAGCCATAATTTAAAACATAGATTAGGCGATATTAACGTTAACATTGGCGCCGATGGTGGCATTCAGCCGGTAAAAAGGAAAACCAGGCATGGCGCTCAAAGTGTAAAAAATGCCAAATGTTTTACATTTATAGTACTTTACCATCTCCATGGTCAACTGCAGCGACGTAATTTTCTTCACAATAAAAGATTACATTTCTCCAGATACATTTACATTTAGTCATTTAGCTGACGCTTTTATCCAAAGCGACTTACAAGTTCTGTACGACAAGTCATCAGGAAGGGCACAACTCTATCAGCTGAGTAACAATGTTCATCAAAGTGTTGCGTGTTACAGTGTAGGTTAGTTTATTAGTAAAAAAAATTTAATAAAAAAAATTAAGAACATAATCGCCATTGCTTTATTATTCTTTTATATAACTATATTAGATATTACTGCACATGGCTACTTTTTGATCAATTAATACTAGGGATGTCCGATATTATCGGCCGACCGATATTATCGGCCGATATCGGCAGTAAAATGTGATATCGGAAAATATCGGTATCGGTAAAAAAAAATAAAAAAAAACAATAATTTTTTTTTTTTTTTTTTTTACCCTTTATTTACCCAGGCAAGCAAGTAAGAACCAATTCTTATTTTATTTATTGTCAAAAGTATGCATGTTGGTTTAATTCAACAACAAGAGATATGTAATGTTAAATTTTACTTTTTTAATTATCATATTTTGCACAGATAATGCTTACATTTAGAAAGCCTTTTGAATGCATCCAGTGAAATTATTAGTTACCTGAAATTATTCCGTTTTTTTGGGGGGAAACCCTGCATATATCGGTATCGGTTGATATCGGTATCGGTATCAAAATTAAGAGTTGGACAATATCGGAATATCGGTATCGGTAAAAAAGCCAATATCGAGCATCCCTAATTAATACAAGCAGTCAGATAAATTAACTATTTTGGGACTTTCTATTTTATTTAGAAAGTACTTGAATCAGAATGTCCCACCCAATACCCAGCTGTTAAGAAAAACGGTTCAATACTCCATTTTATTAGTAGAGGCTGTGACACTATTTCACCCTATCCTCTGTCATCCTTCCTCTAGCTGCTAGGGTGAAGGGACTTTGGGCTTGGCTGAGACCGGTGGTGGTAGAGGGAGGAGGGGTGGGCTGGGACATGGTGGCTGCAGCCTCAGCCTGACGATCTATAAAAAGTTGTCATCTTTCAAATATATTTGTAGCTAAACAATTAGCTAAGCAATTATATTTTATTTATTAGCCTATTCGTAATAATTTGTTATTAGCCTAGGTAACTCCATATCTTGGCTTACATGCAGTGGACGTGGATGCAGATGGAACACTGCGAGCAAAGCAGTCAAAAACGGTGCATTTCTGCACAATAATATTATGTTTTGCCAACAGATGTTTTGATAAATTGCTCGTATTGCCACCCTTACTGGCAAATGTTTTGTTGCACTTGTGGCAACGTGCGTTGTCGGCATCTACTCTCGTAAAGTATACCCATTCTTTCGAGCGCTTCGCTCTCTCTGCCATGACGAGCGCATGCAGAGCTGTCTGTGTGCAGCGCGCTTCAGCAGCACGGCGCCACGGACAGGCACCTCCCTTAAGTACCCGTATGTGTGAGTGTGAGAAGCTCGCGACGAGTGTGTGTAATAATGGCTCGCTGCGCCTCGCTTCTCGTGCAGAGAGAGGAGAGATAGTTTGCAACGTTTAAATTCCTCGGAGAGAAAAAAATCGTAATAATAATAATTTCTAGAGTATCTATAGCAGTACCGATAACGTCGGAGCTTTATCAATACTCTGTTTTTTTCTAATTTAGTACCGGTTCCCGTTTAGAACCGGGGTCCGGGGGGCATCCCTATACAGTGGGTGACAATATTGTCACAAGGAAAGATGAAATTACCTACATGGGTTCCATCCTAGAGGCAAATCTTTCCTGTGACAAAATGGCAACCAACAAACACGATTTTTGTACAGGATCTCCTCTCTGGTAGGCCTGCCGCGATAAGCAATAAATCGATTAATTGCCACGATAATTAAAATGAATGCAATGATTTTGACGGGCGCGATTAATTGCTATTTGCGCGTTTGTTTTAATGAGGCGGAACCAGTGCCCCTTGTCAGTCACTGTCCGTGTTGGGAGGCGGGCCGCTGGCTTTACTACAGAGCACAGCACAGGAGCTCCGTGGGGCTAACGTTACCCCTCATTGTGTCTATTCTACTAGCATTAACGTTACTCATACAAACAATCAATAGCGAGTTATATTGATCACGCTATGTACGATAGCCATGCTAAAACGCTAGCACAACATTAGCACCTAACCTAACAACAAGCCTTAACAAGTCAGCGATCTTTTTGCAAGACTAAACTCTCCGCTCGGTGGCAAATTGTGTTGATGTCGGTTTTGTTTAATCAATAAATGAGGCAGAATACACAGTGACTGTATCCTTTGTTTATTGCACTTGTGCCTGCTGCAAACATAATGATTATGAAATCCTATGCGAGACATTAAAGATGGCGGCTTTCTGTTTTCGTTCAGACTCTCCAACGAGTGACGCGTCTCTATTCTGACCAATCAGTGGTCTGCAGTGTTTCACGTGACTTTTCTGGTACCACTTCTACTCGCTTGGAACCACGACAGAGCAGGGACTAAAAAAGTACCCAAAAAGTACCTGATAATCACAACAATACTTCCGGTCCGGTCGGTGGGCTTCAAAATAAAAGTCTAAAACACCGGAAAAGACTGAGCGGTGGGCTTCAAAATAAAAGTTTTGGGAAATAAATTTCCCCAAAAAAAAAAATTCTCTAACCGGTCGCAATAATATCGCTTATCGCGATATTTTCGGGGGCAATTAATCGCCCAGCAAAATGTGTTATCGTGGCAGGCCTACTCTCTGGTAAATAAGAATGCCTTGAAGACTAACATGAGCACTCATTCAAGGTTTCTATGACTATGCTTGCACGTCCTCATGGTACCAAAGCACCTCAAAGGCCCTAAAAACAAGGCTCCAAACATCACAAAACAAACTGGTCAGGCTACTGCTTGGCCTTACTCCTAAAAACCCACCTTACCCCTGCCCATTTTGACAATCTAGGATGGCTTAGAGTAGACGACAGAGTACAGCAACTTGCACATCGGCCTGGTCTTCAAGATACACTACACCACAAAGATACCCATGTACATTTTTACATTTAGTCATTTAGCTGATGCTTTTATCCAAAGGGACTTACAAGTGTTGTACTACAAGACAGCAGGAAGGGTACAACTCTTATCAGCTGAGTAACAAGCTTAGTGAAGTTCATGACCACAACACCAGAGGGAGTTCCACAAATCACGTCCAACCCAGATTCGACTCAAACAATGGACTAAACGCGTTTCGCAACTAGGCCACCACAATAATGTGGAACACCCTACCTACAGCCGTAAAATAATGTGAATCCCTACCCTCCTTCAAAACCGCTCTCAAAGAGCACCTACGGGTGGCTGCAATTAGAAACGGGCCCTGGTAAATGCAAAAAAAAAAAAACTCCCCCACCCAACCAATGTTCCCTCCTAAGGTGCGCCTGTGCGCGCACATGTCCAAATGCGCAAATGAAATCTGTTGCGCACAGAAACGTTTGTGTAAAAAAAAATAAAAGATGTTTCTTAAAAAACAGCAGTCAGCTTGGATGCACATACATCACGGTTTTCTCTCCTACAGCTTCTCTCCTTGTTGACAAACGCGCACACACGCTGCTGGGGCATTGCCCCCCTCCCCTCCCGGACGCCTGAATACTTTAGACCAGTGGTTCTCAAACTTCTTACACCAAGTACCACCTGAGAACATAGCTGGCTCTCCAAGTACCACCATATGACCGGCGTTAAAATACAGTCTATTCAGCTATGCGCAGTTCACGCAGGAGGCAAATGTATTCCTAATACCATTATTTATTGTTAACTTTTGTCAGACACAGCCACAATGTACAAAGGGATAGCACTAGAACTAGCAAACGCTTCCACACAACTCATACAATGCAAGGGGCATTGAGAACATAATAACTAACATTCTCACATAGCAAGTGAGAAAATTAAGAACAACTGTATTTCAGCAAATGTACTTAATTCTCTCTCTCTCTCTATCTCTCTCTCTCTCTCTGTCTCTCTCTCTCTCTCTCTCTCTCTCTCACACAGCAAGCGATTGTCCATCATTCTCTCTCTCACTCACACACACACACACACACACACACACAATTATTTTGTTACAAAAACTTAATTTCCTGCATTCTGGTGCAGATTTTCACAAATTATTGTAAAAAAGAAAAGAAAACACATATTTAATACATTTTTTAATGTTTACCCTTTAAATGCCAGTTTGTGTGATGGCATCACAAATTATTGTTAAAAAAACACACAAAAAGTAAAATATTTTCAATATATCAAATGCAAAGTACATTTTTCCGGGGGGAGATTATTACAGGCTAGGCATGTGTCAATGATTAGCAGCAACACAGATTTTGATGGATTTTTTGTAATGTCAGATTTTTTATCTGACATTACAAAAAAATCTAAAAATAAATGGTTATGATCAGGGCTGAAGTTGAATTAAAGATTTATGACTGTTTAGACTGCATTACTCTCTGTCACTCTCTGCGCACTGCGTCATGGGAAACGTATGTGCTTCAAAATAAAAGTCCAGCTAAATCTGCAAGCACTCTACGGACCTTTTAAGGCCATGATGCTCAAAGCCCACCTTTTCGCCATAAACAATCCATGAATTATCGTGGATTATCTTATTCCACTGGCAGATAATTTGGCTTATTATTATTCTTGATTGTGGTCAATTTAATCCTGTTTTAAGAAAATGTTAATCTTGTTTTTAAAACAAGATTACATTGACCAAAATCAGAAAAAAAGCAAAATTATTGTACCAAATACAAGATATTTTCACTTGATAAGATACAATTTGTTTGCAGTGTAGTTGTAATCAGGGTAAAAGTCAAGATTAATGACATGCCTCAACACTTAAATGTACACTATTTGTATTGAACATAGATATTGTTAGCCTCATAGGATAACTGCCTAAGTAATTTTTCAAGACTTTCGGAAAAGAAGAAAAAACTAATTTTCACACAAGTCACACGAGTGAGTTAGGCAGAAAGAAATGTTTAAAATAACAAGGTTTTGATTGGCTGAGGACGCAGCCACTAAGCCAGGGTGGTGCAGCAGTGTGAGGAGAGTAGAGTTAGGCAAAAATATCAATTTGGCCAAAAAATTACTTAGGCAGTTTAAATAGAAAACATAGACATAGATACATAGAACATACTAACTGTCTAATATACACAAATCATAACACTACAACAGCACTTTACACCTAAGAACTCTCAGTGGCATAGGCTACATTCTGCCTTAGAGCATTTAATTTTCCTGGGCTTTTGAAACAAAAGCTCCAGGGCTCTTTGGTAGGGAATTCACTGGTAGGGGGCCCATTGATGCTGAGACGCATACAAGCGGCCAGATTGTCTCCCTGTAGCCTGTTCTTCCGGTCAGTTTTCACCTGTAAATACAGAATTAATCACTAGACAATAAGTGGGGTGAGATTTGTGGCAAGTCAAATAACAAATCTGATTACAAATGACTAGGGCTGACCATGACTAGTCGAATAGTCGACTAATCAATCGAAAGGAGCCATAGTCGACTGCCAACCTCTGCACAATATATATATATATATATATATATATATATATATATATATTTTTTTTTTCACTCTTTCCAAAAGCAAAGAGGCCTATAAGCGTGGCTAACGCTAATGGCGCACATACCAGCGATGCTAACTGCCTAAGAAAACGGGCACAGAGGCACTGAAAGAGGATTTCACCTGTCTAATGAACACACAGACAAATATCAAGATGTATCCATCTGGTGGACCAATTGCATGCTTTCGCAGAGGACAAGAAGCCTTCAGTCGAGTCCTTCAGACATTAACACATTGGGCGCCAATAATGTCGTACAACGTGTTTCAAGGTCATGCTAATTGTGCCATTCCACGGCGTACGACGTTATTGAGATCATATTTCATTTTTTCCGCCATGGTATTCATAATTCCCTCACCCAGCCTCGGCTGATACAGTGGGAACCTGCACAACTCTGCAACGCTTCAATACTGCCGCCTGGTGGATGATCGGGCGAGTTACAACCGGAAATGGATCTCTGGTGATCTCCGTGCATCTGGGAAATGCGTCCGGCACTCCCATATTGTTGCGGTACTCTAGACACACATCCGTGTATATGGATCGCTGCCATAACTTAATAATCGATATGATTTGGGCGTTTATTATTATTATACAAACCGGAAATGGATCTAGTCGATCCAGGTCAAATAAGTGGGATCTTTTTCCTCCAGTCTCATCGGCAAACGGTAAGAGGACAGTAACGTTACTTTCAGCGTGTTTCATAACATTTAGGATCATGTACAGTTGAAATTTTTAATATAGCGTGTGTTACAAAGGGTCAGATTAAACCGAATATATATATTTATTGCCTGAGATCCCATGTATAATATTTGTATATCTTTGATATCCCTTGTATATTCTTTGTACATATACACGGAATATCCCTTTACCTGGTACAGGACAGACCATAATATTCGTTCTCCTATTGGAAGCGATCCCCTAGGCGCCACGGCCATACCCCCCAATGCCGAGTTCAAAGCCACCGCCAAGGCTTGTCTCAACATGCCCAGTTTTGCGCAGGAATACGCGACAGAAATGAGGTTGGCACTAGATTATTCACCGTACGTCATCACGAGTCAACGACCAAGTGAAGTGAGCAACCTTGCGTCTAAATAGAGCAATTATAACCGCGTGCGAATAGGATAGTAAAAGTGTCAGAGCTTAGTGTAATAACGTCAAGTTCGACCTAGTTAATGTGAAGTACCGCGCACCGGAGAATATACACCGGTGAATGCAGAGCCTTTTCCGGCTGGATTATTATATTGCTTTGGTACCGTGGCTGCTGGATCAGAGAACCGTTCTACCCCGCTGCTGTGTGGGATTTACCCGTGAGGAGCATCACTCGAGCCCGTCTCTAGGAGAGGCTGGCTGGCTTTCACCTATGCTGTCGCGCATACTTGGATTATAGCTGCTGCTTTCGTCTGCCGATCAAGCGCAATTCATAATTATCATTCTGTAACCTACCGTTGCTATAATAATAAATATTCTTCTAAACAGTATTTCTTGTGAAGCCGTGTTATTGTGGGAGTGTTCATCACATATACCTGTGTACTGTATGGCCAGTAGTAATGTACATAACGCAGTAGTGGTTTAATGATACCATACTTATTCAATACAGTCAGGGAATTGTACCCCTCAGTTACAGCGTGTATCGGCAACAAACGGCAGTTGATAATCTATATATGCGGTTATGCCTATAACTCACGTTCTAGGAATTACTGCAGAAAACGATAAAAACATATTTATATTCTAGACGGTATTTTCGTATGAATCTATGAATGAAAAAGTATAACGTTCCTACATCCTGAACGATAGATAATCGATGTTGAATGGGCCATAGTAATGTCAATTTAGCAATACAATTTTAAAAGTTATAGCCCTGCAAAGAAGGTGAACATCTCCATAGGCTTAGAGTGGTGGCAGAGAGTGGTATGAGACGGGCAAACTCTTTGGCAGTTAATGTGTTAAGCACACTCCACAGCCCAAATGGAATGATGATAAAAACTTTTTTTAAAGAACAATTATTTTTTCAGTGTATATATGTGCGCGTGTGTATGTATATTTGTATGTATATATTGATATGTGGGACTTTGGACCTCAGGAAGACTAGCTGGTGCCATTGGCATCAGCTAATGGCGATCTTTTCTAATAAACAAATAAAAATGTGACTGTTCTCTCAGTTTCAGAAAAGGACACAGACTGGTTTGTAATCCAAGGTTATGAGGAGCTTGGAGAGAAGAGTGGAGCTAAACTACAGACAAGACTCTTGGAAATCCCGCTCAAAAGATTGTCAGCGGTAAGATGGGGAAGAAATATTACATTGGGAGTTGTTTTGCATAATCCATTTGCAGATTTTATATATAAACTTTTACATGATAAAAATATAGATATACTGTATTAAAAAAATGTATAATAATAATTGCTTGCCTAGATTCGTTCTTGGCTGGGTCTTGCTTAACTAAAAAAAAAAAAAAAAACTAACCCTAACTAACCGTACTGTCATGCACTTGTCCTAATAAACTAACCTACACTGTAGCACTCAACACTTTGATGAACATTGTTGCTCAGCTGATAGAGTTGTGCCCTTCCTGATGGCTTGTCGTACAGAACTTGTAAGTCGCTTTGGATAAAAGCGTCAGCTAAATGACTAAATGTAAATGTAAATGTAGGCTTGCCTAGTCTTGTTCTTGGCTGGGTCTTGCTTAACTAGGCTTGCCTATTCTTGTTCTTGGCTGTATCTTGCTTAATTAGGCTTGCCATGTCTCATTCTTGGCTGTGTCTTGCTTAACTAGGCTTGCCTAGTCTTGTTCTTGGCTGGGTCTTGCTTAACACTTTGAGTGCCACTCACGAGATTTCTCGGGTTTTTAATAGTGACGTAGAATGCCACTCACAAGATTTCTCGGATATTTTTTTTTTTTTTGCGGTCTGAAAAATTATTGCATCACCCGAGCCTACCCGAGTATAGCCGAGGGGCGCCGGCGATCACTGTGGAAAAAAGCACCCCCTGTCGTCTCCCAGATGACATAAGTGATTTTGGAATGGACTCAATGAAAATGAATGGGGAAAAAAATCCGGTACTCCACATTTTCCAGTTCACTGATCCAGCCGGGGTTACCAGAGTTCATTCTGGAGCCTCAGAGCCCCGCGGATCATGGAGTTCTACTGTATCGCGTTGGATCCATACACGTATTGATTTTTTCGAATGGTGATCAGGAATTGGAATATACCAGTTGGATACCATCTGATGTCAGGTAAGGACTCTATGTTATCAGTGGTAGGATAATCAGAGTACGTTTGATGAAGTTATAAGCTGTTTTGTGAAATGTCTTCTTTCGGTTTCACTGTAAAAGTCCGTGAGGAAATCAACGGAGCGATTATCAGTGCGCGGCCGTAATGTGCTTGCGTGCACGTATAATATTGATCATCTAGCGTTTATTTGAAAACTATTCATAAAAAGGCCGACGAATATCAACGTTGTGGAATATTCCACTAAAAGACGATTTTCATAGAATGCTCCAGAATGAGCTGTTTTTTATATCAAAACGGGGGCTTTTCTAACTGCTCTGAAACGGAAACGACGCGATAAAAAAACAATCTGCCTTCACAGCACTGACTGGAAAATAGTCTTTGATAATGCGATGGGCAGATTAGACACATAGCCATAATTTAAAACATAGATTAGGCGATATTAACGTTAACATTGGCGCCGATGGTGGCATTCAAGCGGTAAAACGAAAAACCAGGCGTGGCGCTCAAAGTGTTAACTAGGCTTGCCATGTCTTGTTCCTGGCTGAGTTGGGCTTGACTGGGTGTTTGTCTGTAGCCTACTGTCTCTTAGCGAGAGAGAGAGAGGTGTGGAGAGAGAGACACTCTAACCAAACACACTCAGTTTAGTTTGCGCAGCAGACTTTGATAGTCGGATGTACAATGTACCCTTGTTGTGTACCTTTTCTAACAAATCTCAGACCAAAACCCTGCTCAGACTAGTGTGAGTAAAACCCTGCTCAGAGAGATTGGTGTTGGATTATTCCTGATTCTTGGACGATTAGTCGGTTAGCTAAGATACATCCAAATAAATCAAGCAAATCAATAACAATTTTAGATTGTGGTTGAGGCATCATCTAGCCATAATATCTGTTCTAGTGAGTGTAAACACTTCTACTTTTAACAATACAAGTCATGGTTCTGAAGTGGTGTTTTGACTTTTGTGTCCGAGAGAATTAGAAAATCAGAGCGGTTTTAACTTTAAAGCCCAACGGTCAAATATGGGTCGGATAAGAGTGTTACTTTATCTCTTTCTAATGTGTGTGTTAAATGGTGCATTTATATAGCGATTTTATCCAAAGCGCTTTGCGATTTTGTTCCTCACATTCACCCATTCACACACCAACGGTGCAAGGTGCCAACCTGCTCATTGGGAGCAATTAGGGGTTACGTTTTCTTGCTCAAGGACACTTTGACATGCTCCCCGGGAGGAGTGGGAATCGAACCGGGAACCTTCCGATTACCAAGCGACCACTTTACCTCCTGAGCCACTGTCACCTCATGTTAGAAGTTGAGTTGGAATTCAGAATCAATACTATTGCATGCAATTCACGGTCATGGCCTCAAACTATGAATGAATTATCATTGTATTTATATAGTGCTTTTCTAGACACTCCTAGCACTTTACAGTGTAGGATGTAAATTGCCTCCTTCACCACTGGGTAGCACCCAACCTTGGGCTACAGGCTCAATGGCTGCAAGACACTGGCACCAGGCACACATCACACTACACAATGGCTGAAAGGCTCAGGAAACGGGGATTGATACCAGCCAATTAAGGAGAAGTGATGATGGGGTGGCCTTGATGTCAGACCAGGTGGGTTTGCGTTGCCTGAGACAAATACAGTGGAGCGGGCACGTTGCTTGGACCGAACATCACAGTTAATCCAGGGTTTTTTGTTTGGGTATGTCCTGGGTATATCAGCGGCACGGTGGTGTAGTGGTTAACACTGTCGCCTCACAGCAAGAAGGTCCAGGGTTCGATTCCCGCTTCCCAAAGCAGTCCTGAAGCACCAGTTCAGTTTCTTCATTCCACACTTTTTACAGTTTTATTTACTGGGGGGGCTTGCTTGAGGTCTGTACGCTGGATAGAGAGAGGCTGAGATGGGATTGCTGAGATGCATTTAAGCTTAAGATTGACTTGTATTGATTAATCAATCAATATATTAAAATATTGGCTGCCTGGCTGGTCGTTTTTTTAAATCTACCAGCCACCTTGGCTGGTAAGCCAAAAAGTTTATTTTGTTCCCTGAGTCCACGGCAATCCAGCGAGCCAGTGAGTTAGTTAATTTGTTACAATTCAAGTTCAAGTTTCTTTAATAGTTGTCATACAGAAATACAGAATACTTTTATACAAAATGCTTCTTTCTGTTACGCTCCAGAGACTGCTAGACAAGATAAGTATGAAATAAAATAGTATAGCGTGTAAAAATAGAAGTCACGTATGTAGACACAGTGTTCAGTATATACATATGTACAATTCGTTCGATGCAGAATAGAAGTAACTGAGTTACCATACAATATACTATATAGTGCAAAGCAGTATTTAGGTGTTCTAAAGTGTGGAGAGTGGGTGCTGCAGTGTGTTGTTTGTTTAAAGTGAGTGTGCGTGTGGATGTGTGTGTTGCGAGTGCATTTGATGGTTGTTGCATAGTGTTATTGTTCGTTGAGCAACCTGATGGCCTGGGGATAGAAGCTTCTTCTGAGTCTTTCTGTGCTTGCCATGAGACTCCGGTATCGCTTGCCTGACCGCAGCAGTTCAAAGAGGCAGTTGTTTGGGTGGCTGAAGTCCTTGATAATTAGCTTAGCCTTACCCCTGCACCGCTTGTTGTAAATGTTCTGGAGAGTGGGAAGCCCCCCTCCAATTGTGCGTTCGGCTGAACGTGCCACTCTCTGTAGTCTGCTACGGTCTTGTGCGGTGCTATTCCCAAACCAGGAGGTGATATTGCCAGTCAGGATGCTCTCTATTGTACATGAGTAGAAGTTCTTAAGGATATTCTGACTGACTTGGAACTTCCTTAGGCGCCTGAGGAAGTAGAGGCGTTGTCGTGCCTTCTTCACAACACTGTCAATGTGTGTGGTCCATGTCAAGTCCTCGGATATGTGGGCTCCGAGGTACTTAAAACTGTTCACTCTCTCAACCGGTGCCCCGTCGATGCTGAGGGCGCTGTAGTCCCTGACCCCCGACCTCCTAAAGTCCACAATCATCTCCTTTGTTTTGCTGACGTTCAGGGAGAGGCTGTTCTCCTGGCACCATCCCGCCAGGACCTTGACCTCTTCCAGGTAGGCCCTCTCGTCGTTTGCAGAGATCAGGCCCACTACTACTGTGTCGTCAGCAAATTTGATGATTGTGTTGTTTTTCCGCTGAGCCACACAGTCATGTGTGTACAGGGAGTAGAGGAGGTGACTCGGAACACAGCCCTGGGGGGCCCCTATGTTGAGGGTGATGGATGAGGAGGTGCAGTTGCCTGCTCTCACCACCTGGGGTCTGCCCGTCAGGAAGTCCAAGACCCACTGGCAGAGGTCATAGTTCAAGCCCAGGTCCCTGAGCTTGGCTATGAGTTTGGAGGGGACTATGGTATTGAATGCTGAGCTGTAGTCGATGAATAGCATTCTCGCATAGTTCCCCTGCCTCTTGTCCAGGTGTGATGCTGCTGTGTGCAGCACATGGGCTATGGCGTCCTCCGTGGACCTGTTGGGACGGTATGCAAATTGCAGGGGGTCCAGGTTGATGGGGAGGGAGGAGCAGATGTAGCCCTTTACTAGCTTCTCAAAGCACTTCATGGCTATGGAGGTGAGAGCTACAGGGCGGTAGTCATTGAGGCAAGCAGGCTTGGATTTTTTAGGTACAGGGATGATAGTCGACTTCTTCAGGCAGGTGGGGATGACAGCCTGTTCTAAGGACAGGTTAAATATGTCAGTGAATACCGGGGCCAGCTGATAGGTCTATCTTAGCTGTAAAGACATACATTGTCAATGAATTGGTCAAAGACGGACCACTAAAGACTACTATGACAGACAGATATGGCCAAATCAACAGAAAAAGGTCTTTCCTCCTTTACCTTTCCTTTCAGCCATAGGCTACAACAGGATTAACAAGCAGACAGGTTAAATATGTCAGTGAATACCGGGGCCAGCTGATAGGTCTATCTTAGCTGTAAAGACATACATTGTCAATGAATTGGTCAAAGACGGACCACTAAAGACTACTATGACAGACAGATATGGCCAAATCAACAGAAAAAGGTCTTTCCTCCTTTACCTTTCCTTTCAGCCATAGGCTACAACAGGATTAACAAGCAGCATCAAGGCTGCAATGCCAACAGTTGTCTTGGTGCTGGGCAGACTGAAAGGTTATAGGGTGGCAATATGCTGGATTGCTGGATACTGTAAGACTTGAAAGAAACAGACACAACAGAAAAAGGTCTTTCCTCCTTTACCTTTCCTTTCAGCCATAGGCTACAACAGGATTAACAAGCAGCATCAAGGCTGCAATGCCAACAGTTGTCTTGTTGCTGGGCAGACTGAAAGGTTATAGGGTGGCAATATGCTGGATTGCTGGATACTGTAAGACTTGAAAGAAACAGACAAAAAGTGATCTTCAAAAAGTGATCTTAATTCATGATCTTGATCTGATATTACAAACGAATGATCAATAGGCTACTCTTTGGCTAATCATTACATGGATTAATTTACATGTAATTGATATTGCTAATATAATATCCATTCCATTGAATATATAATTTCAGACTAAATTATCTGTACTAGTGGTCTGTGTACTCTTAATTGCTGACAGATACAACCACAATGTCATATTGCAGGCAACTGCCTGTTGGGATTTATCTCAGTATTTTCAATAACCGCCCTTGGAGCAGATTCACTTTTAAATCACATGATTAACTTTTAAATCACATCAACAACTAAATTTGGAAATACAAACTGAACAAATGCAAAATCTGAACTCTTCATTGGTGTACTTCTCTCTTCTCCAGGTACAATTGCTGCATTGCTCCCCAACAACAAGCAGAGATATGAATGAGTCAAGGCCTCACTGCTGTGACCAGTGTGGAAAGTGCTTCATCAAAAAGGCTGCTTTTCTAAAACACCAGCGCATTCATACAGGAGAGAAGCCGTACTACTGTGACCAATGTGGATCGCGCTTCAGGAGATCTGGAGAGTTAAAGATACACCAGCGTGTTCATACAGGAGAGAAGCCCTACCACTGTGACCAGTGTGAGAAGAGCTTCAAGACCTCTGGAGACTTAAAGAAACACCAGCGCATTCATACAGGAGAGAAGCCGTACTACTGTGACCAATGTGGATCGCGCTTCAGGACCTCTGGAGAGTTAAAGATACACCAGCGCATTCATACAGGTGAGAAGCCCTACCACTGTGACCTGTGTGCGAAGAGCTTCAGTCAATCTGGAGCCTTAAAGATACACCAGCGCAGTCATACAGGAGAGAAGCCGTACTACTGTGACCAATGTGGATCGCGCTTCAGGACCTCTGGAGAGTTACAGATACACCAGCGCATTCATACAGGTGAGAAGCCCTACCACTGTGACCTGTGTGAGAAGTGCTTCAAGACCTCTGGAGACTTAAAGAAACACCAGCACATTCATACAGGAGAGAAGCCCTACCACTGTGACCAATGTGAGAAGAGCTTCAGTCAATCTGGACACTTAAAGATACACCAGCGCATTCATACAGGACAGAAGCCTTACCACTGTGAGAAGAGCTTCAGGACCTCTGGAGAGTTAAAGATACACCAGCACATTCATACAGGAGAGAATCCCTACCACTGTGACCAGTGTGAGAAGAGCTTCAAGACCTCTGGACACTTAAATGTACACCAGCGCATTCACACAGGAGAGAAGCCTTACCACTGTGACCAGTGTGAGAAGAGCTTCAAGACCTCTGGAGACTTAAAGATACACCAGCGCATTCATACAGGAGAGACTCCCTACCACTGTGACCAGTGTGAGAAGAGCTTCAAGACCTCTGGACACTTAAATGTACACCAGCTCATTCACACAGGAGAGAAGCCCTACCACTGTGACCAATGTGAGAAGAGCTTCAAGACCTCTGGAGACTTAAAGAAACACCAGCGCATTCATACAGGAGAGAAGCCGTACTACTGTGACCAATGTGGATCGCGCTTCAGGACCTCTGGAGAGTTAAAGATACACCAGCGCATTCATACAGGTGAGAAGCCCTACCACTGTGACCTGTGTGCGAAGAGCTTCAGTCAATCTGGAGCCTTAAAGATACACCAGCGCAGTCATACAGGAGAGAAGCCGTACTACTGTGACCAATGTGGATCGCGCTTCAGGACCTCTGGAGAGTTACAGATACACCAGCGCATTCATACAGGTGAGAAGCCCTACCACTGTGACCTGTGTGAGAAGTGCTTCAAGACCTCTGGAGACTTAAAGAAACACCAGCACATTCATACAGGAGAGAAGCCCTACCACTGTGACCAATGTGAGAAGAGCTTCAGTCAATCTGGACACTTAAAGATACACCAGCGCATTCATACAGGACAGAAGCCTTACCACTGTGACCAGTGTGAGAAGAGCTTCAGGACCTCTGGAGAGTTAAAGATACACCAGCACATTCATACAGGAGAGAATCCCTACCACTGTGACCAGTGTGAGAAGAGCTTCAAGACCTCTGGACACTTAAATGTACACCAGCGCATTCACACAGGAGAGAAGCCTTACCACTGTGACCAGTGTGAGAAGAGCTTCAAGACCTCTGGAGACTTAAAGATACACCAGCGCATTCATACAGGAGAGACTCCCTACCACTGTGACCAGTGTGAGAAGAGCTTCAAGACCTCTGGACACTTAAATGTACACCAGCTCATTCACACAGGAGAGAAGCCCTACCACTGTGACCAATGTGAGAAGAGCTTCAGTCAATCTGGACACTTAAAGAGGCACCAGCGCATTCATACAGGAGAGAAGCCTTACAACTGTGACCAGTGTGAGAAGAGCTTCAGGCAGGCTGGAACCTTGATGTTACACCAGCGTATTCATACAGGAGAGAAGCCTTACCACTGACCAGTGTGAGAAGAGCTTCAGTAAGTCTGGATATTTAAAGATTCACCAGCGCATTCATACAGGAGAGAAGCAGCGCAATCATACAGGAGAGAAGCCCTACCACTGTGACCAGTGTGGAACGCGATTCAGTAGCTCTGAAACCTTAAGGCGAGACACTGCAGGGCCCCGTTCCCCGTACCTGGCTAACTGAGTTAGCCGGATAATTTCCAGCATAGCCTGACTTAAGCCGGACCTTTCTGTTCCCCGACGCTCGATTGTCTAAATCACCATGACAACAGATCAAAAAGTTTGAGCCTGGTCGAGAGCAGGGTTAACTTCAGTTAGCCGGATGAACCATGGCCACGCCCCCGCAAATAAATGACAGCTTGCTTCCTGAAATGATTCTCACAGTCTAGAGATCCCATTTATACCATTCTGAATTATGTTTCTGTGCTTCGTTTTCCTAGAGGGGGCTTTTGAAATGTATAATAATAGAACTAAATGCTGATAATAAATCATATTCAGCCTATAGATTTACTTTGTCCTAAATAAAATAATGCACGTCATATACGGCGCTCGGAGTGCGATACACGCTGCAGGCGCATTGCAAATGTGAATCCCGCGGGGATATTTTTAATGAATGAAACCTATCGGCCGTTTGGCTCTGATTAGTTTCATATATTCTCCGCTGTAGATTTGCTTAACGGAGCGCCCAGATTGTGTTTCATTCAAGCATAAAATTGAAGTGTCTATGCGTGGATTGTGGTTTTTGTGGATTATGAATTACGAGGACTCTGAGGATTGTTGAATTGTATCATCACTCACATGTTATTGTGATATTGTAACTGGGATTAAAATGTCTGATGAGATGCGCTGTTTGACGGATTTGAGAAATTGAATGAGCCGTTGACGTCACATTAATGCATTTGAGAATAAAGAGATAAAACTTAATTCAAAAGAAAAATATTCGAAACACGGGTCTTTGTCCATTGATGGATACACAATGGATATATCCCGTCTGGCACAGTGGTGCAACGGCTAGTGCTCAACCCGACGGCCCGAGTTCGAAACCCCGCGTTTCCAATATAATTTTTTTTGAATATAATATTAATTATTATACGCAAAAGTAGCCTAGTTTTAAGTTAAAATATTATAAATCTACATGCATTGAGGATGTCATTCTTTATATAGCTCTCAATGTGCACCAAATTGAATTATTCCTACATTGCAAAAAGAAGAAAAAGACTAGAAGAAGTGGGATTCGAACCCCGGTCGTCTGCGTGAAAGTCAAAACGACAAACCGTCACACCACAGTGCAGATAAGTAAAACATCCACCATACATCAATCAATGGGTAAGAGAGCCGTATCCTTATTCTGTATAACAGTTGAACTAATTATTTTCGCTAGCAAGATCTCATTTGATTATCCATTCCATAAACCTACTGCCAGCAGGCAAGTTTAAAGAAATATAATCTGATTGATTGGGGTAATGAGGGACTTAAAATTAGCCTATAGATTATGCATTTAACTTGTCGGCGATGCTATTGAGCCGTACTGCAATCTGTTAATAAAGTTTTAAATCAATTAATCAATCAATGCCGTTAGAAAATCAGGATTTCTGCTATCGATACGTGCTGGCTTTTCAACTGAAGCGGCCGCGCGCACTTATCCTGGGTCTCAAGTCTGGTTCGAGTTAACGAGACTGAATCCACCTTCGAGGAACAGGAAAATCCCGGCTTCAAACATCGGGTTAATTGAATCTGGATAATGGGACTCTTGATCGACTTAGTTGAACCAGGTACGGGGAATAGGGCCCTGGTGAATAGGCAAATATACTTTTTTTGTTGATTTTGAGATTTTGTTATATTTTGCTTCCTAAACATGTCTTCTATGAAACTAATGACAATAAAACGTCAATAACACACATTTAGTTGTTTATTTTACTTCATTTTGCCTTATTGCATCCATAAATGTGCACATATTTAATGGGGAAGTGCCTCATTTGCATATATAAACATAAATTTCAGAAAACTTGCAATATATTTTTTCTTAGTTTATATGTACATAACCAACTGGGAAAGTTTCATAGTGATATCTATTTAAATATTGTTTGCCTATTA
The DNA here is from genome assembly GCF_963971535.1 of Notolepis coatsorum. Classification (NCBI taxonomy): domain Eukaryota; kingdom Metazoa; phylum Chordata; class Actinopteri; order Aulopiformes; family Paralepididae; genus Notolepis; species Notolepis coatsorum. Next base: position 7,067,036 of record NC_140172.1, read on the forward strand.
GGGGGTACTACACTGTTTGTAGCCTGTGTGTAGTTCTGTTCAGTTCAATAACATCATTATTATTATTATTCAGTTATCAGGCATGTGTTTAGGTTGTCTATTACTAATGGTTTGATTAGATATTGTGTTTGTAAATATCTGTTAAAAAAAAAGGTGTGGCATTTTACAATACAGAACTTTGAAGGCGTTTTCCCAAAAATGAGTTTTAAGAGTTTTTCCTCATACTCTGAGCCAGAAATCTCCACTTCAGTAGCAATCACATACACCAAACCTTCCAGTTCTATTCATATCTATATTCTGAAGGTATTTACAGAAGGGTTTGTTGATATCGCATTCATACCCTGATTTATATCACATTTTATTCCTAAAAACATGGCGAAATATGGAATTTTACCATAAAAATTGACTGAATGGAGTATTTTCTGATTTATGGAGTGATAAAAAGAGATATCCAAAATCCCCTCTGTAATAACCTTTGGCTCTAATATGTCAACAAAATGAAACTATAATTTTGAAAATGGCTTTATCCAATGTTCAGATTTCTGTCCTGGAATTATATGCAAATTAGTGCATATTTAAGTAGATAATGCCTCATTTGCATATTTAAACATACAATTTCAGAAAACTTGTAATACAAAAAAGTTGTCTTAATATAAGTAATCAACTGGGGAATTTTCATTGTGATATCTATTAGTTAATTCTTTTACCCTATTCACCTGTAGTGTCTCCCCTTAAAGAGTCACCAGCGCCACTGCTGTGACCAGTGTGGAAAGAGCTTCAGCAACAAGGCAGCTTTTCTAATACACCAGCGCATTCATACAGGAGAGAAGCCCTACCACTGTGACCAGTGTGAGAAGAGCTTTAGTCAGGTTCAACACTTGAAGAGTGTGAGAAGAGCTTCAGATCCTCTGTAGATTTAAAGATTCACCAGCGCATTCATACAGGAGAGAAGCATCAGTAAGATTCATACAGGAGAGAAGCCCTACCACTGTGACCAGTGTGAGAAGAGCTTCAAGTCAGTCTGGAACGTTGAAGTTACATCAGCACATTCATACAGGAGAGAAGCCTTACCACTGTGACCAGTGTGAGAAGAGCTTCAATCTGGCTGGAGACTTAAAGAAACACCAGCGCATTCATACAGGAGAGAAGCCTTACCACTGTGACCAGTGTGAGAAGAGCTTCAGTCAGGCTGGAAACTTGAATTTACACCAGCGCATTCATACAGGAGAGAAGCCTTACCCTCTTGCCCGATGGGTCCGGTACCGGTCCCAAGAGGACATCTCGTCATAAATCAATCTGTCTGACTATGACATAATGTCGTGGTTTTTTTCAAATGTATCCAAGAGTAAACATCCTAACCATGTCACAACAGCAGTCATAGTGTATATTTTCAGAAGTATGCTTGTTTACCAATAGGTTAAAGTGTTATTAGTGAGATTTTAGTCATTGAAATTTGTTAATATTTTCACTCCATGGGATTTTCATCGCAATATGAATTGATCTTTTTACGTTGCATCGATCCTATTTGATTTGAGCTTCCTGCAAGCAAAAAAATTATTTCTCTTATTTCTCAGGATAATAATAATAATAATGGCTTGGATTTATATAGCGCTCTTCATGGCACCCAGAACGCTTCAGAGTCCATTTTTGTTCATACACAGTCATACCGGTGGTGGTAAGCCACTCACGGAAGCGTGGCGAATAATCATCGCCTACGGCCCCTCCGACTACCACCAACATTCATTCACATGCATACGAGGCAAGTAGGTTAAGTGTCTTGCCCAAGGACACAACGGCAATGGAATGGACATGGGCTTGAGCGGGATTCGAACCACCAACCCTTTGATCATTGGACGACCCGCTCTACCCCTGAGCCAAAGCCGCCCCAGGATACTCTATATCACAAAACGGAATGTTATTGGCATAGAGCGCAGTTAGTGTGTCTACCTTCTGTGAACATTTAGCAACCATCTGTGTTGAAATCCGATCCAAAATGGTGGAGCCATATCCATTCTAAGAATCGAACTGTACATACAGTAGATTTCATTCTTCATTCTCGATGCAGGCCTGGTGATACTAAATCCAAATTGAACTCTGCCATTTGAAAGAGGAGATTTGGCCCGATCCATAGATGTGCGAGTTGGCTATAATAAGGTAATTTATAGGCCTCATATTCTATATTCTATAATAATATTTCAAATTGCATGGGTCCGAATGGCAGAATTCAGTATTGTATCTACAAAACTGTTACACTCCCAGACCAGCCCAAGTCTGGGACAGTAGAAACAATAAGTGTTACTACCCCACACAAGGAATTGATAGTAGTATCATGGCGCCATCTAGCGCTCACCTGCAGATAATGCAGTCAGTAAAGATCCTCTCTGATTGCATTAAAGATATGCTGTTGTTGCAATTAGTTTATTTGTTACAAGTGTTATCTGTTTAGGTTGTTCTTTGTGTTGGTATTCTTATCCTGTGTTTTGTTTGGCCTAGTTCTTCCTGTTTTGATTATTGTTTTGTTCTAAGTGCCTGTCTCTCCCCAGCTGTTTTTGATTATTAATTAGTTTCAGTATTTATTGCTTGTTGGTTGGTTGGGTTATAGTGGCGCCATTGTCTCCGCATTGTCCCCGTGTCGTGCCCGTGTTCCCTGGTGTTTTGTCAAGTGAGTTCATGCCTGTCGTTTTCTTGTTTTCACTTCATTGTTATGTTAGTGCCATTGCCATTCATTTGTTTTGTATTTTGGTTATGATTCAGTAAAGTTCCCTTCATTAAGTATCACCCTTCGTCTCTGTCTCGGCTCTCTCATCCTTGTCTGCAAACTGTGTTCTCCTCACCTTCATCGTCACCCCCGATCGTAACACAAAACCTTCTGTTTAATCATCTTCCCTTTATTAATTTCCTTAGATTTTTTGTACACGTTGTAGCTGAGGGGTACAATTCCCTGACTGTATTGTTAGATATGATATTTAATACCACTACCTCATGTACTTTAACTTCTGGCCACCCAGTACAAGATATAAGTATGATGAACACTTTCCCACCTGATGAAACGAACCAACACAAATGTACCAAATCGAATATTTAATACAGCAAAAGGTGTATACAACATTCACTTAATTACATTTATGATTTGAAATATTGAATATGCACTTTTATGGCAAATGAGTATTCGTAGGTAAATCAACATTGAATGTCCAATATCTGGTTGCACAGGGAGTAAGTATACAACCTGGAATATTTAGGAAACGATAGCGATGGTACTTAAATGATTATAGCTGGATACACTAAGGGGGGGGGTGGTCCCGCTGGTTGTAAGACAGTAGGAGGGGGGGGGGGGTTAGAGAAGCCGCTGGCGGTATCCCATCTGGCCGACGGTGTCTTGGGAGAATCCAAAGTCTTGGACACAGTGCCCACAGAACCTCGGGCCGCAGACGAATACAGCTGGACCCTCTGTGGAACGGTATCTGCCGGTCCACAACGGAGAGACGTGGTGCGACCTCACGTGTAGAGCGCCGCCTCACCTGGAGTCCTCTCCGGGGGGTAATTCCAACACTCGACAGTGTTGGCCTTTATCCATGGAATAATCAAAGCACACAAAGCATAATCCAAGAGCCGTGGAAGGCTCGCCGTCGTCGGGTAGAGTAATCCAATATACAGGTCCAGTCGCTCTTGACCCGGAGCTCCTCGGATGCAATCACCACTAGGGGTCTGACCAGCCTGGATAAGCGTCCAGATAACGTCAGGAACGATGGGGGTACTGATAACTGTAGAACTCGAACCGAACGATGCACCATACATAAATAGACTATTATTAGCTTAATAGAATACGTCCAACTCGACGGTATGGTGCCAAACTATGACCATTCAACTATTAATCTACACGATATCTCAATGCCTATTCTGGGCCAAGTAGGCCCTACTACACCGCACGTGCGTCGTGGGGAGGCTTTTGCGTCTGTCACTCTGTTGGAGGGTAAAGAACTGGACTAAAAGGAAGTTCTACTTTACGAGCGCCATATATATATGCGCTATGAACAAATAGTACCATTCGTATTTCGCCCGGCATATTACTGCGCGGAACCGGGGGCTTGCCTCGACATGTTAGGCGGCACGATTGAACTTGGACCTAGGGGTATGGCAACCTGGCGCCAGGTTCTCGTCCAATGGTAGAATGAAACTATTATGGGCTGTTTAGTAGAAACGGGGATATTCAATGCATATTGTACAAGGAATATACAGGGGATATCAAACGATATACAAATACAATTAAATATATATATATAAATAAATATACATATTCGGTTTAATCTGATCCTTCACAACAGCCGCCCCCTAATTAGTCCCACCTAATTAGCTAAGCAGAGACAGATTAACCGCACTGTCTTCCACTCAAGGTCCGCTGTAAGGGTCAGTCAACTCACAAAGTCATAGGGTCATGGTCATCATCGATAGTATCTGGGAGTCGGGGCAGTTCTATGAGCCTCGCCACGGGCCGTGTGTAGGTGCGCCCTTGGACGAGTACTTCAGCTGCTCGGACCTTGCCATCGGCACCGGTGATCACTTTGCTTACGCGGCCAGCCGGCCACATAGCTCTGGGGAGTGACTGGTCAACTATCATGACGACTGTTCCTTCTGTCAAATTGTCTCTCTCTTTTACCCACTTCTGGCGGGTCTGTAGAGACGGTAGGTAGTGAAGTAGGAAGCTGCTCCAAAACTTGTCAGCTAGTACTTGGCTGTACCTCCACATTCTTCAGCCGTTCGCTTCTTCGGGCCTGTACATTGTCTGGGGTAGCGCGGGGTCCAGCCGCCCCATTAGGAGTGTGTTGGGGGTGACTGGGTCGACATCTGCTACATCACTGGAGACGTAACCGAGGGGCTTTGAGTTCAATACTCCCTCGATCTCCGTGAGGACTGTCATTAGGACTTCCTCTGCCACAGTCTGGGCTCCGAGTACGGCATACAGGGCTGTCTTTATAGAACGTACTTCTCGTTCCCAGGTTCCACCGAAGTGGGGTGCGTTCGGGGGATTAAACTGGAAGTCAATCTGGGCTGGAGCGAGGTGGGTCTTAAGTTCTGGGCCCATAGCTTGGAAGCTCTCTCTCAGCTCTCTTTCTCCGCCTTTGAAGTTGGTCCCGTGATCAGACAACAATGTAGACGGTTGTCCTTTCCGTGATATGAATCTCCGGAAGGCCATAAGGAATGAGTCTGTGCTCATGGTCGGAAGGAGCTCGATATGTATCGCTCTGGTGGTCATGCATTTGAATACAATACCCCACCGCTTCTCGGTGCCTCTTCCTCTCTTTATATACAACGGGCCAAAGCAGTCCATGCCTGTGGAGTGGAATGGCTTGTCGCCGATTCGGAGGCGACAGGGGGGTAGGTCAGCCATCCGTGGTATGCTGGGCTGCGCGCGCCACTTACGGCAGTCTAGACAGGTTCGCTGGAAGCGCCGTACTGCTTCTCTCCCTTGCAATATCCAATAACGACGTCTGATCTCCGCGAAGACTCTCTCTGCTCCTGCGTGGTGCACATCCTCGTCGTATTTCTTTATGATCAGCTCTGTGACCTTGTGTCGGCTGTTCAAGACGATCGGGTGCTTAATGTCATCTGGTAGATCGGGGGCTCTCCGCAGGCGACCACCCACTCTGATGAGATTATGTGCGTCACTCTCTGGTGCCAGGTGAATCAGTCTGCTGTCTGATGGGACGGGGTTTCCTCCCTGTAGACAGTCTAGCTCATCGGGGAACGAGTCTCTCTGGGCTCGTTGTAGTAGAAGAAGTTCTGCTTCTTCGTAGTCAGCTGCTGACATGTCAGTGGTGGACTGAATCTCTGGGTGGTGCCGCAGGAATGTTCTTTGTTGCGCACTCTCTAGGGTAATGCAGTCATCTATGTTCGGGTCTGTGGAGGCGACAGTGCTCAGTCCACAGAACATAGGCTTCTTGTTCTCAGCCTCCTCGCTACTTGCTTCCCTCGGGGTGGGCGTAGGCCAATCTCCTTCCGGGAGCTGGAGGAATGCTGGTCCGTCACTGTAGATGTTGCGACGGGTTAGGTCATCCAGGGACATTCCCCGGGTGATGACGTCAGCTGGGTTGTGTTTGGTATCCACATACCTCCAGCTTGCTTCTTCCGTTAATTCTTGAATCTCGGTGACTCTGACTCCCACGAAGACTTTGTATCTGCATGAATCAGACTTAATCCATGTGAGTACTGTCGTGGAATCTGACCACAAGATTGTTCTATGCACCGGAATGGTGAGTTCACGTTGGATTAACGTGGCTAGATGCGCTCCTGCGAGGGCTGCGCAGAGCTCTAGACGTGGGATAGATTGTTGCTTACGTGGGGCTATCCTTGAGCGGGCCAGTATGAAAGCAGTGTGTATCTCTCCTCCCATCTCTTGGGCACGCAAATAAGCAACCGATCCGTAGGCTACTTCGGAGGCGTCGCTGAAGACGTGTAGCTCAATCTCGCATGTCTCTGGCCTCACTGTGGATGGGAAGTAGCTGCGGCGTATATTGACACCTGGGAGTGAGCGGAGTTCCGTCTCCCACTCTCTCCATGTTGAGGCAAGGTGTGCGGGTATTGGGTCGTCCCAGCCCTGGTCCTTGTCCCATAGTGCTCGTACAATCATCTTTGCCCTGGTGGTGTAGGGTAGAATACATCCCAGCGGGTCATATTGTCTGGCGAGTGTTCTGTACACACTCCGTCTGGTGGTCGGTATCGCCGCCGACCTTCCTTGCTCTGGAGCCAAGGGTTTGTGTCTATAGTGGAGCGAGTCTGTTTTGAAGCGCCAGACTAATCCTAGTGTCATTTCTTGGGCTTCTCCTGGGATTGTCGCCATCCAGGTCTCGCTGCTGGCAGCCTTGTCTGCGGAGGAGAGGCTGCGCAATACGTGCGGGTCACTGCTGGCCCACTGCCTGAGATCAAAGCCTCCTTTGATTAGGGAGGCGCGTAACTTGATTAGGAGAGCCTCGGCTTCTTCTTGAGTCGAGACGCTTTGTAGACAGTTGTCTACGTAGAAACTGTTCTTCACACTGTGTTGGACCTCTTCATCTGCTGCTGGGTCCTCTGTGACGTGTTTCTGTAGTGCAAATGTAGCACAGCACGGGCTGCATGTGGTTCCGAAGGGGAGTACTTCCCACTGGTAGATGGATGGGTTCTCATCTCCGATCTTCTCTCTCCATAGGAACCGTAGCAGAGGCTTGTCCTCCTCTACTAGTCTCACTTGCAAGAACATCCCTTTGATATCCCCGCTTATAGCCACCTTGTCCTGGCGGAAGCGCAGTAGCACGCCTAGTAGGGAGGGGCCGAGTGTGGGGCCGGGCAAGAGCTCTTTATTCAGATTTTGGGATCCGATCTGGTAGCTGCAGTTAAACACAATGCGATCCTTGCCATTGTGATGGACCTTGTGATGCGGCACGTACCATGATTCGGTCGTCTGATCGGCCTCTTTAATGTCAATCTTTGTTACGTGTCCCGCTGTGATTAGCTTCTCAATCTCAGCTCGGTACACACTCTGTTGAGCGGGGTCTTTGGCTAGGCGCCGCTCTGTGTTCAGTAGATAGCGCTCCGTGGCGTCTTTCTTTGCGTGAAAGGGGGGCATTCCCTCTCGCCTCAGGAGTGGAGTTGCGTATCTCATCACTCCGCCGACTGTGACTCTCTTTGTCCCCTGCTCGAGTAGGTGGATGGCGTAAATGTCTTCTTTAGAGCGAATGTCTTTCTTTTCGTTCTTAAAGGGCATTGTCTCTAGGGTCCATAGCCTCTCGACATGCTGCAGGAGAGTGGTGTCTTCTTCTGTCGTTCTGGAGTGGAAGCAGCTAGTGGCTGCGGTTCGGTTGAGAGATTTAGCGAGGGGGCCTTGTAATGTCCATCCTAGGCGGGTCTCGACTGCTGCAGGACAGCCTCGGGGACCTGTATGGACCCGGTCAATCGGGACTATGCGTTCTGCATGGTCGGAGCCTATCAACAGGGTCGGGGTAGCGCCGTCTATGAGCGGGATAGGTAATTGGCGCAGGTGCACATATTTATCCATCAACTTGGTGACAGGGTAGGTGTACTGCGAGAGTCCTATTTCTTGGCTGGTGAAAGCATTTGTGATCTCGTACCGTCGCTCTGGCTGCCCGTTGGCTGCGATAGTGAAGGAGACATTCTCGCCCTTTATCGTCTTTAAATCTCTTCTTATTGTCCGAATCGTCATTTCGTTCTTGCTCCCCCGCAGTCCCAGTTGAGTCGCAGCGGAGGCGAGCAGAAGGGTCTTCTCTGACCCGTCATCAAGGACGGCGTAAGTGTCCATGACTTTATCCTGGTAGCTCAATGTCACACGGACTACCTTTAAGAGCACTTGAGCTCCGTTGCTGCTGGCGGGGTCAATGTACATGACACTTGCCTTGGTGCCGCTCCGTGGTGCAGGTATAGGCCGTCTTCCGTTACTATCATGTAGTATATCTAGATTGGCTCCATCGCACCGGCTGCACCTTTTCTTTAGGCGGCATTCGGCTGCCATGTGGTGCCGCGCACATCGATAACAGCGCCGGTTGGACTTTATCCATTGGCTCACTTCTTCTGCATTCATCTTTGTGAATGAGTCACATTGTGACAGCCAGTGTTCTTTCTCACAGTAGGGACACGCTATCTTCCACTTCTCCTTTCTCGAGGGGGTGCTGTGGCTCTTACTGCTCGGTACTGACTCTGATTGGTGCATGACAGTCACCGATCTTCTTCCATCACTTATTCTCCTGGGTCCCTCTCTGGAGCTTGGCGTGCTCCGCCCGAAGGTGTCCAGTCGTAAGCTGCTGACCTCTCTCGCCAGGAAGTCGGCCAGATCAAGGAGGGATGGCTCGGGGCCGTCGGGATCTCGGTAGTCCCTCTGCCGCCGAAAGCGCTCCTGTCTTGCGGGTGGCAGCTTCTCCAAAATCCTCTCAACGTTAGAGTTGGCGTACAGCTCATGCCTGCCCTTCTCCCGTTGAGCTCCCAGCATCCCCACCAGGGACTGCACTTTGATTGACAGGTTGTCTAGTGAGCGATTGTCTGTGGCTGGGGGTAGGCGGTCAATATGCCTTATCTCCTGGATTACGTAATCCCATATACGTCCATATCTTTGATCCAGCGCTGCAAGGGCCGCTGTGTATGGGGTCGAGGAGGTAGCATAGGCTAGCGCTATATTGTGCGCTCGCGGTACTTTCAGGTGCTTCAATAATATCGCATACTTGTGGCGTTCATCAGCGACATCCACCATCATTGTCTCTAAGCACATCCGGAGCTCCGTGTACTGTGCTCGACTCTCATAGGCGAAGTCTGGGAATGACGGCGTGGCGTTGTATGACGCCGTGGATGGCTGATACATCGGCGAGCGTTGGGGGAGAGACCTCCTGGGCGAGTCCCCTCTTGCGCCTCGCTGTGGGCTGGTACTGGCAGGGTACCATGGCCCGCTGGTCCAGGTACTGTTCCTCGGGGCTGGTCGTGCGTCGTGCTCACCCGTAAATAGAGTTGGGGGTCTGTAGCGCAGCGCCGCGGGGGTATAGCCTGGACTGTATGGGACCTCCTGGTCCGGTGGAGTACTGTGCTGTCGTCGGGCTTGGTTCTCCTCTTCTCCCTCTTCTTCTTCTATCAAATCTTCCAGATCTTGTAATCGTTTATTTAGCTTCTCCGCAGTGTAGGCCGCTCCTTCCTTGTAGCTGGGTCTCGCTTGGACCGGTATGGGAAGGGGGTCTGCGGGGGGTCTAGACTCGGTCTGTTGGTCAAGTTCAGGGTCGCTTGCTCGTTGCGGTGACGCTGCTCTTGACTGCTGTCTCGACGAGTTCCTTGAGCCCCTGGCGGAGGGAGAGGGAGTTGTCCTTTTGATCAGCTGCTCTATTAGTTGCGCTTGTAGTCTGTCGCGCTCTGCGTCTCTTTGGGCACCGGCAGCGGCGCGCTGGGCGTCGGCGGCGGCGCGCTCTGTTTCTCTTTGGGCACCGGCAGCGGCGCGCTGGGCGTCGGCCCGGTCTCTTGCCATATTCTCTTCCATCTGGAAGCGTCTCATCTCCAGACTTGTGCGCTGTTCTTCGCTCCGTTGCTGTGCTTGGAGGTGTTCGCGCTCGCTGGTCGCCTGGGCTTGGAGACGTTCGCGCTCGCTAAGCGTCTGTGCTTGGAGCCGATCGCGTTCGGTAGAGGCTGTCAGGCTGACGAGGAACGCCTGTTGTAGTATCCTCTCCGCTTCGCTGGGGGAAGGTGGTAGTGGAGGTGAGCCGCTCCTGTGTGAACCGCTCCTGGGGGTACTCGTTGGGGAGTCCTGGAGCTCTAGTTCCTCGGCGCTCTCCTCTTCTTCTTCCGTGCAGAGTTCTCTCTCTGTAGGGTTGTCTTCCTCCCGGGGCGTGTCGGGGACTACTTCTTTAGTAGTGGCGGGGGGTAAAGGCATGTCAATTCCCTCCTGGTCCCCACCGTGGGCTTGGTCAGTTACATTAGGACCTACTAGGGCCTCTGTGGTCGGGGAAACCTGGTCGTTAAGGTCAGACATAATTTTACTTTCTACTTTTACCACGTTTACCGTTTGTCGAAGGCTAGGTAGTTGACTGACAGTGTAAGCCTCTAAGTACTGAGGTGTCTGTCGTCTGCGCTGCGGGCGTTCTAGGTTAGGAGGATCGTTTCGTGGAGTGTTCATCATAGGCCATTTCGATATTAATAACACTATATTAATATTACACTAGTTACCCTCCGGCTCGAAGGACCAATTGTAGCTGAGGGGTACAATTCCCTGACTGTATTGTTAGATATGATATTTAATACCACTACCTCATGTACTTTAACTTCTGGCCACCCAGTACAAGATATAAGTATGATGAACACTTTCCCACCTGATGAAACGAACCAATACAAATGTACCAAATCGAATATTTAATACAGCAAAAGGTGTATACAACATTCACTTAATTACATTTATGATTTGAAATATTGAATATGCACTTTTATGGCAAATGAGTATTCGTAGGTAAATCAACATTGAATGTCCAATCTCTGGTTGCGCAGGGAGTAAGTATACAACCTGGAATATTTAGGAAACGATAGCGATGGTACTTAAACGATTATAGCTGGATACACTAAGGGGGGGGGGGGGTCCCGCTGGTTGTAAGACAGTAGGAGGGGGGGGTTAGAGAAGCCGCTGGCGGTATCCCATCTGGCCGACGGTGTCTTGGGAGAATCCAAAGTCTTAGACACAGTGCCCACAGAACCTCGGGCAGCAGACGAATACAGCTGGACCCTCTGTGGAACGGTATCTGCCGGTCCACAACGGAGAGACGTGGTGCGACCTCACGTGTAGAGCGCCGCCTCACCTGGAGTCCTCTCCGGGGGGTAATTCCAACACTCGACAGTGTTGGCCTTTATCCATGGAATAATCAACTCCAACTCCAACTCGACGGTATGGTGCCAAACTATGACCATTCAACTATTAATCTACACGATATCTCAATGCCTATTCTGGGCCAAGTAGGCCCTACTACACCGCACGTGCTTCGTGGGGAGGCTTTTGCGTCTGTCACTCTGTTGGAGGGTAAAGAACTGGACTAAAAGAAAGTTCTACTTTACGAGCGCCATATATATATGCGCTATGAACAAATAGTACCACACGTATTTCGCCCGACATATTACTGCGCGGAACCGGGGGTTTGCCTCGACATGTTAGGCGGCACGATTGAACTTGGACCTAGGGGTATGGCAACCTGGCGCCAGGTTCTCGTCCAATGGTAGAATGAAACTATTATGGGCTGTTTAGTAGAAACGGGGATATTCAATGCATATTGTACAAGGAATATACATATATATATATATATATATATATATACATACAATTAAATATATATAAATAAATATACATATTCGGTTTAATCTGATCCTTCACAACAAATGCCATTTCAGGGAAGTTTGAGTGATAGTCAATGACCACTACATAGTCTTTACCCTTGAGATGAAACAAATCCATTCCTACTTTATCCCATGGTGCTGTTGGGACATCAGCTACCATCATAGGCTCTTTGGTTTGCTTGTTCCTATGTCTCTGGCATGTTTCACATCCACTTATCAGTCTCTCAATGTCTTTGTTGATCCCAGGCCAGAAGACTGCGTTTCTCGCTCTTCTCTTGCATTTCTCGACACCGAGATGACCTTCATGGATCCTCTGTAGTATGTCCCTTCTCAATTCTTGTGGAATGACAATTCTATTTGTCCTTAGCAACAGTCCATCAACAACACTCAGTTCACCTCTGATGTCGTGGAACAGTGGACAGGAACCTACAGGCCATCCATTTTGCATGTTTCCAATGATACATTGCAGCTCTGTGTCTTTTGCTGTTTCTTCAGCTATTTGTCTGGACTTTGTGTCTGATACAGGAAGCGCAGCAGCCACCATGTTGACATGGTTTTGAACATCTTCTTCAGTCGTGCTCACACCTTTCCCTGTGGGTGCCCGTGAGAGCGCATCGGCGAGTATCAGGTGCTTTCCTGGTGTGTAGATCAGCTCAAAGTCGTATCTCTGCATTTTCATCATCATGCGCTGAATCCTTGGCGACATTTAATTTAAGTTTTTTTTTATGATTGCAACCAAAGGACGATGATCTGTCTCTACAGTGAAGGAGGGTAGGCCATATATGTAGCTGTGAAACCTCTCTAGGCCAAACACTAACCCTAGGCATTCTTTTTCGATTTGTGCATATCTACACTCTGTCTCTGTCATGGACCTGGATGCATAGGCCACTGGTTTCCAATGCTCACCTTCAGCCTGTAGGAGTACTCCTCCAATTCCGTCCTTGGAGGCATCCGTCGACACTTTGATCCTCTTCGTCGAGTCATAGAATGCCAACACAGGTGCAGTTGTCAGTGTCTCTTTGAGCCTCTGCCACTGAGCCTCTGCCACTCATGCTCATGTTTGGATGCCCATTTGAACTCATCCCCTGTATGCAGGAGCTCACGAATACAGGCTGTCTTTGCAGATAGGTTAGGAATGAATTTACCTATGAAGTTGACCATTCCCATAATGCGTAGCACACCTGTCTTGTCTGTGGGCCTTGGCATGTTGTGTATGGCATTGACTTTTTCCTGGTCAGCCTGGACACCTTGTGCAGAGAGCTTGTCTCCAAGGAAGACGATTTCTTGAGCTCCAAACTGACATTTGCTTTTGTTGAGCTTTAGTCCAAACTTTCGTATCCTCTCCAGCACGTTGGTCAGTCTCCTATTGTGTTCTTGGACTGTGGAGCCCCAGACGATGATGTCATCAACATAGGCTCGAACTCCATCCAGCCCTTCGATGATGTGTTCCACTGCTCTGTGAAATATTTCAGATGCTGAACAGATTCCAAAAGGCAGTCTGAGGAAGCAATATCTGCCGAAAGGTGTATTAAAGGTGCAGTATTTGGTGCTGCTTTCATCCAATTTCAGCTGCCAGAAGTCTTGTGTTGCGTCAAGCTTTGTGAAGTATCTGGCATCAGCCATCTCACTGGTGATTTCCTCACGCTTGGGTATCTGGTAGTGTTCCCGCTTTATGTTTTCATTCAGATCTTTTGGGTCCATACATATTCTCAGGTCACCATTTTTTCTCTTCACGCACACCATAGAATTGACCCATTCTGTTGGTTCCTCTACCCTCTGTATCACCCCCAGCACTGTCATCCTGTCCAGTTCTTTTTTAACACGGTCTCTCAGTGGTGCCGGAACTCTTCGTGCAGCATGCACCACTGGCTGTGCATTTGCTTTCAGCTGGATTTTATATGTGAATGGCAATACACCAAAACCCTTGAAGACATCTGCAAAGTTCTGTACTATTGAGTCAACAGAGTCACTTGGTGTACTCACAGTTGTGTTGATGCGATACACTCTTTTCACCAGCTCCAGGTCTTCACAGGCTTTATCACCCAGCAGTGAATCAAGTCCTTCAGCAACAACAGAAAAGAACAGGTGATGCACTTTTTCTTTCACTGTTACATTCAGCGTGCATGTGCCTAGACAGTCAATCCTCTGTCCATTGTAGTCTTTCAGTGCAAGTGTTTTTTTCTTATATTTGGCTTATCTTTCATTTCTTTGATGTCAGACATGCTGATCAAGTTGGCTTTTGCTCCAGTGTCCAATTTCATTGTGACTAGTCCTGTTTATCCACAGTGGTGATATCCATTTATCTTCTCTAATAGCATTCACTTCACTGTTCACTGTGGCAACAAAAAATGTCTCATTCTCTGAGTCACTCAGATCAGTGTCCTCCACTCTGTTTACACATCTTCCTGTCCCCCTCTCTTTTCCTTTTGCGAAGCACTGTGTAGCAAAGTGGTTGCTCCCCTGGCAATTAAAGCATTTCTTACCAAAGGCTGGACACTGCCTTGGCTTGTGCTGCGAGCCACAGCGCTTGCAGCTGAACACTCTGTCGTCCGTCCGCTGTGCAGGCCGTGTCTTTGTGTGTCTTTTTCCTGTGCTTGAAATGGCACCCACATCTGCACCATGACCCACATTTTCTGTGCCTGCTGCCATCTCACCGAATGTCCTCACATGCATATGGGACAGCTCACTCGCATGGCAGATCTTGACGGCCCCTTCTAGTGTCAGCTCTGTTTCCCTTAGTAGCCTTTCTCTGACCTTTTTATCCTCCACTCCAAAAACAATCTGGTCTCTGGTCAAGGAATCCCTCAGTGTTGAAAAGTTGCATGAATGTGCTTTAAGCTTCAGGTCAGTCAGAAAAACATCAAAAGGTTCCCCTTGTTGTTGCATCCGAGAACGAAACACATATCTCTCATATGTTTCATTCTTTTTTGGAGAGCAATGAGCATCAAATTTCTCAAACGCTTTATCCAAATTTATGTTATCCGCTTCCTCTTCATACACAAATGTATTGTACACTTCTATGGCCTGTGGGCCTGCTATTGTTAGAAGTAATGCTACCTTCCTGGAATCCAACTTGTTTTCCAGTCCCAAGGCCACAAGGTATAGCTGGAACTGCCAGTTGCTGTCGACATTTCCAGTTAGTTTCAAACTCTCCGGTGGCTTTAAGGAATCCATGCCACCTGTCACAATGTAGTTTTTACTCCTGGTACCATGTTTTGTTCAGTGGTTCAATTATGAGTTGAGTCCTTGCTCATGAACACCAGTACTTTATTTTACTACCACAGCACAAGTTACATGTTATCTCCAGATGGTCGTTCTTACTTCCTGGATCTTCTACTTATCAGAGCCTATCATACTGACACCTAGTGGTGCAAAGTAATCATAACATCCTTAATCATCACAACGATCACAACAAGAAACTACGCTCTCAGCTGAGTCAAGAAATGACGCTCTCAGCTTTATTTTACATGGGGCATGTATAATCCACAGGGCACATTTACGCACACTGTCTGTGACATAGCATAACACGACAAACAAATCACACCCCAAGCATGGCGAGCAGGACACAGACACCAGCCATGCATGTCGGCATACACTTCTAATAGGCTGGGTGCATGACTAGGGACAATAACCCAATATTGTCATTGTATGTGTGTAGACCTATTAGGCTACATATGCTATTAGTTATTCAATGTATGCACATACAGAACAGGTATGTGGCATTTCACATACAGTTAAAGAATGACATAGGAGTATAGCCATGCATAAGACTCACAACAACAATGAGGCAATGATGACAACTGTGTTCAAGTTGGCAGATAAAGTAGCTGCATTCAACGCCAATCTGGAATTGGAGGGCGACGAGTGGATATTTGACATGTTTCAAACATTATGAACAACAGCCTTGCAGGTGATATACTTGTACATTTTAAACATGCTGTGGTGCAACCGCTTATTAAAAAGCCTAGCCTGGACACCTCTGTCCTCTCTAATTTCAGGCCTATCTCCAAGCTCCCGTTTTTATCCAAAATCTTGGAAAAAATTGTACTTGTCCAATTAATGTCTTTCCTTGACACACATGGCATTCTGGAGGTCTTCCAATCTGGTTTTAGAGCACTGCACAGTACAGAGACTGCACTTTTAAGAGTTTTTAATGATATCCTTCTCGCCACTGACTCTGGTGACTCCCTTATCCTCTTACTTTTAGATCTCACTGCTGCCTTCGACACAGTGGATCACAATATTCTGCTCTCCCGTTTGGAGCACTGGGTTGGCATTAAAGGCCAAGCCCTGGAGTTTTTTAGATCATATTTGTCTGAGAGAAGTTTTTGTGTTAGCCTGGGCGACGCTGTATCCTCCACAGCACCTCTCCCCTGCGGGGTTCCCCAAGGCTCAATTCTCGGGCCAATTTTATTTGTGTTGTACCTGCTCCCCTTAGGGCAGGGCTATTCAACTAAATTGTTCAGGGGGCCACATTGTCAGAAACCCAAGGGGCCAGGGGCCGGACTGCCACGGCGCCTCCCCGTGCTATGAATATATGTACACTTGACGCAACCACATTTTCACAACTTTTATTTAAAGGGGAACTATTTTACTATTTCTTTCACTATTTGGGCACTTTTACACAATTCCTGTGGGTTTATGGAACACCTCTGTAATATTTTTTTTTAATTCATTGTTTTGTATTTCTAATCAAGTACTCAAAAACACGTTTTGAGCCTGGGCTCCAACCACTGTGGGAACTGTGTGGAAACTCAGCTGATTATCATGCAGCAGTGTCTCTCTGACATCACAAATCAGCACATTTTCAGATGACTCAGTTCAGTGAGGGTGAATATTGTGAGAGGAGAATTGGAAGAATGCGCCAATATGAGAATTAGAGACATAGATCATATTAATATAAGTCCACATAGCTAGGAAACAATGCTAAACACTGAAAAAGGCCATTTATAAGATCCCCTTTAACTACATTGCAAAAGTAGTATACTTTTCAAAAAAAGTGCTTCATTTATGTGCAACAACTGCAACATCTCTTCAACATTTCAATATAAAAATAAAATAAAAAACAAACAAGTGCATGATGTGCATATGACCATTCTAACATCAACACTTGAACAAAAAAACACATTTATAGTGCAGCTGAGCTTATGAAAAAGTGCTTCATGTCTGTGCAACAACAGCAAATCACAGCATCTTATTAGCACTTATTGTCGACTCTTAACTCTCAAACATCAGGGGGGTGGGGGGCAGACAGGCCTAGCCTACATACACACATCTAATGAGAGCGATTGCACTTCTTTGACTGGGCAATGGCAGAGAAAGAGGGTTCATAGGAAGTGAGGGCTACCCGCAAACAGTGATGCAAATGCTCATTTGTCAAGGAGGCATGGTTGCTTGTTTTAATGGCATTCATGTGAGAGAAACTGGATTCACAGGTGTATGTTGAGCCAAACATTGTTAGCACAGATATTGCCAGCGTTTTTATTTTGGGGAATGTCTTGACATGAATACACTTTATCCAAAATGTTGTGGTGGATTCATTCTCAAGTGCCTGCTTCAGAGCAGATGATGCTTGCATGTCAATTATTTCAAGTTGCAGGAGACCTTCATCAATGTGAAGTGATGCAAGGAACTCTTGTCCTTTTGTGGAAATAGCAGCTACATTGGCAAATGGGTTGCTCACAAAATGCATCAATTATCTGGACATGTCAAATTCATCAAATCAACTTGCAAAGTTTTCCCTCAATTTATCAATGAAATCTGTCATTAATTGAGTGACTTTTGGCTCAATTGTGCGTGTTAACGTTGACATGAAAAAAAAAAAGTAAAAAAAAAAAAATATTTAAAGAAAATATTTTTTTTTCATTTTTTTTTATTTTTTTTTATTATCATGTAATCTTTGGCGGGCCGCCAGTTGAATAGCCCTGCCTTAGGGCCTATACTCCGAAAGCATGGCGTCTCCTTTCACTGCTATGCAGATGACAGCCAGATTTACATGCCATTAAAAAGAAACACTAGCAACCCGGTAAAACGATGTTAAGGCATGGCTGGCATCAAACTGTCTTTGTCTCAATGATAGTAAAACAGAGGTCATGGTGTTTGGTCCCAGCAATGGTCATGTGCCTCCTCCTGGTGACTTGGGCCCTCTTGGGCTTTTTGTGAAGCCAACAGTCACCAACCTAGGGGTAAAATTTGATTGTGACCTAAAGCTGGACAAGCAGATCAATACTGTGGTGGGAAGGGGCTTTTTCCAACTTAGGAGGCTGTCCAAGGTCAAACCTTTTTTATCCCGTTCCGTTTTTGAAACGGTTATCCATGCTTTTATGACCTCTCGCCTTGATTACTGTAATGCCCTGTACGTGGGCGTCAGTCAGGCCTCCCTCTCTCGTTTGCAGTTGGTGCAAAACGCCGCTGCCCGTCTGCTGACGGGAACGCGAAAGCGGGAGCACATTTCCCCTGTGCTGGCTGCCCTCCACTGGCTTCCTGTGCGTTTTAGGATTGATTTTTAGGTTTTACTGTTTGTTTTTAAATGTTTGAACGGCTTGGCACCGGGTTACCTCTCAGACCTGCTGGAACCCTATGTTCCTCCAAGGTCCCTCAGGTCCTCTGACCAGCTCCTCTTGGCCGTTCCAAACTCCAGGCTGAAGCTTAGGGGGGACCGTGCTTTTGCAGTGGCAGCCCCAAAGCTCTGGAATGAGCTGCCACTGCATGCTAGGCAGGTGTTTAAATCACGCCTCAAAACACACTTATTTGCTCTGGCTTTTGTTTTTTAAACCGTTTTTGAGAGACTGGCCTTTTTTATGTGACACATACTGTACTGTTTTATTGTGTGCTTTTATTCAATTTTTATGTTTTATGTTTTATCCTATGTTTGTGGACTTGTACAGCACTTTGGTCAACTTTGTTGTTTTAAATGTGCTATATAAATAAAGTGGATTGGATTGGATTGGATTAGATTTTGGAGGACTGAACAACAAACAAGGTATGGTGAGTCGTGTTCATGCATTCTGATCTGCTGTTCATCACCCGCCGTGGTGATCTGCAACAGCTGATCTGCTGTTCATGAATGAATGAATGAATGAATGAAAACTTTATTTAACAGATTGCAGAATGGGTACAATACAGTACGGCGCAATACACACAATTGTTAAGGGGATGCAGACCAGAGAAAAACCTTTGTCTTGTTTACATCAGGGTCCCCCTTTTTCGAGTGCTCGCGTATGCCTGTTTTTTTTACTGTTGTGAAGCACTGTGAACTGCAACCTCTGTATGAAAAGTGCTATACAAATAAAGTTATTATTATTATTATTATTATTATTATTATTATTATTATTATTATTAAGTGTATGCATCCGCCGCGGTGCTGCATTTTTCACTATCAGTATATAAAATTAGCCATTGTTTTTGGTCCTGGCAATCAAAGGCTTGGGGAAAATCTGGCACACCTCGGCTGACGACCCAAGCTATTATTATGCAAAGACGAGTACTGTATCGAGTGGGTACTTGGCCCATGCAGGGCAAGAATGCAACCCCCATCTACTCATCTTTGCATAATAATAGGACAGGTAGTCAGAGACTCAGCTCAGAGACAATCGGTCGCCGCGGTCGCGTGTCCGTTTATTATCCATGTATTATCTTTGGACGGTAAAAACGTGGGGGGGACAATAACTGCATTCTGAACCCATGCAGGGGACATTTCCCGGTGTGTCCCCCCCATAGTTACGCCCCTGCCGGACACTTCTCCCTGGGCTGGGACCTCTCCCTGGTCCGAGAGACTGCTCTCCTCTCCTCCTCTGACATTCCGATCATTAGTCCTCCAAATCGGGAGAGCATCGGGGTGGACGACGCGGTCCTCTACATGCTCCACCGGGCCTAGGCCTACTCCTACCTGAGAGTCGGGAGAAAGATGCATAAATATACTGTGTGGATGTTTATCGGAACCTTAGCTCAGTGGTGTGCTCCTGCGTGAGTCTCCACTTGAGGCTCTGGTCAAGACTTGCTTGTACTCTACATTTGCTTCAGACTTCAAAAGTAAACCATTGTTGGCTGTACCAACTTGAACTCCACCTCTGACTCCTGCATGTCTCACCATCTCTGTTCAGCTGTCGCACGCAGTCAACAAACTTACCCTTACTCCTAACACTTCTTATGTAACGGAGGTACCGCAGTATATCCACAGTCACGATGGTACAAGTAGTTCAGTGGCTGTGGATGGTAAGCGGTACTGCAAGTAAACTCACTCCCCAGAGGCATCCAGACCCGGAAGCAAGAAGTGAATTCACTTCTTGGTATAGTGGTCTGTGATGCCGCCCGCGACGCAGGCGTCCGTGGTTCAACTCCCACTCAGGGCGATCCCTCAACAGGGGTCGAATCGACAAACACAACGCAACAAGATCACACCGGCTACACTTACACTAGACCGGACACACAGGACAGAGACACAGCCTTCTTACACTAGACCGGACAGAGACACAGGACAGAGACCAGGCCACGTGAGCGGATCGGCGCGGCCGAGAAATCCGCTCTTCGCTCTTTAAAGCTTGGTCCGCTCCGCTAATCGCTCATGTTGACCCCGCCCCCAAGTCGCTCTCCGCTCGCTCCCCGCTCACCTTGAATCGAGCGCTCCCCGCTCCCCGCGCCAGATCGCTCGGCAGATTTTTTTCTTTTTTTTTGGATCATGGTGTAAATTAGCTCAAACTACAACAGTCTACACCCCCTGGGCCCCTTAACAATTGTTTGTATTGAGCCGCATTGTAATTGTACCCATTCTGCAATGTTAAATAACGTTGTTTATCCATTCACTAGCTCTATTAAGCGATGATAGGCTAGCCGAGCCACAATGCTATGGTCGCTGCCATTAACGTTAGCATGTAAGCTAACGACAACAACAATGGCGTCGATACTTTTTCTAACAGGAGTGAGTGAAGGAGGAGGAGTGAAGCCTGAACAGGATATCACAGGTTCACCCTTCTCATTGGTTGAAAATGGCCTTCATGTTTGTACATCGCCATCTGTTGCTTTGGCATGTATATTACATCAACAGTGTTAAACCACTGTGAGCGGCCTGGAGTGGATTGGAGCGGAGGAGAACTCTCGCTCCGGACGTCGCGCCGACTCATTTTAAAACCCACTCCTCGCTCACGTCAAAACCGCCCGCTCCGCGCCCCGCGCCGCTCACGCTCCGATCCGCTCACATGGCCTGACAGAGACACAGCCTTCTTACACTAGACCGGACAGAGACACAGGACAGAGACACAGGACAGAGACACAGGACAGAGACACAGCCTTCTTACACTAGACAGGACAGAGACACAGGACAGAGACACAGCCTTCTTACACTAGACTGGACAGAGACACGGGACAGAGACACAGCCTTCTTACACTAGACCGGACACACAGGACAGAGACACAGCCTTCTTACACTAGACCGGACAGAGACACAGGACAGAGACACAGCCTTCTTACACTAGACCGGACACACAGGACAGAGACACAGCCTTCTTACACTAGACCGGACAGAGACACAGGACAGAGACACAGCCTTCTTACACTAGACTGGACAGAGACACAGGACAGAGACACAGCCTTCTTACACTAGACAGGACAGCCACAGGACAGAGACACAGCCTTCTTACACTAGACTGGACAGACACACAGGACAGAGACACAGCCTTCTTACACTAGACAGGACAGAGACACAGGACAGAGACACAGCCTTCTTACACTAGACTGGACAGACACACAGGACAGAGACACAGCCTTCTTACACTAGACAGGACAGAGACACAGGACAGAGACACAGCCTTCTTACACTAGACAGGACAGATACACAGGACAGAGACACAGCCTTCTTACACTAGACAGGACAGTATGGCTGCATGCTGACGGCATATGCCATCCTGACGTCAGCCATGGCCCAGAATTTTACGCCATAGGGGGCTGGTTTAGATGGCATATATTGCCTGAAGGGGCATCGGCCCTTAAAACCGACAAGCTGCTCATCGATGCATACATCGACGCCTGGGTTGAAACCCAGTGGGAGCCGCACCACCCACTTGTCCCAGACGTCTCGCACCGGCGCCAGCTTGTCAACCGGTCGTCGAACCGCATGGTTCTGCTCAATAGCGAAAAACGCTTGTGCGTCATCACTGCCGCGAAAATGGGCCGGCCGGTGTGTTCCCCCCACAAGCTCACTGGAAGGAATAGGGAATACTCTGGGCTGGTCGTCCTGCAAGACATATCGAATATTCATTCATTTTCAGGATTTTAACCCCTTAAATACCAGTTTTTGTGATTAAGGCGTGGCTTATTTTCAAGACAAAAAACACAAAGGGTTAATTATTTTCCATCCCATAAATGCTAATGTATTTTTTGGGGGGGTTTGTAAAGCCACACAGGGGGAAGCAGTTAGCTCTAGAGGCAGTTGGGAGGCAGCCTCAATCAAATGATCTGCCACCGCCTGCAATCTGTCCTCATATAGCGTGTCTGGATAAAAGGTATAATAAATTGAATAAATAAAATTCTGCTTCTGCTCCAACTCCGCTGCCACGGGCAGGATCTTTGCTTCCATTATCTCCTTCAGCCGCATTTCATTGCCTGGCCCCACTCTGCCGGCCTCGATCACTCTCGCATTATTTGTGAATATGCGGTCCAGCGTCATACAAAGCAGGTGTTCCCGTCGCGGAACAGGGAGATGCCCCGACGAGCCCCGCAGAGCCGCTTAGTCACCTCCGCGTCCACCAGGCACCTCCTGTGGACCTCCCGTGCTCCCGAAAGCTGCCTCACAGTGACCGCCCACTTCATCAACAGTGAGTGGGAAATTAAAAACCCAGTTCTACAAACGCGACCTGTGTATGAACTGCACACTAGCACCCACCTAGCTGAGAAGCTACAAGAGGCAGTAGCAGAGTGGAAAATAGAAAAGCCCAAAACCATTGCTGTGACCGCAGACAATGCCAGAAACATTGTTAATGCTGTCAAAGAAGCAGAACTGGGTCCACAAATTGGACGCTTTTCCCATACCATAAACCTATAGATGATTGGCTCTGATCATCACCCTGCCATTATTATTCGCTGAATGACGGGATAAACTAAAAAAGCCATGTGAGCAATGAGCATCAACATTCCGAATTGAAACGATAAAAAAAGCACAGCGTCTCATTTCAGCCTGTTGGTTCTAAGCGGTGTATTCCATGACAATGTGCTAAATATGACACTAAAATACTCTCTTCCGCCACAATATATTGAAACGGCGTCCACTGTATATTCCACACTACCATAAACGTGGCCTCAGAATTCAAAACACACACATACTCGGCACGTAAATATATAAAACAACGCCGTGCAAGCTAATTAGCCTAGCAAGCCTTGTTGTTGAGTGAGTCCTACCTCCTTCCGGGTCTCGGCCATCTCCTTCACTGATTGGTTGTTAGCTGTTGTGCGTAAGTACGTCATCACGTAACGCTGGTTGTTGTTAGTGAGTGTGCTGAGCCGAGGCTGAACGGAGCCAAGCTTGGAAAATCGATATATCGAAACTTTGCGACCACGTTTCATGTTTATTTCGAGGAAATAATTTATCGCGATAGTTATCGTTATCGTTTTATCGCCCAGCCCTACATACACGTATCGATTTTTTCGAATGGTGATCAGGAATTGGAATATACCAGTTGGATACCAGTTGGATACCATCTGATGTCAGGTAAGGACTCTATGTTATCAGTGTTAGGATAATCAGAGTAAGTTTGATGAAGATATAGGCTGTTTTGTGAAATATCTTCTTTCGGTTTCACTGTAAAAGTCCGAGAGGAAATCAACGAGGCGATTATCCGTGCGCGGCCGTAATGTGCTTGCGTGCACGTATAATATTGATCATCTAGCGTTTATTTGAAAACTATTCATAAAAAGGCAGACGAATATCAACGTTGTGGAATATTCCACTAAAAGACGATTTTCATAGAATGCTCCAGAATGGGCTGTTTTTTATATCAAAACGGGGGCTTTTCTAACTGCTCTGAAACGGAAACGACGCAATAAAAAAAACAATCTGCCTTGACAGCACTGACTGGAAAATAGTCTTTGATAATGCGATGGGCAGATTAGACACATAGCCATAATTTAAAACATAGATTAGGCGATATTAACGTTAACATTGGCGCCGATGAAAAGGAAAACCAGGCATGGCGCTCAAAGTGTAAAAAATGCCAAATGTTTTACATTTATAGTACTTTACCATCTCCATGGTCAACTGCAGCGACGTAATTTTCTTCACAATAAAAGATTACATTTCTCCAGATACATTTACATTTAGTCATTTAGCTGACGCTTTTATCCAAACCGACTTACAAGTTCTGTACGACAAGTCATCAGGAAGGGCACAACTCTATCAGCTGAGTAACAATGTTCATCAAAGTGTTGCGTGTTACAGTGTAGGTTAGTTTATTAGTAAAAAAAATAATATTTAAATTAGTAAAAGAAATTTAATAAAAAAAATTAAGAACATAATCACCATTGCTTTATTATTCTTTTATATAACTATATTAGATATTACTGCACATGGCTACTTTTTGATCAATTAATACAAGCAGTCAGATAAATTAACTATTTTGGGACTTTCTATTTTATTTAGAAAGTACTTGAATCAGAATGTCCCACCCAATACCCAGCTGTTAAGAAAAACGGTTCAATACTCCATTTTATTAGTAGAGGCTGTGACACTATTTCACCCTATCCTCTGTCATCCTTCCTCTAGCTGCTAGGGTGAAGGGACTTTGGGCTTGGCTGAGACCGGTGGTGGTAGAGGGAGGAGGGGTGGGCTGGGCCATGGTGGCTGCAGCCTCAGCCTGACGATCTATAAAAAGTTGTCATCTTTCAAATATATTTGTAGCTAAACAATTAGCTAAGCAATTATATTTTATTTATTAGCCTATAGGTTGTTTGCAGGTGACGTCATTCGCTCTAGTGGAATGTTGTTGGGGGGCAGGAAGTGATTTGCATATAACGAAGATACTCATAGTCAGTGAGACTCTCTGATTAAAATGCCAAAGTTTTGCGCGGTTTACGGCTGTACCAACCGATCGAATCGGGAAAAAAACAAGGGGTACTTTCGAGTCCCGAAAGTGGTTATACATAAAGGGGAGAAGTTTAAAAAAGTCACAGAAAAACGGCGGCAGGCGTGGATCAGAAATCTCCGGTTGAGGTCTGGAGGAGCCGAATCAGACAACGCGCGTATATGCAGTGACCACTTTGTGAAAGGTAAGGCAGTAATTTAGCTACTTACATAGCTGGATAAAACTGACAAAAATACAGACCAGGAGGCAATATTGCTGGAAACATATAGCTAACGTTACATCTGTGATATCACCCTGTGTGTTTGTGTTTCGCAGCTAGATAGCTGACGCTATCTTCCGGTGTCTTTGTTTTTAAGCAATGCTAACATTAGCTAGCTATCACGGCCAATGGTTTTCAACGATCTCTTAGGACCGAAACTACTGTTATCCCTCTTTGCTGTCATTGTTGGGTGTTTATCACTTTGCTATTTATTTTATTCAGGCTGCCCGAGTGCTGCCAACGATGTAGACTCTCCAGACTGGGCTCCTACAGTTAACCTTGGTTACCAGCAAGGTAAACCAATGACAGAGGCATCATGTCAACGTGAGGAAAGGTTGAGGTCCAGAAAAGCAGATGAGACCTGCACCGATGCAGCAGAGGCATTGCTGGACCTTGGTGAGGGCTCACAGAGCCCAGCATCGGAATACCACAAAGGTAAATTAAATATAATGCATGGAGGAGCTTTCATGTAGCCAATGTTACATTAAGTATTTTGACAACTATGTATGTCACTTGTTTACATCATATGTGTGGGAGAGAGACAGACAGAAGGGGGAGAGTGTGGGAGAGAGACAGACAGAGAGAGAGTGTGTGTGGGAGAGAGACAGACAGAAGGGGCAGAGTGTGGGAGAGAGACAGACAGACAGTGTGTGTGGGAGAGAGACAGACAGAGAGAGTGTGTGTGGGAGAGAGACAAACAGACAGAGAGACAGTGTGTGTGGGAGAGAGAGAGACAGAGTGTGTGTGAGAGAGACAGACAGAAAGGGGGAGAGACAGTGTGTGACAGAGTGTGTGTGGGAGAGAGACAGACAAGAGTAAATTAAATGTATTTTGACAACTATGTATGTCACTTGTTTACATCATAATTTAACAAATAATTACCACCACCTTTATACAATTTGTAAATTATATAACTAAACTATCTTTTCCCCTCTTATCCCCTTTGCCAAATATATTCTATGTAGATGCAGGCTGCCAGACAGACCTGACTATGGAGGATCTTGAGAAGATGGAGGATGTTCTGAATCACTCCGTAGTGGAGCTGAGTGACCTCAGGAAAAAAGTACTAGACAGGGAATTTAGTCCAGATGCTTTTCAGAACAACGAAGAGAAGACTAAATTTTACACAGGATTGCCCAATTTCTTAGTTTTGATGCAAGTGTTTCAGCTATGTGAGCCACACATCAACTATAGCTCTTTGTCGGCGCTCTCCAAATTTAAACAGTTCATGTTGGTCTTAATTCGGTTGAGACTAAACCTTCCACTCCAAGATTTGGCCTTCAGGTTCAATGTTTCCTGTTCCACTGTTTCTCGAATTTGGCACAAGATAATTGGCATACTTCATGAAAGATTAGAGTTTATAATAGAGTGGCCAGAGCGAGAGGTGCTGCAAGCTACAATGCCAATGTCATTCAGGCAAGCATTTGGGTGTAAGGTTGCCGTAATAGTGGACTGTTTTGAAGTTTTCCTTGAACGGCCATCTAATTTGCTGGCAAGAGCACAAACTTGGTCCAATTATAAACACCATAACACAGTTAAATTTCTCATTGGCATTGCTCCTCAAGGATATGTCACATACATCTCTCGTGCTTGGGGAGGGAGAGTGAGTGACAAGCAGATAACTGAAGAGAGTAGCCTTCTAAATAATTTGTTACCCGGAGACATTGTTCTGGCAGACCGTGGGTTTACTATCGGGGATAGTGTGGGGTTTTACTGTGCTTCATTGAAGATGCCTGCTTTCACAAAAGGGAAGAGCCAGCTATCTGCATATGAAGTTGAGCAAACAAGAAAACTCGCTAATGTGCGTATTCACGTGGAAAGGGTCATAGGATTAGTGAGAAGAAAGTACCAAATTCTGCAGAGTACCCTCCCCGTTGAACACATGGCTGTAAAAACAGGCGAGTCACTGGCGCTGATTGATAAAATTGGAGTCATTTGCTGTGCATTATCCAATCTTTCGGACTCTGTTGTCCCACTGGAGTAAGCAATATTCTATTCATCTAAAGGTCAAATAGGAAAATAAGATGCATGTCCTGCATAGTTTTGCATTGAATGATTTGAGGTAGATTTGATTATAAATAATGGGTCGATGTTTTCTCAGACCTCCACTAACGGGTGCATAGTTCTAGCCCGGACTACAAATAGTTTAATGATAATATTGAATAATAATATTTCAAATATATGTATATGTCTCCCTCTACCTGTCTGTCATTATTATTTTATTGAAATAAAAATGTATTAATTTCATTCAATTAATCTTTGTCATTTTTAAATCAGTTCTAATTAGATTTGAATGGTTGTTTGTAGTTAAACTGTTTGAATCCGTTATTAAATTATCTTTGTCTTGAGAAAATCATATTCATTGTCTATGTAGTCACAATGAAAATACTGGGTGCTTGTAGTAGGATGTAGCTTACACCTGGAAAAAATTGTCCAACTTGGTCGCTTTCTTTCTTCACAACATGTGACCATTTCATGTAGTAGTTTTCAGAGGAAACGGCCTAGGGGAAACCGAGGCACAACATGGAAATGTAACCCCTCTTCCCAGCTCCCAAGAACCACCAGCAACAAGTGATGTGAAGCCCTTTAGAAGGTTTATTTTGATCAGGGTGGTTAACAACAAAAATATAACAACCTAGGAATAATTACACAAACAAAAGAAACAATTAATTAACCTAAACTACCTATATTTCAGATATCAATTTGTTTTATTTGTGCCTATATAACTAAAGCTATAAGATTTTGACCTGTTGTTCTATAAACTACCATTTATTTACAATTTATTACAGGAATATGCACAGATTAAAGAAACATTTCAAACATGATTTGGTTCACTTTGTGAAGTGCTGTCCCAACACTTCAGGAAGAACACAGTGTCTGAAGAACTCTTGAACTTTGGGAATGACATTGACCCAGAGTTCCGCATCAGGCAAAATCCTCTCTACAAAGATGTCATTTGTGTTCCACACTACAAAGTCACAATAGTCAGCACCCACAATGTGGAGCTGAGCCTGTACTTGGTAGTAGTACGCGTGCTTCCTGTCCAGTTTCACATCGTCCCCATCGAAGATGAGACAGAAGCCCTGGTCTCCAGCACACAGGCGTAGATTGGCCTCCTCCTGTTTGCTGTGTGGGCACTAAAAGTTCACAATGAAAATAGTCACTTCTTCTGCATAGTATCTCCTTTTCAAATGTTCAGCTTCAAGATCTGTTAATTTCTCTCATGCACCACGTGATGTTTCTATGTCTTTACAACATGTAGGAACATAAACTGTGCATTGAATTACAAAGTACTAGGTTACTCTTCTCACAAATCCCAGTTCCATTAGTCACAATGCCAATACACCTGCTCTACTGTGTTATTGAGGACGTCAAAACATGAATGGTAAATGCATATCCAAATCCATACTGAAGAAATAGCTGGTACCTTTATCTCACAAACCCCAGTTCCATGACAGGCGCATGTGACAATTCCATCTGGTGAGGCTCCCATGTATGGCCACTTCTGATTCAGCCAAAGTCCACTGTCCATGCAGGAGAAACCCTCATGGTCCACACTTTGCAGTTGTTCATACTGTCTTCTGGCTGTTGCCTCATTTTTACATCCATACCTGTAATGCATACAAGTAGCAATAGGAAGAGAGAGTTGTACAACCATAATTAGTAACTGATTTACTAAATGTGATGTAGGTCAGCATTTATAGGGACAATTGTAGTGCACTGGTTTACATCATCCTACTCCAGACCTCAAAGATTAAACATACTTCTAGCCAGCCCTAACCTATGTGTCATAATAGGTCAATTGCAGATGTCCTTGTCTTGCAATTACTTTCCCCTAATAAATACCTCGTTGCAGCTGTAGAGAGCTTGTGTGCCTCTGGGTAGCATATGGACTTGACCAAGGACTTTGACGGCTGTGAAATACTTGTGTGTAGAACCTGCTTCAGTTTAGAGGCTGTTACCCTTCCTGCTCTTTGGCGGAACCAGATTGTTGATGAGCTCTGGTTTCTGGTCTCCTCCTCTACTGCCTGTACCTGTGACTGTGTTAGCTCTTCCAGTCTGAAATCCTGGCATGCTTTCTGCAACTCTGTTGGAGGTAGCTGCAGTGTCTCTGGTGTCCTATATGCAGTTAGTAGTTTAGGTAGCTTGCTCACAGACTTTGGGACACATTCTCTGCAATATGGTGACCTGGACATCAGTGCAGCACTTTTTGGGGAGTTTAGGTGTAAAGCCTTGAAAAACTGACTATAAGTTTCTGATCCTTGCTTCACTCTTGGACACTGGACTGTGGAACTCTCAGGTGTTTGTTTCTCTATAAGACAGATATTGCACAGCTTTAAAGTGAAACTTGGAACATATTATTGCACAGGTATTTTGCATTCAGTACTGTACACCTCTGCTCACCTGTCCCTGCAATGGCATGATCTAGTTTTTGCTTCTTAGATTTTGCAGATGAAAAGTCTATCATCGCAACTGGAGCGGCAGGAATCTGAAAGCGCGAGAGGCATAGAGAATATAAACGTTTTAAATGTACCCCTACATACAGCTCACACTGAAACAAAAGTAAATTACGTGCATTTGATTACCTTTTTGACATGTGATGGCATTAACCACTTGCACTTTTCCATGGTGCAGGACTCAGTCTCTCTCATTTTAACACCCACTTCAATGGCGAACAGAACTGCTCCAACATGCGAGCAGGATTCTGACAATCTGTTGGTAGATTTGTAGATCTGGTATGTCATAAATGTCTAGCGATGCAACAGTACAGTAACTGTCTACCATGTCATGATGAATTGAAAATGGGGGACCCTGATGTAAACAAGACGAAAGTCTGGCCACCATCAGAGTGACACCTTCATGGCATCTAGTTAGCATCATTTTACAACAGCGATATGTAGTTAAACATGCCTTGCATTATTATGATGACTTACCCAGCCATACAATCACAATGTGCTGTGACAACTTCTCCATTTCGTTTTGCCACGATCCACGTTTTTAGCGGTGTTGCACCAGACCTCTGAGAATGGTTGACCTAGTGGCAAGGTAGAAAATAGTAGCTAGCGTTTAGCGCATAGCCTGACTGACGCCAGTATCCATGTACATTAGAGTTGAAATAGCAATATAAAAGAGTGATTCTCAAGTAGATTTACTCACCTGCGCAAAAACAAGACGACAGTCATTCAATGCTGCCTTTGATCCGAGGTCATTTACCCAACCACACACCAAATAGTTATAAGCCTCCAGACTCTTGTATGCCTTCATCTGGCTAGCCGTGTAGTAGGAGGTCTGGAGGACGAGGTAATTGGTTATATCAATCGCCTCAACGCCAGGCAAATCGGTCAAGACGCGAGAAAAATCGATTTTCCTCAGCGTGTACGGATCATATCCAATATGTTTTGATATTTTCTGATGATACCTAGTGCGTGTAGGCTCATCCAACGCTTTAGCGTATTGACTTTCCATTGTTTTGAATCACTGTTCTTGACTTCCTGCCCCCCAGGTGAGTTTCGCGCGTCATCAAAATCACGTGACTGCAAACAAGCTATTCGTAATAATTCGTTATTAGCCTAGGTAACTCCATATCTTGGCTTACATGCAGTGGACATGGATGCAGATGGAACACTGCGAGCAAAGCAGTCAAAAACGGTGCATTTCTGCACAATAATATTATGTTTTGCCAACAGATGTTTTGATAAATTGCTCGTATTGCCACCCTTACTGGCAAATGTTTTGTTGCACTTGTGGCAACGTGCGTTGTCGGCATCTACTCTCGTAAAGTATACCCATTCTTTCGAGCGCTTCGCTCTCTCTGCCATGACGAGCGCATGCAGAGCTGTCTGTGTGCAGCGCGCTTCAGCAGCACGGAGCCACGGACAGGCACCTCCCTTAAGTACCCGTATGTGCGAGTGTGAGAAGCTCGCGACGAGTGTGTGTAATAATGGCTCGCTGCGCCTCGCTTCTCGTGCAGAGAGAGGAGAGATAGTTTGCAACGTTTAAATTCCTCGGAGAGAAAAAAATCGTAATAATAATAATTTCTAGAGTATCTATAGCAGTACCGATAACGTCGGAGCTTTATCAATACTCTGTTTTTTTCTAATTTAGTACCGGTTCCCGTTTAGAACCGGGTTCCGGGGGGCATCCCTATACAGTGGGTGACAATATTGTCACAAGGAAAGATGAAATTACCTACATGGGTTCCATCCTAGAGGCAAATCTTTCCTGTGACAAAATGGCAACCAACAAACACGATTTTTGTACAGGATCTCCTCTCTGGTAGGCCTGCCGCGATAAGCAATAAATCGATTAATTGCCGCGATAATTAAAATGAATGCAATGATTTTGACGGGCGCGATTAATTGCTATTTGCGCGTTTGTTTTAATGAGGCGGAACCAGTGCCCCTTGTCAGTCACTGTCCGTGTTGGGAGGCGGGCCGCTGGCTTTACTACAGAGCACAGCACAGGAGCTCCGTGGGGCTAACGTTACCCCTCATTGTGTCTATTCTACTAGCATTAACGTTACTCATACAAACAATCAATAGCGAGTTATATTGATCACGCTATGTACGATAGCCATGCTAAAACGCTAGCACAACATTAGCACCTAACCTAACAACAAGCCTTAACAAGTCAGCGATCTTTTTGCAAGACTAAACTCTCCGCTCGGTGGCAAATTGTGTTGATGTCTGTTTTGTTTAATCAATAAATGAGGCAGAATACACAGTGACTGTATCCTTTGTTTATTGCACTTGTGCCTGCTGCAAACATAATGATTATGAAATCCTATGCGAGACATTAAAGATGGCGGCTTTCTGTTTTCGTTCAGACTCCCTCAGACTCTCCAACGAGTGACGCGTCTCTATTCTGACCAATCAGTGGTCTGCAGTGTTTCACGTGACTTTTCTGGTACCACTTCTACTCGCTTGGAACCACGACAGAGCAGGGACTAAAAAAGTACCCAAAAAGTACCTGATAATCACAACAATACTTCCGGTCCGGTCGGTGGGCTTCAAAATAAAAGTCTAAAACACCGGAAAAGACGGAGCGGTGGGCTTCAAAATAAAAGTTTTGGGAAATAAATTTCTCCAAAAAAAAAAAAATCTCTAACCGGTCGCAATAATATCGCTTATCGCGATATTTTCGGGGGCAATTAATTGCCCAGCAAAATGTGTTATCGTGGCAGGCCTACTCTCTGGTAAATAAGAATGCCTTGAAGACTAACATGAGCACTCATTCAAGGTTTCTATGACTATACTTGCACGTCCTCATGGTACCAAAGCACCTCAAAGGCCCTAAAAACAAGGCTCCAAACATCACAAAACAAACTGGTCAGGCTACTGCTTGGCCTTACTCCTAAAAACCCACCTTACCCCTGCCCATTTTGACAATCTAGGATGGCTTAGAGTAGACGACAGAGTACAGCAACTTGCACATCGGCCTGGTCTTCAAGATACACTACACCACAAAGATACCCATGTACATTTTTACATTTAGTCATTTAGCTGATGCTTTTATCCAAAGCGACTTACAAGTTGTGTACTACAAGACAGCAGGAAGGGTACAACTCTTATCAGCTGAGTAACAAGCTTAGTGAAGTTCATGACCACAACACCAGAGGGAGTTCCACAAATCACGTCCAACCCAGATTCGACTCAAACAATGGACTAAACACGTTTCGCAACTAGGCCACCACAATAATGTGGAACGCCCTACCTACAGCCGTAAAATAATGTGAATCCCTACCCTCCTTCAAAACCGCTCTCAAAGAGCACCTACGGGTGGCTGCAATTAGAAACGGGCCCTGGTAAATGCAAAAAGAAAAAAACTCCCCCACCCAACCAATGTTCCCTCCTAAGGTGCGCCTGTGCGCGCACATGTCCAAATGCGCAAATGAAATCTGTCGCGCACAGAAACGTTTGTGTAAAAAAAATAAAAGACGTTTCTTAAAAAACAGCAGTCAGCTTGGATGCACGTACATCACGGTTTTCTCTCCTACAGCTTCTCTCCTTGTTGACAAACCCACAAACACGCTGCTGGGACGCCTGAATACTTTAGACAACAAATGTTTGTTTCCGCGTCTCTGATTGGCCAGGTCATTTCTGGTCATCATGTGACATGTACGCCCAATCGTGGGACCGCACGTTTCTACACTGGTTAAGCTTAGGCGCTCTTTCGAAGTTGGTTAAGGTTAGAGTTTGTCTTAGAGCATGGCGATAGAACGCCTGCCCTGATTCCGACGGTTAAGCTTAGGCACTCTTTCGAAGTTGGTTAAGGTTAGAGTTTGTCTTAGAGCATGGCGATAGAACGCCAGGTAGTTTGCAGGCTGTCTGTCCCACGATTGGCGCACAAGGGTTAGAAATTAAAAAAAAATTCAAGGGCTTTTTTTGCCCCCCTTAATTGATTTTCGTGGGTTTTTTTATTTTATTTCGGGGGCACTGAATTTTTATGATAAACGGTAGGGGTGGGACGGTTCACAAAATGGACGGTTCGGTTCGTATCACGGTTTTGGGGTCACGGTTTTGGGTTCGGTTCGATATACGTTAATTTTTATTAAAATCTAAACATGCTTCTCATTTATAAAAAAATAATAAAAAGGGTTACAGTGTTTACAGCCTTAAATAATGTTTGGCACACAAAGACCGAACTGACTGAAAAATATAGGCTACATTTGTCAAAGTATTAACTTAGTGCAAACAAACTATGCTCAGCCAGCACTAGACTTTCCTTTTTTTAATATAAACACAAAAAAACTGTCAACCATGTTTAAATTCCCTGATTGTCAGTTCTTAACGGAAAGATTCGTTTTCTGCTTGAAATTATTATGTATCTGTCTACATTAATTTAGACTAACATTATTTAAATATTGAGTGCAACTGTGGTGGATTACGTAATTCGGTGAGTTGGAACTATCTATGGGTTGGCGCCGGGTCCCCACGGACATTTTAGCGTCACGGACTGCCAGCTCAGGCAATGTTATCAGCTCCGGAGGAGTTCATAACATCAACATGCAGTGGGACAGCGGCAATAGTCCCGGTTGGAGTTAGTAAAACACAGTTGTATGTTAGCCTTCTTGGATGTTGAATAAACGCCTATCATTGTCTTTAAACACCCCGCCTCTCAGACTCCCATTTCCTCCTCTGCTACAGTAGCTAGTAGCTACGGTGACATTTCATTGACTGTACAGTATTAGCTTGCGGGCTGCGTCGGGCTACCATAGTTAAAACGTGCGTTGTGTTGTACAAACTGCAACGCTATGGCAAGATGTGTGTAGGCCTATGTAATGTTAATGGCTATGTTTTTAAAGTCGTAATGAAGATTGATTTATATTGTGCTTGCCATTTTTACACAAACTGACTAGCACCTGGCTGCAGTGCTGCTGCTGTTGCTGCCTGCAGCCAGTGCTCACCTCTCCCGGCTCTGCCAAATGATTTTTTTTTATTTGCGCGTCATCTGAACCGTACGATACACAGACGCTCCATTACCGGATAAATATATATATATATAATTAGTAAACTGTCAGGGGCATTTTGTGCCCCCCTTAACTGATTTTCGAGGGCATTTTGTCCATTTTCAAGGGCATTATGCCCCAAGCCCCCGTTAATTTCGAACCCTGGCGCACATGTCACATGACCTGGCCAATCAGAGCGCAAAAAAAATTAATAATAAAAAATAATTTTCTTTTTTTTTTTTTTTTTAGAATAAAGTTTCATAGAAATCTTAGTCAAACCTTTAGTATTATGGATGTTACACATGCTGGCAGAGTACATGCATCCATGTTGTTGTGAACATTTTAATTAAATAAAGAAATTCCATATCCATAGTCGCCATGGGAAAGAATAAAATAAAAAATGTAATAAAATAAATTCCCTACCTACCCATGGCCTTAACTGACAACCAACAGGAAACAAACACATTTTTTGTTATGCCTAAACAAATATGGCCCAGTAAACGATTGAATTTAGTCTAATACATGAGGCGTTGTCTTGTTATCTAGCTGGCTATCTACGGATTGGCTCATTATATCAACAGCTGATATGTTGTTGGCTAGCTGTTGGCTAGCTAGCTATCGTTCTTAGTTGGCTAACGTTAGCTACCTAGCTACTAGCTAGCTAATACTGGCTGGCGCTACCTATTAATTCGCAATGGAATGGCTAACTAACTGTACAAATCTATGTGATTTGGCTGAGATCGTATTTTGTACGGTTGGCTGGATTGGGGGTGGCCAGCTGGCTGGCAGTTCGTGGTGCTGTAGCTGGCTGGCTAATGTTGGCCAATATAGCTGTAACTGAACGCCAATGATTAGGGATGCCCTGA
Organism: Notolepis coatsorum; assembly: GCF_963971535.1. NCBI lineage: Eukaryota > Metazoa > Chordata > Actinopteri > Aulopiformes > Paralepididae > Notolepis > Notolepis coatsorum. The sequence goes on from NC_140172.1 coordinate 7,102,508, forward strand.
TCGATCGGCCAGCGATCGGTATCGGCCGATATTCAGTATAAATATGAGATCGGTGAATTCCGATAATGCTTTATTTTCGCCGATCGTGAAAACCGATCGAAAAACATGATCCAATTCTTAGCGGAGTTCTCACTCGCTGACTTCTCTCTCAGGCACACAGAGCTGCAGCGCACAGCCCCTCCTCCTCCTCCTCCCCTGCCCCTCCCAGACCCGTGTCAACAGAGGCTCCTATTGCCTCCGGCAACAGTCTGCTCTAGTCTAGTGCATGGGACCTCTGTGAACTAACGTTAGCTAACGTTACTGTTTAAACAAAATGACCCAGTCAACTATTCACTTTTAGTTTAATACATGAGGCATTGTCTAACGGTATCTAGCTAACGGTAAATGGCGTTTCATTCTTCATGGCTTAATGCTTTCATGTGCTAACACTTCACTGCACACAACATACTGAGGTTTTTGTCCCTCTCTTTTGTCCTCAATGTAAGAAAACTCATATTTAATGTAGTCTGTCGTATTTGCGTTTCGCCATGTTTACAAATGCTTGAATCGATGGGCGGTAACTGATGTGATGACATTAGTGTTACTGTCATGACAACGCTGGCAGCAAACTGCTACTGCACGCGCACTGCGTCATGGGAAACGTATGTGCTTCAAAATAAAAGTCCAGCAAAATCTGCAAGCACTCTACGGACCTTTTAAGGCCATGATGCTCAAAGCCCACCTTTTCGCCATAAACAATCCATGAGCTATTTTTGTATTGTAGTATGACTGGTGTATTATGTCTGTCCGTTCTTTATCGGCTTGGTTGGCCTGCATGTCTTTTTTGTTTCTCTTTCTTTCCCGGGATGCGCCCCGGGCCGATGTAACTATTGGTTGAGGGGGCGCAATATAAATAAATGTATCATATCAGAAATTCTGTAGACTGCGAAATAAAACACTTTCCCCCTCAATTTCTTCTCCACACACACATCCGCGACCCACTCAAAATGGCCACGCGACCCATCAGTTGAGAACTACTGCTCTATAATGCCTCAGCATCGGTGAGGTGTTATTGTCGTATCCAAGTTATTTTGAACACAACAGACGCATCACCTTTTAAAGTAACATAAATTAGAACAAGGGATACGCTGTGTTGTCACTTTTATTAATATAATAATAATAATGGCTTGGATTTATATAACGCTCATGACACCCAGAGCGCTTCACAGAGTCCATTATTCGTTCATACCGCTCTACCCCTGAGCCAAAGCCGCCCCACAATTTTACTATGTGAATACTTAGGAGACAGATCAGCTCAGTTAGTTATTATATATTATATATTAAATTAGCCATTGTTTTTGGTTCTGGCCCGCCATTCAATGGCTTGGGGAAAAATTGGCCCGCTGCCAAACCTAATTGCCGACTCCTGCGCTAGACCCACCCAAGGATACTTCCTTTGAGATGAAGGAGGAGCCCACAGACCACCAGGATATCAGCATGTTACCTTTTTTTCTCTTATCTTGATTCTGTCTTCTCCTTCCTCTGCTCTATCATATTTGTATAGCTTTGTCTCCATAGCTTTGTCTCTCATTCTTTCATTTCATCAAACTCTGTTCACATGTAGCCTAACTATTTGGTGCACTTTATTTTGCTGTCTCCTTCTGCCCCAGATCTACCCTCTCAAATTCCTATCTGCTACCAAGAAACATGCGTGCCAGAAATCAAAGCAAAGTGACTTGATTGGCTGCGTTTCTCACACGTTAAAATGTATTATACCAGACAACCGTTCTACCTCCCGAGCCCCTGAGCGCTTGCTGTTTCCCTTCGTGTTGTGTATGCGCCGCCATCTTGGGTCAATAGGAAGGAGGATGTAATTACAGAGGAAATCAGAAAGTGGCCAAATACTTTTCCATGCTACTGTAAGTTCTTAGTTGCTGTCTCCCTCTGCTCCAGATCCACCCAGCGACCTACTGATGATTAAGAAAGAAGAGGCTCAGGACACACTAGACCCAACCATGGATATTTCCACTGGGCTGAAGGAGGAGCCCACAGACCATCAGGATATCAGTATGTTACTTTTCGTTTTATTGTCTTTATTTTCTCTTGTTGTCTTTCTTCTGTTGCAGCACAGTTGTCTCTCTGTCTGTGTGTCCATAGCTTTCCCTCCTCTCATTCTTTCCATTAAGCCCCAATCTGTGATTTTCATTTCAGTGTTTCCCCTAGGATTTTTTTCAGGGGGGGTGGTAGGCCCCCAAAATGACTAGTGTTTTCGCGGGGCGCGCGTGTCACGGATATGTGGTGTCAACAGTGTCGTCATAGACGCGCGCAGTAAGGCGGTTGTTAGTATCGGTGCATTTCTCTACACTGAGCTGAAATGAAATGATTGCACATAAATTAGGTAAATAAATATTAACAATATTTATTTACAACACATAAATTAACTTATTTACAATTATACATACAGTTGTGACAACACACATATGAACTATTTACAATACAGGGAGGCACATACAACACTCATAACTATTTACAACCAGTGTCAGAGCGAGCGAACTCAAGTTGTTCGGAAATTCTGAGGGCTCAGAGTGCACACTGGACGCTCTGACCAAGAGTCAGTTTATCAGAGCGGAGCAGATTTTCAGAGTGAATTTATTAACTCACCTTAAAGGAAAACTCCAACATTTTGGGAAATTAGCTGATTTGCCATCTACCCTGGAGTTAGACAAGAAGATGCATACCTTTTTCTTCTCTGTCCATGCAGTAGGAGTAGGAAGACACGCACCGTTAGCCTAGCTTAGCGTCAGTCACTGGAAGTAGGTTCCTCCATTAGCCTAGTTCCCAACGTCTTCCTACTCCTACTGCATGGGGGGGGGACCCTGCATATATCGGTATCGGAAATTAAGAGTTGGACAATATCGGTATATCGGTATCGGTAAAAAATAGGGATGCACCGAATGGGAAATTCTTGGCCGAAACAGATACCGAAAATAGGAAACAGTTGGTCGAAAACCGAATGCCGAAAGGCCGAAAATGATTAATAGAAATATATATATATAATGTCTTTTTTTTTGTTCAGCTACCTGATTATGTCAAAACTTAACTTAAATAATATTAATAAAAGTCAAGTGCATTTTCTTTTCTCTGTAGGATAACTACAACCAAGTGCTTTCAGAACAAAGCCAAGGTGCTTTAAAACTGCATAAAGATCTGCACACACAAGAGGGAGAATAGTTTATAGCCAGGGGAGGAAATTAGGCCACTTTACTCGCCAAATGCGAGTATTTTTTACATTTGGCGAGTAATTCATGAAGAGCACTCGCCAATCTGGCGAGTACTAGTAATTACAAAACAAAACAAAAAAATCATTCTGCAATCTGCTGATTCGCTCACTGGCACAAGCCGAACTCTGACTCCCCCCTTGATTCCTCCCATTTGCGCCTCATAATAATCCAACCATAACCAATGAACATCATCGTTGTACAGATGCGCTCTAAGCTCCTCCAATGAACACTCATTTTCTAGAAGATGCCGCCCATCTAGGGGAAGTGGACAGATCACTGCGCGCGGACCTACAGACTCCTGCCACCGGCTTGACAACGTAGACAAACTTAGACAAAAACACATCAGTGGATGAAAATAATTGCATGTAGTGTCGTCGCTCTCGGATATCAGTGCGGTCTGACATGGGGGCGAACAACAGCATGCGACGCGTCTCCTTCGAGTCGGATGAGAATGACAAGTCAACCAGCATTAGCCGGCTAGCTACCTAGCATGTAACAAGCTACCATAACGCGAGTTCAACATAGTGGACTATACTGAGCGGCTTTGCTCAAATGCAGCCGAGTGACATTTTATTATTACCGGGTTTCCCCCCATATCACCACTCGCCCATATGCCCTTCACAACGGTGATGTTGTCATACTTGGCATTCAGAATACACCTGCTGAACCCCTAGCGTTGTCGATTCGGTTCCAATGTATTGTCATCTTACAGCACAAGTACAGTACAACCAGAATACATTTGGCATACAACCAGAGTGCAAATGTAACAAGTCAAGTTGTTTTATTTAGCTATTACATTACAGTGAAATGCTTGGTTCTTTCACTGCCCAACTCAGTCCAACCTAGACCTGCCCAACCCAGTCCAACCTAGTCCAGCCCAGCCCAGCATCTTTCACTGCCTAGTTCAGCCCAACCCAGTCCAGAATAGTTCCCTCTTTCATGTTAATACCGTAATTCCTCTAATAGTAACCCCGGCTTGTATTTGTTTCAACTGTAGCGGGTACCCGGCTTGTAGGAGGCCTGTATAAGAGGGAGGCCTATATTTCTAATTTTCAAACGGATCATAATGAATAAATCAACATTTTGTGTCAGTTTGAACCCAGTAAAATGTACTGGGTTCATTTATTGAAACCAAGTACTGTATGAAATAGTAAACAGTGCAATTACAGGTGGTCACTGGTCATTTCAACGTTTTCAAAGTGAAATCAAGTAACTAGCTCAGTATGCAGCTCAGTATATTAGTAACCCGGCTTGTATTAGGAGGTCGGCTTATAATTGCTTAGCTCAAGAGCGCACCCGGCCATTAATAGAGACCCGGCTTGTATTTGAGACCCGGTTACTATTAGAGGAATTACGGTATGTGATATCCTAATATTTTGAAGAGTGTAGACTGTGATTAATACATGTTGTATGCTAATATTGTGAAGAGTAGAGACTGTTATTAATGTTTTATGCTAATAAATATTTTAAAGAGTAGAGACACGGTGTGATTTTTACTATGATTGAAAATCAATTTAGACTAAGACATACAAAGAAGTAATTATCACAATTAGCGATTTTTTTTGGCTGGTAAAAAATCAGTTTGTCTGGTAAAAAAAATCAGATACTCGCCAGTTGGCTGGTAAGCCTAAAAGTTAGTTTCCTCCCCTGCTTATAGCAGACTTAATGATGTTACTGTAGTGGCTACAGTAAGCATTTTATATAAAAGTACTCTGTATTTTTGTATGACAACTAATAAAGAAACTTGAACTACTGTCATAATTCACTGCGTTCTAGCCTACATGGAAGGACTTGTATTTACTACATCTCCTGTTACTCTTAGCGGGGGATGACGTAGTTTAAGAGAGACGAGTGAAAGTGGAACTGAAGTGTTGTTAGCTAGCTTAACGCTAACGTTAGTTAAGGTTTTTAACCGTGACGGGCATATAGTAATGGCGAGGATATAATCATATAAAGCATGTTAAAGACGCATTTATTGGACTCGTTGCGCGCAGAGTTTACATAGAAACAGTGCGGCTCCCGAGTCCCAAGAGGAGTTATCACAGGATGCAGAACTTGAATGACTGAAGCCGCGTTTTTATTACGTCATCACAACAACACGCGTTAGGTTACAACGACTACCGCCCTGTAGCTCTCACCTCCATAGCCATGAAGTGCTTTGAGAAGCTAGTAAAGGGCTACATCTGCTCCTCCCTCCCCATCAACCTGGACCCCATGCAATTTGCATACCGCCCCAACAGGTCCACGGAGGACGCCATAGCCCATGTGCTGCACACAGCAGCATCACGTCCTGGACAAGAGGAAGGGGAACTATGTGAGAATGCTATTCATCGACTACAGCTCGGCATTCAATACCATAGCCCCCTCCAAACTCATAGCCAAGCTCAGGGACCTGGGCTTGAACTATGACCTCTGCCAGTGGGTCTTGGACTTCCTGACGGGCAGACCCCAGGTGGTGAGAGCAGGCAACTGCACCTCCTCATCCATCACCCTCAACATAGGGGCCCCCCAGGGCTGTGTTCTGAGTCCCCTCCTCTACTCCCTGTACACACAGTAGTGGTGGGCCTGATCTCTGCAAACAACGAGAGGGCCTACCTGGAAGAGGTCAAGGTCCTGGCGGGATGGTGCCAGGAGAACAGCCTTTCCCTGAACGTCAGCAAAACAAAGGAGATGATTGTGGACTTCAGGAGGTCGGGGGTCAAGGACTACAGCCCCCTCAGCATCGACGGGGCACCGGTTGAGTGAGTGAACAGCTTTAAGTACCTCGGAGCCCACATATCCGAGGACTTGACATGGACCACACACATTGACAGTGTTGTGAAGAAGGCACGACAACGCCTCTACTTCCTCAGGCGCCTAAGGAAGTTCCAAGTCAGTCAGAAGATCCTTAAGAACTTCTACTCATGTACAATAGAGAGCATCCTGACTGGCAACATCACCTCCTGGTTTGGGAATGGCACTGCACAAGACCGAAGCAGACTACAAAGAGTGACACGTTCAGCCGAACGCACAATTGGAGGGGGGCTCCCCACCCTCCAGAACATTTACAACAAGCGGTGCAGGGGCAAGGCTAAGAGAATCATCAAGGACTCCAGCCACCCGAACAACTGCCTCTTTGAACTGCTGCGGTCAGGCAAACGATACCGGAGTCTCAAGGCGAGCACAGAAAGACTCAGAAGAAGCTTCTATCCCCAGGCCATCAGGCTGCTCAACGAACAATAAACACTAAAATATGGTCTAAAGTATAAGTATGTTTTCATCTCTTTCTGCAGCTTTCTCCAGAACGTGATCTATAGCCCCAAATGCATTATATTGATGATGAAATACAGTTTGATAGCAATCGGCGCGATATAAAAAATTCCAACTGGACATGGTTATAGAAGTTACTACACGTCATCTGATGTTGACCGGATGGGCGAGGGGGCGTTTATAATTCCATGGGCAGCGTTATACCATTCATCTAACGTGGGTCAAATGTTCATCATAGCAGTTAGTATCGAACACGGTAATTCTACACGCTAAAACTCACCCCAGTCTCCTCGGGCCGTTGGGCGATCAGCGTGGAGTAGACAGTTTTCCATTATGGGATGTCGAAATACCCGGTCCATTTCCAGGTTGTATAATAGTATATACGTCCAAATCATGTTGTTTATCGAGTTATTGGCAACGGATCGCTATGTATTGTCGAGCTCGAGTCCCGGGACCTATAGCGAGTGCCCGGAAGTAATATGGGTGATCACCACTTCATCCACATGACTTCCTGTTTGGCGATCTGCCGATCGGCCACCAGATGGCGCTCTTGTCTTCCTTGGAACGAATGTGTTTCTTTTCGTTCTTAAAGGGCATTGTCTCTAATGTCCATAGCCTCTCGACGTGCTGTAAGAGGGCGGTGTCTTCTTCTGTCACTCTGGAGTGGAGGCAGCGAGTAGCTGCTGTTCGGTTGGGAGACCTGGAGAGGGGGCCTTGTAGTGTCCATCCTAGGCGGGTCTCGACTGCTGTTGGACAGCCTCTGGGCCCAGTGTGGACCCGGTCCATCGGGACGATGAGGTGTGCGTGGTCGGATCCTATGAGCAGGGTCGGGGTGGCGCCGTCTATGAGCGGTATAGGTAGTTGACGCAGGTGCACGTATTTATCCATCAGCTTGGCGATGGGGTAGGTGTACCGCGACAGGCCTATGTCTTGGCTGGTGAAAGCGTTAGTGATCCTATACCGTCTCTCTGGCTGCCCGCTTGCTGCGATAGTGAAGGAGACGTTCTCACCCTTGATCGTCTTCAGGTCTCTTCTTATAGTCCGAATCGTCATCGTTTCTTCGCTCCCCCGCAGCCCCAGCTGGGCCGCAGCGGATGCGAGGAGGAGGGTCTTTTCTGACCCGTCGTCAAGGACGGCGTAGGTGTCCATGACCTTGTCCTCGTAGCTTAATGTTACGCGGACCACCTTCAAGAGCACCCGGGCGCCCCCGCTGCTGGCGGGGTCAATGTACATGACGCTTGCTTTGGTGCTGCTTGAGGGTGCGGGTTTTCTTCTGTTACTGTCATGTAAGACGTCCAAGTGGGCTCCGTCACACCGACTACACCTCTTCTTTAAGCGGCACTCGGCTGCCATGTGACTGCGCGCACAGCGGTAACAGCGGCGGTTGGACTTTATCCATTGACTCACCTCGTCGGCGGTCATCTTCTTGAACGTGTCACAGTGTGACAGCCAGTGTTCCTTTTCGCAGTACTGGCATACAATCTTCCACTTCTCTTTCGTCGAGGGGGTGCTGTGGTTCTTGTTACGCGGTACTGATTCGGCTTGGTGCATGACGGTCACCAGCCTTCGGTTATCGTTTGATCTCCTAGGTCCCTCTCTGGGGCTTGGTCCACTCCGCACAAACGTATCCAGTCGTAGGCTGCTGACTTCTCTCGCCAGGAAGTCGGCCAGGTCTAGGAGGGATGGCTCGGGACCGTTAGGATCACGGTGGTCTCTTTGCCGCCTGAAGCGCTCTTGTCGGGCGGGCGGAAGCTTCTCTAATATCCTCTCAACATTAGAGTTCGCGTACAGTTCGTGCCTACCCTTTTCCTTTTGTGCCCCCAGCATCCCTACCAGGGATTGTACCTTGATAGAGAGGTCATCCAATGAGCGATTGTCTGTGGCTGGGGGTAGACGGTCAATATTCCTTATCTCTTGTATTACGTAGTCCCATATGCGTCCATAACGTTGGTCGAGGGCTACCAGAGCCGCGGTGTATGGGGTACTTGAGTTGGAATATGCCAGCGCTATATTATGCGCTCTGGGCACCTTCAGGTGCTTGAGTAGGATAGCATACTTGTACGTCTCGTCGGGGACATCGGACATCATTGTCTCTAAGCACATTCGTAGCTCTGTGTACTGTGCTCTGTCCTCGTGTGTGAAGTCCGGGAACGTCGGTGTGCCAAGGTACGATGCCATGGATGGCTGGCACATCGGTGAGCGTTGGGGGAGAGGCCTCCTAGGCGAGTCTCCCCTTACGTGTTGTTGTGGGCTGGTACCTGGTGGGTACCACGGCCCGGGTACCCAGGTGCTGTTCCTCGGGGCTGGTCGTGCGTCAAACTCACCCTTGAGTTGGGTCGGGGGTCTGTAACGCAGGGCCTCTGGGGTAAAGTCTGGGCTGTACTGGACCTCCTGGTCCTGTGGAGTACGATGCTGCTGGTGGGCTTGACTTTCCTCCTCTTCCTCTTCTTCTTCCTCTGCTAGGTCTTCTAAATCTTGCAATCGTCTATTTAGTCTCTCGGCGGCGTAGGCCGGTTCTTCCCTGTTGCTGGGTCTCACATGGACCGGTCGGGGAGGGGGTTCGGAGACGTGTATAGGCTCTTTCTGTTGGCCGGGCTCCGGGTCGCTTGATCGGGTAGGGGAGGGTGCCCTAGACCCTTGTCTTGACGAGGCCCTGGAGCTCCGTGCGGAGGGAGGGGGAGTCGCCCTGGCAATCAGTTGCTCCATTATCTGCGCTTGTAATCGGTCGTGCTCGGCTTCGCGCTTGATGTGAGCGAGGTCGCGCTCTGCTTCGCGCTGGGCTTGGGCTGCGTTGCGTTGTGCATTGGCGGCTCCGCGCTGTGCATCGGCGGCGGCGCGCTGGGCTTCGGCGCGGCCTCTTTCAATATTCTCTTCCGTCTGGAGGCGTCTGGTCTCCAGGCGTATGCGGTCGTCTTCGCTCCTTTGCTGCGCCTGGAAGCGCTCTCGCTGGGTCGCAGAGTGTTCGCGTTCACTAAGGGCTTGCGCTTGGAGTTGCGCGTGGAAGCGTTCTCTTTGGTCTGCAGATTGTTCGCGCTCACTCAGTTGTTGAGCCTGCAGGCGGTCTCTTTCCATGGTAGAGTGTTCGCGCTCACTTTGGTGTTGCGCTCGGAGGCGCTCTTGTTCCATGGAAGAATGTTCGCGCTCGCTAAGCGTCTGTGCTTGGAGTCGATCGCGTTCAGTGGAGGCTGCCAGGGTGGCGATAAATGCCTGCGCCAGCATCTTGTCCGCCTCGCTGGGGGAGGACACTGATGGAGGTGATCGGCTTCTGGCAGTGCTCGTTGGAGATCCGTTCTCCTGTCGCGCTCCGGGTTCCGTCCCTGGAGCGCTTTCTTTATCCTGGAGCTCTCCGGGGGCTGTCCCGTTGACGTTGTCGGGGGGTAAAGTCATGTCATGTCCCTCCTGGTCCCCCCCGTGAGCTTGGTCAGTTACGTTAGAACCCACTAGGGTCTCTACTGGCAGGGTCGCCTGGTCGGTAGGGTTTGACATACTTTTACTATCCGCTTTTTCCGCGTTTAACGTCTGTATAAAGCTAGGTAGTAGACTGGCAGCGTAGTCCTCCAAGTAAGGAGGTGGCTGCCGTCTGCGCTGCGGGCGATCTAGCTTAGGAGAACCGTTTGTGGAGTGTTCATCGCTGGCCATGTCAATATTAATATTATATTAATATTACGCTAATTACCATCCGGCTCGAAGGACCAATTTTAACTGAGGGGTACAATTCCCTGACTGTATTGAATAAGTATTGTATCATTAAACCACTACTGAGTTATGTACATTACTACTGGCCATACAGTACACATGTATATGTGATGAACACCCACACAATAACACGGCTTAACGAAGAAAGTCCTGTTTGTAATATTTATTAGAAGAGCATCAATATTATCTTACATCATTGAGAATTAGAGTCGCGCTTGTAAGGCGAAGAATGTGCATGAATAGGTCAAGAGCGTAAGTCCATGAGCATATTACGAAGGGGATAATTAATACCACCTGTAGCATAAGAATTATATAAGGTACACTCGTAGGTCAGCTGGAGATACTAGGGGGGTTCCCTCCGGTTGTAAGCCAGCAGGGGAGAGGATTTGTCGGTAGCAAAAGTCTGGATCAACGAGGAATAAAGAGACTCCAGGTACAGGAGACAGTGCAATAATCCCTTGGTCCGTAGACAAAGCAACAGCTATTCTCCGGTATGCACTGCGGCATGGATGAAAGCTAGCCAGCCTCAGAGTCCTAGAGGCGGGCTCGACGGGTCTCCTCACAGGGTAGATCCCACACGGTAGTGGGGGTAGACGATTCTCTGCTCCAGCAGCCACAGGACCAAAGCAATATAATCCAGCCGAAAAGGGCTCTGTAGTCGTCGGTGTAGGTTATCCAGTGTACATATCCACACGGTTCTCGTCTAGGGCTCCTCGGATGGCTGCACAAGGTTAGGCCGCCCAGCCTGGATAAGCACACTAGCTCGGTACGATGAAACGTTGGTAATGCTGGTCACTGTAGAACGGTAGCCGCACGATACACTATACATAATAGACTATTACTTAATAATAGAATAGGTCGAACTCGACGATACAGCGTTAAACTCTGACACTTCAGCTATCAATTCGCACGCGGTCTCAAGGCTCTATTTCGGGGCAAAACGGGCCCACTTCACAGCACGTTGTATCGTGGTGAAGGCTTCAACTTATTGGGGTAACTAACTGCTGTATCCACCTGCAACGTATTTATACGTAAGGTGAATAATCTAGTACCAGCCTTATTTCTGTCTCGTATTACTGCGCAAACCTGGGCATGTTGAGACATGTCTTAGCGGTGACTTTGAACTAGACATTGGGGGTATGGCCGTGGCGCCTAGGGGGGTCGCTGTCCAATAGGAGAATGAATATTATGGTCTGGCCTGTACTAGGTAAAGGGATATTCCGTGTATATGTACAAAGAATATACAAGAGATATCAGACGATATACAAATACTATACAATATATCTCAAGTAATAAATATATATATTCGGTTTAATCTGACCCTTTGTAACAGTAACGTTATTATGTTTCGCGTTTTTAACAACCAACTACCAGATTCACTCGTGTATAAACAAAGCCCATACAGTTATGAAATGCGCTGAACTAGAAAGCGTAACGTTATTATGTTTCGCGTTCCATTGATTAACGCCATTACCTGCTGTGCTGTAGGAAGCAGAGGTACAGTAAGTTACAGTAGGTGTAGGTTACATGTTTAATCAAAGCCCATACAATTTTTTAGATGAATGATTGTGGATATAATATAGAAAACACATCATTATGATATTGTCAGATGGCGCAAAATACAATGGTGAGTGAGAAATATATCTCCAGTGATAAAACCCAGTGCTCTATGTCTCTATGATACACAGCGTGAATGGGCTTTCAGAGGGAGAGGCATGACTTCGCGACAGCCATATTAGACACTCACTGTACATCAGTGTGGAACTGTAACGTTATATGTTATTTCGCCCGTGGAGGCTGCTGAGCCTGAAGCGCAGCGGGGCGACGCGGTGGTTTATCCCCGGCTTCCGTGCGCCGCCTGCGGCTTGACTCGGTTCAGCTCCAGCAGCAGCAGCGGCCGTTCCTCCGTTGTAGAAGCACTTCAATGACAGCGGCTCTCATATTTTGCGAATGCATAAACTATATCTTAAATTATGGCTATGTGTCTAATATGGCTGTCGCTTATCAATGACTTCGCGACAGCCATATTAGACACATCGCCATAATTTAAGATATAGTTTATGCATTCGCAAATATGAGAGCTCTGTCATTGAAGTGGGTGGTGGCAGCATTACTAACAGTAGCGATTTTTATTGTTTTGTCATGACCAAACATAATCCCAACATAGATAGGAGGTGTACTGTATGTCAAGACACATCGCCATAATTTAAGATATAGTTTATGCATTCGCAAATATGAGAGCTCTGTCATTGAAGTGGGTGGTGGCAGCATTACTAACAGTAGCGATTTTTATTGTTTTGTCATGACCAAACATAATCCCAACATAGATAGGAGGTGTACTGTATGTCAAATGTCGGTCATGTGGTGGAAGAGTTTAGTACAGTCACACAACAGAACACCGCTGTATTACAGTCACACAACAGAACACCGCTGGTTCTGCCGCGTCTCTCTTGCCGCAAGGGCGTGTGCTAGTGGATTGATTGATTGGCCGTGTGGCCAATCAGAGAAACGCTGAACGAAAAGCTGAACACAAGTTGGTTGCCTTTAATATTCACGCGTTCGGTACAGGTTTTCGGTACAGTGGGGGAAAGTTTGGCTTTCCATGTTCCACTCAGGGGTGATGTAGTGTGCAATAACTAATTGTACTTGTAGGGCTGTCAACGAATATTCTATATCGAAATGAATAATCGACTTGTAAAAGAGAAAGCATTAAACAGATCATCTGTCTAAACCTCGTAACGTAACTCTATTCGCCCTCAAATCTATGTTCATTTTTGATTTTGCATGTTCTGTGTCTTGAGTCGTACTGTATTGTATTCTGCATCTGTTAATAAAGTTTCAATCTGTAAGAGCCTCAAATTTCCATGTACATTTAATAAGTTGTCAGCCAGTTTCTAACCTGTAACATTCCTAAAGTAAAGGCACAAGGGTAGATCAATGTTGTTGAAGTTATGTAGACAATCTTTCCATTCCTGGTAACTGTAATGCATTCTACATTGTTGGCAGTATTTATAGTATGTGGAATCTAGAGATGGAAAAATGCAGCATTGCACTTGATATACAGTAATTTCTCACATGGTTGATTATCAAAACAATCGCTTATCAAACCCATTGTGTTTACTGATATATACCATATAAACCATTAAGAGTGGGTGTCAGACAAGAGGGAAGACTCAGGTTTTAAACTGTGGATAGCAACAGAAGGTAAACATTACTTTGAACTGTACAGTAATCCAGAACTATTTCATTGCACTGTAAATAAACTGATTTCATAGTATGTCACATCATTCATGTCTTTCACATTCTACTAAAACTGAATCAAACCATAAACAAGGTGGCCTGTTGGGACGTTAGATCCTAATGTGAAAAACTGATTTTATATGTCAGGAGAAGACTGGTACTCATCAGCAGGTCCACAGACGGGCCTCGCATCTTCGTCTCCACAAAGTACTCCCAAGTACTGCACAGCACCCTCTTTCACCTAGACCGCCAGAAGGGGGGCTATGTGAGACTGTTGTTCATTGACTACAGCTCAGCGTTCAACACCATAGTACCCACCAGACTGGTGGACAAGCTGATTGAGCTGGGTCTGAGCTCTGCTCTGAGCGCCTGGATACTGGACTTTCTGAGTGAAAGGCCCCAGGCGGTCAGGGTGGGGGGTCAGACCTCCAACACCATCACCCTGAGCATCGGGTCCCCCCAGGGCTGTGTTCTGAGCCCCCTGCTGTACTCACTATACACACATGACTGTGTGGCCAGGTTCAGCTCCAACTCCATAGTGAAGTTGGTGGACGACACAGTGGTGGTGGGGCTGATCTCGGACAACGACAAGAAGGCCTACCGGGAGGAGGTTGAGGTACTGGAACGCTGGTGCCAGAACAACAGCCTGCTCCTGAACATTGGTAAAACCAAGGAGCTGATCGTGGATTTTAGGAGGAGACAGCAGGGGACACACACACCACTGAAGATAAACGGGGCTACCGTGGACAGGGTGAGCAGCTTCAAGTACCTGGGGGTCCACATCTCAGAGGATCTGACATGGACAACACACATAGACTCAGTTGTAAAAAAGGCGAAGCAGCACCTCTACCACCTGAGACAGTTAAGGAAGTTCAGAGTATCTGGGACGATACTCCAGTCCTTCTACTCCGGAGCTGTAGAGAGCATCTTGACTGGAAACATCACTGCCTGGTATGGAAACAGCACGGCACAGGACAAGAAGGCCCTACAGAGAGTGGTGCGCTCAGCCGAGCGTACCACAGGTATTGCACTACCACCCCTGCAGGTCCTATACAACAAGAGGTGCAAATCCAGAGCCTGCAGTGCAGAATAATGAAAGACCCTCACCACCCCAACAACAGCCTGTTCAAGGTGCTGCGGTCAGGCAAACGCCTGCGAACACCAGCAACTAGGACAGAGAGACTTCGGCTCAGCTTCTTCCCCCAGGCCATCAGAGCCTTGAACACTGAACTCTCCACACACAAGCACACATGAGCACACACACAACACACACAATGTACACGCTCACACACTAGCAGCCACTTTAACATGAGCACACACACACTCATGCTGCACACCACACGCTCACACTTATGGTCACTTTACAAAAGGAAAGGTCACTTTAAGAATAGTATAGTATAACTTGAGATTGTATAATATAGCATTGTATAGCAGTGTACATAAAGACCCAGTGCCTCATCTGTAGCTAACAGTGTATTGCACTACCACAGGACCTAGCATGTCCTACCATGCTCTGTAAATAACTCATGTACATATACCGATATGCCCTACTTGATTTCTTGTATTATTGCATGTCGTTCTATTGGATTCTTATTATATTATTATATATTACTATTGTATTATGCACAATCGTTGCGGGCAAGACCCCCCGCATTTCATTGTATACCTGTATGCTGTGACAAATAAAACTCTTGACTTGACTTGACTAACCAGTTAACAGTCTCTCCATCTATGTAACTCTAACCATATTTGCATATCTTGTATGTCATAAACTTAAATGTCCAAACCCAACACCCGCTGTATATTTGTAGATCTGGTATGTCATAAATGTATAGATGTAACAGTACTGTCTATCTGTATGTCATCATGTATGTCATATATGTTATGATGCATTGAAAATGGGGGACCCTGATATAAATTGTGTGTATTGAGCTGTACTGTATTGTACCCATTCTGCAATCTGTTAATAAAATTCCCAATCAATCAATCGGCTAACACGTGTCTGTTGCACTAGTAACACAGAGAGAGAGAGAGAGAGTGAGAGAGAGAAAATGGGAAAAACACCCATTAGAAGTACTGCATGCAGAATTGTGCAAAAACCTACTTAGGGTCCACAGACACAAAATTCAAAAGCGAGCCATAAAATTTTACACACACCTCCAATCAAGTGACCCCCACTCCTACCACTACAAAGCCCTTCAGAGCCAAGAGATGAACCCAGATAAGAGTCCCCTCTGCCAGCTAGTCAGAAATCTCTGCCCACAAACGCTTCAGGACAGATACCAAGAAATCTGGCCCGACCAAATAATCTCAAAACAAAAAGAAAATTATATAGAATATTGGAACAAATCAACCAAATCTCAAAGTAAATTAGAATCCTATTTGACCCTAAACAGTGAGTACATGGTGGCAGAATACCTGACTACTGTGAATGAGATAAAATTAAGAAAAACATTGACACGGTACAGACTGAGTGGACACAGTCTAGCCATAGAAACAGGCCGTCACAGGCAAAACTGGCTGCCCAGAGAGGCCAGGCTGTGTTCACTTTGCCATCAGGGGGACATTGAGACAGAACCTCACTTCCTGCTATACTGTGAGAAATACAAGGACCTAAGAGAAGTCTTCTTTGATAAAATAAACAAAATTGATGCACAGTTTATCCATCTCCCTGATCACCAAAAGCTACTATACATGTGTGGGGAGAAAAGTCAGTGTACAGCATTAGCTGCAAAATATGTAGACGGTTGTCACAAAATAAGAGAACAAGCCCTGTAAATGTATCTGAGTGGCCACACTTGAAAAATGACTACCCGATCGAGTGACTATTTTGTAAATTAATATGTTTCTTGTTGATTGTCCTTACTGTTATTACTAATATTATGATATTTTATTGCTTAATATATATGTTATTGTTTGTATGTTGATCTTGCTTTGGCAATAAGTATGTTAATATTTCATGCCAATAAAGCCTATTTGAATTTGAATTTGAAAGAGAGAGAGAGAGAGAGAGAGAGAGAGAGAGAGAGAGAGAGAGAGAGAGAGAGAGAGAGAGAGAGAGAGAGAGAGAGAGAGAGAGAGAGAGAGAGAGAGAGAGAGAGAGAGAGAGAGAGAGAGAGAGAGAGAGATCGAGAGAGATCGAGAGATCGAGAGATCGAGAGATCGAGAGATCGAGAGATCGAGAGATCGAGAGATCGAGAGAGAGAGATCATCCGCAGTAGTGCAGCTCTTGCGGCTCTGCAGATATCCCCTATTGGTCTGAACACTCCCACCGTGACGTCATTACGTGCGTTTGCGCGGAATGCGCGCGGCTACTGCACTTCCGGATGCCTACGAGCCAGGTAAGTTGCGTTGTGTTGCTCTCCGCCTGATAAACGCCTAAAAAAGTTGTAATTCGTGTTTTAAACGTTATCTACTTGTTGCTACATGTTCCGTAAAATATTCCACTCATCCTGTGTACATTCTGTTCGGATCCAAGATCACTAACCCACCTTTGTATTAGTTTAGTCTCGGAGAAAGTAGGATAATGCTAACGAGACCGCCTGTTTGCTAGCTCCTGTATAGCTTGCTACTAGCTGTTGTGTATTACTAGCTGGCGTGCTACTAGCTGTTGTCTATTACTAGCTGGCTTGCTACTAGCTGTTGTCTATTACTAGCTGGCTTGCTACTAGCTGTTGTGTATTACTAGCTGGCTTGCTACTAGCTGTTGTGTATTACTAGCTGGCTTGCTACTAGCTGTTGTGTATTACTAGCTGGCTTGCTACACAAAAAAGCCATGTGAGCATCAACTTTCCGAATTGAAACGATAAAAAAAGCACAGCGTCTCATTTCATAATACGTTTCCGAATGGACGTTTGGATTAAACAAAGTGTATGCAGTGATGCTTTCCCAGCTGAACACAAGCTGCTTAGCGTTACACAGGTATGTTATACACGTTAATTAAGCTATGTAACGTTAGAGTGTAGCCCTTTAGCTTTAGCTAACGTTAAGATAGCAGGAGCCATCGTCCAACAAAGCTGTTTCAACAAATGTATTCACAAAATGGATTATCATTCAAACGTTATTCAAGCCTCCTGTTACCAGTAAGTCCGTACGTCTACTACTCAACCGCAGCAATGACGCGTTATGTGCCTAAACTTTGCTAGTCAAGACTCGACAGTACGCTGGGGTGAGGCACGGACGGAAGTGGCCATTTTTCAAAAGAAAATACCCGAAAGACTATTATAGGGAGGTGTAGTGGTTACATGATTGCTGTTTCCGGCCGGTCCATCATTTTGAAAACACAATGCATTTGCCCATTGCCAATTTCTAAATTGTCTCGTTTAAAGCAAATAAAGCATCAACATTTGCATGGTGTACCTTTCTGTGAGTATTCATCCACAATCTATAGCTCAACATGAAAATATTCGCAATTAATTGTAAAAAAAAAAACAGCTGAATTTAATTTCAACTAAAAATGCTTAACAAATAATGTTAGTGATAGAAGGGAACTCATTTTGTGCAAAAATGGAAAGCGTTCCAAGTGTTCATGAGGTAGAATTGTTACAATAGCCGATAATCCATTTTCCCAAAGATAAATCCCTATATGGTTGAACCTCGCAGGCGGTCCAAAGTGACGTCAGACTACACCTCCGTATTTAGGAGCAAATTGTTTGCATGATTAAAAACGATGGTTCGAACATCCGTTCGAAAAACCCTGGCGAATGTTTGAATCCCAAAAACAGGCTTGGGGACAGCTCTAACTGGAGCTGAGCTGAATGTGTTAAAATAGACATAAACATGTGAAGGATTGGACTTTGCGAGCTAACTGTAATACAATGTTATTTTTTACAATAATTTACATAACATCTTACGAAATTACTAATGTGTATGGAAACTGACAAAAAGGGTAATGGTAAAGGTAACGCTTAAAATGTATTATTGCAGCGGCAAAAGGCACAGTGGACATTTTTGGTTGCACCTAAATTATGAGCTGGTGCACCTAAATGAAAAAGTTAGGCGCACTGGTGCAACCAATGTAAAAAGTTAGTCTGGAGCCCTGATTATTCAACAAATGCTTTGTGTGTTTACAGTGTGAAGTTTCTGTGACGGAACTGTACTGGACCAAGGCTTTCTACTCAAAACATCTGGATCAAAACCTTCTTCTTGTGGAAACAGACAGCAGACTGGACACCACAACATCTGTAAGTACAATTATGTTTACTTTGTTTTCCTCTTATTGCTCCTTCCTTGCAGCAGTGTCGCTCGAAAGGAGCCTTGAAGTTGTACAATCCCACCTTAATTGTAAAAAATGTCAAATGTTTTACATTTATATAGTACTTTACCATCTCCATGGTCAACTGCAGCGACGTAATTTTCTTCACAATAAAAGATTACATTTCTCCAGATACATTTACATTTAGTCATTTAGCTGACGCTTTTATCCAAAGCGACTTACAAGTTCTGTACGACAAGTCATCAGGAAGGGCACAACTCTATCAGCTGAGTAACAATGTTCATCAAAGTGTTGCGTGTTACAGTGTAGGTTAGTTTATTAGTAAAAATAATAATATTTAAATTAGTAAAAAAAATTAAGAACATTGTAGCTGAGGGGTACAATTCCCTGACTGTATTGTTAGATATGATATTTAATACCACTACCTCATGTACTTTAACTTCTGGCCACCCAGTACAAGATATAAGTATGATGAACACTTTCCCACCTGATGAAACGAACCAACACAAATGGACCAAATCGAATATTTAATACAGCAAAGGGTGTACACAATATTCACTTAATTACATTTATGATTTGAAATGTTAAGTATGCACTTTTATGGCAAATGAGTATTCGTAGGTAAATCAACATTGAATGTCCAATCTCTGGTTGCGCAGGGAGTAAGTATACAACCTGGAATATTTAGGAAACGATAGCGATAGTACTTAAATAATTATAGCTGGATACACTAAGGGGGGGGGGGGGGTCCCGCTGGTTGTAAGACAGTAGGAGGGGGGGGGGGGTTAGAGAAGTCGCTGGCGGTATCCCATCTGGCCGACGGTGTCTTGGGAGAATCCAAAGTCTTAGACCCAGTGCCCACAGAACCTGGGGCCGTAGACGAACACAGCTGGACCCTCTGTGGAACGGTATCTGCCGGTCCACAACGGAGAGACGTGGTGCGACCTCACATGTAGAGCGCCGCCTCACCTGTAGTCCTCTCCGGGGGGTAATTCCAACACTCGACAGTGTTGGCCTTTATCCATGGAATAATCAAAGCACATAAAGCATAATCCAAGAGCCGTGGAAGGCTCGCCGTCGTCGGGTAGAGTAATCCAATATACAGGTCCAGTCGCTCTTGACCCGGAGCTCCTCGGATGCAATCACCACTAGGGGTCTGACCAGCCTGGATAAGCGTCCAGATAACGTCAGGAACGATGGGGGTACTGATAACTGTAGAACTCGAACCGAACGATGCACCATACATAAATAGACTATTATTAGCTTAATAGAATACGTCCAACTCGACGGTATGGTGCCAAACTATGACCATTCAACTATTAATCTACACGATATCTCAATGCCTATTCTGGGCCAAGTAGGCCCTACTACACCGCACGTGCTTCGTGGGGAGGCTTTTGCGTCTGTCACTCTGTTGGAGGGTAAAGAACTGGACTAAAAGAAAGTTCTACTTTACGAGCGTCATATATATATGCGCTATGAACAAATAGTACCACACGTATTTCGCCCGGCATATTACTGCGCGGAACCGGGGGCTGCCTCGACATGTTAGGCGGCACGATTGAACTTGGACCTAGGGGTATAGCAACCTGGCGCCAGGTTCTAGTCCAATGGTAGAATGAAACTATTATGGGCTGTTTAGTAGAAACGGGGATATTCAATGCATATTGTACAAGGAATATACAGGGGATATCAAACGATATACAAATACAACTAAATATATATATACAAATAAATATATATATTCGGTTTAATCTGATCCTTCACAACAGCCGCCCCCTAATTAGTCCCACCTAATTAGCTAAGCAGAGACAGATTAACCGCACTGTCTTCCACTCAAGGTCCGCTGTAAGGTCAGTCAACTCACAAAGTCATAGGGTCATGGTCATCATCGATAGTATCTGGGAGTCGGGGCAGTTCTATGAGCCTCGCCACGGGCCGTGTGTAGGTGCGCCCTTGGACGAGTACTTCAGCTGCTCGGACCTTGCCATCGGCACCGGTGATCACTTTGCTTACGCGGCCAGCCGGCCACCTAGCTCTGGGGAGTGACTGGTCAACTATCATGACGACTGTTCCTTCTGTCAAATTGTCTCTCTCTTTTACCCACTTCTGGCGGGTCTGTAGAGACGGTAGGTAGTGAAGTAGGAAGCTGCTCCAAAACTTGTCAGCTAGTACTTGGCTGTACCTCCACATTCTTCGGCCGTTCGCTTCTTCGGGCCTGTACATTGTCTGGGGTAGCGCGGGGTCCAGCCGCCCCATTAGGAGTGTGTTGGGGGTGACTGGGTCGACATCTGCTACATCACTGGAGACGTAACCGAGGGGTTTGGAGTTCAATACTCCCTCGATCTCCGTGAGGACTGTCATTAGGACTTCCTCTGCCACAGTCTGGGCTCCGAGTACGGCATACAGGGCTGTCTTTATAGAGCGTACTTCTCGTTCCCAGGTTCCACCGAAGTGGGGTGCGTTCGGGGGATTAAACTGGAAGTCAACCTGGGCTGGAGCGAGGTGGGTCTTAAGTTCTGGGCCCATAGCTTGGAAGCTCTCTCTCAGCTCTCTTTCTCCGCCTTTGAAGTTGGTCCCGTGATCAGACAACAATGTAGACGGTTGTCCTTTCCGTGATATGAATCTCCGGAAGGCCATAAGGAATGAGTCTGTGCTCATGGTCGGAAGGAGCTCGATATGTATCGCTCTGGTGGTCATGCATTTGAATACAATACCCCACCGCTTCTCGGTGCCTCTTCCTCTTTTTATATACAACGGGCCAAAACAGTCCATGCCTGTGGAGTGGAATGGCTTGTCGCCGATTCGGAGGCGACAGGGGGGTAGGTCAGCCATCCGTGGTATGCTGGGCTGCGCGTGCCACTTACGGCAGTCTAGACAGGTTCGCTGGAAGCGCCGTACTGCTTCTCTCCCTTGTAATATCCAATAACGACGTTTGATCTCCGCGAAGACTCTCTCTGCTCCGGCGTGGTGCACATCCTCGTCGTATTTCTTTATGATCAGCTCTGTGACCTTGTGTCGGCTGTTCAAGACGATCGGGTGCTTAATGTCATCTGGTAGATCGGGGGCTCTCCGCAGGCGACCACCCACTCTGATGAGATTA
This sequence comes from Notolepis coatsorum, assembly GCF_963971535.1. NCBI lineage: Eukaryota > Metazoa > Chordata > Actinopteri > Aulopiformes > Paralepididae > Notolepis > Notolepis coatsorum. Next base: position 7,124,271 of record NC_140172.1, read on the forward strand.
TGTGGTGCCAGGTGAATCAGTCTGCTGTCTGATGGGACGGGGTTTCCTCCCTGTAGACAGTCTAGCTCATCGGGGAACGAGTCTCTCTGGGCTCGTTGTAGTAGAAGAAGTTCTGCTTCTTCGTAGTCAGCTGCTGACATGTCAGTGGTGGACTGAATCTCTGGGTGGTGCCGCAGGAATGTCCTTTGTTGCGCACTCTCTAGGGTAATGCAGTCATCTATGTTCGGGTCTGTGGAGGCGACAGTGCTCAGTCCACAGAACATAGGCTTCTTGTTCTCAGCCTCCTCTCTACTTGCTTCCCTCGGGGTGGGCGTAGGCCAATCTCCTTCCGGGAGCTGGAGGAATGCTGGTCCGTCACTGTAGATGTTGTGACGGGTTAGGTCATCCAGGGACATTCCCCGGGTGATGACGTCAGCTGGGTTGTGTTTGGTATCCACATATCTCCAGCTTGCTTCTCCTGTTAGTTCCTGAATCTCGGTGACTCTGACTCCCACGAAGACTTTGTATCTGCATGAATCAGACTTAATCCATGTGAGTACTGTCGTGGAATCTGACCACAAGATTGTTCTATGCACCGGAATGGTGAGTTCACGTTGGATTAACGTGGCTAGATGCGCTCCTGCGAGGGCTGCGCAGAGCTCTAGACGTGGGATAGATTGTTGCTTACGTGGGGCTATCCTTGAGCGGGCCAGTATGAAAGCAGTGTGTATCTCTCCTCCCATCTCTTGGGCACGCAAATAAGCAACCGATCCGTAGGCTACTTCGGAGGCATCGCTGAAGACGTGTAGCTCAATCTCGCATGTCTCTGGCCTCACTGTGGATGGGAAGTAGCTGCGGCGTATATTAACACCTGGGAGTGAGCGGAGTTCCGTCTCCCACTCTCTCCATGTTGAGGCAAGGTGTGCGGGTATTGGGTCGTCCCAGCCCTGGTCCTTGTCCCATAGTGCTCGTACAATCATCTTTGCCCTGGTGGTGTAAGGTAGAATACATCCCAGCGGGTCATATTGTCTGGCGAGTGTTCTGTACACACTCCGTCTGGTGGTCGGTATCGCCGCCGACCTTCCTTGCTCTGGAGCCAAGGGTTTGTGTCTATAGTGGAGCGAGTCTGTTTTGAAGCGCCAGACTAATCCTAGTGTCATTTCTTGGGCTTCTCCTGGGATTGTCGCCATCCAGGTCTCGCTGCTGGCAGCCTTGTCTGCGGAGGAGAGGCTGCGCAATACGTGCGGGTCACTGCTGGCCCACTGCCTGATATCAAAGCCTCCTTTGATTAGGGAGGCGCGTAACTTGATTAGGAGAGCCTCGGCTTCTTCTTGAGTCGAGACGCTTTGTAGACAGTTGTCTACGTAGAAACTGTTCTTCACACTGTGTTGGACCTCTTCATTTGCTGCTGGGTCCTCTGTGACGTGTTTCTGTAGTGCAAATGTAGCACAGCACGGGCTGCATGTGGTTCCGAAGGGGAGTACTTCCCACTGGTAGATGGATGGGTTCTCATCTCCGATCTTCTCTCTCCATAGGAACCGTAGCAGAGGCTTGTCCTCCTCTACTAGTCTCACTTGCAAGAACATCCCTTTGATATCCCCGCTTATAGCCACCTTGTCCTGGCGGAAGCGCAGTAGCACGCCTAGTAGGGAGGGGCCGAGTGTGGGGCCGGGCAAAAGCTCTTTATTCAGATTTTTGGATCCGATCTGGTAGCTGCAGTTAAACACAATGCGATCCTTGCCATTGTGATGGACCTTGTGATGCGGCACGTACCATGATTCGGTCGTCTGATCGGCCTCTTTAATGTCAATCTTTGTTACGTGTCCCGCTGTGATTAGCTTCTCAATCTCAGCCCGGTACACACTCTGTTGAGCGGGGTCTTTGGCTAGGCGTCGCTCTGTGTTCAGTAGATAGCGCTCTGTGGCGTCTTTCTTTGCGTGAAAGCGGGGCATTCCCTCTCTCCTCAGGAGTGGAGTTGCGTATCTCATCACTCCGCCGACTGTGACTCTCTTTGTCCCCTGCTCGAGTAGGTGGATGGCGTAAATGTCTTCTTTAGAGCGAATGTTTTTCTTTTCGTTCTTAAAGGGCATTGTCTCTAGGGTCCATAGCCTCTCGACATGCTGCAGGAGAGTGGTGTCTTCTTCTGTCGTTCGGGAGTGGAAGCAGCTAGTGGCTGCGGTTCGGTTGAGAGATTTAGCGAGGGGGCCTTGTAATGTCCATCCTAAGCGGGTCTCGACGGCTGCAGGACAGCCTCGGGGACCGGTGTGGACCCGGTCGATCGGGACTATGAGTTCTGCATGGTCGGAGCCTATCAACAGGGTCGGGGTAGCGCCGTTTATGAGCGGGATAGGTAATTGGCGCAGGTGCACATATTTATCCATCAACTTGGTGACAGGGTAGGTGTACTGCGAGAGTCCTATTTCTTGGCTGGTGAAAGCATTTGTGATCTTGTACTGTCGCTCTGGCTGCCCGTTGGCTGCGATAGTGAAGGAGACATTCTCGCCCTTTATCGTCTTCAAATCTCTTCTTATTGTCCGAATCGTCATTTCGTTCTTGCTCCCCCGCAGTCCCAGTTGAGTCGCAGCGGAGGCGAGCAGAAGGGTCTTCTCTGACCCGTCATCAAGGACGGCGTAAGTGTCCATGACTTTATCCTGGTAGCTCAATGTCACACGGACTACCTTTAAGAGCACTTGAGCTCCGTTGCTGCTGGCGGGGTCAATGTACATGACACTTGCCTTGGTGCCGCTCCGTGGTGCAGGTGTAGGCCGTCTTCCGTTACTATCGTGTAGTATATCTAGATGGGCTCCATCGCACCGGCTGCACCTTTTCTTTAGGCGGCATTCGGCTGCCATGTGGGGCCGCGCACATCGATAACAGCGCCGGTTGGACTTTATCCATTGGCTCACTTCTTCTGCATTCATCTTTGTGAATGTGTCACATTGTGACAGCCAGTGTTCTTTCTCACAGTAGGGACACGCTATCTTCCACTTCTCCTTCCTCGAGGGGGTGCTGTGACTCTTACTGCTCGGTACTGACTCTGATTGGTGCATGACAGTCACCGATCTTCTTCCATCATTTATTCTCCTGGGTCCCTCTCTGGAGCTTGGCGTGCTCCGCCCGAAGGTGTCCAGTCGTAAGCTGCTGACCTCTCTCGCCAGGAAGTCGGCCAGATCAAGGAGGGATGGCTCGGGGCCGTCGGGATCTCGGTAGTCCCTCTGCCGCCGAAAGCGCTCCTGTCTTGCGGGTGGCAGCTTCTCCAAAATCCTCTCAACGTTAGAGTTGGCGTACAGCTCATGCCTGCCCTTCTCCCGTTGAGCTCCCAGCATCCCCACCAGGGACTGCACTTTGATTGACAGGTCATCTAGTGAGCGATTGTCTGTGGCTGGGGGTAGGCGGTCAATATGCCTTATCTCCTGGATTACGTAATCCCATATACGTCCATATCTTTGATCCAGCGCTGCAAGGGCCGCTGTGTATGGGGTCGAGGAGGTAGCATAGGCTAGCGCTATATTGTGTGCTCGCTGTACTTTCAGGTGCTTCAATAATATTGCATACTTGTGGCGTTCATCAATGACATCCGCCAGCATTGTCTCTAAGCACATCCGGAGCTCCGTGTACTGTGCTCGACTCTCGTAGACGAAGTCTGGGATTGATGGCGTGGCGTTGTATGACGCCGTGGATGGCGAATACATCGGCGAGCGTTGGGGGAGAGACCTCCTGGGCGAGTCCCCTCTTGCGCCTCGCTGTGGGCCGGTACTGGCAGGGTACCATGGCCCGCTGGTCCAGGTACTGTTCCTCGGGGCTGGTCGTGCTCACCCGTAAATAGAGTCGGGGGTCTGTAGCGCAGCGCCGCGGGGGTATAGCCTGGACTGTATGGGACCTCCTGGTCCGGTGGAGTACTGTGCTGTCGTCGGGCTTGGTTCTCCTCTTCTCCCTCTTCTTCTTCTATCAAATCTTCCAGATCTTGTAATCGTTTATTTAGCTTCTCCGCAGTGTAGGCCGCTCCTTCCTTGTAGCTGGGTCTCGCTTGGACCGGTATGGGAAGGGGGTCTGCGGGGGGTCTAGACTCGGTCTGTTGGTCAAGTTCAGGGTCGCTTGCTCGTTGCGGTGACGCTGCTCTTGACTGCTGTCTCGACGAGTTCCTTGAGCCCCTGGCGGAGGGAGAGGGAGTTGTCCTTTTGATCAGCTGCTCTATTAGTTGCGCTTGTAGTCTGTCGCGCTCTGCGTCTCTTTGGGCACCGGCAGCGGTGCGCTGGGCGTCGGCGCGGTCTCTTGCCATATTCTCTTCCATCTGGAAGCGTCTCATCTCCAGACTTGTGCGCTGTTCTTCGCTCCGTTGCTGTGCTTGGAGGTGTTCGCGCTCGCTGGTCGCCTGGGCTTGGAGACGTTCGCGCTCGCTAAGCGTCTGTGCTTGGAGCCGATCGCGTTCGGTAGAGGCTGTCAGGCTGACGAGGAACGCCTGTTGTAGTATCCTCTCCGCTTCGCTGGGGGAAGGCGGTAGTGGAGGTGAGCCGCTCCTGCGTGAACCGCTCCTGGGGGTACTCGTTGGGGAGTCCTGGAGCTCTAGTTCCTCGGCGCTCTCCTCTTCTTCTTCCGTGCAGAGTTCTCTCTCTGTAGGGTTGTCTTCCTCCCGGGGCGTGTCGGGGACTACTTCTTTAGTAGTGGCAGGGGGTAAAGGCATGTCAATTCCCTCCTGGTCTCCACCGTGGGCTTGGTCAGTTACATTAGGACCTACTAGGGCCTCTGTGGTCGGGGAAACCTGGTCGTTAAGGTCAGACATAATTTTACTTTCTACTTTTACTACGTTTACCGTTTGTCGAAGGCTAGGTAGTTGACTGACAGTGTAAGCCTCTAAGTACTGAGGTGTCTGTCGTCTGCGCCGCGGGCGTTCTAGGTTAGGAGGATCGTTTCGTGGAGTGTTCATCATAGGCCATTTCGATATTAATAACACTATATTAATATTACACTAGTTACCATCCGGCTCGAAGGACCAATTGTAGCTGAGGGGTACAATTCCCTGACTGTATTGTTAGATATGATATTTAATACCACTACCTCATGTACTTTAACTTCTGGCCACCCAGTACAAGATATAAGTATGATGAACACTTTCCCACCTGATGAAACGAACCAACACAAATGGACCAAATCGAATATTTAATACAGCAAAGGGTGTACACAATATTCACTTAATTACATTTATGATTTGAAATGTTAAGTATGCACTTTTATGGCAAATGAGTATTCGTAGGTAAATCAACATTGAATGTCCAATCTCTGGTTGCGCAGGGAGTAAGTATACAACCTGGAATATTTAGGAAACGATAGCGATAGTACTTAAATAATTATAGCTGGATACACTATGGGGGGGGGGGGGGTCCCGCTGGTTGTAAGACAGTAGGAGGGGGGGGGGGGTTAGAGAAGTCGCTGGCGGTATCCCATCTGGCCGACGGTGTCTTGGGAGAATCCAAAGTCTTGGGGCCGTAGACGAACACAGCTGGACCCTCTGTGGAACGGTATCTGCCGGTCCACAACGGAGAGACGTGGTGCGACCTCACGTGTAGAGCGCCGCCTCACCTGTAGTCCTCTCCGGGGGGTAATTCCAACACTCGACAGTGTTGGCCTTTATCCATGGAATAATCAAAGCACATAAAGCATAATCCAAGAGCCGTGGAAGGCTCGCCGTCGTCGGGTAGAGTAATCCAATATACAGGTCCAGTCGCTCTTGACCCGGAGCTCCTCGGATGCAATCACCACTAGGGGTCTGACCAGCCTGGATAAGCGTCCAGATAACGTCAGGAACGATGGGGGTACTGATAACTGTAGAACTCGAACCGAACGATGCACCATACATAAATAGACTATTATTAGCTTAATAGAATACGTCCAACTCGACGGTATGGTGCCAAACTATGACCATTCAACTATTAATCTACACGATATCTCAATGCCTATTCTGGGCCAAGTAGGCCCTACTACACCGCACGTGCTTCGTGGGGAGGCTTTTGCGTCTGTCACTCTGTTGGAGGGTAAAGAACTGGACTAAAAGAAAGTTCTACTTTACGAGCGTCATATATATATGCGCTATGAACAAATAGTACCACACGTATTTCGCCCGGCATATTACTGCGCGGAACCGGGGGCTGCCTCGACATGTTAGGCGGCACGATTGAACTTGGACCTAGGGGTATAGCAACCTGGCGCCAGGTTCTAGTCCAATGGTAGAATGAAACTATTATGGGCTGTTTAGTAGAAACGGGGATATTCAATGCATATTGTAACTGAGGGGTACAATTCTCTGACTGTATTACTAGATATGATACTTACTACCACTACCTTTGTACTTAATATTCGGCCACCCAGTACACGGCATAAATATATTATCATGAACACTCTCACGTAGATGAAACGGATCCAACACAAATGTACGAATTAGAAACAGGTCTTTATTTCTACACAGCGATGGTGTGTAGAATAAGCACTTAATCACTTAATTACATTTATGAATTGAAATAGTATGCACTTTTATGGCAAGGAGTATTCGTCGGTATATCAATAGAGAATGTCCAATCTCTGAAGGCGCAGGTGGTAAATATACGACCTGGAATAGTTAAGGAATAACAGCAATGATACTTTAATGATTATACTAGATACACTAGAGGGGGTAATCCGGTCGCTTGTAAGCCGACAGGAGTAGGAGGGGGGGGGGGTAGAATCCGGCTGCCTCGTCCGGCCAAGGGTATCCCAGGTGAACCCACTGTAGTGCCGTTCAATGCGCCGGCGATCCTTGGACCACAGATGAAAGCAGGTGGACTCTTTGTGGGCCGGCTCTCTCCGGTCCACGGGGGAGAGACGTGAAGCGACCTCGTCTTGCAGAGCGTCTCCTCACCTTGCGTCCTCTCCAGGGGGGGGGGGGTTCCAACACACGGCAGTGTCGGGGGTCTTTATCCATGGAATAATCAAAGTATCCAAAGCATAATCCGTGCCTGGGAAGGCGGGCTGTCGTCGGTAGAATAATCCGGTATACAGGTCCACTCGCTCGTTGGCTCTGGGGCTCCTCGGGTGCAGCTTCACATAGGGTCAACCACCCTGGGTAAGCAGCCAGTTCTCTGCCCGAAACGATGGGGTACTGACTACGGTAGTATTCTCACCGCACGAAGCACTATATATTAACAGACTATTATTAGCTTAATAGACTACGTCCAACTCGACGATATAGTGCCAAATATGACTATTCAAATATTAATATACACGATGTCTCAATACCGATGGTAGGCGAACTTGGCCTTACTCCCACACGTGGCGTCGCGGGGAGGCTTTACGTCTGTGACTCTATTGGAGGGTAAGAAACTGGACTGAAAAGAAAGTCCTACTTTAGTAGCGCAGTATATATACGCACTATGAACAAATAGTCCCATTAGTGGTGCGGTAGCCAAATTCCTACGCGGAACTAGGACTTGTTCGTACATGTCGAGCGGTACGTTTGAACTGGGTCTGAGGGGTATGGCAGCCTGGCACCAAGGTCTCGACCAATAGTAGAATGGAGACTATTATGGGATGTTCAGTAGGCTAGAATGGATATTCAATGCATATTGTACAAGGAATATACAAGGGATATCAGGGAATATTAGAGAATATACAAATACAATTAAATATATATATATAAATAAATATATATATTCGGTTTAATCTGGCCCTTCACAACAGCCACCCCCTGAATAGGTCCCAGACCTAATCAGTTAAACAGAGACAGATTAATCGCGTTGTCTATTTACACATAAGGGTTTGCTGTAAGGGTCAGTCAACTTCACAAAGTCATAGGGTTGTAGGGTCATGGTCATCATCGATTGTGTCTGGGAGTCGAGGCAGTTCTATGAGCCTTGCCACGGGACGGGTGTAAGTGCGACCCTGGACGAGCACTTCAGCTGCTCGGACCTTGCCGTCGGCACCGGTGATCACTTTGCTTACGCGGCCGGCCGGCCACATAGCTCTGGGCAGTGATTGATCAATAATCATGACGACTGTTCCTTCTGTCAAATTGTCTCTCTCCTTTACCCACTTCTGGCGGGTCTGTAGAGACGGTAGGTAGTGCAGTAGGAAACTGTTCCAAAACTTGTCGGCTAATACTTGGCTGTACCTCCACATCCGTCGGCCGTTCGCTTCTTCAGGCCGGTACATTGTCTGGGGTAATGCAGGATCTAGCCGCCCCATCAGGAGTGTGTTGGGGGCTCTGCGTAGGCGACCACCCACTCTGATGAGGGTATGAGCGTCGCTCTCGGGGGCCAGATGAATTAATCTGCTGTCGGATGGGACGGGCTTTCCTCCCTGTAGACAGGCCAATTCATCGGGGAACGAGTCTCTCTGGGCTCGCTGCAGTAGAAGCAATTCTGCTTCCTCGTAGTTAGCTGCTGACATATCAGCGGGGGACTTGCACTCCGGGTGGTACCGCAGGAATGTTCTTTGTTGTGCACTCTCTATGGACGTGCAATCGTCTATGTTAGGGTCGATGGAGGCTACGGTGCTCAATCCACAGAACACAGACTTCTTAATTTCCACCTCCTCTGGACTTGCTTCCCTCGGGATAGGCATGGGCCACTGTCCTTCCGGGAGTCTTAGGAATGCGGGGCCGTCACTGTAGACATTGCGACGGGTGAGGTCATCCAGGGGCATCCCCCGGGTGATGACGTCAGCTGGGTTCTGTTTTGTATCAACGTAGCGCCACTCTGTTTCTCCGGTTAACTCTTCGGTTAAGTCTTGAATCTCGGTGACTCTGACTCCCACGAAGACTTTGTACTTGCATGAGTCCGATTTGATCCAGGCGAGTACCGTCGTGGAATCTGACCACAGGATTGTTCTAGACACCGGTATGGTGAGCTCACGTTGGATGAGCGTGGCTAGGTGCGCTCCGGCTAGGGCTGCGCAGAGCTCTAGACGTGGGATAGATTGTTGCTTGCGTGGGGCTATTCTCGAGCGGGCGAGGACAAATGCTGTGTAGATCTCTCCCCCCTTCTCTTGGGCCCGTAAGTAGGCTACTGATCCGTATGCGACCTCTGAGGCGTCACTGAAGATGTGTAAGTCCATTTTACATGTCTCTGGCCTCACCGTGGGTGGGAAGTAGCTTCGGCGCATATTAACGCCTGGGAGTGAGTGGAGCTCCATCTCCCACTCTCTCCAGGTGGATGCAAGGTGTGCGGGAATGGGGTCGTCCCAGCCCTGGTCCTTGTCCCACAATGCTCGTACAATCATTTTTGCCCTGGTGGTGTACGGTAGAATACATCCTAGCGGGTCATATTGTCGGGCGAGTGTTGTGTACACACTCCGTCTGGTGGTCGGCGCCGCCGCCGGCCTTCCCTGCTCCGTAGTCAGGGGCTTGTGTCTGTAGTGAAGCGAATCTGTTTTGAATCGCCACACCAATCCCAGGGTCATCTCCTGGGCTTCTCCCGGGATTGTAGCCATCCAGGTCTCGCTGCTGGCTGCCTTGTCCTCGGAGGAGAGGCTGCGCAGTACTTGCGGATCGCTGCTGGCCCACTGCCTGAGATCAAAGCCGCCTTTGATCAATGAGGCGCGGAGTTTAATCAGGAGAGCCTCGGCTTCTTCCTGGGTTGAAAGGCTTTGTAGACAGTTGTCTACGTAGAAGCTGTTCTTTACGCTGTGTCGGACCTCTTCGTCCGCTGCTGGGTCCTCGGCTACATGTTTCTGTAGTGCAAATGTCGCACAGCAGGGGCTGCACGTCGTTCCGAAGGGGAGGACTTCCCATTGGTAGATGGCTGGGTGCTCATCTCCTGGCTTCTCTCTCCATAGGAACCGTAACAGGGGCTTGTCCGCCTCTACTAATCTCACCTGCAGGAACATTCCTTTAATGTCCCCGCTGATGGCCACCTTTTCCTGGCGGAAGCGGAGTAGAACGCCGAGTAGGGAGGGGCCGAGTGTGGGACCGGGCAGTAACTCTTTATTCAGATTTTGGGATCCGATCTGGTAGCTGCAGTTAAATACTATGCGGTCTTTACCGTTGTGATGGACCTTGTGGTGGGGCACGTACCACGATTCAGTGGTCTGGTCAGCCTCTTTAATGTCCATCTTTGTGACGTGTCCCGCTGTGATGAGCTTCTCAATCTCAGCGCGGTATACACTCTCTTGGGCGGGGTTCTTGGCTAAGCGCCGCTCCGTGTTCAGCAGGTACCGTTCTGTGGCGTCTGTCTTGGCGTGGAAAGTAGGCATTCCTTCTCGCCGCAGGAGTGGCGTGGCGTATCTCAACACGCCGTTGACCGGGACTCTCTTGGTCCCTGTCTCGAGGAGGTGAATGGCGTAAATGTCATCTTTAGAGCGAATGTCTTTCTTTCCGTTCTTAAAGGGCATTTGTTCCAGGGTCCATAGCCGCTCTACGTGTTGCAGGAGTGCGGTTTCTCCCTCTGTGACTCGGGAGTGGAGACATCTAGTGGCTGTACTTCGGTTGAGAGATTTGGCGAGCGGGCCTTGGAGAGTCCATCCCAAACGGGTCTCGACTGCTGCAGGGCAGCCTCGGGGTCCGGTATGAACCCGGTCTATCGGGACAATGAGGTCTGCATGGTCGGAGCCTATCAACAGGGTCGGCATAGCATTGTCTATGAGCGGGATCGGTAACTTGCGCAGATGTGCATATTTCTCCATCAGCTTGGCGACGGGGTATGTGTACCGCGACAGTCCTATTTCTTGGCTGGTGAAAGCGTCTGCAATCTGGTACCGTCGCTCAGGCTGGCCGCTTGCTGCGATAGAGAATGAGACATTCTCGCCCTTTATCGTCTTCAAATCTCGTCTTATTGTCCGAATTGTCATTTGGGTTTCGCTTCCCCGCAGCCCTAGCTGGGCCGCAGCGGAGGCGAGCAGCAGGGTCTTCTCTGACCCGTCATCGAGGACGGCGTAAGTGTCCAGGACTTTATTCTGGTAGCTTAGTGTCACACGCACTACTTTTAGGAGTACTCGGGCTCCACTGCTGCTGGCGGGATCGATGTACATGACGCTCGCTTTGCGGCTGGATGGTGCAGGTGAAGGGCGCCGTCTGTTACTGTCGTGAAGTATGTCCAGATGGGCTCCATCGCACTTGGTGCACCTTTTCTTTAAGCGGCATTCGGCTGCCATGTGTGAGTGCGCACAGCGAAAACAGCGCTTGTTGGACTTTATCCATTGACCTGCTTCCTCCGCGTTCAGCTTGGGGAAGGAGTCACATTGCGCTAGCCAGTGTTCTTTCTCACAGTAGGGGCACACTATCTTCCACTTCTCCGTTCTGGAGGGGGTACTGTGGCTCCTGCTGCTCGGTACTGACTCCGATTGGTGCATCACAGTCACCGATCTTCTTCCATCATTTAGTCGTCTGGTTCCTTCTCTGGAGCCAGGGGTGCTCCGTCCGAATGTATCTAGCCGTAGGCTGCTGACTTCTCTAGCCAGGAAGTCTGCTAGATCGAGGAGGTTCGGTTCGGGGCCATTCGGGTCTCTGTGGTCCCTCTGCCGCCTAAAGCGCTCCTGACGAGCGGGCGGCAGCTTCTCCAGGATCCTTTCCACATTTGAGTTGGCGTAAAGTTCATGCCTCCCCTTCTCTCTTTGCGCTCCCAACATCCCTACCAGGGACTGCACTCTGATGGACAGGTCGTCCAGTGCTCGATTGTCTATTGCTGGGGGTAAGCGGTCGATGTGTCGGATCTCCTGGATCACGTAATCCCATATGCGCCCATACCTCTGGTCCAATGCTACCAGCGCTGCTGTGTATGGGGTGGTGGAAGTCGCGTAGGCGAGCGCTATATTATGTGCGCGGGGTACCTTTAAGTGCTTCAGTAGGATGGCGTATTTGTGGCGTTCATCCAATACATCCACCAACATGGTCTCCAGACACGTGCGGAGTTCTGTATACTGGGCCCGGTTCTCTTGGGTGAAGTCGGGTACCATAGGCGTGCCAATGTATGACGCTGACTGTGGATACATCGGCGAGCGTTGGGGGAGAGGCCTCCTAGGCGAGTCTCCTCCCGCTCCTTGGTATGGGCTGGTACCGGCAGTGTACCATGGCCCGCTTGTCCAGGTGCTGTTCCTCGGTGCGGGTCGTGCGTCGTGCTCACCCGTGTATAGAGTCGGGGGTCTGTAGCGCAGCTCCGCGGGAGTATAGCCTGGGCTGTACCGGACCTCCTGGTCCGGTAGAGTACTGTGCTGTCGTCGGGCGTGGTTCTCCTCCTCTTCCTCTTCGTCTTCAGTTAGGTCATCCAGTGCTTGTAGTCTCTGGTTTAGCCTCTCCACAGGATATGCTGCTCCTTCCCGGTTGCTAGGTCTCGCTTGGACCGGTGGGGGGAGGTGGTCTGTGGGGGGTATAGACCTCGTCTGTTGGTCAAGTTCAGGGTTGTTTACTCGGCTAGGGGATGCCGCCCTGGAGGTGTGTCTAGACGAGTTCCTGGAGCCTCTGGCGGAGGGAGAGGGTGTTGTCCGTCTGATCAGCTGTTCTATTAGTTGCGCTTGCTGTCTGTCGCGCTCTGCGTCCCGTAGAGCACCAGCAGCTGCTCGCTGGCTGTCTGCTCGGTCTCGGGCCACATTCTCTTCCATCTGAATGCGTCTTATTTCTAGACGTATATGCTCTTCTTCGCTTCGCTGCTGGATCTGCAGTCGGTCGCGTTCAGCAGCGGCGTTCAGGCTGATGAGGAAGGCCTGCTGTAGGGTCCTCTCTGCCTCGCTGGGAGAAGGCGGTTGTATAGGGGAGCCTTCCCTCGGGGTACTCCTTGCGGAGCCTTGGAGCTCTATCTCCACGGTGCTCTCCCCGTCTTCTTCCGTGCCGAGTTCTCTCTCGGTAGCGTTGTATTCCTCCCGGGACTCATCGGGGACTACTTCTTCAGTACTGGCGCGGTGTGAAGTCATGTCTGGTTCCCACTGGTCCCCACCGTGAACTTGGTCAGTTACATTAGAGCCCGTAGGGGGCTCTATGGTCGGGGTAGTCTGGGCGTTGGGGTTAGACATACTTTTACTTTCTAGTTTAACCGCGTTTACTGTTAGTAGAAGACTAGGTTGTTGACTGACAGCGTAAGCCTCTAAGTACTGAGGGAGCCGTCGTTCGCGCTGCGGGCGTTGGTTAGGAGGATCGTTTCGTGGAGTGTTCATCATAGGCCATTTCAATATTAATAACACTATATTAATATTACACTAATTACCCTCCGGCTCGAAGGACCAATTGTAACTGAGGGGTACAATTCCCTGACTGTATTACTAGATATGATACTTACTACCACTACCTTTGTACTTAATATTCGGCCACCCAGTACACGGCATAAATATATTATCATGAACACTCTCACGTAGATGAAACGGATCCAACACAAATGTACGAATTAGAAACAGGTCTTTATTTCTACACAGCGATGGTGTGTAGAATAAGCACTTAATCACTTAATTACATTTATGAATTGAAATAGTATGCACTTTTATGGCAAGGAGTATTCGTCGGTATATCAATAGAGAATGTCCAATCTCTGAAGGCGCAGGTGGTAAATATACGACCTGGAATAGTTAAGGAATAACAGCAATGATACTTTAATGATTATACTAGATACACTAGAGGGGGTAATCCGGTCGCTTGTAAGCCGACAGGAGTAGGAGGGGGGGGGGGGGGGTAGAATCCGGCTGCCTTGTCCGGCCAAGGGTATCCCAGGTGAACCCACTGTAGTGCCGTTCAATGCGCCGGCGATCCTTGGACCACAGATGAAAGCAGGTGGACTCTTTGTGGGCCGGCTCTCTCCGGTCCACGGGGGAGAGACGTGAAGCGACCTCGTCTTGCAGAGCGTCTCCTCACCTTGCGTCCTCTCCAGGGGGGGGGGTTCCAACACACGGCAGTGTCGGGGGTCTTTATCCATGGAATAATCAAAGTATCCAAAGCATAATCCGTGCCTGGGAAGGCGGGCTGTCGTCGGTAGAATAATCCGGTATACAGGTCCACTCGCTCGTTGGCTCTGGGGCTCCTCGGGTGCAGCTTCACATAGGGTCAACCACCCTGGGTAAGCAGCCAGTTCTCTGCCCGAAACGATGGGGTACTGACTACGGTAGTATTCTCACCGCACGAAGCACTATATATTAACAGACTATTATTAGCTTAATAGACTACGTCCAACTCGACGATATAGTGCCAAATATGACTATTCAAATATTAATATACACGATGTCTCAATACCGATGGTAGGCGAACTTGGCCTTACTCCCACACGTGGCGTCGCGGGGAGGCTTTACGTCTGTGACTCTATTGGAGGGTAAGAAACTGGACTGAAAAGAAAGTCCTACTTTAGTAGCGCAGTATATATACGCACTATGAACAAATAGTCCCATTAGTGGTGCGGTAGCCAAATTCCTACGCGGAACTAGGACTTGTTCGTACATGTCGAGCGGTACGTTTGAACTGGGTCTGAGGGGTATGGCAGCCTGGCACCAAGGTCTCGACCAATAGTAGAATGGAGACTATTATGGGATGTTCAGTAGGCTAGAATGGATATTCAATGCATATTGTACAAGGAATATACAAGGGATATCAGGGAATATTAGAGAATATACAAATACAATTAAATATATATATATAAATAAATATATATATTCGGTTTAATCTGGCCCTTCACAACACATATTGTACAAGGAATATACAGGGGATATCAAACGATATACAAATACAACTAAATATATATATACAAATAAATATATATATTCGGTTTAATCTGATCCTTCACAACAACATAATCGCCATTGCTTTATTATTCTTTTATATAACTATATTAGATATTACTGCACATGGCTACTTTTTGATCAATTAATACAAGCAGTCAGATAAATTAACTATTTTGGGACTTTCTATTTTATTTAGAAAGTACTTGAATCAGAATGTCCCACCCAATACCCAGCTGTTAAAAACGGTTCAATACTCTATTTTATTAGTAGAGGCTGTGACACTATTTCACCCTATCCTCTGTCATCCTTCCTCTAGCTGCTAGGGTGAAGGGACTTTGGGCTTGGCTGAGACCGGTGGTGGTAGAGGGAGGAGGGGTGGGCTGGGACATGGTGGCTGCAGCCTCAGCCTGACGATCTATAAAAAGTTGTCATCTTTCAAATATATTTGTAGCTAAGCAATTATATTTTATTTATTAGCCTATTCGTAATAATTCGTTATTAGCCTAGCTAACTCCATATCTTGGCTTACCTGCAGTGGACGTGGATGCAGATGGAACATTGTGAGCAAAGCAGTCAAAAACGGTGCATTTCTGCACAATAATATTATGTTTTGCCAACAGATGTTTTGATAAATTGCTCGTATTGCCACCCTTACTGGCAAATGTTTTGTTGCACTTGTGGCAACGTGCGCTGTCGGCATCTACTCTCGTAAAGTATACCCATTCTTTCGAGCGCTTCGCTCTCTCTGCCATGACGAGCGCATGCAGAGCTGTCTGTGTGCAGCGCGCTTCAGCAGCACGGAGCCACGGACAGGCACCTCCCTTAAGTACCCGTATGTGTGAGTGTGAGCGGCTCGCGACGAGTGTGTGTAATAATGGCTCGCTGCGCCTCGCTTCTCGTGCAGAGAGGAGAGATAGTTCGCAACGTTTAAATTCCTCGAAAAAAAAATCATAATAATAATAATTTCTAGAGTATCTATAGCAGTACCGATAACGTCGGAGCTTATCAATACTCTGTTTTTTTCTAATTTAGTACCGGTTCCCGTTTAGAACCGGGGTCCGGGGGGCATCCCTATACAGTGGGTGACAATATTGTGACAAGGAAAGATGAAATTACCTACCTGGGTTCCATCCTAGAGGCAAATGGCAACCAACGAACACGATTTTTGTACAGGATCTCCTCTCTGGTAAATAAGAATGCCTTGAAGACTAACAGGAGCACTCATTCAAGGTTTCTATGACTATGCTTGCACGTCCTCATGGTACCAAAGCACCTCAAAGGCCCTAAAAACAAGGCTCCAAAATCACAAAACAAACTGGTCAGGCTACTGCTTGGCCTTACTCCTAAAAACCCACCTTACCCCTGCCCATATTGACAATCTAGGATGGCTTAGACAGGGCTCTACAGTGCGACCATATTGCTCGCATATGCCCCTAAAAATATGTGCGTGCGAACATGCAAAATCAAGTACTCGCACGGTGTGCGAGTGGGGCCGGCGAGTGCAGAGTACAGCCTCCTCATTCGTCCTTTTATTCTCCGCTGCAAGAATCGTTAAGAAACTACAAGTCCCACAGTTCACAGCCGCATAAACGTTCCAATCACAGTAGAGTTCCTGTGGTCACGCGACTGGAAACTGAAAGTAATGATCAGCATCTGTCTGAGTCAGACAATACTTACAGCCATGTCGAAGCCCATTCATTTTTATTTTGCGCGAAAGATACCGGAGAATGAGAAGTCAGGCGAGGCAGCTCATGTTACAGAGGTGATGGTTAACGTTAACCAAGATACTGGCGCTAGCCAGCATGGCCAATGTACCCACTGTAGCTAACGAAGCTACACCCAATGTAGCCACTGTAGCTAGCGAAGCTACACCCACTGGAGCCGGAGGGAAGACATACAAATTTAACGTGAATTGGCTAAACATTTCCCCATGGCTAGAGTTCGAAAACAATGTCATGTTTTGTAAATATTGCAAAGTAGGATCGATGCATTGCGATGCATTGTTACACCCCTACAACTGGCCCACTGTGTATGTGTGTACAGCTAACTTGGCTAGCGTTATCAACCGCAGAGGTGGGCAATGGGTCCAGCTGTAGCGCCGGACGGCCAGAGTGCAAGCGGTGTGGCAATAGGTCCAGCTGCAGCGCCGGACGGCCAGAGTGCAACGGTGTGACGTTGTAATTGGCAGAATCGACTGTCAATCAATGGTCTACCTGACACGCAAACTACTGTACTGGAGGTGTACAGTATTTCAATAGGCAACCCTGAAAGGATTATTTTTCTAAAAGAGCAACACTAGCTCCCCCCTCTACTGATGGCCCTAGTTGTAAAGCCAGTGTCTCCTTTTTGTTCAATGTCACTGCCTTTCTTATTAGGCCTAGTTGTTGGCTACAACTTTGCCATAGTAGGCATTAATCACTTAATTAATAGTTCAAATGTCTGTCCCATTCCCGTTTGCACACGCAGATGATACACACACGCACACAGTGGGCCAGTGACTTTGGTGGTATGTGCTATTGCACAGATGTGTCCCGTTCCCGTTTGCACATGCACACACAGTACAAATATACATTTATTTTTGAAAAAAAAAAAAACTCTGTTACTTGACATATTTTCACTGTGCTCCTAAATATTTTTGGGTGCTCCTAAATTTCTTTGTGTGCTCCTAAATTATTTCATTTAGGAGCACCTGTGCCCCTAGTCAAAAAGGTTAGCGTAGAGCCCTGTTAGAGTAGACGACAGAGTACAGCAACTTGCAATCGGCCTGGTCTTCAAGATACACTACACCACAAAGATACCCATGTACATTTTTACATTTAGTCATTTAGCTGATGCTTTTATCCAAAGCGACTTACAAGTTTTGTACAACAAGACAGCAGGAAGGGTACCACTCTTATCAGCTGAGTAACAAGGTCAGTGAAGTTCATGACCACAACACCAGAGGGAGTTCCACAAATCACGTCCAACCCAGATTCGGCTCAAACAATGGACTAAACACGTTTCGCAACTAGGCCACCACAATAATGTGGAACGCCCTACCTACAGCCGTAAAATAATGTGAATCCCTACCCTCCTTCAAAACCACTCTCAAAGAGCACCTACGGGTGGCTGCAATTAGAAACGGGCCCTGGTAAATGCAACAAAAAAAAATCCCCCACCCAACCAATGTTCCCTCTAAGGTGCGCCTGTGCGCGCACATGTCCAAATGCTCCCGTGCACATCTGAAATCTGTCGCGCACAGAAACGTTTGTGTAAAAAAATAAACGACGTTTCTTAAAAAACAGCAGTCAGCTTGGATGCACGTACATCACGGTTTTCTCTCCTACAGCTTCTCTCCTTGTTGACAAACGCGCACACACACTGCTGGGGCATTTCCCCCCTCCCCTCCCGGACGCCTGAATACTTTAGACAACAAATGTTTGTTTCCACGTCTCTGATTGGCCAGGTCATTTCTGGTCATCATGTGACATGTACGTCCAATCGTGGGACCGCAAGTTTCTACACTGGTTAAGCTTAGGCGCTCTTTCGAAGTTGGTTAAGGTTAGAGTTTGTCTTAGAGCATGGCGATAGAACGCCTTCCCTGATTCCAACTGTTAAGCTTAGGCACTCTTTTTTGTTTGATCCACTTTTTCTCCAATTTTTCTATATTTTCTCCCATCCCAATTTCGTATCATCCAATTCAACCCTCCCCTGTCACGAACGCTCTTTCTTGCCTCCCACAAGCCGGCTGCAATGTGGACTAAGTCATACATAGCACAAGTCCCCTCCGGTACTTGAGGTAACAGCAGTCGCATCTTTTCACCTGCGCAGCTCGATCTCTCAGTGGCGAGGTGTAACGCGTGGGAGGCTCACGCTGCCCCAGACACTTCCTGATTCTACTGCGCAGGCGCACCAACCGACCTGTAGGAGTCGCTGTCCACAACGCCCGATCCCCACCCATCAGTTCCCCACCCCCTAATACGGCCAATGTGTATTAGTATGAACGACCAGCTAAACTGAAAGCAATGTGGAGCGCTGAAGCTTAGGCACTCTTTCGAAGTTGGTTAAGGTTAGAGTTTGTCTTAGAGCATGGCGATAGAACGCCAGGTAGTTTGCAGGCTGTTAGACCCGGAAATAGGCGCAGAACTTGCTGTCCCACGATTGGCGCACATGTCACATGACCTGGCCAATCAGAGCGCAAAACTCGAACGCGGAAACAAACATTTGTTGTCGAAAGTATTCACGCCTCCCGGACCCGTCTTGTCAACACAAAATCCTTTCACTCGCTCCCAAGTGCAGAGCCTCGACAGCTCTCCTTTCAACATCACTGAATCATTAAGGCCTAAAAAAAATAATGGTTTGTTTCCGGTTGCCGACCGACCCTGCCGATTTAGGTGCGACCCAATATATTTTTATGAGTTAACATTTTTTTTTATAATAAAAAATCATTTTTCGATCAAAACAAAATGGACACATATCTTAATCAAATTAACCTTCCTAAACTATCGGAGGATGACGCTAAACAGTTAGAAACACCCATCACACTAGATGAACTTAGGGAGGCCATATCTGAAATGCATAGTGGTAGGGCTCCTGGAAGAGACGGTATCCCACCAGAAATGTACCGCTCAATGCTCTGAATTTCATAAAAGTCAGTCAAAGCTTACCAAAAGCACGAGCAGTGAACTCCAAGCCCACGTGACTGAACTCAAACTAGAAAGAAACAGACTAAGAAATGACGTAAACTCCATGATAAAAACAGCAAAAAAAATTTCATCAATGACAAAACTGAGGAAAACAAAAATAAACCATGTGAACTTTGGAAATTACTCAATAATCAACTAGGCTGCAGTAAAAAACTTAAAACCAGGTTCTCAAACATAAAGACGGACACCACGCTCATCACAGACAAACTGGATGTAGCCAATTACTTAAACACTTTCTTCACAAACATAGCCACAACACTGGTAAACAAACTACCCTCCCACTCAGGGCAGTATGGGGTAGAACACATAGTAGCATACTACAAGAACCTAGGCGTCCACAAAGACGATTTCAAACTGGAAATGGTAACTACAGATGAGGTACTCAATAAACTGAGCGCCCTCCAACCGAACAAGGCCACTGGCCATGACAACATCCCCTCCAAATTCCTCAGAGACTCAGCAGCCGCCATCACCCCAGTCATCACACACATAATAAACCTCTCCATAAAACAGGGACACGTCCCCAAGGACTTCAAAATAGCGAGAGTAACACCCCTGCACAAAAAGGGCAGCAAATTAGACCCAGGCAACTACCGCCCTGTTTCTATCCTTACATCCATCTCGAAAGTCATGGAAAAAATAGTATACGAACAGGTCGAAAAGTACCTTACGGATAAAAATCTAATCTACGAATTCCAATCTGGCTTCAGAACATCCCACTCCACTGACACATGTCTTCTCTATTTGAACGACCACATCAAGCAAGAGGTGGACGCGGGCAAATACTGCGGCATGGTCATGCTAGACCTACAAAAGGCCTTCGACACTGTCAATCACACCATTCTGATTGACAAGCTAAAAGCAATTGGTTTTGATAGTTTATCAGTGAGCTGGATACAATCCTACCTGGAGGGGAGAGAACAGATGGTGGAGGTAAACGGTACCCTATCCCCCCCCCTCACAGTGAACTGTGGTGTTCCACAAGGAAGCATACTAGGACCACTACTGTTCCTAATTTATGCAAATGACATGTCGTCAGCTTGTGACTGCAACTTGTTCCTGTTTGCGGACGACTCAGCCCTGCTGGTCTCTGACAAGAACAAGTTACAGGTTGAAAAAACCCTCAGCTCGGAACTAGGCAAAATCTGCATATGGCTCGCCGACAACAAACTATCATTACACATGGGCAAAACAGAGTCCATTCTCTTCGGTTCAAATAACAAACTCAGCAAAACAGACGGCTTCTCAGTTACAGTGGGTGACAATATTGTCACAAGGAAAGATGAAATTACCTACCTGGGTTCCATCCTAGAGGCTAATCTTTCCTGTGACAAAATGGCATCCAATGTAATAAAAAAAGTCAATCAACGAACTCGATTCTTGTACCGGATCTCCTCCCTGGTAAACAAGAATACCCTGAAGACTCTGGCAGGAGCACTCATTCAAGGGTACTACGACTATGCTTGCACCTCATGGTACCAAAGCACCTCAAAGGCACTAAAAACCAAATTACAAACATCTCAAAACAAACTAGTCAGACTACTGCTTGACCTGACTCCTAGAACCCACCTCACCCCTGCACACTTTGCCAACCTAGGATGGCTTAGAGTAGACGACAGAGTACAGCAACTTGCAATGGGCCTGGTCTACAAGATACACTACACGACCAAGGTACCCATGTACATGTCAAAATACTTCCCAAAGGTCAGTGAATACCACGATCACAACACCAGAGGGAGCTCCACAAATCATGTAAAACCCAGATTCGGCTCAAACAAGGGACTAAACACGTTTCGCAATTATGCCACAACAATGTGGAACGCCCTACCCAAAGCTGTAAAGGAATGTAAATCACTACCCACCTTCAAAAACACTCTCAAAGAACACCTACGGGAGACTGCAATTCAAAACTGGCCCCTACAAATGTCCTAACCCAGTTGTACAATAAAGACCAAGCATGGCTATTCCAATGTACAGCCCCACCCAACCCCACCCCACCTACCCAACCTCCTCCAATGTACAGTTTCCATGTCAAATGTATGTCAGTATTCCAATGTACAGTGTGTCCCCCCCCTACCCAACCCCCCCCCCCCCCCCCCCCCCCCCCACCTCCAATGTACAGCCCCACCCCACCTACCCAACCTCCCCCAATGCACAGTTTCTATGTCAAATGTATATACTCTTCTTCTGGATTTTTTTAGTATCACAAACAGTACTGTATTTGAAAATCTGGTATGTCATAAATGTATACATGTAGCAGTACTGTCTATCTGTATGTCATGTGTGTCATATGATGAATTGAAAATGGGGGACCCTGATGGAAACAAGACGAAAGTCTTTCTCAGGTCTGCATCCTCTTAACAATTGTATGTATTGAGCTGAACTGTACTGTACCCATTCTGCAATCTGTTAATAAACTTTTCAATCAATCAATCAATGTTGGGATGTAATTGGACCCCTATTACTTATAGAAAACATACTTATACTTTAGACCATATTTTAGTATGAATATGTGAATGAAAAAGTTTAACGTTGCTACACCATGAACAATACATATAGGACCTTGAATGGGCCCTAATAATGGCAATCTAGCAATATAATTTAAAAAGTTATAGCCCTGCAAAGAAGGGGAACCTCTCCATGTTAAAGGGGAACTATTTTACTATTTCTTTCACTATTTGGGCACTTTTACACAATTCCTGTGAGTCTATGGAACACCTCTGTAATATATATATTTTTTTTATTCATTGTTTTGTATTTCTAATCAAGTCCTCAAAAACAGCATTTTTCTACCTCAAGATCTCGAGCCGTTTTGAGGCTGGGCTGCAGGTCCGGTCCAGCCACTGTGTGCAGCTCATCTTCTATCTCAACATTAACATGCAGCGGTGTCTTTCTGACATCACATATCGCGCACATTTTCAAATGACTCAGTTCAGTGAGGGTGAATATTGTGAGAGGAGAATTGGAAGAATGCGCCAATATGAGAATTTTGAGACATAGATCATATTAATATAAGTTCACATAGCTAGGAAACAATGCTAAACACTCAAAAAGGCCATTTATAAGATAGTTCCCCTTTAAATAGAGCTGGCAACGGATGGTATATCATGAATTTAACCTTAGGCAATCAAAGTGTTAAGATGGATGTTCTACCTAGAATCAACTTCATTAGCTCAATGCTACCGTTACCCCCTCCAGATGGTTACTGGAAAAAAATTACACTCCACCGCATACAAATTTATTTGGAATAACAAACCTCCACGAATAAAAAGATCCACCGCACAGAGAAACAAAGCCGGCGGAGGTATGGCATTTCCAGATTTTTACCACTATTTTAAGGCGTACTCTTTAAGACCACTGACAACCTGGTTTGATTCCCAAGCATCTGTATCCTGGAGAAACTTAGAAGTAAATATAGTAGCACCACATAGACTGCAGGACATAGTATACAGTGCCAGTGTTTCTCAACTGGTGGGTCGCGACCCAAAAGTGGGTCGCGGGGCCATTTTGAGTGGGTCGCGGATGTGTGTGTGAAAAAAAATAAAAAAATTTACTTTTTTTTTTTACTTTTTTTTTTTCACTACCTATCTTTGTGAAAGTGGTTTCTCAGCTCTGGTCCAGCTGAAGACAAAGCGGAGGAACAGATTGGACATTGAGCATGACCTCATAGTTGCTTTGTCTACCATCACCCCAGACTTTGAGACTCTTGTCAGGAGCAAACATCATCCCCAGTTATCCCATTAGTTCCCTGCATGTTAAGTTAAGAAGTCTGCTAAGAAGGATATATTATTTATTATTATTATTATTTTATTTTATTGTGTTTTTAGCCCTTAGTTGCACTTTTGTTGCAACCCCAGTTATCCCATTAGTTCCCCCAAACGTAGGTCTGTTATGTTAAGCTAAGAAATCTGATAAGAAGCATAATTATTTATTATTATTATTTAATTTCAATTGGTTTTTAGCCCTAGTTGCACTTTTGTTGCAACCCCAGTTATCCCATTAGTTCCCCCAAACTTAGGTCTGTTATGTTAAGCTAAGAAATCTGCTAAGAAGCATATTATTTATTATTATTTTATTTCATTGGGTTTTAGCCCTAGTTGCACTTTTGTTGCAAACTCAGTTATCCCATTAGTTCCCCCAAATTTAGGTCTGTTATGTTAAGCTAAGAAATCTGCTAAGAAGCATATATTATTTATTATTCTTTTATTTTATTGGGTTTTTAGCAATAGTTGCACTTTTGTTGCACTTTTTTGTGTTTATTTCATGTTTTGAAAGATTGCGTATTACTGCATTTTTTTTTACATAAATCATAGTGGTTCAACATTTTGGGTCGCGACTTAATGACTAAGGAAAATGTTGGGTCCCGAGGCTAGACCAGTTGAGAACCACTGGTATACACCATATTATCAATTAAGCAATGCGAATTGAAATTTGGCCCCCTTATTACTCATGTGATCCGGATATGGCGTGAAACACAAAAAAAATATTCTAACCTACATAAATGGCATAGTCATACTCCCCTATTCAATAACAATGCACTCCTGATTGGAAAACAACCTATAAGATACCCTAAATGGGAAAAGCAGGGCATACACACATTAGGAGATGTTTTCAACAAACAGGGTTTTTGTAGCTATAAAGACATGCATAAAAAATGTAATCTCACCAGTTCCACATATTATTTTTACGCAAAGTTATTGGTCTGTTTGAAGGCTCATGGAGGGTCATTAAGGATACCAATTGAGCACCACAGATATCACAAATTCTTCTATGAAAGAGAGACATCGAGAGGTTTCGTATCTGATTTTTATCATCAATTACTAACGTCCTCGTATGGAATCCTCCCCCTAGACTCAGTCTGGAGGAGGGATATACCAGACTTGGAAATCAATTTTGATTGGCAAGAAGTCTGGGCAAACGTTCGAATTACGTCACGTAACCCGGACCACCAACAAATTAATCTTAACTATATTCATAGGACATACCTGACTCCTATAAGATTGAACAGAATGGGACTTAAACAAGACTCCAGATGTTCCTTATGTACAAATGGGGATGAGGGTACATTTATGCACATGTATTGGGATTGCCCACCAGTTAATATTCTGGAAAGAAGTGTCCCAGCAATTATCAAATTTCTTATTTCTGAACATACCTGTACACCCCTCTGTATTGCTGTTGAATGATGTTTTTGAGTTTGCAGTCCCTATACAGCTAAAGAGATTAGTTTTATCTGGTATCACAGCGGCTAAAAAGCTGATAGCATCACGATGGTTTCAACCGGAAAAAATGTGTCGGAAGGTATGGGTTCTTGCATATCTCGATGTGATTTATCTAGAAATATCTACAGCAAGAATTTTAGGTGTCAGTGAAACCAAAATTGCAATGTGGTTAGAAGTGGTGGAGAGAATAAAAGCTAGCATATGAATTGTAGTGCCTGGTTAGGAGCGAATGATAATGGATGGATTATCCAAGTGTGGGTCCGGGGGGGGTGAACGAGCGAGAGCATATGTATGTAGGGTATTAGATAGCAAGTATTAGGTGTATATCTCGTATACTACATTTATTTAAATGGTGATTTCATTGGATGTGTACTGTTAACACTTTAATCGCCGGGGTTAAATTCATAATTTACCATCCCTCGCCAGCCCTATTTAACATGAAGAAGTTCCCCTTCTTTGCAGGGCTATAACTTTTTAAATTCTATTGCTAAATTGCCATTATTATGGCCCATTCAATGTCCTATATGTATTGTTCAGGGTGTAGCAACGTTAAACCTTTTCATTCACATATTCATACTAAAATATGGTCTAAAGTATAAGTATGTTTTTATCGTTTTCGGCAGCTTTCTTCATAACGTGATTTAAATGCATTATATTGATGATCAAATACAGTTTGGTAGGAATCTGTGCGAGATAGAAAATTTCAACTGGATGTGCTTCTAGAAGTTTCTACGTATCATCTGATGATGACCGGATGGGCGGGGGATCGTTTATAATTCCGTGGGCAGCGTTAGATGATTCATCCAGAGTGGGTCATATGTTCATCATAGCAGTTTATATCGAACACGTTAGAATATAACGCTGAATCTTACCGTGGCTTCCTCGCGCCGCTGGCAGATGAGCGTGGAACAGAATTTTTTCTATTATGGGATGTAGAAATGCCCGATCCATTTCCAGGTTGTATAATAGTATATACGTCCAAATCATGTTGTTTTTTCGAGTTATTTGCACCGATCGATGTTCACTGTATCAAGACGGAGTCTCTCTAACGATAGCGAGTGGCTGGACCACATATGGATGAGCACTACCGGTTCAAAGGTTTAATTTCCGGTTGGCGATCTGCCGATCGGCCACCAGATGGCGCTCTTGAACCGCTAGAGAGTTGAGAGGAGATCAGCAGTGTGTCTCAGGGCTCCGGAAAGGAAATATGATTTCGATGACAGATTTTTGAAATATTGACATCAAAGACGAGTTACGGCGTCTTCGGTTTCGGTTTCTCACTTGATTCGATACTCGGTAGTACCGACGTGTTTCGGTTCGGTACCTCAAAAGTACCGAATTCGGTACCCATCCCTAGTTGTAACGTTAGTTTAGGTTCATGTTAACGTAAATAACGTAAATAAAAGTGCAGCAAAATCTGCAAGCACTCTACGGACCTTTTAAGGCCATGCTCAAAGCCCACCTTTTTGCCATAAACAATCCATGAGCTATTTTTGTATTGTAGTATGACTGGTGTATTATGTCTGTCGGCTTGGTTGGCCTGCATGTATTTTTTGTCTTTTTTGTTTCTCTTTCTTTCCCGGGATGCGCCCCGGGCCGATGTAACTATTGGTTGAGGGGGCGCAATATAAATAAATTTATCATATCATATCAGAAATTCTGTAGACTGTGAAATAAAACACTTCCCCCCCCCCTCAATTTCTTCTCCATGCACACATCCGCGACCCACTCAAAATGGCCACGCGACCCATCAGTTGAGAACCACTGCTCTATAATGCCTCAGCATCGGTGAGGTGTTATTGTCGTATCCAAGTTCTTTTGAACACAACAGACGCATCACCTTTTAAAGTAACATAAATTAGAACAAGGGATACGCTGTGTTATCACTTTTATTAATATAATAAATAAATAAATAATAATAATAATAATAATAATAATAATAATAATAATGGCTTGGATTTATATAGCGCTCTTCATGACACCCAGAGCGCTTCAAAGAGTCCATTATTCGTTCATACCGGTGGTGGCAAGCTACAATTGCAGCCAGAGCTGCCCTGAAGGCAGACTCACGGAAGCGTGGCGAATAATCATCGCCTACGGCCCCTCCGACCACCACCAACATTCATACACATTCATACGAGGCAAGTAGGTTAAGTGTCTTGCCCAAGGACACAACGGCGATGGGATGGACATGGGCTTGAGCGGGATTCGAACCACCAACCCTTCGATCATTGGACGACCCGCTCTACCCCTGAGCCAAAGCCGCCCCACAATTTTACTATATGAATACTTAGGAGACAGATCAGCTCAGTTAGTTATTATATATTAAATTAGCCATTGTTTTTGGTTCTGGCCCGCCATTCAATGGCTTGGGGAAAAATTGGCCCGCCGCCAAACCTAATTGCCGACCCCTGTGCTAGACCCACCCAAGGATACTTCCTTTGAGATGGAGGAGCCCACAGACCACCAGGATATCAGCATGTTACCATTCTTTCTCTTATCTTGATTCTGTCTTCTCCTTCCTCTGCTCTATCATATTTGTATAGCTTTGTCTCCATAGCTTTGTCTCTCATTCTTTCATTTCATCAAACTCTGTTCACATGTAGCCTAACTATTTGGTGCACTTTATTTTGCTGTCTCCCTCTGCCCCAGATCTACCCTCTCAAATTCCTATCTGCTACCAAGAAACATGTCTAACGTGCCAGAAATCAAAGCAAAGTGACTTGATTGGCATTTCTCACACGTTAAAATTGATTATATTGCTAATCTTTTTGTCTAATGACTCCAAAAGGATGGCCCCTGTCTATACTGTGGAGACAGAAATAGAATCGAACCAGGAACCTTCTGATTACCAGACAACCGTTCTACCTCCAGAGCCCTTGAGCGCTTGCTGTTTCCCTTCGTGTTGTGTATGCGCCGCCATCTTGGGTCAATAGGAATGAGGATGTAATTACAGAGGAAATCAGAAAGTGGCCAAATACTTTTCCATGCTACTGTAAGTTCTTAGTTGCTGTCTCCCTCTGCTCCAGATCTACCCAGCGACCAACTGATGATTAAGAAGGAAGAGGCTCAGGACACACTAGACCCAACCATGGATATTTCCACTGGGCTGAAGGAGGAGCCCACAGACCATCAGGATATCAGTATGTTACTTTTCTTTTTATTGTCTTTATTTTCTTTCTTTCTTCTGTTGCAGCACAGTTGTCTCTCTGTCTGTGTGTCCATATCTTTCCCTCCTCTCATTCTTTCCATTAAGCCCCAATCTGTGATTTTCATTTCAGTGTTTCCCCTAGGATTTTTTTTTTTCAGGGGGGGTGGTAGGCTCCCAAAATGACTAGTGTTTTCGCGGGGCATGCGTGTCACGGATACATGGTGTCGTCATAGACGCGCGCAGTAAGGCGGTTGTTAGTATCGGTGCATTTCTCTACACTGAGCTGAAATGAAACGATTGCACATAAATTAGGTAAATAATATTAACAATATTTATTTACAACACAGAAATTAACTTATTTACAATTATACATACAGTAGTGACAACACACATGAACTATTTACAATACAGGGAGGCACATACAACACTCATAACTATTTACAACCAGTGTCAGAGCGAGCAAACTCAAGTTGTTTGGAAATTCTGAGGGCTCAGAGTGCACACTGGACGCTCTGACCAAGAGTTAGTTTATCAGAGCGGAGCAGATTTTCAGAGTGAATTTATTAACTCACCTTAAAGGAAAACTCCAACATGTTGGGAAATTAGCTTATTTGCCATTTACCCTGGTGTTAGACAAGAAGATACATACCTTTTTTCTTCTCTGTCCATGCAGTAGGAGTAGGAAGACACGCACCGTTAGCCTAGCTTAGCGTCAGTCACTGGAAGTAGGTTCCTCCATTAGCCTAGTTCCCAACGTCTTCCTACTCCTACTGCATGCACGGAGAAGAAAAAGGTATGCATCTTCTTGTCTAACTCCAGGGTAGATGGCAAATAAGCTAATTTCCCAAAATGTTGGAGTTTTCCTTTAAGTAGGGCCCTATGAAATCCGTTTTTATCTTTTCCTGTTTTGGGATATGAATTTTCCTGTTTTCGGATTTCTCTGTTTTTAATTTTCACTGTTTTCGGATTTCTCTGATTTTATATTTTTTTCCTTTTGGATTTAACCAAAGAAAACGATTAAAAATTATGTTTTTAACTAACTTTAATAACAGTACATCTGCAAACAGTGCCAGTGTAGTTCAATGTTCAGTGCCAGTTAGGTTATGAGTAGGGATGCCCCGATCACGTTTTTTGCCACCGATACCGATCACCGATCGTCGTGAGCCATATCGGCCGATACCGATCCGATACCGATCGTTTTTGATTAAAAAGAAATTAAAAATTATTTTATATAAAAAGTTTTTTTTTTTTTTTTTTTTTTTTATAAAATATATATATTATATAATTAGACTTGTACTTGTATTATCTGCGAGACATCGCCACCACGCAACAAGTCAAAATGCTCGCTATCTCCACTGTCTGTGTGTACATACTCTGCTTTGATCAAATCACATTCGGCTCTGCAGATTTACCCTAGGCTCTGCAGATATACCCTACTCCCTCAGCTATCCCCGTTAATGACTGCGACGCAAGCCGGGCTTCGAATATGCATCGAATGAGTGTTATAAGACATTGATATCAGGAGCTGTCTGTAGCTACTGCTAGCCGGAAATATAACGTTAAGACAACGCCTCAGTGAACTATTTAGTTGAATGGGACATTTCGTTTTGAACAGTGAGCTAAGCTAACGTGAGCTAACAGAGGTAACATACACTAGTACTAGATAACTAGACTATTGCTGGAGCATTTGTTGATATCAGGAGCTATCAGTAGCTAGCCGGCTAGATACCGTTCAGTTAGACAATGCCTCATCATGTATTAAACTAAAAGTGAATAGTTGACTGGGTCATTTTGTAGCGGTAGCTAACGTTAGCTCATGGAGGTCCCGTCCCACTAGACTAGACTAGACCCGTGTTTACATGCGTGCGGGAGGAGCTGGAGGAGGAGCAGAAGACGCGCAGCACTGTGTGCAGCTCCCGGTGTCTGAGACAGAACTCAGCGAGTGAGATCTGTTTTGACGATCGGCGAAAATAAAACAGTAACGATAGCTAGGTAGCTAACGTTAGCTCAGGTCGAATGCACTATCTAGACTCAGCAGAGGAGCCGCCTCCTCTGTGTTTACAAACTCTACACGGGTGCGGGCGGGGCTAGGGAGGAGGAGCAGTTTGCAGGTCCTGTGCGTCTGAGACAAGCGAGTGAGATATCCACTTGATCAGTTTCCGCGATCGGCGAATATGACTCATTATCGGAATTCCCCGATCGCATATTTATACTGAATATCGGCCGATAACGATCGGTGGCCGATCGATCGGGGCATCCCTAGTTATGAGTTTTTTCCCCCAATTCAGTTCAGTTCAATGCAGTTCAACTGCCAGTGCAGTGCAATAACTAAATTGTAGTGGGTGCTATGGACATAATTCACCATTAGATTGTTTTGATGTATTGATGGGGCACTGTCACTTTAATGAGGTTGGTTTTGGGGGTTGGGCTTAGAGAAGACGCGCTGGCGGAATGTCATTCATAAAATGTTTTGGTGATGAGGAGCTGTCAGAGTTTAGCAGGGCATAGATCTGACAGCTGTCACTGGTGCTAAGAAGATAATAAATGACACACTACTTGGTGTTGTCGCAAGATAGAAATTGTGCGTCTCTCCTTTCCGACGATTTCTACAAAATAATAATTAAATAGTTAAATAATACAAAATAATAATTTGTTTAAAAGAAATCAGAAAAAACTGTAAAATGTAATTTATTTCAAAGAGATGTCCTTTAAAGGTTCATGCTTCTCCCCATCTCTGGCTGACATCACCATTGTGATTAGGGATGCTCGATATTGTCTTTTTTACCGATACCGATATTCCGATATTGTCCAACTCTTAATTTCCGATACCGATATCAACCGATACCGATATATGCAGGGTTCCCCCCCCCCCCAAAAACTGAATAATTTCAGGTAACTAATAATTTCACTGGATATATATATAACAAATATTGTTATTGTTTTTTTCTTTTTTTAAACCGATACCGATATTTTCCGATATCACATTTTACTACCGATATCGGCCGATAATATCGGTCGGCCGATAATATCGGACATCCCTAATTGTGATACATGATGGTTAGGCCTTTGTGCTTTCCTCAGTGAGGGATTGTCTTTTGTCAGTCAGCAGCGTTTTGTACTTGCTGAAGCTTCGCTCTGTATAATAATTTAAGTTTAAATATCAACATTATCTGGCCATCCTCAGTAAATAGTAAATACTATCAAACTTGCCAAAGACCAGAGTTGGGATGGGCACACACACACGCAAACACGCACACGCACACACACACACGCACACACACACAGAAAGGGAGAATAGCTTATATGAACTATCCAGTTAATTAAAAAAAAGTTAAAAAGAAAATATATATATACATTTTCTTTTTTTATATAATTCTTTCTGGATGGGGCGGGGCGTCCCTGGTCAAAGTTGGGAATAAATCCATAAGGAAATCTTTTGGTCCAGAGATTGAAGACTCTGCAACATAGATACAATATTCTTAGGTTTCTAGATGTGTGAGGTTATGAATTTACCCTCGTGGATGGTGTGGATTCAGTGTTCCCCCTTGAAAAAAAATTCAGCCGTGCTGCGCGCACGCTGCCGGAATCCATATTTGTGTGTGCGCACGTGGCGCCGGAATCCATATTAGCGCATGCTGCCAGAGAAATAACTTAAAACTACCGTAGAATTGTTCAAGATATTATTATAAGTTATTCATAGGGGTGGAACGGTTCACAAAATCCACGGTTCGGTTCGTATAACGGTTTTGTGGTCACGGTTTTCGTTTCGATTTGATACGTTGTTTTTCATTAAAAAAAAAAATTATTGAAAGTTAATCGTGAGTTAAAAAAAATAGTGGCGTTAATAGAATCGGGTGCTAACGCGTTAATACCGCGTTAACTTTGACAGCCTTAGTAAGGATAGTAAGGACTGTCGATAGACATGGTCAAAACTCGATTCTAGATATGCGTTTCCTGCCAGTAGACACTTGAGAAAAGGTTTTGCATTTTTCTATTGAAGTTTTGCACAATAAATGTTCTTAAAATACCTCTGTACTATGTGAAATATGTCCTAGTAATACAAGAGTACAGTAATAGCTGCCATACCAGTGTTTTACCCCTTCAGAAGCATTTATATAGACATTTTAAGATAGATGAATATACCGTGATATATACCGTTACCGTCTATACTTCAAATTATACCGTGATATACATTTTAGACCATACCGTCCAGCCCTACTGTGGAGAGGTATCAGTGTCCACTAAAGTGGTGCTCAGACCACACTGCTGTCTATGGTAAGCTGGCCCACATTGCCCTGAAGTACTTGGGGACCCCTGCCTCAACTGTCCCATGCGAGAGACTGTTCTCTTTATCAGGCCATATTGTACAGAAGAAGAGAGCTAGTTTGTCACCAGCCAATGTGAACAAGCTGGTCTGCCTGAGTGACTGGTGGAAGAAGGAGAAGTAGAGATTGGACTGATTGAGTCAAACCATGTCACATAGCTACTGAGTGACTGTACTGGTAACTAGGCTTGGGCGGTATAATTTTTTTCATACCGTCATACCATGCTGACATCACACCCTGGTATGGGTATTATGACGGTATGACTTTCATCAGCGGGGGGGGAGCGGAGCGGAGCTAAGTTAACAATATACTTGTTATCACCATACATAACGGTTATATTGAAACACGTTATATAAAAATAGGGAAACAATGTCCAGGCACGCACTCCAGGTTTTTCCAAATTTATTGGCAGCCTGTAATCATGACGTTTCGGTGTGAACACACCTTCTTCAGAATGGCTTGCATGAAGGGTAAGTGACCCTAGTATATACAAGACAAACAGGAAGTGACAACACATTCCCACAAGAGATCTGCAAAAAAGTACAAAATACCACTTACAAGCACAACCTTTTCAGAATATGTAAATCAAAAAGAAGCGTAAATCAAAAAGAAACGTGTAAATCACAAAGAGATATATCTATATATATTTATATATATTTTTTACATATTTTATACAGACTAGGCCTACATCTTAAACTCATGACCCATATAAGCCATCTTTCAATTATAAATATAAAGAATGATAAATGAAAATAAATAATAAACAATCGAATGAAATGAAATAATCAAATGAAACGGGTCAAAACATTTTCCTCATTGAGGCCTCTAGGCTCTAAACAATCCAGATAATGAATATAAAAGCATTCCCTTTGTAGCAAGAGCCTGTCACCGCCTCTTGGTGGTCTCAAGACCTGCTCTCTATACCCATGTATTTTAAGCCAGAAATATCATGTCCTAACTTATTAAAGTGCCTTGCAACTGAAGACTTCTCGTAATTTCTTCTTATAGAACATTTGTGCTCAGAAATTCGATTTTTAAAACGTCTTCTTGTTTTTCCAACATAGTAAAGGTTGCAAGGACATTTAAGCAAGTAAACCACAAAATCAGAATTACAGGTAATCCGGCCTCTAACAGCGATACTCCTATCTGTACTTGGTTGTAAATAAAATTTCTCTTTAATCATGCCATGACATTGGGTACAAGACAAACATGGAACATTTCCATTTGGAATATTAGCCATAAAATGGGTACATTTTTTGTTAGTTAGCTCGCAGCTAAAGTTAGTTAGCTTGGGGCTAACGTAACGTTAGCCTAACCTTTGTCTATAACAACAAATGTATTTGTTGTTGTAAATCTTAAATCTAAAATTCAGTTTAGTTTCACTCAGTGACACTGTGGGCGTGTCTCTGCTAATTGAGCTATCACCAGTCAGAGGCAAGTCTTTGTGTTTTAAAAGCAGCTCTTTCTGTGTAGAGAATTCAGTTTGTATTGACACAGCAGAAGCCAATACTTTGGTTGAACAACATTGAATCCTACTGCATGCTACCCGTTTGTGACAGCCTAAAACTTAAACATTTAAACTTCCTACCTAGAAATGCTACCTACCGTACTTTTCGGACTATAAGACGCAGCTTTTCCCCCCATTTTTTGACCCTGCGGCTTATATAACCTAGCGGCTAATCTATGGATTTTTTACAGCTAACTGGGCCCGCTCCCTCAGCTCTGTGACCGTCAGATCAGACTCCTAAATCTGCTGCAGCAGTGCACGCCTTGCCCCTCCTCCTCCGCCTCAGTCGAGCCCTCCTCCCCCTCACAGTCGAGTGCATAGCCAGCAACCAGCCAGACGTTAGCTCCCGGGACGAGTAGCCACGTTAGTTTGCCAGCAACCAGCCAGGCAGCGCCGTTTGCTCCCGGGACGAGTAGCTACGTTAGTTAACCAGCCAGGCAGCGGCGTTTGCTCCCAGGACGAATAGCCACGGTAGTTAGCCAGCAACCAGCCAGACAGAGACGTTAGCTCCCGGGACGAGTAGCCACGTTAGTTAGCCAGCAACCAGCCAGGCAGCGCCGTTTGCTCCCGGGACGAGTAGCTACGATAGTTAGCCAGCAACCAGCCAGGCAGCGGCGTTTGCTCCCAGGACGAATAGCCACGGTAGTTAGCCAGCAACCAGCCAGACAGAGACGTTAGCTCCCG
The DNA here is from genome assembly GCF_963971535.1 of Notolepis coatsorum. NCBI lineage: Eukaryota > Metazoa > Chordata > Actinopteri > Aulopiformes > Paralepididae > Notolepis > Notolepis coatsorum. The sequence continues at coordinate 7,158,476 of NC_140172.1, forward strand.
GGATGAGTAGCCACGTTAGTTAGCCAGCAACCAGCCAGGCAGCGGCGTTTGCTCCCGGGACGAGTAGCTACGTTAGTTAGCCAGCAACCAGCCAGGCAGCGCCGTTTGCTCCCGGGACGAATAGCCACGGTAGTTAGCCAGCAACCAGCCAGACAGAGACGTTAGCTCCCGGGATGAGTAGCCACGTTAGTTAGCCAGCAACCAGCCAGGCAGCGCCGTTTGCTCCCGGGACGAGTAGCTACGATAGTTAGCCAGCAACCAGCCAGGCAGCGCCGTTTGCTCCCGGGACGAGTAGCTACGTTAGTTAGCCAGCAACCAGCCAGGCAGCGCAGTTTGCTCCCGGGACGAATAGCCACGTTAGTTAGCCAGCAACCAGCTATGAGAGCTAACGTTGCTACCTACTATACCCGGAGCTGCTAAATGGCTCTATCGTTATGAGAGCTAACGTTGCTACCTACTGTACCCGGAGCTGCTAACTGGCTCTATCGTTATGAGAGCTAACGTTGCTACCTACTGTACCCGGAGCTGCTAACTGGCTAACGTTATGAGAGCTAACGTTGCTACCTACTGTACCCGGAGCTGCTAACGTTATGAGAGCTAACGTTGCTACCTACTGTACCCGGCTCTGGCTAACTGGCTATCATTCCTGTTTAAACAAAAATGTTAATAAATGGGAGCTTCCTCAAACAGCCATCTCTTTCCCGACAATCCCCTCTGTGCACGAACCCTTACATATGGTAATTAAACATTAAAACACCTGCAGCTTATAGTCCAGTGCGGCTTATATATGTACACATCATTCAATTTAGCTGCTGCGGCTTATATTCAGGTGCGTCTTATAGTGTGAAAAGTACGGAATATAGGAAGCTTCCTTGCATTTGACACACAGGGATTGAAGAGGCTCAGGACACGCTAGACCCACCCAAGGATACTTCCTTTGAGATGAAGGAGGAGCCCACAGACCACCAGGATATCAGCATGTTACCTTTTTTTCTCTTATCTTGATTCTGTCTTCTCCTTCCTCTGCTCTATCATATTTGTATAGCTTTGTCTCCATAGCTTTGTCTCTCATTCTTTCATTTCATCAAACTCTGTTCACATGTAGCCTAACTATTTGGTGCACTTTATTTTGCTGTCTCCCTCTGCCCCAGATCTACCCTCTCAAATTCCTATCTGCTACCAAGAAACATGTCTAACGTGCCAGAAATTAAAGCAAAGTGACTTGATTGGCTGCATTTCTCACACGTTAAAATTTATGATATCGCTAATCTTTTTGTCTAATGACTCCAAAAGGATGGCCCCTGTCTATACTGTGGAGACAAAAATAGAATCGAACCAGAAACCTTCTGATTACCAGACAACCGTTCTACCTCCGAGCCCCTGAGCGCTTGCTGTTTCCCTTCGTGTTGTGTATGCGCCGCCATCTTGGGTCAATAGGAAGGAGGATGTAATTACAGAGGAAATCAGAAAGTGGCCAAATACTTTTCCATGCTACTGTAAGTACTTAGTTGCTGTCTCCCTCTGCTCCAGATCCACCCAGCGACCAACTGATAATTAAGAAAGAAGAGGCTCAGGACACACCCATGGATATTTCCACTGGGCTGAAGGAGGAGCCCAACGACCATCAGGATATCGGTATGTTACTTTTCTTTTTATTGTCTTTATTTTCTCTAGTTGTCTTTCTTCTGTTGCAGCACAGTTGTCTCTCTGTCTGTGTGTCCATAGCTTTCCCTCCTCTCATTCTTTCCATTAAGCCCCAATCTGTGATTTTCATTTCAGTGTTTCCCCTAGGATTTTTTTCAGGGGGGTGGTAGCAACGCATCTGTGATTTGGCGCACAGTCTGTGACGTCACGGTATTGAAAATCATACCGACAGGATTTCGAAATACCCTGGTATACCGTAATACAGTCATACCGCCCAATCCTACTGGTAACATTATTTGTGTTCTGAATAAAACAATTTATTAAACACAAGTACATCTTATTGAACATTATTTTGATATTGCATTACCAATTATCATAGCAAAACAGCTTTTTCAAACAGTCTGTAAGGCATTTTGGAAACGGGAGATGGGCTCATGGTGTAATGGGCCACCTGGCCTGAGAAACGTAAGGAGGAAAGAAAAAGTAAGGACTTACTTCTGTTCATTATTTGGGTAGAACACACATATGAGCCATTTTAATCTAGATTAACTCCAGGATTGCAGATAGATTAATCTAGATAACATTTTTTATCTATGCCCACCTCTAAATTAAACCTTTCCATTTTTGTGACCACATTATAGACAAAGGCCATCAACACAAAGTATGCATATGCTCAACCAGCACTAGACGTTCTTATCAAAAAGGAAAAGTCACAGAAAATATTATTAGGGTTTTAAATAAGGACATTTATGGGGTTACTTGTATTAATAATGATTTGCACTAAGGAATTTTGTAACTGTTATCTATAAAAAAAAAAAAAAGGAGATGTTACAAGGGAATGGGGAATGTTATATAAACCCCCCCACAGTGGTGTGTGGAGTTGGTATGTCCCAGCAGGGACCAGGATGTAAATGTCGTGTTATGGGTTGGCAATACAGATGCACGGCACAGTTGACACAGATGCTCTATTCTCCTGGCTCGTTATTGAACACAGTTATCTTTGAACCTCTGTTGTCAAGCCTCGTCAATATACCCCCCTTCCCCACTCTGGTGTCGTGGAGTCACTTCGCTGTGAGTGTTTCCACGGTTAGCTTGCGGCTAATGTTAGTTAGCTCGCAGCTAAAGTTAGTTAGCTCACAGCTAAAGTTAGTTAGCTTGGGGCTAACGTAACGTTAGCCTAGCTCGAGGCTAACACATCCCAATTACCGAACATTACACACATGCCCCGAACCGTGGAGGTCGTACCGAACGGTGTACGGTTCGAATGCGTACCGTTCCACCCCTAGTTATTCATGTTCATGGAGTCATGTGCATGTGAATTTGCTAGGAGGTTTTTGGTGTGTCCGCTGACACTAGAAGTTAGGGGTGGACGGTATAAACGGTATATGGTATAAATGGTATGAATTTGCGCTACGGTATGGATCTTGACTATACCTTGTGACCGGTAGAGCAACTCTAAAGTAGCAATGACGTAACCACAGTGTGGAGGGAGGGGGCTGCTAAGTGGAGCTAACTTTAGCTTGCTGAGGCAGGGCTCTACAGTGTGATTATTTCACTCGCAAAATAGATATGTGCGAACTGGAAAAATGTATTTAGGAGCACAGAGGCTTTGCGTAGTGGGCGTGTCAATGCGCAATTGTCATTTCATAATAGACACGGAACAGAGCGGACCTTCAATTCTAGAAGCGAACTAGCCCTGCGTTGCACACAGCTGTGTGACAACTTATCTCGCGAGTCGCGCAGTTTCTATGTGTAATGTAAACTCTGCGACGGGTCCAATCGTCTAACATGCTTTGCATCCTCGCTATTCTGGAATGCCCACGTCGCGCTAAAACCTTATGTAATGTTAACTGTTGATGTAGCCTTCAGAAAACGAACGTTAGCTCCACTCCTAGCAGCCTGTTGATGTAGATTCAGCAAGCCAACGTTAGCTCCACTTCGGGCTGGGCGATATGGCAAAAAATCATATCGCGATAACAATATGATAATGTTATCATATCACTCGATATCGATAATTATGGAAATTGTTATAAGTAAATTTTTTTATTTAATTTTTTTTTAAACAACAGATGTATGTTTATTTTGCAGCAATTCTTTGTCGTTGCCGCCATCTTTAGTGTTACATCCCCTCACACTCCAGTTCTCAGGCTGCAGCTGGTTTAAAAGCGAAAGTAAACCGGCTTCTCTGCTGGCTGTGGCTCCAGGGGATTTGAACAGTTCTGGCTCTGCTAGTTTATTTTTGATCTTTTGGCGCTTTTTTGGTGGACAAACCACCGCACATGTGCACCGTGACTCGTGACTGGAGACTAGCTCTGCTAGCACACATAGCCTACTGTGTACAGACGGTTTCAAACTGTATTTTAAATTAGAAAGCAAACAAAATAAATGGACAAGAGAAAAATAAATCTCAATTTGGTCAGTATTGTCATTTGGACAAGCAAAGCCATTACTTTAAGTTGCAGGCAAGAAAGACAAGTCTGTCCACTGTCTCTGGTTTTAAAACTGGTCACAAAAAAAATATATATATATTTTTCCCCCCGATATATATATATTTTTGATATTCGATATCGATTATTAAAATATATCGTGATATTTATCATTATCGTTATATCGCCCAGCCCTAGCTCCACTCTAGCAGCAGCCCCCTCCCTCCCTCTCTCTCTCACTCTGTCTCCCCCATCCCTCTCTCTCTCTCTCTCTCTCTCTCTCTCTCTCTCTCTCTCTCTCTCTCTCTGCTAACAATCCTGATTCGATTCTTAAACCTATTTCATTAAAAAGGAAGATATTGATTGCCATTAGCTATAGTATAGCTCAGCAGCTGTAACAGAATAATTTTATTATTTTTGATTATTTACGTTTTAAGTTAAACGACAAAAAAAGCCATGACATGGTTCCTTTTCAAACTGTCGATAGAAAGGGCTTTAAAGACATGGTCAAAGCACTGGATCCAAGATACGCGTTACCTGCCTGCAGACACTTGAGAAAAGGTTTTGCATTTTTCTATTGCAGTTTTGCACAATAAATGTTCTTAAAATACCTCTGTACTATGTGATTTATGTCCTAGTAATACAAGAGTACAGTAATTGTTTTATTTATTGTTTTATTGTGGATCCCCATTAGTCCCCTCCTGGGGTCCAAACATTAAAAATATAAAAAATACAAACATACAAAAAGTAAAATAAAAATATAAAACCACAAACATTGAAGTACTCACAAGAAAACATCACAACGAACAAAACCGTGAATAAAAGCTCACTCAATATTCATAAGTTAGATATCACAATTCTCAACCATAAAATACAAATTACATATTCAGTCCATAAGAACAAAACAGATCAAAATCATATATATGATTTGAACTCATATTATAGCATAACTTTTCTCAAGTCACCGATCACCTTTATATTTCCATACTAATTTCAAAAGTCAATGGCCAAAATGTTACTCATTATTCATGAGCGCAATTTTAAACTTTTTTTTAAACATAAATTTGTTCCTTATCACAGTTATATTTCTGGGTATTTTATTCCAATAAGCAACTGCTCTATACATTACCGTCTAATAATAGCTGCCATACCAGTGTTTTACCCCTTCAGAAGCATTTATATAGACATTTTAAGATAAGTTAATATACCGTGATATATACCGTTACCGTCTATGCTTCAAATTATACTGTGATATACATTTTAGACCATACCGTCCAGCCCTACTAGAAGTGCTCTGGAGGCTCAGGTAGCTGCATATTTGTACACTGCAAAAAATGAAATCTTATCAAGTGAAAATATCTTGTATTTGGTACAATAAATCCAATATTTTGTAGAATTGTCGTGGATTATCTTATTCCACTGGCAGATAATTTGGCTTATTATTTTTCTTGATTTTGGTCAATTTAATCTTGTTTTAAGAAAATGTTAATCTTGTTTTTTTAAATTGACCAAAATCAGAAAAAAAGCAAAATTATTGTACCAAATACAAGATATTTTCTCTTGATAAGATACAATTTGTTTGCAGTGTAGTTGTAATCAGGGTAAAAGTCAAGATTAATGACATGCCTCAACACTTAAATGTACACTATTTGTATTGAACATAGATATTGTTAGCCTCATAGGATAACTGCCTAAGAAGAAAAAACTAATTTTCACACAAGTCACACGAGTGAGTTAGGCAGAAAGAAATGTTTAAAATAACAAGGTTTTGATTGGCTGAGGACACAGCCACTAAACCAGGGTGGTGCAGCAGTGTGAGGAGAGTAGAGTTAGGCAAAAATATCAATTTGGCCAAAAAATTACTTAGGCAGTTTAAATAGAAAACATAGACATAGATACATAGAACATACTAACTGTCTAACATACACAAATCATAACACTACAACAGCACTTTACACCTAAGAACTCTCAGTGGCATAGGCTACATTCTGCCTTAGAGCATTTCATTTTCCTTGGCTTTTGAAACAAAAGCTCCAGGGCTCTTTGGTAGGGAATTCACTGGTAGGGGCCCATTGATGCTGAGACGCATACAAGCGGCCAGATGGTCTCCCTGTAGCCTGTTCTTCCGGTCAGTTTTCACCTGTAAATACAGAATGAATCACTAGACAATAAGTGGAGTGAGATTTGTGGCAAGTCAAATAACAAATCGGATTACAAATGACTAGGGCTGACCATGACTAGTAGAATAGTCGACTAATCAATCGAAAGGAGCCATAGTCGACTGCCAACCTCTTAGTCGAATGCACAATATATATATATTTTTTTTTCACAATTTCCAAAAGCAAAGAGGCCTATAACGCTAATGGCGCACATACCAGCGATGCTAACTGCCTAAGAAAACGGGCACAGAGGCACTGAAAGAGGATTTCACCTGTCTAATGAACACACTAGACAAATATCAAGATGTATCCACCTGGTGGACCAATTGCATGCTTTCGCAGAGGACAAGAAGCCGTCGTACAACGTGTTTCAAGGTCATGCTAATTCTGCCATTCCACGACGTACAACGTTATTGAGATCATATTTCATTTTTTCGCCATGGTATTCATAATTCCCTCACCCAGCCTCGGCTGATACAGTGGGAGCCTGCACAACTCTGCAACGCTTCAATACTGCCGCCTGGTGGATTATCGGGCGAATTACAACCGGAAATGGATCTCTGGTGATCTCCGTGCATCTGGGAAATGCGTCCGGCACTCACATATTGTTTTGCGGGACTCTAGAGACACATCTGTGTATATGGATCGCTGCCATAACTCAATAATCGATATGATTTGGGCGTTTATTATTATTATACAAACCGGAAATGGATCTAGTCGATCCACGTCAAATAAGTGGGATCTTTTTCCTCCAGTCTCATCGGCGAACGGTAAGAGGACAGTAACGTTACTTTCAGCGTGTTTGTTTATTATTATTAATGCAAACTGCTCTGATCAATATATCACCCATACTACATAAAGCATTTAATGAAGATCACGGAATTATAAACGTTCATCCGCGCATGATGAGTCATAACATTTAGGATTATGTACAGTTGACATTTTTAATATAGCGTGTATCAGCAACAAACGGCAGTTGATAATCTATATATGCGTTTATGCCTATAACTCACGTTTTAGGAATTACTGCAGAAAACTATAAAAACATATTTATATTCTAGACGGTATTTTCGTATGAATCTATGAATGAAAAAGTATAACGTTCCTACATCCTGAACGATAGATAATCGATGTTGAATGGGCCATAGTAATGTCAATTTAGCAATACAATTTAAAAAGTTATAGCCCTGCAAAGAAGGTGAACATCTCCATAGTGGCAGAGTGTGGTATGAGACAGGCAAACTCTTTGGCACACCCCACAGCCCAAATGGAATGATGATAAAAACTTTTTTTAAAGAACAATAGTTTATTTTTTAAATTTTATCCAGTGTATATATGTGCGCGTGTGTATGTATATTTGTATGTATATATTGATATGTGGGACTTTGGACCTCAGGAAGACTAGCTGGTGCCATTGGCATCAGCTAATGGCGATCTTTTTTAATAAACAAATAAAAATATGACTGTTCTCTCAGTTTCAGAAAAGGACACAGACTGGTTTGTAATCCAAGGTTATGAGGAGCTTGGAGAGAAGAGTGGAGCTAAACTACAGACAAGACTCTTGGAAATCCCGCTCAAAAGATTGTCAGCGGTAAGATGGGGAAGAAATATTACATTGGGAGTTGTTTTGCATAATCCATTTGCAGATTTTATATATAAACTTTTACATGATAAAAATATAGATATACTGTATTAAAAAAAATTATAATAATAATTGCTTGCCTAGATTCGTTCTTGGCTGGGTCTTGCTTAACTAGGCTTGCCTAGTCTTGTTCTTGGCTGTGTCTTGCTTAACTAGGCTTGCCTAGTCTTGTTCTTGGCTGGGTCTTGCTTAATTAGGCTTGCCATGTCTTGTTCTTGGCTGGGTCTTGCTTAATTAGGCTTGCCATGTCTTGTTCTTGGCTGGGTCTTGCTTAATTAGGCTTGCCATGTCTCATTCTTGGCTGTGTCTTGCTTAACTAGGCTTGCATAGTCTTGTTCTTGGCTGGGTCTTGCTTAACTAGGCTTGCCATGTCTTGTTCCTGGCTGAGTTGGGCTTGACTGGGTGTTTGTCTGTAGCCTACTGTCTTAGCGAGAGAGAGAGAGAGGTGTGGAGAGAGAGACACTCTAACCAAACACACTCAGTTTAGTTTGCGCAGCAGACTTTGATAGTGGGATGTACAATGCACCCCTGTTGTGTACCTTTTCTAACAAATCTCAGACCAAAACCCTGCTCAGACTAGTGTGAGTAAAACCCTGCTCACAGAGATTGGTGTTGGATTATTCCTGATTCTTGGACGATTAGTCGGTTAGCTGAGATACATCCAAATAAATCAAGCAAATCAATAACAATTTTAGATTGTGGTTGAGGCATCATCTAGCCATAATATCTGTTCTAGTGAGTGTAAACACTTCTACTTTTAACAATACAAGTCAGGGTTCTGAAGTGGTGTTCTTTTTACTTTTGTGTCCGAGAGAATTAGAAAATCAGAGCGGTTTTAACTTTAAAGCCCAACGGTCAAATCTGGGTCGGATAAGACTGTTACTTTATCTCTTTCTAATGTGTGTGTTAAATGGTGCATTTATATAGCGATTTTATCCAAAGCGCTTTGCTCCTGTATGGACCCTCTCATGGTCCCTGTATGTACCCTCTCATGGTCCCTGTATGTACCCTCTCATGGTCCCTGTATGTACCCTCTCATGGTCCCTGTATGTACCCTCTCATGGTCCCTGTATGTACCCTCTCATGGTCCCTGTATGGACCCTCTCATGGTCCCTGTATGTACCCTCTCATGGTCCCTGTATGGACCCTCTCATGGTCCCTGTATGGACCCTCTCATGGTCCCTGTATGTACCCTCTCATGGTCCCTGTATGTACCCTCTCATGGTCCCTGTATGTACCCTCTCATGGTCCCTGTATGCACCCTCTCATGGTCCCTGTATGGACCCTCTCATGGTCCCTGTATGTACCCTCTCATGGTCCCTGTATGGACCCTCTCATGGTCCCTGTATGTACCCTCTCATGGTCCCTGTATGTACCCTCTCATGGTCCCTGTATGGACCCTCTCATGGTCCCTGTATGTACCCTCTCATGGTCCCTGTATGTACCCTCTCATGGTCCCTGTATGGACCCTCTCATGGTCCCTGTATGTACCCTCTCATGGTCCCTGTATGTACCCTCTCATGGTCCCTGTATGGACCCTCTCATGCTCCCTGTATGTACCCTCTCATGGTCCCTGTATGTACCCTCTCTCATAGTATCCCTCTTCTTCAGTAAGGCAACAAAGCCATATTATCTGCATATTTAAACAAGCAAAAGTTATCACAGTCAATTTGTAACTTGTTTGTATACAAGGAGAAAAGTAAAGGAGATAAAATGGTCCCCTGCGGTGCTCCTGTGTTGAGCGTAGTGACATCAGATAGACTTCCATTAACACGGACCCGTTGAGGGCGGTCAGAGAGGAAGTCTCTGATCAGATGGATGATTCTCCATTTACCCCTGTGTCAATAAGTCTCTGAATGAGAGTGTATCTGCATGGTGTTAACACTTTCAGCGCCAATCACGTAATATTATGTGTTTGCTCGCCAACCGCTGAGCGCCAAAAACGTAATATTAAGTTTTTAGATCGTTTTTTCTTTTTTCCGATTTTAATGTCCTTTTTTTTATCCACTTTTTCTCCTTTTTTTTCCTCCCATCCCAATCTCGTGTTTCCAATTCTCCCCTGTCTTGAACGTTGCTCGACTATGCCCCCCACTGGTCTGTTGTAGGGAGGATGGAAGCCTTGCATCATATGTCCCCTCCGGTACACGAGGAGGCAGCCTGTCCCATCTTTTCACCTGCCAGCGCGCACTCTCAGTGGCAAGGTGCAATCTCCGCTGCGCCACCCAGCCGCCTCCTATACACTCTCACGGACCTCTGTGTTACCATTGGAACTCATTCTGAGACCTCAAGAGTGCAATGCCGGCCGAATCGTGCTAGGTGGCAGTATCGCCTACCCTTTGAAACCTTATTTCACACTGTGTGTTACATTTTATATGATCCTGGCGGAGAATTTGGACCTGTGCAAGTGAAACGGTTCATCCGAGCACCTTGGAACGTGTTCCGCACACTTGAGGCATATCTTGTGCCATTTCATGTCAGGGACCCGATGGACATCAATACTGGAAATCGCGATCAGACAATTGGAATATTCATTTTGGGATACCTCCTAGTAAAGGTAAGGACTATATGACATCAATCCTACTTTGATCCAACAATGATTTCACATCGATCGCAACGATCAACGCATGTAGTATTCAAAACGTATGCCGTTGCTGAGGATCAGAGCATCAAAAAACGACCCCCCCCCCCTTTTGATGCATTCATGATGAAACATAATACCTATTATATACCTTTGATTTTGAAATAGTAACGTGTCCAGGTGAGCAACGCGAACGACGTTAGCAAAATTCACATAGTGCTCCATAACTCAGCTTTCAGGAATTAGCCCGGATCACTCTGAAACTATACAATATTCACCACGGGATAACACGCAAACGCATACATGAAAAGATTTACTCTTTTTTACATGTTGGACGAGAGATGGTGACTGTCAAATGAGCCATAGTATTGTCTCCATAGCTATCATTTAGAATATAGATATAGCTCTGCAAACATCATGACGCACAGTGAAAATGCTTTTAGCATGGCCTACACGCTACAGGATGAGGATAATAGCTGCCGCTGAATGAGTTAAAAGCAGATCTTAGGAAGTAGTCGTTGCTTGGATTTTTGTTTTTGTTTTACTTACACGCATGTCGTATCTGGCCTTGTAGTCCTCAGCGTTGCCTAAGACAAATGCAGTGGAGCGGGCACGTACACAGGTTTTTGGTTTGGGTATGTCCTGTATTTTCCAATGTTTTCCACACATGTGCTGATGTAGCCAGTTACACTGGAAGCGTATTTCTCTAAATCCACAGTAGAGTCATCCCTTTGAGCAGCAGCTTTAAACATGTCCCAGTCTGTACTCTCAAAGCAGTCCTGAAGCACCAGTTCAGTTTCTTCATTCCACACTTACAGTTTTATTTACTGGGGGGGCTTGCTTGAGGAGGTCTGTACGCTGGATAGAGAGAGGCTGAGATGTTCATTGCAAACTGAATGGCAAGCGTCTGGAATGCTGTCCGAAAGCCAGGTTTCTGTGAAAATAAGAGCACAGCATTCTCTCATTTCACGCTGGGATGTAATCCTGGTTCTCAGTTCATCCATCTTGTTGTTGAGCGAGCGGACGTTAGCTAGCAGCAGGCTAGGTAGCGGTGGTCCTGTAGCCCTAGCCTTTAGCTTAGCATGTAGCCCCGCCCTCTTGCCTCTCCTTGCCTTGTTGTTGTTTTGCTGTCCTGGCTCTGAATAGCGGGGTCTCGTCGTAGCAGAAAGTGGAAGTCCGTCAAGCTATAAGTGAGCTCATGGTGAGCTTTGCTGATGTCCAGAAGTGCATCTCTGTTGTAACTCACTGTTGCATTCAATATCTTTGCATTTAGGATGCAAATTAAGACGATAATAAATGAAAAACTACGTTGTTGTCAGGAGGACGACCCAAAGACGTCAGCCACAGGGGGCGCCATCTTGTAAAACAGTTGTTGTTGTAGGTGGGTTTTTGTTTGTTTTTGTTTACCTGCATGGTTCAAGGAGGGTCTCCAGCTTCTGGGTTTTACCCACTCTACTGTAGTCAACATGGTTAGCTTCAGCTTGTGCCTCTGGTTGGTTAGAGCAGTGGTTCCCAAAGTCGGGGTCGTGACCCAAAGGTGGGCCGCGAGCAGCCACGGGTCTGCCGCGAGATGAGTTCCAAAAAAATCTAAATCAATTTTTATTTTTTATTTTTTTTGTCAGGCCACTGAACTTGGAAGCAGGCCAGGACAGTGTTTCTAGTTGTATTCTAAAATTCTATTCTATTGTATTCTAAAATGTGACTATATGGTTTTATATTAACTTAATAAATAAACAAAAACGAAAAATCTACTTATTTCAACGAACATTTCAAACTAAATAACAGATTATGCACATAAAACGCTGAAAACAACCGAAGCAACAATAGTATTTTAATGAGGCTATTATTATTATCATTATTATTTTGCAACAAGTTAGCCCTCTCATAAATAGCACATATAAATGAATAACTAACTTGAACTAACTTAATGGGATTGAAGTGATATTTGGCTTAAAAAATCAATCGACTGGCACAAAAAAAAAGCCTGACGATGTGCATTGGGCCGCGGCTCTCTGACGCCTTATTTTCTGGGTCCTGGCCTGAAAAGTTTGGGAACCCCTGGGTTAGAGTAGCCTTCACAGCCTCTTGGTTCTTCACGAGACTAAAGATCATAGAGGGCGTTGAATTCCACCTTGTGGAAACTGTATCAGTGGCCCTTTCCTGCCCAAGTACGGTTTGCTGCTGGTGTAGTTAATCCGTATTGGCAGGGCTGTGTTTAAAGTGATCTACAATCTTGCAACACTTTGCCAACATGTCAGTAAACCCGCTGTCACCAAGGCAAACAGTGATGGCCCTCTGCAACATGTGAGCAACACACGGCATGTGCTGGAAAGTGAGCTGTCTTGCTGCAGTGATCATGGTTCGGGCGCTGTCTTTTCCGAGTGCGGTGACCTTTTGTTGAACGTCCCAGGCCTCTGCCACAGACAGAAGATCATCTGTTTGGTTTCTGGATGTTAAGGCAAATTACTGAAGATGCCATTCCCTGTCAATCATGTGTGCAGTCACACCGATGTAATTTGAATTGCTTACCGAGGTCCAGTGATGCCCAGTCAGAGCAACACACTCTTTTGCTTCTTTTTCAGTGTTCATAAAGCTGCTGGATTCTCTTGGACATTGTCTTTCTGCACAGCAGTTTATATGTTGTGTCAGACGATGCCATCTGCAGCACATTTTCTAGCCCCTTATCTTCGACCACCGAAAGTGGTATACAGTCCACGGCAATCCAGCGAGCCAGTGAGTTAGTTCATTGTTACACTTGGTCTGACAAATTATTTTAAATTCTTTATTTTTAAAAAAAAATTTGTTCTCACTCTTTCTGTTTTTTTTGCTCTCATCCCAATTTAGTCGTTATGCCAAATCCCGTCCTGGTCGTTGCGCGCATTGTCCCACTGTCGGCCTAGGGAGGGTGTAGAACTACCACATGCCTCCTCCGATACATGTGGAGTCAGCCAGCCGCTTCTTTTCACCTGACTCTCACTGGGGGAATGTAATGCGTGCGGAGGATCACACTATTTCCCCCCGATCCCTTCCCTGCTGAACAGCGGAGGTACCGCTGACAGCGGGATTCGATCCCAGAGTCTCTGCTGTGGTAGGCGAGTGCATTCTCCACTGCGCTACCCAGCCGCCTGGTCTGACAAATTTTAGCTCTGAATCCCGTCATCTGGTCTAGTGTGGTTAGGCGACCCTGCTTGCTTGTACTCTGGGTAATGTTAGCCTGACCGGCGTTCGATTTAGCTTCCACGGTAGCTCCAACATGTTTGGCGTTTAGGTGATGGCGTAGGCTAGAAACGCTCCGGTGATGGGCAAAGTCTTTGCTGCACAAAGTGCACGCTACCGTTCTCTTATCAACACTTCCATCTGGTTGTTTTTTATATCGAAACATCCCATTCAACGGGCCAAGCAACGGCGTCGACAGATTTTTCCATGTTGGCTATAACTCTCTGATGTCACTCCATGCACGCTGTGCAACTGGATAAACGGTATGCCTGGAACTAGGGATGTCCCGATCCGATCACGTGATCGGGATCTGCGCCGATCACGTGCTTTTCAGAGGATCGGGATCGAAAAAAAAACAAAAAAAATCGGCAGTCAAAAAAAGATTTTTTATTTTCTTTTATTCAACAAACATGACCATGTTCACGTCTTAAACTCATACGGAGGCCTTAGTTTTGGTTTTAAATTACATATAATATATCATTAATGTATTTGTCACACAGAGCAGAATAATTGTCCACAACAAACGCATTCCCTTTAATTTACACCGTTGCAACAAACACATTCCCTTTAATTTAGACCTACACGCTCACATCACAACAACACGTCACTCCCGAAACACGGTTATCCACTGACTTGAGCAGCTAGAGGTTTGGAACTAAGCATTTTAAAATAGAAAGTCAAGCCAGTCCAACAGCAATTGCAATGTTTGCAAGGAGGACATTCCGCATGGAGGAAAAACTCATGAAGCAGCAGGCTGGAGGCGGAGTTTTCAGACTAACTTTTCACCTGGTTAACGTCAATTATTTGCTGTGAGTGACTGAGGATTATCGTCGGCGTTTCAGACCAGAATGGAGCAAATCATTATGTAAGTCGAACACTGAATGTATACTATTGTGCAAACATATATTGAAACTTTTAATATTTCTCATATGAAGCAGTGCATGTGAGCGGATCGGAGCGTGAGCGGCGCGGGGAGCGGAGCGGGCGGTTTTGACGTGAGCGAGGAGTGGGTTTTAAAATGTGTCGGCGCGACGTCCGGAGCGAGAGTTCTCCTCCGCTCCACTCCACTCCAGGCCGCTCACAGTGGTTTAACACTGATGTTAATATACATGTAGTACAATGCCAAAGCAACAGATGGCGATGTACAAACATGAAGGCCATTTTCAACCAATGAGAAGGGTGAACCTGTGATATCCTGTTCAGGCTTTGTCACTCACTCCTGCTAGAAAAAGTATCGACGCCATTGTTGTTGTCGTTAGCTTACATGCTAACGTTAATGGCAGCGACCATAGCATTGTGGCTCGGCTAGCTATCATCGCTTAATAGAGCTAGTGAATGGATAAACAACGTTATTTAACATTGCAGAATTGGTACAATTACAATGCGGCTCAATACAAACAATTGTTAAGGGGCCCAGGGGGTGTAGACTGTTGTAGTTTGAGCTCATTTACACCATGCTCCAAAAAAAAAGTAAAAATCTGCCGAGCGATCTGGCGCGGGGAGCAGGGAGTGCTCGATTCAAGGTGAGTGGTGAGCGAGCGGAGAGCGACTTGGGGGCGGGGTCAACATGAACGATTAGAGCGGATTTCTCGGCCGCGCCGATCCGCTCACGTGGCCTGATATGAAGCACATTTCTCAGGGTGAATGTAATAACAAGAGCCGCCGCGCTCGCGCCCCTCGAGGGACTATAGGCAACAGAGGGGCTTGTCTTGCTCCGCCAGTTTTTGACAGAAATGCGTCAAAATTGATTACTAATGTGAAAGATCGGATCGGGAACGATCGGGATCGGTAGATATTTAAAATCACATGATTGGGATCGGATCGGGAGCAAAAAAAGGCGATCAGGACATCCCTACCTGGAACTGGTCCAATGGGAAACATTCTGCAGGGTCTGGAGTGCACAAAGATTAAAGTGCGATAAAATGCCACATTTTTCTTTACTTTTAAATTGTTTCTAATTAATTAACCTCTTTAGCCTGAGTGGTCCGTCTGAGGTTAAAGGGTACAAAGTATGAAGAAGGTGAACATGTGATTTTACTATAATAATCAGTCAGCTAACTGCTAGCACCTGCAGCGACGCAATTCTCTTCACAATTAAATATTACAAGTTTCAAGTTTCTTTATTAGTTGTCATACAAAAAATATAGAATACTTTTATATGAAATGCTTTTTTCAGTTATGCTCCTGAGAGTGTGCTAGATAAAAATAGATAAAGTATAAAATAGAAAGTCAAAAGTACGCAAACAAAGTGTTCAGTCAATATACATATATATAATATACAATACAGAGTAGCAAAAATGTTTAACTGAGTTACAATACAGTATACAGTACAATGCAGAAATGGGATGAGGTACAATTTAAGGTAAGGTGCAATGAGGTATGAATTGTAGTGCAAATCTCTTTACCAATAAATATAAAGTGTCTAAAGTGAGTAAAGTGGGTGCTACAGTGAGTTGTTTATTTAAAATGAGTGTATGTGTGGATGCGTGTGCTGTGAGTGTATTTGATGGTGTGTTACATAGTGTTATTGTCGTTGAGCATCCTGATGGCCTGGGGATAGAAGCTCCTTCCGAGTCTCTGTACTGGCCATGAGACTCCGGTATTGCTTGCCTGACCGCAGAAGTTCAAAGAGGCAGTTGGGTGACTAGAGTCTTTGATTATTCTCTTAGCCTTACCCCTGCAACCCTTGTTGTAAATGTCCAGTTGTGCGTTCGGCTGAACAGGGCCACTCTCTGTAGTCTGCTACGATCTTGTGCGGTGCTATTCCCAAACCAGGAGGTGATGTGACCAGTCAGGATGCTCTCTATTGTGCATGAGTAGAAGTTCTTAACACATTGAGTGCCACGGGTCCGGTGGTTTAAAAGCCTCCATATACCACCACCCACTTCAATGATAGAGCTCTCATATTTGCAAACGCATAAACTGTCTTAAATTATGGCTGTGTGTCTAATGCGACCGTTGCTTGTCAATGACTTGTTTGCAGTCAACATTGTCGAAACAGATTGTTTTTTAATCGGTTAATTTCCGTTTTATACCATTTTGAAAAACGCTCGTTTTATGAAAGTTCCAGACAATTTTAGAAGCTTCTGTGATAATCGCCCTTTAGTGGAATATACTGGAATACACAAAAAACTGTCATTTTTCGGCCTATTTATGAATAGTTTTCAAATAAACGCTAGATTATTGATAGTATATGTGTACTTATGCACGCTATAGAGGCGGGCTGAAAAATCGATTGTCCATTTCCTGATCAGCACACACACACACACACACATACACGCATATGGCACACACTGATATATAGGTGAAAACAGCTCTGATTATCCCAAGACTGGTCAAATAGATTCCTTACCTCAGATCAGATGTTCTCCAAAAAGATTATTCCAATTCCTGATCGCCATTCCAAATACCCATCGCGTTTATTGATCAAACGCTGGGTACTGGAAACATATATTCCACGCTGTTATGATGGTGGGCAATGACTGGGATCGTCTCCAGTTACTTGCCTATCAAGTAAAATGTGGAATCCGGACTCTTTTTTTCCCCATGCGTTTCATTCAGTCTAATTCAATGTGGTGCAGTACCATCCGGAGAGACGATAGAGGGCGGTATTTTCCCAATTCGAGCTCAGAGAGGGTGTCAGTGGTAACGTGAGGCTAGATTGATGAAATATGAATGGAAATCGCGAATAAAAAAATAACGATAAAAAAAACCCGCATTACTCGTTTCTGGCACTCAGCGGTTGGCATGAAATAACGAATTAGGCTGTGTCTGGCACTCAAGGTGTTAATGTATAAAAGCACACGTTGTTGAATTTGATCATGCATATTTATTAGAAAATGTAATTACAGCATTATGTTATCAATACACATTTATAAAACGAGGAATATTTAGCCAAAATATGTTGCCAGAACATAAAAAATTTAACATTTTTGATTTTTTCTTTTTTTACTTTCCACTTACCTACCCGCAACCCCAATTTGGGTTGCGACCCGTTGTTTGACCCGTAGGTCTTGCTTAACTAGGCTTGCCATGTCTTGTTCCTGGTTGAGTTGGGCTTGGCTGGGTGTCTGTCTGTAGCCTACTGTCTCTTGGTGAGAGAGAGGTGTGGAGAGAGAGACACTCTAACCAAACACACTCAGTTTAGTTTGCGCAGCAGACTTTGATAGTGGGATGTACAACAATGTACCCCTGTTGTTTACCCTTTTTAACAAATCTCAGACCAAAACCCTGCTCAGACTATTGTGAGTAAAAACCCTGCTCAGAGAGATTGTTGTTGGATTATTCCTGATTCTTGGACGATTAGTCAGTTAGCTAAGATACATCCAAATAAATCAAGCAAATCAATAAAAAATTTAGATTGTGGTTGAGGCATCATCTAGCCATAATATCTGTTCTAGTGAGTGTAAACACTTCTACTTTTAACAATACAAGTCAGGGTTCTGAAGTTGTTGTTTTTACTTTTGTGTCCGAGAGAATTAGAAAATCAGAGCGGTTTTAACTTTAAAGCCCAACGGTCAAATCTGGGTCGGATAAGAGTGTGTGTTAAATGTGTTGTGTTATGTGTGTGTTAAATGGTAAATGGTGCATTTATATAGCGCTTTTATCCAAAGTGCTTTACGATTTTGTTCCTCACATTCACCCATTAATTCACACACCGACGGTGCAAGGTGCCAACCTGCTCATTGAGAGCAATTAGGGGTTACGTTTTCTTGCTCAGGGACACTTCGTCATGCTGCCCGGGAGGAGTGGGAATCGAACCGGGAACCTTCTGATTACCAGACGACCGCTCTACCTCCTGAGCACTGTCTCCTCATGTTAGGAGTTAAGTTGAAATTCAGAATCAATACATGCAGGGCTCTACGCTAACCTTTTTCCCAAGGAGCACATGTGCTCCTAAATGAAGAAATGTAGGAGCGCACAAAGAAATTTAAGAGCACACAAAAATATTTAGGAGCACAAATATAAATGTATATTTGTTCTGTGCGTGTGCAAACGGGAACGGGACACACATCTGTGCAATAGCACATACCACCAAAGTCACTGGCCCACTGTGTGCGTGTGTGTGTGTATCTGCGTGTGCAAACGGGAATGGGACACAGACATTTGAACTATTAAGTGATTAATGCCTACTGTGGCAAAGTTGTAGCCAACAACTAGGCCTAATAAAAAAGGCAGTGACATTGAACTACTGCTACAAAAGTAACAGTCACTTAACTTTAACTTTTGCCCCTTTAATGCATACAATGCCTATGTTTTGGCTAGTGTTGATCTTCTAGAAAAATAATCCATTCAGGGTTGCCTATTGAAATACTGTACACCTCCAGTACAGAAACATTGTTTATGAGTTTGTGTGTCAGGTAGATCATTGATTGACAGTTGATTCTGCCAATTACGTCACACCGCTTGCACCCACCTCTGCTGTTGATAACGCTAGCCAAGTTAGCACACACACATACACACACGCACAGTGGGCCAGTGACTTTGGTGTAGGGGTGTAACAATGCATTGTAATGCATCGATCCTAAGGGGAAAATTCAACTGCATCGATTTGAAAATGTTAGAATAGATTATAATCACTTTTAATGTGTACACAGTGTTATGTTATTCTCATGTCCGTTACAGCCAACACAACGACATACGCTACTGCATCAACGTTATGATTAACAAAGCAAGGCATTCGTTTTGTTGCATTAAGGTTATATTACTATTGCTATCGATAAATCTAGGTGTTCTAAAATCTATTGCTATTGGTGACGATCAAAGCATAAAAAAACGACTCACCCTTTCATGCATTCATGATGAAACATAATACCAATAATATAGATGTGATTTTGAAATAGTAGCGTGTACAGGCGAGAAATGGCAATGTTTTTAGTGAATTGCACGTATTGCTGCATAGAGTCGTTTTCTGGAATTAGACAGGATTACTCTAAAACTATAGTCATATTCACCACGGTATAAAATGGGAATGTATGGATGAAAAAATTATTTCATTGAACGATAGATAGTCGATGTCAAATGGGCCATAGTATTGTATCCATAGCTATAATATAGAATATAGTTATAGCCCTGCAAACACCGCCACGTATTCCTATACTTTAGAGCGTTGCCTTTTAACAACACATCACGCATTTCGCTCTGGCGCTGATTGAGTTAACACTTTCAGCGCCAGCCATTACCCTTATCCCTGTAGCTAATGCGCCAGCTTTCCATAGCCTATTTTTACTGTGTGTCACTATGTTTGGAGGGCTATATCTATATTCTATATTATAGCTATGGAGACGGAGACAATACTATGGTCTTTGACAGTCACTTTCTCCCGTCGAACATGCAAAAAGGAGTTTTTATTTTCATGTATAAGTTCGAGCGTTATCCCGTGGTGAATATTGTATAGTTTAGGAGTGATCTGGGCTAATTCCTGAAAAGCGGAGTTATAGGGCGCTATGTGAATTTGACTAAAGTCGTTGGTGTTTCTCACCTGGACACGCTACTATTTCCAAATCAAATGTATATAATGGGTATTATGTTTTTGATGCTCTGATCGTCATCAACGGCATTCGTTTTGAATACTACATACTAGTGATGCACGATACTGTATATACTCGGGGAACAAACTTAACTTTTTGACTTACCAGCCATTTGGCTGGTAGATTTGAAAAACTACCAGCCAGGCAGATTTTTTACCAGCCAAAGATTATAAATAGCTTTTTAGTTTTTAGTATATCGCCATGTGTTATTATTACTATATAATATTCTCATTATGCTATTTTCAATTAATATCATAAACAACATAAGGAATATTAGCATAATTTTGAGTGGACTGAAGGAATGAGTCAGCGTTAATAGTTTTAAATGCAAATAATTTATTGAAACATAGAAGCGGGGTCGGGACACACACACACACTGTTTCAACTCACCACCCCTGCATCATATTGTAGTCTAGTCCGTCTTCAAACTTCCACTCCTCTCGAAACTTTTTTATATTTGAATATCAACTATCTGTCCATCCTCAGTAATCCTCAGTTTACTATAATATACTCCTGTCCTGAGTCCTGACTAGTGACTTCATCGTCTTTCCAAACGCACGCACGCACACACTGTCTGCTGTTCTCTATGGCTCTGCGCCTCTGCCTCTGATCAGGATTAGCTTGTTAGCTTACGCTAACGTTGTAGTGATTGTAATGGTACATAAACGTTAATTTCGGGCGATGTGGGCATAAAGGAATGGCGACGGTGCAAAGCATGTAGATGCATTTGACCCGTTGTGAGAAGAATAAAAACACCACAGACTTATAGTGCTGCTCCTCTGCTTGAGAGACCTGCGCCGCAGACAATAGCACGGACTGGGCGGATATGACTTGCGGAGTTGCTACAGGGTTTTTCAAAATAAGAGTATCATATGAACTGAACGTTGCTAGCTGCCGGAGCCATCGATATTATGACTGGAGCTGCGCTTGGGGCGGAAATGAGACCCGCACAGGATTTTCAAAATAAGAGTATCGATATGAACTAGACCAGGTGGCGGGCAGACCTCTCATTTTTACTCGCCAAACCTTAAATCTACACGCATTTGGCGCTTGGCGGGTGCTTATTTTGTTCCCTGTACTACATATGTTGATCGACTGGATCCATATGAAATCATTGTAGGATCAAGGTGGAATTGATGTCAGATAGTCCTTACCTTTGATCGGGGGTATTCCAAAAAGAATATTCCAATTGTCTGATCGCGATTTCCAGTATTTGTGTCCATCGGGTCCCCGACATAATCCGGCACAACACATGCATTGAGGGGCCATGGATGCGTTCCAATGTGATTGGGTGAACCGCTAGGCTTGCCTGGATCAAAATTCTCTGCCCGGAGGGGTTTAGATGTGACACACAGTCTTGAACAGGGTTTCAAAGGGTGGGCGATACTGCCACCCAGCAGGATCTGGCCGGTACTGCACTCTCGGGTCCCAGTATGCCTTTTAACGGTAACATAGAGGTCCGTGACACTGACTGGATACACGCTATGCCTGGAACTGGTCCACTGAGAAACATTCTGCAGGGTCTGGAGTGCACAAAGATTAAAGTGCGTCAGCTAACTGCTAGCATCTTGTCAATGAATTGGTCAAAGACAGACCATTAAAGACTACTATGACAGACAGATATGACCAAATCGTCTTTCCTCCTTTACCTTTCCTTTCAGCCATAGGCCACAACAGGATTAACGAGCAGCATCAAGGCTGCAATGCCAACAGTTGTATTGGTGCTGGGCAGACTGAAAGGTTAATAGGGTGGCAATATGCTGGATACTATAAGACCATTCCATTGAATATAAACACAAACTAGGAACAACAATGATATTGTTACAAGGACAGATACAACCACAACCACAATGTCATATTGCAGACAACTGCCTGTTGGGATTTATCTCAGTATTGTATTAATGTTCACCAGGTTTCAATAACCGCCCTTGGAGCAGATTCACTTTTAAATCACATAAACGACTACATTTGGAGCATAAAACATTTTAAGAACTTGAGAAATACAAACTGAACAAATGCAAAATCTGAACTCTTCCTTCATTGGTGTACTTCTCTTCTCCAGGCACAATTGCTGCATTTCTCC
This sequence comes from Notolepis coatsorum, assembly GCF_963971535.1. NCBI lineage: Eukaryota > Metazoa > Chordata > Actinopteri > Aulopiformes > Paralepididae > Notolepis > Notolepis coatsorum. Next base: position 7,180,754 of record NC_140172.1, read on the forward strand.
CCAACAACAAGCAGAGATCAATCTGGAGACTTAAAGATACACCCGCGCATTCATACAGGAGAGAAGCCTTACTACTGTGACCAGTGTGGATCGCGCTTCAAGACCTCTGGAGACTTAAAGAGACACCAGCGCATTCATACAGGAGAGAAGCCTTACTACTGTGACCAGTGTGAGAAGAGCTTCAGTCGATCTGGAGACTTAAGGAAACACCAGCGCATTCATACAGGAGAGAAGCCTTACTACTGTGACCAGTGTGAGAAGAGCTTCAGTCAATCTGGAGACTTAAAGAAACACCAGCGCATTCATACAGGAGAGAAGCCTTACCACTGTGACCAGTGTGAGAAGAGCTTCAGTACCTCTGGAGACTTAAAGACACACCAGCGCATTCATACAGGAGAGAAGCCTTACCACTGTGACCAGTGTGAGAAGAGCTTTAAGACCTCTGGAGACTTAAAGATACACCAGCGCATTCATACAGGAGAGAAGCCTTACTACTGTGACCAGTGTGGATCGCGCTTCAGGACGTCTGGAGCCTTAAAGATACACCAGCGCATTCATACAGAAGAGAAGCCATACCACTGTGACCAGTGTGAGAAGAGCTTCAGTCAATCTGGAGACTTAAAGAGACACCAGCGCATTCATACAGCAGAGAAGCCTTACCACTGTGACCAGTGTGAGAAGAGCTTCAGTCAATATGGCAACTTGAAGAGTCACCACCGCATTCATACAGGAGAGAAGCCCTATAACTGTGACCAGTGTGAGAAGAGCTTTAGTATCTATTGCAACTTGAAGATACACCATCGCATTCATACAGGAGAGAAGCCATACCACTGTGACGAATGTGGAGCGAGCTTCGGTAGATATGACACCTTAAAGAAACACCAGAGCATTCATACAGGAGAGAAGCCTTACCACTGTGTCCAGTGTGAGAAGAGCTTCAAGACCTCTGGAGAGTTAAAGATGCACCAGCGCATTCATACAGGAGAGAAGCCCTACAACTGACCAGTGTGAGAAGAGCTTCAGTCAATATGGCAGCTTGAAGAGTCACCACCGCATTCATACAGGAGAGAAGCCCTATAACTGTGACCAGTGTGAGAAGAGCTTTAGTATCTATGGCAACTTGAAGAAACACCAGCACATTCATACAGGAGAGAAGTAACCGAGAAGTAACCAGTGTGAGAAGAGCTTCAGTAGATATGAGAACCTGTTGCTTGGCCCCTGAGAGCCTGTTGGCCCCTGAGAGACAGCCTAAAGACACACCAGCACATTCATACAGAAGAGAAACCTCATGGGTAACACATACGGCCCAAAGGGTGCCTGATTATTTTCTATAGAGATTCTATCAAATGTGCTTAATATAGATGCAAAACAATGCATTTTTAAGTTTTGAAAGATAAGCTTTGCAATAGGACTCAGGAAATACTGCATGTGGTTTAGAGGGGTGGCTCCTAGGTAGAGCAGGGTTAGGGTTATAAGCATATTGCTTCTTCCTATTCCTTTTTGGACAAAAGACTGTTTTGTTTATTTTATTTAAATACTTACAGTAACATAAATACTTACAGTAACGTAAGAAAAAGAAAAGCTACTTTTAACTTTTCATATTTTGTCATAACGAGTTGGCTACAGAGCTCTTCCTTATTATGGTTGAAATAATGTACATTTCTGAGAAAAAAAGCGGTGGGGGTAAAAAATGGCACTTTTTTATTATAATTGAGAAGTACCCTTTTTTTTCTTTCTTTTTAAGGTCTTTCAATATATATATATGTATAAGCTAACCCATTAACACTTTGATTGCCCAATCCGAGTTTTCTCGGGTTTACCCCCCGTGGGTTGAATGCCCACCTCATGAGAATTCTCGTATTTTTCGTTTTTTTTATTAGCCAACCAAGTCTACCGTTGGAAAATCAGCCACTCTAGGCGCTCAGATGTGGAAAAAAGCGCCCCCTATCGTCTCCCAGATGGTAATTCATCCTTTTGGATGGGATTCAATGAAAATGAATGAGGAAAAAAAACCTGCACTCCACATTTTACTTCTCACTCACTCAGCCGGGGTCGACCAGCTCCACTCTAGAGCCTCGGAGCATTGTTTTTACAGTATACATGGTGAATCAATAAAAGGATCGATTTTTTTCGAATGGCGATCAGGAATTGGAATAATCCATTTGGATACCATCTGATCTCAGGTAAGGAATCTATGTTACCAGGCTTAGGATAATCAGATCCGTTTTCACGGAGATATAAGCTTTTATGTGATTATATTATATGGCTGTTTGAGCGGTCAGTAACTAGGAGAATCGATTTTCAGCTTGCGGCACGAGCGTGCATGCGCACACATATACTATCGATAATCTAGCGTTTATTTGAAAACGATTCATAAATAGGCCGAAAAATTACAACGTTCTAGAATATTCCAGTAAAGGGCGATTATCATGGAATGTCTTATTTTTTCCGTGAAATCGAGTGCTTTTCAAAATGCTAGAAAACGGAAATGAAGCGATAAAAAAACAATCTGCTACGACAATGTTGACTGGAAAATGAGTCTTTGATAAGCGATGGGCAGATAACATAGATTAGGCGATATTAACGTTAACATTGGAGTGGATGTGGGCATTCAAGGGGGGGGTAAAAAGGAAAACACGGCTGGCTCTCAAAGTGTTAACAATTGTGTGTATTGAGCCGTACTGTATTGTACCCATTCTGCAATCTGTTAATAAGATTTCCAATCAATGTGTATCAATGTGACATGGAAAAGGCTGAGAAGCACTAGTCTAGTCCACTGGTTCTGCCCTTAGATGGCCAGTCCAGGCCTGTACAAAGATCAAACTATTACTCCTCTCTGAACATGAATATAAAACAAGGTGATCTATTAACTGTGTCAACCTTATGCTATATTCATCATTGATATTTGAATACTTGAAATCTCTATGAACTGAGTAGTTAATTTCAAATGAAATAAGATGGAACAGCTCCATGCATTCATTGAATAAACAACTATTTGCTCCTTACCAGTATGGTATTGTTTAAATTGTACAGCTTTTTGCACATCTTTGTCAGGGAATTCCAACAATTCTGGACCTGAATGTACCAGTTCATTGTAATCATCTCTCTCTCCTTATGTCTAGTCAAGCCATGTTGTGGAGGAGAGAGACAGGGATGAACAGGCTATAGACTACTTTGCCCGTCCTGAGCCTGCTATGATGCAGATGTTTTTACATCACCACTAGGGATGGGTACCTTTCACATTTGAACCGGTACCTGTGAATCGATACCGGTACCTTTTTTCGGTACTTTAGTCTCAAGAAATTTAATTTACCTACCTCATTTGTAAAACGAAAAATTCCAAACTTCAAATAACTACAATTTCAACAGTTTTCGGCTTGTCATTGCTCCGACTGCTTTGTTGTTGAATCAAGTCAAATCCTAGGTAAGCATATATTGTGCGTGTGAACGTTGACATGAAAAGAAAAAAGTAAAAAAAAGAAAAACAATTTTTTTTTCCGGTTTCTCACTTGATTCGATACTCGGTAGTACCGACGTGTTTCGGTTCGGTGCCTCAAAAGTACCGAATTCGGTACCCATCCCTAATCACCACCCAAAACAAGATTCAGCCAAGAGTGAGTGAGTACACTGGTCCACTTGTCCATGGCACTTACTACCCAGCTTTGTAGTGGTTTGGGGGAATAGTACAGTAGGTACGCATATTTAAGGGGACCGCAAGGATGGTGTACTGGTGGGTGGTGTCCCACCGATTATGGTGGGCCGGTCTGGGCCAAAAATGCCAGGCCCGATTTTTGGTCCCAGTCCAGCCCCGAGTATGAGGTAGAAGGTCACTGGAATGTCTATATCGATATATTCACTCAGAGAGACAGGGACAGGGGTTTAAAAAAAATGCTCCCATGTCTTCAGAAAGGCAGACATGGAAGCAGATAACAGACATCCTCACTAAACTAGACCGATTAAGCTAAGGGTCAGTCCCCGACCAGGTGAGATCAGGGTAGGTTGAAGGAGTGAGAGAAAAGATGTGAGGATTTAAAAGCTTCGACAGAGCAGGTGCCCCTGACGATGGTAGGTAATTTATTCCACATGTAGGGAGCGAGGTAGACAGCTCTGTGGCCGGCGGATTTCTTTTTAACCCTAGGAATCGATAGAAGCCCCGCATTTTGTGAGCGCAGAGCACGAGCGGGCGAGTATCGAGAGATGAGATCGGATAGATAGAGCGGTGCGAGCCCATTTAAAATGTTGTAGGTGAGGAGTAGCATTTTAAAGTCAGATCTGGCTTGAATAGGAAGCCAGTGTAGGGCGGCCAAAACTGGTGTGATGTGATCAAATTTTCTAGTTTTAGTTAGTATCCGTGCAGCCGCATTTTCCACAAGCTGAAGATTTTTTATGCTTGAATTAGGTTGGCCTGAAAAAAACGTGTTACAGTAATCTAGACGTGATGAGACAAAAGCATGAATTAGGGTTTCAGCATCAGCCAGAGTTAAAATAGGGAGACATTTTGCGATATTACGAAGATGGAAGAAGGCAATTTTGGTGACATTTTTAATATGTGCTTTAAATGAGAGGGAGCAATCCAAAATGTTTTTTTATGGTGGATCTCTGAGATACATGACGAGTATCAAAGTTGAGGGAGATGTCTTCAAACAGGCCTCTGTGGTTTGGGGGGCCAATGACTAACATCTCAGTTTTATCTGCATTAAGGAGTAGAACGTTTTGCGACATCCACTTTTTAATGGCAAGCAGGCAAGCCTCAAGATTTTGTAATCGGGAATCGTTTGGCTTAATAGGTATGTATAATTGGGTGTCATCAGCGTAAACATTTAAGTGAATGCCAAATTTGCGTATGATATTGCCGAGGGGTAGCATATAAATAGAAAATAGTATCCGCTTAAAAATGCTGTATGGGGTCAACACAAGAGGTGGAGGACTTACACTCCATGACAGAGCTCTGTTGATGTAATGCAAGTACATTTCCCCGTGGTTACATCTTTTTCACAGGATTTGCGGATGTTATCTGTGTTTGCATCATAATGTAATCATCAAGTAATGCTGGCTCTGATTGAAGTTATTTTGTTATTGTAGAACAATGCAAGTTCTTCAAAGTTCGATGCGGAGGACTACAGAGGGGGGGGGGGGGGGCAGTGAGTGTCCAGCATTCTCTGTGATATTCTTAGAAAAGTATTCCTTTACTGTATTGCTTTGTTATAGACAGTCATGGCTTCTTTATATACTGTGTTGTGAGCTTAGTTTTCCTCCATTTTTGTTCAACTGCCTGATTATCCTAGTCTGACCAACACAGCTATTGTTTGACCCTGGGGAGATGCTGTCGGGTGACTTCTTATTGTTTGACCCTGGGGAGATGCTGTCAGGTGATTTCTTATTAGGCTTGTTCAAGATGGATTTCGGTTTGCCTCGACTAGTAGACGAGAGTAGCCGAGTGAAGCCAGGGGAGGAGTTAAGAGGGCGGACACTGCCGATTTCACGAGAGCCTCTCGCCTAGTCTCGCGTGGCAGATACGCTTTCACGTCACCACACGCACATTACACACCTGTCCAGCTCATTATAATGCGATGGCCGTGTGCAAAATTAGATCAGATTCAAATGTACAGCACACCATATACTGCTACAGTGGAATATACTATTCATATACCATAATGTATACCATCTTGTTGCGCGCTCCTGGCCGCACGCACACACAACACACTGCTGTATGTGTGTGTGTGTGTGTGTCTGACAGCTTGAAGTTTATCATGATGATATGATGATAAGTTGATAACGCATAACATAATAAAGTTTTCAATCAATCAAACGTCTCATAACTCCCTGGCTGTCACATGGCTGGTGACTGACAACTTTTCTGAGCCAATAGGCGCTTTGCGCGACCGTAGCAAGTCGCTTCCCAGCCGGGAGCAGCCAGCTGAGAGGTACTGTGGAGCCTCGCTCTGAATGCTGCGCGCGGCTCGCTCCCGCGCGAGTTCCGCGCCTCGCCTCGTCAGATTTTCAGAGCAAATCGGACAACATTCTAACCGTCATGCAACGCGCTTGGCGAGGCCGTAGTAAAACCTGCGCAGATCTGCGTCCGCCTATCCCATCTCGAACAAGCCTATTGTTTGACCCTGGGGAGATACTGTCAGGTGACTTCTTATTGTTTGACCCTGGGGAGGTACTGTCAGGTGACTTCTTATTGTTTGACCCAGGGGAGATGCTGGCAGGTGACTTCTTATTGTTTGACCCTGGGGAGGTACTGTCAGGTGACTTCTTATTGTTTGACCCTGGGGAGGTACTGTCAGGTGACCTCTTTGTAACCTTTAGTTAACCCTTTTACTGCCACACTACAGAAGGTTAACCCTTTACTATCACACTACCAACGGTCACCGTCGGTAGTGTGATAGTCAGGCGTGCGTTCCTGATATCAACTGGGGTTGCACGCACGCTAATGGCGCCACGTGCACGCACGCTCCCGCGCATGCGCATAAATCTCCCCTCGCTTGAGCACAGACTACAGACGGTGCCTAATTGCCTCTACGAATGGAATGTAACACACTATACTTATAGCGAGTTGGCGAGTGCAGCGCATTCCTGTGTGCGTGCACGCGCTTTTGCTCAAATCATACCCTGCACGGAGTGCAACCCCGTCCCAAGAGCAACGCATGCCTGGTGATAGTAAAGGGTTAACCTTCTGTAGTGTGGCAGTGAAATGGTTAACCTTCTCTGTATTATCGCATTGAAAGGGTTAACCGTTTGGTAGAGCGGCAGTGAATGGGTTAAACAGCAAATGCAGAAACAAGCATTTCATCGTAAAGTATTCCGTATTTATGACAAATAATAATAAACAAACTTGAACTTGAACCTGAGCTAGCTAAGCTAAGTAAATGACTGTTGGTGTGGTATGGTGTTGTTGGGATTTTCAACCATGCAATTTAAAGAACAGTCCAAAGTGCACCGCTCAAATTATCTCATAATATTAGAGAATGTTTCCCTCTGCTGTGTCACCTAGTTACCCTTTTTAGTCTCTATTTTGGTCTTTGTTAAGATTAGGTTGGCATTAAAAACACAGTGATTGTCAGATATACTGTAGGTAATTTGATTACTGAGACCTTATGTTCAACCTTGTGGTTATCACTAAGGGTGTGAGTGTCACAGGGAACCAGAAACCTACTGTATCCGTCACCACCACTGCAATATCCTGGACAAGCATGCCCTCTTGAGCTGGGACAACATCATCAAACTAACCCATGCCAGTCTGGTCTTCAAAATCCTCCATGGTCTAGCCCCACCTCCATGGTCTAGCCCCACCCCCACTTTCCCATTTTTTCAACCCCCAGCAGCAGGTTCACCAGAACCGTTGTACCGGGTGACTTGGCTGTTCCATTAAGGACAAGTACATTTAGCCAATCAGCCGTGAGAGCTGCCAAGACCTGGAACTCCATTCCAAGTTATATCCGCAATATATAGAAACACACAGATCAATATATAGAAACACACAGATCATTCAAACACACTTTCAAAACATGGTTAAGAAATAACCACATGTGAACACAACAGCCCTGCAGAACTCTAACCCCATATGCTTGCCTGTACCTAATATGTAGAATTATTGTTTGTTTGTACATTGTCTGTACATGTCTGCTGTATATATTTAGCATGATGTGATTTTAACCTGTTCTTAATTACCTGTATGCCATAATATGTTATGCTTTTTTAGCGGCTTTTTAACACCAGGCCCAGGGACAACAGTTGAAAATTTGCTTTGGCTTAACACTGTCTCACACATTTACATTTATGTTCATTAATGTGTGCTGTCCCTGTTCAAATCAAGTTTAAACTGTAAACATTAACTCTCATTTTCCCTCTGTCTTGCACAGCTTCAGCATCCAATAGTGATCGGTGGGCCTTGTTCCATAAGTCTGGGCATGTGGCCATTGCACTGTCAAAGCTTTTCACAATATCCTCGGAGGCTATGGGGTTCAGATTGTGTGCGATGCACATCTCGGGTGACAGGGTAGATAGAGATCTGTCACTTCAGCAAGAATAGCATCCACACATCCTGAAATGTACCTCAGTCATCTTCCTTCTCCTGGTGTCCATCACTTTTGTTTGAAAACTCTTTGAAAGCTTTGACGAAATTGCTACCATTATCTGTGACAGTAGCTTTGACATTATTTTCAACATTGTAAGTCACACGAGTCTCGTGTGTCTCAGCAGGTGCCTCTACTATACAATTTATTTCTGTCTGGAAATTAGCTTCACAATAGGGAGGTGTAGTCTGACGTCACTCTGGTTCCGCCCGCGAGGTCCACCCGTATTCATCTGGGCCGTATGACGTCACAGTGATTTAGCGCGGCCATTTTTGTGTCCTGTATTGTGTCCGACAGGTGAATGAGGAGGGAGGTACTCCTGCGTGCCACAACTAGAGAAGAGAAGTTGCGCGAAACACAACTAAAGTTCATACAACTTCATACAATATGCCCGGGATATGTTGTGCAGTTGGCTGTAACAACAGTCGTCAGAGAAACCCCGAACTACAATTGTATTCCATCCCAAAGGAGTTAGATCGGCGGAATAAATGGTTGGCTTCAATCAGAAGGGACCACTGGCATCCTACATCTATCTAACGTTATCTAACGTTAATTATTATTTTAATCTCTTAGCTCAGGGAAACACTTGAAACACTTAAACATGGTTAACTTCAGTTGCTATATAATTAACGTTAGCAGTGTCATCCAAACACATGCTAATTTGACATAGATTCAGACTGTGTAGTGGTTGGATTTATTACACTAATCACATACCTAGCTACTTGTCAAAAAGGAAACTGTTATTAAACCCAGTTGTAAAGCTACTCTTACTTACCTCTGCACTTAATTAAATATACAATACAATATACTTACCTGCAGTATATATATATGTGAATAAGAGAGAACAAATTCTGAGAAAAAGATGAAAGGGACATTACCTTTTGGTCAATATTTTGATGGTATGCACACATTTAATAGTCTACCATTCTTGTCTCTCTGTCTGCTTAGGCAGAAAAAGTGAGAACCCCATGAGCCCTGATTATGTACCTAGCCTGTTTGCACACACTTCAGCTGGACAAAGGCAGAAAACCATCTATGCCAACAGTAGGTTTGAGCATACCCAGCAGTAGGGCTGGGCGATATGGCCTAAATATGATATCACGATATTTTCTGACCTTTCGGCGATACACGATACACATCACGATGTTTTTCTTTTTTTCCCCAAACAATTCATTATGAGGCTTACCAAGACAGTATTTGAGTTTGCAAGCTAACATTAAAGACTAAATAAAATACCCATGCATTTAGCATTTTTATATTATATATTAGATTTAGATTATTGGATTATTAGATTATATATTGCATATATTTAGCAATGAGATATTATATGATTTAGATATGAAATATGATTAATTGAAAATGGGGGACCCTGATGTAAACAAGACGAAATACTTTCTCTGGTCTGCATCCCCTTAACAATTGTATGTATTGAGCTGTACTGTACCCATTCTGCAATATGTTAATAAAGTTTTAAATCAATCAATAAATAAATAGCATTTTAGCATTTTTATGAAACTACTGTATATTTGTATGTCTCTAAATGTTTTGATGAATTGAAAATGGAGGACCCTTATGTAAAAAAGCCGAAAGTCTTTTTCTGGTCTTCATCCCCCAGTCCACTGTTGTTGTATTGAGCTGTATGTATTGTACCCATTCTGCAATCGTTAATAACGTTTTCATTCATTCGATCATTCAGCCGGCAACACAATAATTTTGATTGACAGTCGAGTCTGCCAATTACGTCACACCGATTGAACCCGCCCTGCTGTTCTTAGCACCAATTCGCAAGCTCTATGCGTTTTTTACTTCCGCAATTGATTTTGACGAGAGCTGAGCTCAGCTCAACGACAACAACAGCTCCCTGCGGCAGACGAGTGATTACCAGCGCACCGCAGCATGACTAAACAAGCCATAATGATTTTATTGCAACGAATGTTATAATAAAAGCCTTTCCATACATCTGTCTGATTGAAAACTTTATTAACAGACCGCAGAATGGGCATGCACAACTCCGCACGGGCTGAGATATGAACAGTAACGCTTGCTATCTATGTCGTCATCGGACGTTGCTATGTTTGGGTAAATACGCTAATGTTATTGAACGTGTAACTATATAACGTTAATGCCACAAAACGAATGCCTTTGTTAATAATAATTAGTAACTTTGATGCAGTAGTGTGTGTGGGGGCGGCGTTGTTCAAAAGTTTGAACGGGTGTGGACCAGATTGACGCGACACAATCCTCTTGGGCAAAACATCACGATATCCACAATACGTTAAAAAAGTATCGTTAATGAACTGTACCCGATATTTATATAATATCGTCATATCGCCCAGCCCTACCCAGCAGATTAAACGGAAAAGGACTGAGACAATGGCCCCTAGCAGTGATGACCATGAGACTGTGGCCCCCTCCAGCACCAGCGATGACACTGAGCATGACAACACCATGCAAGTACGGGCAGAATGCATGAAGGATGAGCACAATTACTCCCAAGCCATTCACAGGCATCGTGGGGCCATGCTCGAATGCAGCCTGCCAAGCTACAGTCAAGGCATTGACAAATGAGTGTGCACGACTTAGGGCAGAGGTTCGTCTAAAAGACAACGTTGATGGGCTGTCTTTGAACGAAGAGGCCTTTAAAGGAAATGATGACATGGTATTGGAACTCACAGGCCTTCCAAGCTATGCTAAATTAATGGTTGTCTTTACTTTCCTGTCAGGATTTCTGAAACCTAGTCCCAGACTGACTCCCTTTCATAGCTTTCTGTTAACACTGATGAGAATGAGGCTTAATTTACCTCTATATTTTTTTGTCTATTTATTTCGTATGTCTAAGACAAGTGTTGTCAGAATATTTAATAGTACATTACATGTAATGTATGTTAGAATGTCACCACTTATATTTTGGCCATCAAAAGAACAAATTCAGGTCAGTCTGCCCATGTGTTTCAGGGATAACTTTAAAAACTGCACTTCTATCGACTGTTTTGAAATATTCATAGAGAAGCCAAAGAACTTGAGAACTCATGCACAAACATACTCTCAGTACAAGCATCACAACACTGTAAAATTCTTGATTTCAATAACACCCCAAGGTTTTATATCCTTTGTGTCAAATGGCTGGGGTGGACGCACAAGCGACAAGCACATCACAGAAAACTTTGGTTATCTTGAGAAAATATCACCAGGCGATGTCATTCTTGCAGATAGAGGCTTCAATGTCAAAGATACGGTAGGCCTGTATTGTGCACAGTTGAAAATTCCAGCATTCACCAGAGGCAAGCAGAAACTGCATCCCCTGGAACTAGACGCAACAAGGGGACTTGCTGCCGTTAGGATCCATGTGGAAAGAGTCATTGGCCTGGTCAGGAACAAATACACCATCCTTCAGACCACCATCCCGCTGTCGCTCTGCCAAACAGCCGCTCAAGGACAACCTACCTCTGTTGACAAGATGGTAACAGTTTGCTGTGCTCTTTGTAATATTTGCCCATCTGTGGTGCCCACAGAATAGACAGGCAGTAGTTGCTTACCATGTGAAATGGATCTATTACAAGTTTCCCTCTTAAGGTAATAAACGTGCCCTTTACTGTAAATCTGGCTTTAAATAAACCATATCTGCACAATCTACGGTATTTGAATATATATGATTCAGTGATGTCAGATGAATGTGTACACATTACACAAATACATGACCAAAAGACAGAATAGTTTCTTTCAGAATTTATTTGACCTTACTCCTAGAACCCACCTCACCCCTGCCCATTTTGACAACCTAGGATGGCTTAGAGTAGACGACAGAGTACAGCAACTTGCAATGGGCCTGGTCTACAAGATACACTACACGACCAAGGTACACGTTCAATCAATAAACTAGATGAATTAGAATTAAATAGCACATTACATCGATTTTTCTATGGCTGTATATGGAATAATGTATGGAATATCAGCCATTCTAGGGTGAACTCGACTGTGGTATCGGCTCAATTAACTTGTTGTATTTTATTTTTTTATTATTTTTTAAACAAACACATAAACAAACATGACAACACACGATAAGATATACAAGCATTAGTTGTCAGTGCACATCCAATGAAATCACATTTTAGTTAATTGTCTTATATAGGATATACCCCTAATACCTGTTATCTAAAAACCTACACACATATGCTCCAGCTCGAACCCCCCCCCCCCTCCCGGACCCCACCTTGGATAGTACCTCCATTATCCCTTGCACCTAACCAGACACTACCATTATAAGCTAGCTTTTATTCTCTCCACCACTTCTAACCACATTGACATTTTGGATTCATTGAGACCCAGAATTCTTGCTGTAGATATTTCTTGATAAATCACATCGAGATATGTAAGAAACCAAACTTTCCGGCACATTTTTTCCGGTTGAAACCAGCGTGATGCGATCAGCTTTTTACCTACTGTGATACCCGATAAAACCAATCTCTTTAGCTGTGGATTTACTGCAAACTCAAAAACATCATTCAATAGCAGTGTTGGGACTAACGCGTTACAAAGTAACGCGTTACAGAAACGAAGTTACTTTTTGCCGCAACTAGTACTCTAACGCATTACTTTTGAAATTCAGTAACGCTACTTACGTTACTGAATGGTTTGTTAGTTCGTTACTGCGTTCTTTTTATGTAGATTCATAGCGAGCGTCCTTATTTCGCCTGCGTTTGTTTTGTTTACTGTAGACTGAAAGGCGCTATATAAAACGAAGTATTATTATTATTATTATTATTTCTTTCCGTAGCCTCATTCTGGTTTTCGCACTTCTGATTGGCCACTGACGTTCTGAAAGAAATAGACGCTCTCTACAGTAAACAACAAGAGGACGCTCGCTATGAATCTACATAATAAGAACGCAGTAATAATAACGAACTAACAAACCATTTAGCAACTACTTGGAGAGATAATTAATATACAACATGGAAACGAGATAAAGAACATGTTTGAAGGGCTGCTGGAGTCAACTGGACTAACGTTACATCTCAACCACCGCAGACTGGTGACGGTGAGTGCAATGTGTTCACTGAAACTCAAGATCAACGGATTTTGACTGTACGAAATCTGCCAGGGAATCTCATAATACTAATCAAACAATATAAATATAGTCCTTTCATGCACAATTGATATCCTAACTATTCTAACGTTGCAATGCTTTGATGGATATCTTAAACAACGCTGCAAGATGGTTATGAATGAATTAATGAATGGATGAATGAATGAATGAATGAAAACTTTATTTAACAGATTGCAGAATGGGTACAATACAGTACGGCTCAATACATACAATTGTTAAGGGGATGCAGACCTGAGAAAGACGTTTGTCTTGTTTCCATCAGGGTCCCCCATTTTCAATTAATAGACATTTATGACATACACAACATACATGACATTTATGGCATAGGGACATATAGGTATTTAGTACTGATACATTTGTGACATAAGCGGTATTCAAATATACAGTACTGTTACCCCTAGATCCTGACAGAGTATATACATATGATGGGGAGGGGACTGTACATTAGGAGGGGGTGGGTGGGTGGGAGAGAAATATACATACAGCGGGGAGGGAATATATAATGAAACGCTCTAGACCACATTGCTTAGCAGAGTTCGGTGATGTGAATGGAAACTGTCAAGTTGATCAACCGATTTTGAGTATATGGGGCATGGGACTTGAGCAATTTCTTTTTTTCTTTTTTTTTAAATAACTAAATAGTTACTTTTCACAGTAACTCATTACTTTTGGGTGTAAGTAACTAGTACAGTAACGAAGTTACTTTGAAATGAAGTAACTAGTAAAGTAACTGAGTTACTATTTTTCAGTAACTAGCACAACACTGTTCAATAGTAATACCGAGGGGTGTACAGGTATATTCCAAGATACGAGTTTTGATAATTGTTGGGTCATCTTTCCAGAATGTCTTAACTGGTGGGCAGTCCCAATACATGTGCATAAATGTCCCTTCGTCCCCATTTGTACATTGGGAGCATTTGGAGTCTTGTTTAAGACCCATTCTGCTCAATCTTATAGGAGTCAAGTATGTCCTGTGAATATAGTTAAGATTGATTTGTTGATGGTCCGGGTTCCTTGATGTAAGTCGGACATTTGCCCAGGCTCCTTGCCAATCAAAGTCACTTTCCAGGTCTGGTATATCCCTCCTCCAGGCAGAGTCTAGTTGGAGGGTTTCATGCGAGGACGTTAGTAATTGATGATAAAAATCTGAAACAAAACCTCTCGATGTCTCTCCTTCATAGAATAATTTGTGGTATCTGTGGTGTTCAATTGGTATGTCTAATGGAACACCGTGAGACTTCAAACATAGCCGTAACTGTATGTAAAAAAAGCCATGTGGAATTTTTTTGCATATTTCTCCATAACTACAAAAACCCTGTTTGTTAAAAACATCCCCTAATGAGTGTATGCCTTGCTCTTCCCATATAGGGAATCTTATAGGTCGTTTTTCAATTAAGAGTGCATTGTTATTGAATAAGGGAGTATGATTGTGCCATTTATGTGGGTTAGGATTTTTTTTTTGTGTTTCACGCCATATCCGGATCGCATGAGTAATTATGGGGCCAAATTTCCGTTCACAGTGCTTGATTGGTAGTTTAGTGTATGCTATGTCCTTCAGTCTATGTGGGGCTACTATGTTTTCTTCTAATTTTCTCCAGGATACTAATGCTTGGGGGTCAAACCATGTTGTCAATGGTCTTAATGTGTACGCCTTAAAATATTGGAAAAAATCTGGAAATGCCATGCCACCATCTGCTTTATTTCTCTGTGCGGTGGATCTTTTTATACGTGGTGGTTTGTTATTCCAAATAAATTTGTATGTGGAGGAGTGTAATCTTTTCCAGTAACCCTCTGGAGGGGGTAACGGTAGCATTGAACTGAAGAAGTTGATTCTAGGTAGTACATCCATCTTAACTATTGATATCCGTGCTTGTACTGAGTTTTTAAGTTTTGCCCACCTATCAAGGTCGTCTTTGATTTTGTTTTGGATTTTTGTGTAATTGTGCTTCACCGTTTGTCTTATGGTGGGGAATATTTCCACTCCCAAGCATCTAAAATGTTTTACCATAGGTATCTCTCCTGGGAGGGTTATATCTTTTTTTGCAGGGGTGTTAAGTGGAAGGAAAGCCGACTTCGGCCAATTTATCTTAAATCCCGATAACTCACCAAAGTTCTCAATCAACTTGAGCAGATGAGGCAATGTGGTGTTGGGGTTTTGCATGAACAATATTACGTCGTCCGCATATAAACTAATTTTATGTTGTGTGCCCTTGATTACGATTGGTTCTATGGATTGGGATTGTCTTATATATTGTGCTAAAGGCTCTAATGATAGATCGAATAGTCCGGGACTAAGAGGGCAACCCTGTCTGGCTGAGCGTGATACCGGAAAGATTTTGGAGATGATTGTACCTGTTGTAATCATGGCCGATGGGTCTTTGTATAATACTTTAATCATATCAATGAATCCTTTTCCTAACCCCATCCTTTCTAATACTGCCCATAGATACGACCATTCCAGCCTGTCAAAGGCTTTCATAGCATCCAGGGACAGCATCGCCTTAGGTATGGTGTCATCCTTGTCGGCATCTAGTACGTGCAGTATTCGTCTTATGTCATCAGTGATCAGACGGCCACTTATGAAGCCAGTTTGGTCCGGGTGAACTAAAGACGTCATATGCTTTTGTAATCTGATGGCTAATACCTTAGAGTACAGTTTGATATCGGTTCCGAGGAGGCTTAAAGGTCTATAACTACCGCACTTGTTGGGGTGTTTGTCTTTTTTAAGGAGGACTGTTATGAGTGCAATATTGTCATTCTTATGGAAGTTCCCCTCCTTGACTGAGTATAAGATCATATTTAGTAATAAGGGTCCAATTATGTCCCAACAAGAAAGGTACATTTCTGATGGGATACCGTCTCTTCCAGGAGCCTTACCACTTTGCATTTCGGATATGGCCTTCTTGAGTTCCTCTAGTGTGATCGGTGTTTCTAACTGTTTAGCGTCATCCTCTGAAAGTTTAGGGAGAATAATTTGATTAAGATATGTGTCCATTTTGTTTTGATCGAAGGTCGTTTCTGATTTATATAAGTCGGAGTAGAATTCTTTGAATGTATCGTTTATTTTTACAGGGTCTGTTTCAAGTACTTGTTGTGCTCTAATGGTAGTTATATCTGCAAATTTTGCATACATTTTTAATGGCATGGCTAATAGGTGACTAGGTTTAGAACCTTGGGAGTACTGCTGTTGTCTTGTGCTGCGTATTTGTATTTCCGATTGTTGTCTGTATATGGCATTGATCTCTATTTTTAGTACGTTAACTTGATTCTCTAGTCGAGTTGAGTTGTTGTATTTTAGAGAATTAAATAACGTTGAGTAAAGCGTTTCCAGCTCAGCCAGTTTTGTGCATTGATTCTTGCGCATTTTGGAGGAAAAGCTATCAGTGAAATCTTTGATCATTCCCTTTACCGACATCCATATTATTCTGGGGTCTTGCACCGAGTTTGCATTCTCCCGTTGGAATACTATAAGAGCTTCTTTGAGTTGTGTAATGAATTCCTTGTTATTAAGCAGCATCGAGTTAAATCGCCATCTTGGGGCTCGGGAGGATAGTATACCAAATGTTCCTTTAAGGAGTAAATAACAGTGATCTGATAGTGCGTTGGGTATCATTTCCACTTCATAATTATCAAATAGTCTCTGTGATGCAAAGACATAATCTATTCTGGATAATGTGTTATGTCTCGCAGATCGACAAGAGTACTTTCGGGTCGTGGGATTAAGTAATCGCCATAAGTCATTTACACCTGTAATCTTCGACCAATCCTTTAATGCCTTAGATGAATTATTTTGTTCGCTGGAAAAGGCGAGGTAAGATTTGTCCATCCTTGGGTTCCAAATGGCATTAAAATCCGCACCTATTATAAATGAGTAATCGGGAATGTCTAACATTGCATTGGTTAGTGTAGTGAAGAAATCCTCTTCGTACAAATTTGGGGCGTATACCGCTACCAACGCTATTTTCCTGTTCTTGTGTACAATCTTAGCTATAGTTATCCGACCTTCTACATCAGACCATACTCCCTTTAATTCAATATTCAACTTACGTTTAACGACTATGGCTACACCCCGAGTTCTCGTACCAATAGAAGAGTGACTAATATTATGATATCAAGTCAAGTCAAGAGTTTTAATTGTCACGGCATACAGGTATACAATGAAATGCGGGTGGTCTTGCCCGCAACGATGTGCAATACAGTGGTACAACATATAATAGAATCAAAAAATGAAAAAACAACATTGTGCAGTAAACAGGTAACATGGAGTGTCATCTCGGTATCTGTACATAGTTATTTACAGAGCATATGGGACATGCTAGTTAGCTTTGGTAGTGCAATACACTGTTCCTGTTATTCTAATTTAAAGTGTCCTTTCCTTTGGCCATAAGTGTGCGTGTGTGCGACATGAGTGTGTGCCCGCTCATGTTAAAGTATTAAGTGGCTGCTCGTGTGTGAGCGTGCACAGCGTGTGTGTCGTGTGTGTGTTCTTGTGTGCTTGTGTGTGGATAGTTCAATGTTCTGAGCACTCAATGTTCATTGTTCATGGCTCTGATGGCCTGGGGGAAGAAGCTGAGCCTAAGCCGCTCTGTCCTAGTAGCTGGGGTTCGCAGGCGTCTGCCTGACCTCAGCAGCTGAAACAGGCTGTTATTGGGGTGGTGAGGGTCTTTCATTATCCTGCAGGCTCTGGATTTGCACCTCTTGTTGTATAGAACCTGCAGGGGGGGTAGTGCAATACCCGTGGTACGCTCGGCTGAGCGCACCACTCTCTGTATGGCCTTCTTGTCCTGTGCCGTGCTGTTTCCATACCAGGCAGTGATGTTTCCGGTCAGGATGCTCTCTACAGCTCCTGAGTAGAAGGACTGGAGTATCTTCCCCGATACTCTGAACTTCATTAACTGTCTCAGGTGGTAGAGGCGCTGTTTCGCCTTCTTTACTACTGTGTCTATGTGTGTTGACCATGTCAGGTCCTCTGAGATGTGGACCCCCAGGTACTTAAAGCTGCTCACCCTGTCCACGGTAGCCCCGTTAATCATCAGTGGTGTGTGCGTCTCCTGCTGTCCTCTCCTATAATCCACGATCAGCTCCTTGGTTTTACCAATGTTCAGGAGCAGGCTGTTGTCCTGGCACCAGCGATCCAGTACCTCAACCTCCTCCCGGTAGGCCTTCTCGTCGTTGTCCGAGATCAGCCCCACCACCACCGTGTCGTCTGCAAACTTCACTATGGAGTTGGAGCTGAACTTGGCCACACAGTCGTGTGTGTAGAGTGAGTACAGCAGGGGGCTTAGAACACAGCCCTGGGGGATATGTGTTGTCCGCTAATTTATCTATGTCTTTCTCTAGAATGTGCGTTTCGCTTAGCAGAGCAATGTCCACATGTTCTTTTTTCATCAGTGTGAGCACGCTTTTGCGTTTGAGTTGGTTATTTATTCCCCCGGTGTTCCAGATCATTATATTCAAACTAGCCATAATCTATACATGTTGTAGTGTAGTTTTTGGTAATGCTTCTGGAGTGCGAGCCAATAATAGATATACATCCAACTAGTGAGGTCCCGTTGAGAGCCGAGCTTAAAAACATACATATATACAAATAAAAATCCCCTTCCCTCCCCTCCCACCGAGAGTCGTACAGGATTGTATGACTCCCTCCCTTACACCACCAGATATCCCAGAATGATCCAATTATCCTTAACATTCCTATGTATACCATAGGATCTAACACTCTAAATTCTACCATAAGTAGAATGTCGACTGTGGCTTGGCCACTTTCCTGTTAAATAAAAATTAAAATAAGATAAAACTAAAAATAAAGACCAAAAATAAGCTTCAATTATCATGCCCTAATCACTTACATTTTATATGAACTTGTGTAATTTATAATAACCCATGAATAATATGGAGGTATTGAACTGAAAAGAGAACCTCAATAAATCAGAGAAAACAGAAGAAAAAAAAACAAGTAAAAGGAAGAGAACATTAACTTAGATCTTAAAAGAGCTTTGCTATGCTTAAACATCTAAAGTATAAATTGGAGAAGTAGTGGAAATATTTCCAATTAATAAAAAGCAGTTTTTAAATACGTATATGCAGCATTTCCCCTGGCCAGGGGAATTAACTTGTTGAAACCTGCAGATACCCGAAGTTGATGTTATTATCTGTGGAGCTTATTTCTTGTTTGTTTGCTTCTTGCAATCTAAACATTTCCAAGTCTTTGGCTGAGAGGTGTGGCACAGTAAACCATTTATCCAACAGCTCTGGTAGTATGTATCCCTGTTCTAATGAAGTCAACCACCTTCAAATACCCATTATCAAAAAATGTGCCATCAAACAGGATACGCTGTATAAAAAGTTCTTGAGGTGTCCACACCACAAAATCACAGTATGTTACCTCTGCTACACGCATGTGGGCCTGCACTTGATACATGTAACTGTGATCTAGCTTTAGGCTCATCAAACCTTCCTCAGTGACAGTCAAGCAGAACCGTGAGTCTTTGGCACATTCATTTAGAGTGCAGCCTTTTGCACTGAAAGGACACTTAATCTCTAACATGCCAGGCTCATGGCAAGCACAGGTCACCATGCCATCTGGTGATGCACCTATCCATGGCAGCTCTGGATTGATGATAAGCCCAGATGCTGCAACGGTGAGGTCTGCATGGCGATCTTGCATCGTCATCAGGTACGACTCTCTGGTAGTGTCCTCGTTTTCTAGACCCCATCTGATGAAGATAATGCAAAAGTGAGCCATGTTATTTTGAACATTTGAGAACAACTCCAGACTAGGACCTAAACAAAACAGTGCGGTTCTAACCTGAGAACACCTGCCTGTGGTGAAATTTATTTATTTATTAGACCGGTCAATAAAAAATAAATATAGCCTAGTGTAGTGATTGTTAATTGTACATAATTCACCCACGGAACTAGGGTTAGGAACATTAGTTCCGCCCAGACATTCTGGAACATTTGTGGTCTTCTCTTCTCTTCTCTTCTCTTCGGTTCAAATAACAAACTCAGCAAGACCGACGGCTTCTCAGTTACAGTGGGTGACAATATTGTCACAAGGAAAGATGAAATTACCTACCTGGGTTCCATCCTAGAGGCTAATCTCTCCTGTGACAAAATGGCATCCAATGTAATAAAAAAAGTCAACCAAAGAACTCGATTCTTGTACCGGATCTCCTCTCTGGTAAACAGGAATACCCTGAAGACTCTGGCAGGAGCACTCATTCAAGGGTACTACGACTATGCTTGCACCTCATGGTACCAAAGCAAGGTACCCATGTACATGTCAAAATACTTCCCAAAGGTCAGTGAATACCACGATCACAACACCAGAGGGAGCTCCACAAATCATGTTAAACCCAGATTCGGCTCAAATAAGGGACTAAACACGTTTCGCAATTATGCCACATCAATGTGGAACGCCCTACCCAAAGCTGTAAAGGAATGTGGATCACTACCCACTTTCAAAACCAATCTCAAGGGACACCTACGGGAGACTGCAATTCAAAACTGGCCCCTGTAAATGTCCTAACCCAACCCCCTCCAATGTACAGTCATTTACCTAGTATGGTTTTGTCAATAGTCCAATGTACAATTTTGCTTGTTTGTACAGTGTCTCCCCCCCCCCCCCAATGTACAGTTTTGCTTGTTTATACAGTGTTTCTCCCCCCCCCCCAACCACCTCCAATGTAAATTACCCAGTATGGTTGTCAATATCCCAATGTACCCAACCCCCCCCCCACACAACCCCACCCAACCTCCTCCAATGTACAGTTTCTACGTCAAATGTATATACTCCCTTTTCTTGACTCCTTCTGTATCACAAACAGTACTGTACTTGCAAATCTGGTATGTCATAAATGTATAGATGTAGCAGTACTGACTATCTGTATGTCATGTATGTCATATATGTCCTGATGAATTGAAAATGGGGGACCCTGATGTAAACAAGACGAAAGTCTTTCTCTGGTCTGCATCCCCTTAACAATTGTGTGTATTGATCTGTACTGTATTGTACCCATTCTGCAATCTGTTAATAAAGTTTTCAATCAATCAATCAAAGTCATGTCATAGCCAAACGTTCTAGAACATGGCTGATGTCACCGTATGATGTCATGGCCAATGTTCTAGAACATTTGTGTATGTATGGCAATTCTCTCAGTCAGTCAGTCCACTGCAAGCAACGTAGCAGTAGCATGTTGTATTTCTGTGCTTAATAAAGGCTATTCACTCTGCCTTGAGCCACTGTCCCCGACTCCCATCTCTCGGCACTACACTAGAGAACTTTGTATTATTAGAAAACAGAATACAGAATAAAATATTAAACTGCCTAATTGATTGATTCGTTTATTAACAGATTGCAGAATGGGTACAGTACAGCTCAATACATACAATTGTTAAGGGGATGCAGACGAGAGAAAAACTTTCGTCTTGTTTACATCAGGGTCCCCCATTTTCAATTCATCATTTCACCCCATCATTCAATTCACCTAAACTGCAACTGTTAACAAAATTGTTCAAATACATAACGATATAATATTTGAACTCGTGTGGTAACGTTAGTCTAATAATGGTTGTTGAATTATGTAGGCTCAATTTGCCTATCTAAGCCAGGATACGTCTTCAACGCGCGCACACCACATTGACTTGGGCTGTTTTGTTACTCACTGTTTGATGTTTGTTGATAGTTGCATCTGATGGGTTCGAACCGGTTGAGTTTTATGGAAGGAGTTGTGTAAAGTTCCAAATAATAACGGGGAAAACAATGAAACAAAACAGGCTCCAGACTTGTACTAAAAGGGTTTCAAAACAAACAGGCGCAGCAAAAGGGTTTCAAATAAACTCAAAATGATTCTAAACAAAGTCTTTCTTTTCAGTCTTTCATTCATTCAATCTGCGCTGTGTGTGTGTGTAGCAAGCGAGCGGTTGAAAATCTGTTTCTCGTCTGGCGAGTCCCTACACACAGCTGGGCCATAATTAATAGGAGGACCATGGTGCCATTTTACGAGGCGACCAGTGGCGGCGCTATTTAGTCAAAACTATTAAATCAAATGAAATGGCTCCTACAAATTACTTACACGTCCTGTGATTACATATATATTTTTTGTCTCCAGATGCCATATCTTGGTGTCGTTCACCCATCCTGCAACGGAATATTGATAAGCATCGGTGCTCTTGAAAGCCTCCAGGCTCCGGTGAATGGGGATGGATTATGTACAAGATAGATGTAGATGTCGGGAAAAGTAAGTTGGGGCAGACGTTCAGCTGATTTTAAGGGACAAAATAAAGTTGAAGGTAATAAATATGGATCGCAACCAATAATCGACGTCTTCTCCAAATATCGCTGTCTTTCTGTGTCATTAAGATGTGCTGTGTTGATGTCGCTAATAAAGTAGGTCACAAAGATGGCGGCTGGCATTCCGGAAGTGACGTCTTCGGTACTCATGAATAGGGATTTATCATTGGGGAAATGTATTATCGGCTATTGTAACAATTCTGCCTCATGAACATTGGCAAGCTTTCCATTTTTGCACAAAATGAGTTTCCTTCTATCACTAACATTATTGTTTAAGGATTTTTGGTAAAAATAAAATTCTGCGATTTTCTTTTATGATTGATTGATTGATTGATTAATTGCAAATATTTTCATGTTGAGCTATAGATTGTGGATGAATACGCACAGAAAGGTACACCATGCCAATGTTAATGCTTTATTTGTTTTAAACGAGACGATTTAGAAATGGGCAATGGGGAAATACATTGCGTTGGACAGAGGGTGGAACACGAAAAAACACTAACCACTACACCTCCCTACAGACCAGGAAGTAACTACTACACCTCCCTATAGACCAGGAAGTAACCACTACACCTCCCTATAGACCAGGAAGTAACCACTACACCTTCCTATACAAGGTGAGGTGAGGGAGTCATCTGATTTACATACAGAGCCTCCTGACCAGGGGCGGATTTAGGATTGTAGGAGATACAGGGCTTAGCCCAGATAGGTGCCCGCGTTAGCGGGCACGGATTTTATTTACTTCGACACCACAACCTTTAACTTAAAGCGGACAAAAGGCACTAGAGAACACTTAAATTCACACCCTTTAATTAATGAAGCAAACTATAATAATTTATAATAATAATAATAATAATAATAATAATAATAATAATAATAATAATAATAATAATAATAATAATAATAATAATAATAATAATAATAATACACTGTTTGTATAGCGCCTTTCCTACAAGAATTGCAGCTCAAAGTGTACAAAAAGACAGGCATAAAATGAGCACAACATTGGCAGATCAAGAGCAATGCATAAAGTGCAGACATAAAGCATAAAATAGATAGCAGTAAAATAGACAAAGTCAAGGTAAGACAGAACATTAAATCACATCGTTTTTCATATTAGGATCTAAGATCTAGGGTTAACTCGCCGAACGTTGAGCGCCAGGACCCCCGAAAACCAGAGTATAGTCAGGTTTTCATCGTTGTTTCTTTTATTCGATATTTCCATTCATAAAGACATGCCGGCGGCCTGTGTTATCACTGGGGATGGGTCTGAGATCTCAAAAGTCCAATACCGCCGCCTAACACATTGCGGCCGCTATTGCACTCCATTTGAAACGATGTGGCTTGGTGTTTTGGAAATGACACCAGACCACCCTGAAACTACACTCATATTCACGACGGTATAAAACGGAAATGTATGGATGGAAAAATTATCTGTTTTTTGCATTTTGACCGGAAGAAACTCATTGACAATCGACTATATTATTAGATCCATAGCTATAATATATAATATAGCTTTAGGCCTGCAAACACAGCCATGTATCCCCATGTTAAAAGGCGCTGGCCTTTCAACAGTAACAGTAAACAGCGCCACCTGGCGCTGAAAGTGTTAATATGCGTCTTTGTTTACGGTTTGATTATCACTGATACAAAGTAAAATAGTGCAGTGCAATAAAATAGTTAGTAAAATAGAATAAAATAATGCAATAGTGCATTGCAATAAAATAGTTATCATCGTATTTTTTCGGGAGGCCGGTAAGGACTGCATTACAGTAGTCGAGTCGGCTTGAGATAAAGGCATGGATCTGGTTTTCAGCGTCCTTTTGATTTATAAATGGCCGTACTTTAGCTATGTTTCTAAGGTGGAAGAATTATGTTTTTGTCAACTTGTTGATTGTGATTTAAAGCTTAGGTCTGAGTCTACCATAACACCAAGACTTAACTCACTCAAATACAGTTAGCAGTTGGATAGACTACAGATGTAAATTAGCTTCTGCTAAATCTGGTGCAAACATATTTTCATGTAACAATGATTAATTGTCCAAAAAATAATTATAATATATATATATATTTTTTTTGTGAAAATAGATTCAGGGTTTTTCAGAAAACATTCAGGGCTTGAGCCCAAGTAGCCACCCCCTAGCCCCGCCCCTGCTCCTGACCAGCCATGTGTCTAACAATGGAATGCAGGTTGAGGAGGGTATGTGTACAGTAAGTACCTGTGTTTTGTACTGATTGATTGATTGATTGATTGAAAACTTTATTAACAGATTGCAGAATGGGTACAATACAGTACGTCTCAATACACACAATTGTTAACAGTTTGAGTGCCAGCCATTAACATTGGAAACATGGTTAAATGCCAGCACCCACTTCAATGATAGCGTTGTGAACGCATAATCTCTCTCTTAAATTATGGCTATGTGTCTAATCTGCCTTTCGTTTATCAATGACTTGTTTGCAGTCAACATTGTCGAAACGGATTGTTTTTTTATCGGTTCATTTTCGTTTTCTAGCATTTTGAAAAGCCCTTGTTTTCAAGGAAAATATATAGATTCTGTGATAAACGGCATTTACTGGAATATTCTAGCATACACAAAAATGTTGTAATTCTTTGGCCTATTTATGACTCTTTTTCAAATAAACGCTAGATTATCGATAGTATATGTGTACTTATGCACGCTATAGAGGCGGGCTGAAAAATATATTCTCTCATTTCCTCATCAGCGATCACCACGCACACACACACACACGCATAGGGCAAAAGCTTATATCTCTGTGAAAACAGCTCTGATTATCCTAAGACTGGTAAAATAAATTCCTTACCTGAGATCAGATGTTATCCAAAAAGATTATTCCAATTCCTGATCGCCATTCCAAATATCGATCACGCTTATTGATTACAGTGTTGGTACCGTAAATACATAATCCACGCTGTTCTGATGGCCGGCGATCACTTGGTCTCTTCAGTTGGTTTGACAGAAAAGTAAAATGAGCAAACTGACCACTCCCCCTGCATCAGTCTAAGTAATGGGGTGCAGTTACACAGGGAGAGACGATAGGGGGCGGTATCTTCCCAATTGAGCTCAGAGAGACTCTGCAGCACTAACCCGAGGCTCGATTGATGAAATATGAATTCAAATCGCCAATAAAAAAAAACGACAAGCAAACGCTATATAGCATCTGGGGCACTCAAAGGTCGACATGAACTAACGACAAAAAGCGTCCGTGGCACTCAATGTGTTAAGGGGATGCAGACCAGAGAAAGACTTTCATCTTGTTTACATCAGGGTCCCCCATTTTCAATTCATAATGACATATATGACATACGCGTGATTTTTAAACGTAGCCTATGTGTGCGAAGACGCTCTCTGATTGGCTAGCTGCGTACAGCGAAAAGACCCTCTCTGATTGGTTTAGCGCCGAAGGGTCTCTTCCGCCTAACCCTAACCTTAACCCTAACCCTAACCTTAACCTTAAAAACCCTAACCCTAACCTTAACCCTAACTCTATGTTAGGATTGGGGGTGCTATGAGGGTGAGAACGCAGTTGCAGACCAGGAAGAGAGGAGGCAGAGACGGCTGGGTAACGGGGAAATATATAAAGGCTTTACTTGGACGAAATAATACAAAACGGAACATACAAAGGCTCAGCCGAGCTGGCTCTAAGACAAAACAACACTGAAGGACACGGGAAAACAAAGAGGAACGAAAACGGTAACATAAACTACTTGCAACACTTAAGGACATGAAGCATGGGAACACTGAGGTGAGTGAGGGTAACAAGGAGGGTACTGGAGACAATGACGCCACGAGGAAGTGAGGAACTAACAGGCATATATACAGACACTGATTACAATGAGCAACACCTGGCAGGGCCAGGCCAAAACACAATCTATCAACACCAAACTAGACAACAAGCAAAATACCAAACAACACTAACCAGGGAAACCAATTCACACCAGGGTGGGGAAGTTCAACAACAATACACACAGTGACATCCCATTAATCAAAGTAAGCATGTGAGTTAATAAGGGCAGAATCAATGTCTGCACCAACTGGCTCGTCTGGCCACTAGAGGGAGGTAGGGGACCACTGTCAGGAGGTAGGGGACCAGGTAGGCGACCATTGTCAGGAGGGAGGAAATGTCCACTGTCATTCTCATACACCTTACTGTAAATTGTACCTAAAATTGTACCTCATCCCATTTCTGCTTTGCACTAGATAGTACTGTACATTAGTACACTGCATAGTATTGTGTATTGTATATTATATGGTAACTCAGAACATTGTACATATGTCTATACCGAACACTGACCTCATTTTCTTCTTCTAAATTCATGCTATATTATGTTATTATGTTATTTGATACTATCTTGTCTAGCACAGTCTCTGGAGTGTAACAGTAAGAAGCATTTTGTATGAAAGTATCCTGTACTTCTGTATGACAACTATTAAAGAACTTGAACTTGAACTTGAACTTGATTTCATCTGCTGCTGGGTCCTCTGCGACGTGTTTTTGCAGTGCAAACGTAGCACAGCATGGGCTGCATGTGGTTCCGAAAGGGAGGACTTCCCATTGATAGATGGCTGGTTGCTCATCCCCGATCCTCTCTCTCCATAGGAACCGCAGCAGGGGCTTGTCCTCCTCCACTAGTCTCACCTGCAGGAACATCCCTTTGATGTCGCCGCTGATGGCCACCTTGTCCTGGCGGAAACGTAGTAACACGCCTAGTAGAGAGGGGCCGAGTGTTGGGCCGGGCAAGAGCTCTTTATTCAGATTTTGTGATCCGATCTGGTAGCTGCAGTTGAACACAATACGATCCTTGCCGTTGTGGTGGACTTTGTGGTGCGGCACGTACCATGATTCGGTCGTCTGATCGGCCTCTTTAATGTCAATTTTCTTTGTGTCCCGCTGTGATTAGCTTATTAATCTCAGCGCGGTACACAGTCTCTTGAGCGGGGTCTCTGGCTAGGCGCCGCTCTGTGTTCAATAGATACCGCTCCGTCGCTTCTTTTGTGGCGTGGAAGGTAGGCATACCCTCTCGCCTCAGGAGTGGAGTTGCGTATCTCATCACTCCGTTGACTTTGACTCTCTTTGTCCCTTGCTCGAGGAGGGCTATAGCGTAAATGTCTTCCTTGGAACGAATGTCTTTCTTTTCGTTCTTAAAGGGCATTGTCTCTAGTGTCCATAGCCTCTCGACATGCTGTAGGAGGGTGGTGTCTTCTTCTGTCACTCTGGAGTGGAGGCAGCTAGTGGCTGCTGTTCGGTTAAGAGACTTGGCGAGGGGGCCTTGTAATGTCCATCCTAGGCGGGTCTCGACTGCTGCAGGACAACCTCTGGGTCCTGTGTGGACCCGGTCTATCGGGACTATGAGGTCTGCATGGTCGGAGCCTATCAGCAGGGTCGGGGTAGCACCGTCTATGAGCGGGATAGGTAGTTGACGCAGGTGCACATATTTATCCATCAGCTTGGCGATGGGGTAGGTGTACTGCGACAGACCTATTTCTTGGCTGGTGAAAGCATTAGTAATCCTATACCGTCTCTCTGGCTGCCCGCTTGCTGCGATAGTGAAGGAGACATTCTCGCCCTTTATCGTCTTTAGATCTCTTCTTATTGTCCGAATCGTCATCTGGTTTTCGCTCCCCCGCAGCCCCAGCTGGGCCGCAGCGGACGCGAGGAGAAGGGTCTTCTCTGACCCGTCGTCAAGGACGGCGTAAGTGTCCATGACCTTATCTTGGTAACTCAGTGTTACGCGGACCACCTTTAAGAGCACCTGGGCGCCCCCGCTGCTGGCGGGGTCAATGTACATAACACTTGCCTTTGTGCTGCTTGAGGGTGCAGACTTTCTTCTGTTACTGTCGTGTAGGACATCTAGGTGGGCTCCGTCACACCGACTACACCTCTTCTTTAAGCGGCAATCGGCTGCCATGTGACTGCGCGCACATCAGTAACAGCGTCGGTTGGACTTTAATTTATTCCAATAGGTAGTTTGAGCTGCATGTGAGCCGGTCTTTCTCTCCTCTCCATTGGAAACTAATGAAGTTACGTTAAAAAGCAAAGAACCGGCTGACAAAAGTTAAGCTGCTAGCAACAGACACTATAATACTTCCGGTCGGGGAATTTCAAAATAAAAGAGCGACGACTAAAAGCACCGGAAATACGTTTATTTTGTACATTATCTAACGTTAACACAAACCTAAACTAACTTTAGATTAGTTTAGGTTCGTGTAACGTTAGATATTGTAAAAAATAAACGTATTTACGGTGCTTTTAGACTCGCTCTTTTATTTTGAAACCCCCCGCCCGGAAGTAAAAATTATGCTTATTTTTCTGCTTGTTATCAATGGGTTGGTTGAGAAGGGAAGCGTCATCTATCTAGGGAACCTAGCTACATACGGGGTACAATGTTACATAGGCTGCGCGTTGATTTTGCAGAAGCATAAAGGTAGAGTGTCTAAAACACCGTTGCTTTGTCGATGTTGTGTTGCAGTTGCTTTGAATTTTCTGTAGCATGCAGAGGCCTTAAGAGTCAGATAGTCCTAACAGTGTTTATTAGTAAGAGTCAGATAGTCCTAACAGTGTTTATTATTAAGAGTCAGATAGTCCTAACAGTGTTTATTATTAAGAGTCCTAACAGTGTTTATTATTAATTAACGTCATAAACGAACTACCAGCCTCCACACTGATGTACAGTGACTGACGTTAAAAACGCGAAATAACATATAACGTTACAATGTACAGTTTCTAGTTACAGTAGTGACGCGTGAATCGAGATAGTCCTAACAGTGTTTATTATTAAGAGTCAGATAGTCCTAACAGTGTTTATTAGTAAGAGTCAGATAGTCCTAACAGTGTTTATTATTAACACTTTCAGCGCCACGCCTGGTTTTCCGTTTTACAGCTTGAATGCCACCATCGGCGCCAATGTTAACGTTAATATCGCCTAATCTATGTTTTAAATTATGGCTATGTGTCTAATCTGCCCATCGCATTATCAAAGACTATTTTCCAGTCAGTGCTGTGAAGGCAGAACGTCGTTGCCGTTTCAGAACAGTTAGAAAAGCCCCCGTTTTGATATAAAAAACAGCTCATTCTGGAGCATTCTATGAAAATCGTCTTTTAGTGGAATATTCCACAACGTTGATATTCGTCTGCCTTTTTATGAATCGTTTTCAAATAAACGCTAGATGATCAATATTATACGTGCACGCACGCACATTACGGCCGCGCACTGATAATCGCTCCGTTGATTTCCTCACAGACTTTTACAGTGAAACCGAAAGAAGACATTTCACAAAACAGCTTATAACTTCATCAAACTTACTCTGATTATCCTACCACTGATAACATAGAGTCCTTACCTGACATCAGATGGTATCCAACTGGTATATTCCAATTCCTGATCACCATTCGAAAAAATCGATACGTGTATGGATCCAACGCGATACAGTAGAACTCCATGATCCGCGGGGATCTGAGGCTCCAGAATGAACTCTAGTAACCCCGGCTGGATCAGTGAACTGGAAAATGTGGAGTACCGGATTTTTTTCCCCATTCATTTTCATTGAGTCCATTCCAAAATCACTTATGTCATCTGGGAGACGACAGGGGGCGCTTTTTTCCACAGTGATCGCCGGCGCCCCTCGGCTATACTCGGGTAGGCTCGGGTGATGCAATAATTTTTCAGATCGCAAAAAAAAAAAAATAATAATAATTCCGAGAAATCTCGTGAGTGGCACGCAACCACCTATAAAAAACCAGAGAAATCTCGTGAGTGGCACTGAAAGAGTTAAGAGTCAGATAGTCCTAACAGTGTTTATTATTAAGAGTCCTAACAGTGTTTATTATTAATTAACGTCATAAACGAACTACCAGCCTTCACACTGATGTACAGTGACTGACGTTAAAAACGCGAAATAACATATAACGTTACAATGTACAGTTTCTAGTTACAGTAGTGACGCGTGAATCGAGATAGTCCTAACAGTGTTTATTATTAAGAGTCAGATAGTCCTAGTGTTTATAGTCCTAACAGTGTTTATTAGTAAGAGTCAGATAGTCCTAACAGTGTTTATTATTAAGAGTCAGATAATCCTAACGGTGTTTATTATTAAGAGTCCTAACAGTGTTTATTATTAATTAACGTCATAAACGAACTACCAGCCTCCACACTGATGTACAGTAACTGACGTTAAAAACGCGAAATAACATATAACGTTACAATGTACAGTTTCTAGTTACAGTAGTGACGCGTGAATCGAGATAGTCCTAACAGTGTTTATTATTAAGAGTCCTAACAGTGTTTATTATTAATTAACGTCATAAACGAACTACCAGCCTCCACACTGATGTACAGTAACTGACGTTAAAACGCGAAATAACATATAACGTTACAATGTACAGTTTCTAGTTACAGTAGTGACGCGTGAATCGAGATAGTCCTAACAGTGTTTATTATTAAGAGTCAGATAGTCCTAACAGTGTTTATTATTAAGAGTCAGATAGTCCTAACAGTGTTTATTAGTAAGAGTCAGATAGTCCTAACAGTGTTTATTATTAAGAGTCAGATAGTCCTAACAGTGTTTATTATTAAGAGTCCTAACAGTGTTTATTATTAATTAACGTCATAAACAAACTACCAGATTTATTTTGCACCAGGGAACTTGAAGGTTCCTGCCGCGCTCCGCGCTTCATTCATTTCATAATCAGTCAGCAGCCTCCACTGATGGATTTCATTTGGGACCTCTGCCGCTTGCAGGGACCTTGCCGCGTTCGCGGCAAAAGGGGGCGGGGGGTCGTGGCCAATCAGAGAAAAGCTGAATACAAGTTGGTTGCCTTTAATATTCACGCTGCCAGGTTCAAATCTTGGTTACTTTTTTCTAACGTTAATAAATGTATCCACGGGCGGCTAGGTGGTGTAGTGGGCAAGGCGCTCGCCACAATGCAGGAGACGCTGCATTACCCCCCCCCCCCAAATTTTTTTTGTATCTATTTCTTTTATATAAAAAATATATTGTTGTTTTCTGTTTCATTTTAAATTCAGTTCAGTTTCAGTTAAATTCAGTTATTCTTTTTAATAGAATGGATTGTTAAAATCAAAGGGTATTGCACATAAATAGGCACTTCAGAATCTGAAGTTCAGATAATTCTTCAGAACGTTGATCGGCTCAGCTGACCGACAATAAATCAAAATGACACCATTCACCATCGTAGCCTATAATAACTGCATTGGCCCAGGGCCCGAAATTAGAGCCTGCCACCCGCCAATGGCGGGCATATTTTAGGTTTGGCGAGTGACACTGAGCGGTCTGTCCGCCACGTAGCGGGTAACAAAATGAAAATAGTCATGTAAAATAATTAAAACTGCGGTGTGTTTTGGTCTTACGACAGTCGCCTTTTAGCAAATTGCAAAGCCTGCGATTTGGGATGTTATACAGCGAGTTTGATTCAAGGTTTTTTCTTGCGTGCCAGTCATGCTTACCAATCAGAAATGCTGTGCTCTCATTGCTCACCAATCAGAAGTAGCCCAAGGTAGCTAGTATACGCCCATCAACAACAGCTCGTGAATCGTGACAAACATCCATGTGTGAAGACTTATAGCATAGCTCAGCACTGGTAAAGGGAACAACAGTCCTCTTCTCCACAGTCAGCCACCTACTCCACCCCCCTCAAACCCTCCCTCCAGAAATCTCCACTGAGCAGTGCACTGCATTTCAGCAATTATTTTATTCCAAAATCAATACCATTCACCTACAGCTGGTCTCATCATGCACCTCCCCATGTGATCCACCCTGGATGATCACCACCGGCCATCATTTTATCAGCTCCCTCTCCAACTTCACCCCAGCATCAGAATACACCATCTTAGAGCTCATCCGTAAGCCAAAACCACCACCTGTCAGCTCGATCCTCCTCCCACCACCCTCGTCAAAGCCTGCCTGCCATCACTCTCACCCATGATCACGGACATAATAAATTCATCCCTCGCCTCTGGAATCGTACCCCCCACTCTCAAACTGGCTGCAATCACCCCCATCCTCAAAAAACCTGGTGCTGACCCAGCCGACTTAAATCATTATAGGCACATCTCCAACCTTCCCTTCATCTCAAAAACCCTTGAGGGTGGTTGCCGCACAGCTGCAATCCCACCTCGACACAAACAATCTCCACGAACCCTTTCAATCCGGTTTCCGCCCACAATACAGTACCGAAACAGCCCTTGTCAAAATCACCAACAACCTCCGTACAGCTGACTCTGGATTTCTCACCATCCTCATCCTCCTCGACCTCAGTGCGGCATTCGACACCATCTCCCATCCAATACTCCTGGACCGCCTGGCTGGCATTGGGATCACGGGTGTCACTCTCCTGGTTTACATCATACCTCACCGACAGACAACAGTTTGTTCAACTCAAGACCCACAAGTCAGGGTGTTCAACTGTTTCACTGGGTGTGTCCCCCAGGGGTCAGTATTGGGTCCCCTCCTATTCACCATCTATCTCCTTCCCCTGGGCACAATCCTCCGTCACCATGGGGTCCACTTCCACTGCTATGCAGACGACACACAGGTCTACATCTCCTCCACACCCACCACTGCCCTTCCCCCCCACCTCCCTCACCACCTGCCTTGACGACATTAGGAGCTGGATGAGCAGAAACGTCCTGAAATTAAATGGCAGCAAAACCGAGGCCCTGCTCATCGGCTCCAAATCCACCCTCACCAAATCACAAAACACCCCAGTTCCAAACATCACCATCGACGGCTTCCCTGTACCCTTCTCCCCCCAAGTCAAACGCCTCTGTCATTCTGGACGGTTCCCTCTCCTTTACACCACACATAAAATACACCACCCGGTCTGTCTTCTTTCACCTCCGTAATATCTCCAGACTCCCCGCCCATCCCTGTCCCAATCAAATACAGAAACCCTGGTCCATTAATTTGTCACATCCCGGATCGATTACTGTAACGCTCTCCTCACCGGCCTTCCCACCAAACTCATCAACAGACTCCAAATCATCAAACTCTTGCTGCTAGGATTATCACCCGCACAAACTCATCCCACCACATCACCCCCGTCCTCATTCAACTACACTGGCTCTCTGTGCACTACCGGATTGATTTAAAAAACCTCTTACTCACCTTCAAAGCCCTCCACAATCTAGCCCCCACCTACATCACTGATCTCCAAGATTACACCCCCTCCCGCACCCTCCGCTCATCCTCTACTGGACTCTTATCCATCCCCAGCTCACGCCTCAGTACCATGGGTGCCCGAGCGTTCAGCTGCTCGGCTCCCAGACTCTGGAACTCCCTGCCCCCACACATCCGACAGTCAGACTCACTCTCATCATTCAGATCACAATTGAAAACCCATCTGTTCAAACTCTCATATTCACTATAACCTCCATCACTGCCCAATACCCCCTGCGGTTTGTTTGTCTGTTATTTTTAACTTCACTGTTTTTTTATACTTCCTTGTTGTTTATCTTATTCTTTTCTTAACCGTGTCTTTTAACTGCCTTGCTTTACTGGGCATACTCACTATAACTGCACCCTGTGTGCCACTGTTTTATATTTCATACGTTTACATTGTTTGTCTTGTTTTTAATTCCACTGACACTTTTGCCAAGATCATTGTTTTAATCTTGATTGTTCTGTTCTTATGCGCTGTAAGGTGACCTTGGGTGTTTTGAAAGGCGCCTCCAAATAAAATTTATTATTATTATTGTAAAAAAAATTGTTGTAGGAATGTAGTTCAGTTGAGACAAGATCCTCCCTCACTAAACCAAGCCATTCTGAATTTACATCAATCTGTGATGTGTACGAATAATGATCTGCGTAACCTCAGCTCCTTCTGTGGTTGTAGCCACCAACTATTTGAGGAAGTTAGTATAACGTTGAAATTATGATCAAAACGGAGCGAGCACTTCCCCAAAAGAGAGAGAAATAGAGAGAGAGGGAGAGAGAGGCTCATACTGTGCAAGTCTCGGAGCAATCTCTCCTCAGCTCTCTCCCCCTGCTTACACACACACACTTGCGACTCGAGCCGCTCACACACACGCTCTCGGAGCGATCTGTCACTCGAAGCGCATTGCGAGTATGGTCGGAGCCCAGCCAAAAACAGCTTGTGTAAAATTGCCCAAATAGTGAACAATAGGGGACCTTTAACACATATATCCCGAATTTCCACAAAAGGATCATCGTAATCTTAAGAATTATCTTGGTGGTCTGTGTACTCTAAATTGCATTGGTGTACTTCTCTCTTCTCCAGGTACAATCGCTGCATTGCTCCCCAACAACAAGCAGAGATATGAATGAGTCAAGGCCACACCAGCGCATTCATACAGGAGAGAAGCCCTACCACTGTGACCAATGTGGCTCACGTTTCAGTACCTCTGGAAACTTAAAGAGTCACCAGCGCCACTGCTGTGACCAGTGTGGAAAGAGCTTCATCAAAAAGTCAGCTTTTCTAATACACCAGCGCATTCACACAGGAGAGAAGCCATACCACTGTGACCAGTGTGAGAAGAGCTTCAGTCAGGCTGGACACTTAAAGATTCACCAGCGCATTCATACAGGAGAGAAGCCTTACCACTGTGACCAATGTGGCTCACGTTTCAGTACCTCTGCAGTTTTAAAGATTCACCAGCGCATTCATACAGGAGAGAAGCCTTACCACTGTGACCAGTGTGAGAAGAGCTTCAGTCAGGCTGGAGACTTAAAGACACACCAGCACATTCATACAGGAGAGAAGCCTTACCACTGTGACCAGTGTGAGAAGAGCTTCAGCACCTCTGGAGATTTAAAGATTCACCAGCGCATTCACACAGGAGAGAAGCCTTACCACTGTGACCAGTGTGGGAAGAGCGTCAAAACCTCTGGAGAACTTAAGGTTCACCAGCGCATTCACACAGGAGAGAAGCCTTACCACTGTGACCAGTGTGAGAAGAGCTTCAGCACCTCTGGACACTTAAAGACACACCAGCGCATTCATACAGGAGAGAAGCCTTACCACTGTGACCAGTGTGAGAAGAGCTTCAGCACCTCTGGAGATTTAAAGATTCACCAGCGCATTCATACAGGAGAGAAGCCTTACCACTGTGACCAGTGTGAGAAGAGCTTCAGTCAGGCTGGAAACTTGATGTCACACCAGCGCATTCATACAGGAGAGAAGCCTTAACGACACACCAGCGCATTCATACAGGAGAGAAGCCCTACCACTGTGACCAGTGTGAGAAGAGCTTCAGCACCTCTGGACACTTAAAGACACACCAGCGCATTCATACAGGAGAGAAGCCCTACCACTGTGACCAGTGTGAGAAGAGCTTCAGTCGGGCTGGAAGCTTGATGTCACACCAGCGCATTCATACAGGAGAGAAGCCCTACCACTGTGACCAGTGTGGGAAGAGCGTCAAAACCTCTGGAGAACTTAAGGTTCACCAGCGCATTCACACAGGAGAGAAGCCTTACCACTGTGACCAGTGTGAGAAGAGCTTCAGTGTATCTGGCAGCTTAAAGCAACACCAGCGCATTCATACATGAGAGAAGCGCCTCTGGAGAGTTAAAGATTCACCAGCGCATTCATACAGGAGTGAAGCCTTAACCTCTTGCCCGATGGGTCCGGTACCGGTCCCAAGAGGACATCTCGTCATAAATCAATCTGTCTGACTGTATGACATAATGTTGTGGTTTTTTTTCTCTCAAATGTATCCAAGAGTAAACATCCTAACCATGTCACAACAGCAGTCATAGTGTATATTTTCAGAAGTATGCTTGTTTACCAA
This sequence comes from Notolepis coatsorum, assembly GCF_963971535.1. Lineage (NCBI taxonomy): Eukaryota > Metazoa > Chordata > Actinopteri > Aulopiformes > Paralepididae > Notolepis > Notolepis coatsorum. Next base: position 7,217,020 of record NC_140172.1, read on the forward strand.
TAGGTTAAAGTGTTATTAGTGAGATTTTAGTCATTGAAATTTGTTAATATTTTCACTCCATGGGATTTTCAAAATAAGAGTATCGCAATATGAATTGATCTTTTTACGTTGCATCGATCCTATTTGATTATTGATAATAGATCGATGTATCGTCCCACCCCTACCCAGTGAATTCTAGCTTCCTGCAAGCAAAAAAATTATTTCTCTTATTTCTCAGGATAATAATAATAATGGCTTGGATTTATATAGCGCTCTTCATGACACCCAGAACGCTTCACAGAGTCCATTATACAGGTGGTGGTAAGCTACTCACGGAAGCGTGGCGAATAATCATCGCCTACGGCCCCTCCGACCACCACCAACATTCATTCACATGCATACACATTCATACGAGGCAAGTAGGTTAAGTGTCTTTCCCAAGGACACAACGGCAATGGGATGGACATGGGCTTGAGCGGGATTCGAACCACCAACCCTTTGATCATTGGACGACCCGCTCTACCCCTGAGCCAAAGCCGCCCCAGGATACTCTATATCACAAAACTAAATGTTATTGGCATAGAGCGCAGTTGGTGTGTCTACCTTCTGTGAACATTTAGCAACCATCTATGTTGAAATCTGATCCAAAATGGTGGAGCCATATCCATTCTAAGAATCGAACTGTACATACAGTAGATTTCATTCTTCATTCTCGATGCAGGCCTGGTGATACTAAATCCAAATTGAACTCTGCCATTTGAAAGAGGAGATTTGGCCCGATCCATAGATGTGCGAGTTGGCTATAATAAGGTAATTTATAGGCCTCATATTCTATATTCTATAATAATATTTCAAATTGCATGGGTCCGAATGGCAGAATTCAGTATTGTATCTACAAAACTGTTACACTCCCAGACCAGCCCAAGTCTGGGACAGTAGAAACAATAAGTGTTACTACCCCACACACGGAATTGATAGTAGTATCATGGCGCCATCTAGCGCTCACCTGCAGATAATGCAGTCAGTAAAGATCCTCTCTGATTGCATTAAAGATATGCTGTTGTTGCAATTAGTTTATTTGTTACAAGTGTTATCTGTTTAGGTTGTTCTTTGTGTTGGTATTATTATCCTGTGTTTTGTTTTGCCTAGTTCTTCCTGTTTTGATTATTGTTTTGTTCTAAGTGCCTGTCTCTCCCCAGCTGTTTTTGATTATTAATTAGTTTCAGTATTTATTGCTTGTTGGTTGGTTGGGTTATTGTGGCATCATTGTCTCCGCATTGTCCCTGTGTCGTGCCCGTGTTCCCTGGTGTTTTGTCAAGTGAGTTCATGCCTGTCTACACCTGTCGTTTTCTTGTTTTCACTTCGTTATGTTAGTGCCAGTGCCTTTCGTTTGTTTTGTATTTTGGTTATGATTCAGTAAAGTTCCCTTCATTAAGTATCGCCCTTCGTCTCTGTCTCGGCTCTCTCATCCTTGTCTGCAAACTGTGTTCTCCTCACCTTCATCGTCACCCCCGATCGTAACACAAAACCTTCTGTTTAATCATCTTCCCTTTATTAATTTCCTTAGATTTTTTGTACACGTGATCTCAAGAAGGTACTGAACAAACTCAGTTTTTCATGTCTGGTCATTTTTAGCACAGTGTTATTCACTGTCAAAGATGCAAAGAAAAATCATTTATATTATCCTTTGTTTCATCACAATTTAAGCAAGCCTAGTAATAGACACAATATTTCTGACTGGGAATACATTCCATGAGATCCATATATGTCCATAGATACCATGAACATGCAAATGGCATTGTAGAAGTGGAGCAATCTTCCATTTACTTGGGTATGTATTTTAGGCGGATGTTCAGAAAATAGGGCTCAGGCTCAAGACTGGGGGAAACATTTAATTTGATCATTCAATTCAAAGATACACCAGCACATTCATACAGGAGAGAAACTTACACCGGTGAATTCATACAGGAGAGAAGCCTTATCTCCGTGACCAGCATGTGAAGAGCTTCAGACAATCTCAAAACTTAAAAGAAGCACCAATATATTCCAGGTTTCAAACCTTAGAATTGTGTAGAAATATGCTAAAAAAACTCAACAGCAGCAGTCCGCTACCGGTACGAGATTGATATCACGCTATAAATGGATGAATACAGAGCGTATTAATTAATGTTGCATTTCTTTTTCAAATGTAGCCAAGAGTAAAGACCCTAACCCTGTCGTAACAGAGATCAAAGTGTCAGGGTCTCGGCTTCTGTAATGGGAGAGAAAGATGACAGAGTGAAGGATGAGGTTCTCGATTCAGTATTTGGAATGGGTGGGGGTTGGTACTTTTGTTTACCAATTATTTTAAGTGTTATATGAATACATGAGTATAGAAATCTCTTCGTATTGAGATGTAAACCGGCGTATATAGACGCGAGGACATGGGGCAACCTAACTTGAGTGTAGTCTTTCGAATTTAATAAAACTACACTTCCCAGCTCACGCCAGCCCCTGTCAATCATCTGACTTATTTTTCTTTGTTTGTTATTTCGGGATCATATCTCACTGGTCCAACAAACCTGAATTTATTGCCATAAAATATAAAGTTTTTTTTTTTTTTAAACCAATGTTTTTATTGCATTTTTTTCTTTTATACAAACATACATATATACAGACAATAATCACATGACAAAAATAAAGACACCCTCCAATCCCCTCCCCTCCCTAATTATAATACAAATGACATTTCCGCAGACATACTACAATAGAAATTATTATTGTTAATGTTAATTTATAAAGGGGAACTATCCTATAAACGGCATTCCTCAGTGTCCAGTACCTTTCCCCAGCAACAGTATCCACTTATATTGTAGTAGTTTACATCTGGTATTGATTGAAAGTGTCTGTGACATCTCACATGCTTGTTCCCAGTCCTCTTCTGCTATTTCTACCCCCATGTCCGTCTCCCATGCCCGCAAACTGCTCAAAGAGCTCTCATCCGATCCTGATAACGGTAGGTTATGTATATAACTTAGTTATGAGTACTGGCTGAGCGTCCCGCTCTTAAGCCTATCGAGATACACCTCATCTCATGTACCTATTGTACTCCATCACGAATAAAAAACACGTACACCCACACCTGCCGGGTCCCGCCTCTATGGAGGCGCAGCCTATAAGACAGTAGGCATGGTCACCAATACACTCTTCCTCGCCAAAATCCTGTTCCAGTAAAAGACCCCACAAGGGGACTCGGGGCCGCTTAAGAGCGGGACGCTCAGCCAGTACTCATATAACTAGGTTATATACATAACCTACCGTTATATATCGTACTTGGCTTATCGCGTCCCGCTCTTAAGCCTATCGAGATATGGGTTAGAGCGGACGCGAGGCCCGACAGATGCACCCCCTGAGGACCCGTAAGCCCACATCAAGGGGTTCGGGGAGCCCCGTCACCCCATCCTTCCTAATGAAGGGGGGGCGCAGTCAACTCCACCTGAGTGCGAGCAAGAGGGAACTAGAACCCCTTGAACACACAGCACAGGCGGAACCACGTGTGACCTACACACTGTGGCCCATACCCACACACTCCTGCTACCCTACCAAAGGACGGGAAGCAGGAAAGGCCACAGACCCCAGAACCGCCTGGGAGACAGAACCCCCGGTCATGTCCATGAGGTAAAACCTTACAAAGGGGCCCGGGGAGGACCATGAAGCTGCAGCACAGATGTCCTCCACCGAGGCCCCACCCAGGAGAGCGGCAGAGGCAGCCACCCCACGAGTGGAGAGCGCGCTGATGCCCCCAGGGGGATCCTGCCCAACCAACGTGTAGCAGAGGGCAATGCCCTCGCACAACCAATGGGACAGGCGCTGTTTCGACAGTGCCTTACCGGCACGAGAACCACCGTGACAGACAAAAAGCTGATCGGTAACCCTGAGGTCCTGAGTACGGCTGAGGTAAATTCCCAAAGCACGGACCGGACATGACGGGTGAAGGCCCGCATCTAACTCACTAGTGTGAGGAGGAGGACGAAACGCCTGAACCACAATATCCCGGGAGCGGAAGGAACTCCGGATATTCTTAGGCATGAAAGCAGGATTAGGTTGCAGAATGGCACCGCAATCGGCCCGAAAAGACAGGCACTCTGGACGTACCGAAAAAAGCACAGAGCTCACTCACGCGTTTAGCGGAAGTGATAGCCAGCAGGAACGCGGTCTTGAAAGACAGCTGTTCCAACGGCGCCTGCTCGAGCGGCTCAAACGGGGCCAAGGACAACTGACGAGGACCAATTGAAGATCCCAAGTCGGAGCCAAAGAGCGTTGCACTGGCTTAACGCGTCGAGCGCCAAGCAGGAAACGCTTCACAAGAGGGTGGCTGAACAAGACATCCCCCTCAATTCCCTCATGATAGGAGGATATAGCCGCCGCAGATACCCTCACCGTCGAAGCCGACAGTCTACCAAGAAGAGACTGGAGATAACTCGGGACAGCATCCAGGGGGCAGGAGACTGGGTCCCGGCCCCCCGCCTTACACCACTCTTGGAACATACACCATCTGCCCGCGTAAAGCGCGACAGTGGAGGGAGCATGTGCATTCTGGATGCTATCAACCACAGAAGGGTCCATCCTCTCCAGACTCACCCTCCCACCAGGCACACCAACAGTCGTTGGCCCAACATCGGGTACTGGAACAGTGACCCGTTGTGCTGTGAGAGGGCCATCGCCGACCAAGGAATGACCCAAGGAGGAGCGACCAGAAGCTGGATCAAGACCGGGAACCACACTGCCGTGCCCCGGTCCGGCGCGACCAGGATCACCGTCCTGCGCTCCCTCCGTATCCGCTCCAACAGCTGACCCAACAGCTGTACAGGAGGAAAGGCGTACAGAAGACCGGGCGGCCATGGAAAGGTCGAGAAGGCATCCACCCCCAAGGGGGGATGATCTGCTCGACTGACCGAGAACCACAAGGGGCACTTGTGAGAGCGTCGGCACGCAACCAGATCTACCGAGGCCTCCCCGAACCGATCCCAGATCTGTCTGACTATGTCGGGGCGGAGTTCCCACTCGTCGTAACGAGGACCCCCCGAGACATCATATCCGCGCCCATATTCTCTGTACCAGGAATGTGGAGCGCCCTCAGACTGCGCAGCCTGCGGGATGCCCATAGCCAAAGTTTGACCGCCGCCCGGAGCAGGCGGATGGAACGAGTTCCACCCTGCCTGTTGATATACGCCGCTGCCGTCATACTGTCTGTCCTGACCAAAACGTGCTCGCCTACCACCAGGTGGTCGAACCGTTTGAGGACCAGGAAGACCGCCTTCAATTCCAACACATTGATGTGCGGGGTAGATGGGCCAGCATGAACCTCCGTCCAGCTGCCCCCCACTGCGTGGGTCCGACATGTCCCTCCCCAACCCGTGAGAGAGGCGTCGGTGAAGACCGTGACGTGTGAGCGCCTGCTGCCCATGGGGATCCCAATGGTGAGGATACCCAGCCTCCTCCAGTGGGCGAGATCTCCCCATATCGACAAAGGAACCGTCAACCGTTTCCATTTGTCCCTCACCGGATCTATTCTCATAGAGAAAAACCACCTCTGTATCCTCATGAAGAGGAGGCCAAGAGGAACCACCGTGTGAGCAGATGCCATCATGCCGAGCAGACGCATCACTTGCAGCGCCGTGACCGTCCCTCCGAGACAGAAACCCCAGAGCGCGTGACGGATAGACACCCGGCGCTGCTCCGAGAGGGTTACAATCATGGGCCTCGACCTCAACGTCAAGCCCAAGTACTCCACCTGTTGACTGGGAAGAGGCGTACTCTTCTTCCAATTCACAGCAAAACCCAGCCTGGTGAGGAATTCCACCACCAGCCTGGTATGAGACCTGGCAACCTCCTCCGAACGACTGAGGAGTAGAATGTCGTCGAGATAGAATAGAACGCGTATCCCCCGACGACGTAAAGGCTCCAGCGCAGTCGCCACGCACTTGGTGAATGTGCGGGGAGCCAGAGAATAGCCGAACGGCAACCTCTGGTACTCGTACGCTACGCCCTGAAACAGGAACCGTAGGAACTTCCTGTGAGGAGGGAAAATCGGGATGTGAAAATACGCATCCTTCAGGTCTATGGAGGTGAACCAGTCTCCCCTTCTGACAGCAAGCAGAAGGAGTTTGACGGTCAACATTCTGAACGGTCTCGCTACAATCAACCGATTGAAGGCGGACAGATCCAGTATAGGTCTGAGCCCCCTGTTTTCTTGGGTACCAGAAAATAACGGGAGTAGACGCCTGACATCGCGTCCTCTCTCGGAACCACAACAACGGCCTGCTTCGCCAGCAGAGATTGGATCTCGTCGGCCAGGGCTGTCACTGCGTCTGACCCTGACAATAGGGTCGGCACCAAACCTGAGAACGGAGGGTGGGGTTGTGCGAACTGCAAAACAAGCCCCTCCCTCAACGTTCTCTCTATCCACCCCACCAAACGGCATTCTTGTCGCCATATGTGAAAATAATCCCACAGCGCACCCGGCGTCAACTGACGCTGGGCCGCAAGGAACAGTAGATAGTTGGCCCGGTCCCTCCCGCTGTGCGACGTACCCAAGGGGGGACCCCGACAGAAAGGGCCGGTTTGATACGGGAGAAGCTGTCATCAAACTGGTTGACACACACCCCCCCCCCTGAACACCCCTCTAGCGCATGCTGAGGAGTTGTTCCGCAGCTAGACACGCAAGGCATGAGGACCCCATGGGCTCCTACACGCCGAAGCCCTGCAGTGATATTGCTACCACCCAAATCACGCTCGCCTCTTCTTTGCAGACCACTGCCGCTGTGACGGGAGTGGGAGGCATCAGCGCGATACCCCGCCTGGCGAAGGCGAGGCCGGGGTAACCCTTGCTGTACATTCAATAGAAGAGGTCTCGAGTCCCCCTGCTGACCACCGTAGCTAGTGGCAGCTGTAACACCAGGCTCATTCATCACACAACGTGTGGTGCAGGAACCACGCGACAGAACATTCTCACGGACAGACCCAGGCTCAGCCATCAACTGGGTGTCAGCCCCTGTCCCCATGAGAAGTGAAGAATGGGGCCACATGCGCTTCAAGGAAGGTTCGCGGCCCGCAGCCAAAGGAGAACGATCAGAGCCCCGCTTCCGTGGGTAACAGAGAGAGGATTGAACGGGGAGCGGGCTGCTCGCGGCAAAGTGACGACGGCTTGTTTTACCAAACTCGAATTCACCCAAAATGGCCGATCCCTCGGCCGCCAAGGCTGTCGGCCTTGTGGGACCCTGTTGATTCTCCGCCCAGGGCACCACTGGCGGGGGAAACATGGCTGCCTGTCGAGGATCTCGCCACAGTCGTTGACGAGACCGTGCTCCCACCTCTGGCTGCACAGCGTGGGGCAGTGTAGGACCCAGATCAACAACCGCCTGCGCCTCCACAGAATGACCAAAAAGACTTTCTGTGGAAAAAGGAGTCGTGAGGAGAGAAAACCTATCCTCCCCCCAAGAGGAGATTGCTCCAACCAAACATGCCTAACAACAAACGTTGATAGCATCCTAATCCTCCCCGCAGTTATAGCTTGCGACTGAGTCAAGATCTCTATAACGCCACAAACATGCAACATGTTTACAATGTCGGCTGGACCCATAGTCCTACTACCCGACGCCAATGTGGATAGGAAACTAGCCAGCTGAGCCATAACACTGGCCGCCGCTAAATACCATCCTGCAGCAGTATAACACTCATCCGTCCATACTGCCACCCTCCGAGCCGACCAGGACTCAGCAAAACCCCCCACATTAACAACCGACTGACCTTCATCAATGAAGCTGGCAAGAGGAGGGAAAAGCGGCAACGTCCCGCGGCGGGGATTATTAGAACAACGACCCATTTCAGCGCCAACGTTAGCATTAGCAGTAGTAGCATTAGTAGCATTAGCGTTAGCAGCGTGCTCCAGGATTGCCAGGAAAACGTCCACTGCAGTGGAACGATCACCAAGCCACCCCGGCCCTGGCGCCGAAACATACTCCACAGCATTACCAATACCAACATTGATGCCTAATGACACAGGCCCTACCTTTGTACAAGCCGGCTCGATAGCCAAACCTTGTACGCTGCCCCTTGGTCTGCCGCCGTCAGACGAGGAAACATCAGCACAGGCCCGACGTGTCGCTGAAACATGCCTCGAAGATGCCAGGGGTAAGCAAACCTCCGGTAAGCTTTCAACATTACGCAATTTCCCTAATCTTTTCATAACACTAGTTAACATAAGGTGCACTGCATCCGTTATGATGGAACGAAAATAGAGGAAGAGTGTATTGGTGACCATGCCTACTGTCTTATAGGCTGCGCCTCCATAGAGGCGGGACCCGGCAGGTGTGGGTGTACGTGTTTTTTTATTCGTGATGGAGTACAATAGGTACATGAGATGAGGTGTATCTCGATAGGCTTAAGAGCGGGACGCGATAAGCCAAGTACGATATATAACAACACATCATAAAACTTGGATAATTGTCCTCTTCCCACCATATTGTTCCTAGTAAGTCTTTCTATTATGGATGTGGGTGGTTCCTTTGTGCCTCTGTTCTTTGAGACTACGTAGCTCCTGATTTGAAAGTATTTAAATCTATGTGATCTTGGGATTTCAAATGTGCTTACTATCTGTTCGAAGGTCATCAATTCCCCCTCTTTGTATAAGTCTTTAATCTTACCCAAACCCCTTTCTGCCCAATTTTTTAATCCCCCATCATTCCTTCCCGGTTTAAATTCCTCATTCCCCCAGATTGGTGTATACCCCGATAAGTTATCTCTTCTACCTAAATGTAAGTGCGCCTTGTGCCAGATCCTTACTGTATTTTGGAGGAACGGGTTCTTTGTACTTTTTATCAACAAGCTACTCTGTCGTGAATACATATATGCGTCTAGTGTTATCTTTGTCTCCTCTTTTTCTATCTCCATCCAAGCCGGTATATCTGTCTGTTGAAAGTAAAACATTGCTGTCCTGAGCTGTGCCGCCCAGTAATAAAGCCTCATATCCGGAAGTCTAAGCCCTCCTCTGTCATACGGGAGGTAAAGGAGTGTCCGTCTCAACCTGGGTTTTTTATTGTTCCATATGAAACGTGTGAACATCGTTTTCAATCTCCGAAAGAAGATTTCAGGCAAGGGCATTGGGATTGATTGGAATAGGTATAGGAATTTAGGCAATATAGTCATTTTAATAACATTCACTCTGCCTATCATTGATATTGGTAATTTGCTACATCTCTCAAGGCTATTTTCTACATCTGTCATTATTGGATCGTAATTACTCTGTACTAAGTCTTTAATCTCCGGGGTTATCTTTATCCCCAAATATGTAAACCCCTTGGGAGAGCTCGCAAACTGTGTGTGCACCGGTGTTTTCTCCCTTTCTCTCTCATTTAGTAACATAAGTGCGCTTTTATTTTGATTCGTCTTATATCCTGAAAATACTCCAAATTTCTCCAGTATTTCGTTCGCATTTCTAATTGAGGTATCCAATTTAGTTAAGTATAGTATTATATCGTCCGCGAAAAGTGATAGGCGATGCTCCATACCCCCTATTCTCATCCCCGTGATTCCCGGGTCCTGTCTAATCGTCATCGCTAATGGTTCGATTGCTAACAGAAATAGCAACGGAGAAATCGGACACCCTGTCTGGTAGATCTCTGTAGTTTAAACAGTGTCGATATTTGGTTGTTTGTAGTTATTTCGACCATTGGGTCTGTGTATAGAATCCTGATCCATTTTATATATCCTTCCCAAAATCCGAACCTTTTAAGTGTTTCAAACAGATATCCCCACTCAATCCTGTCAAATGCCTTTTCGGCGTCTAATGACAGAACTGCGTGGTCTTTTTCGTTTTTCTTAGTGTGAAGAACATTTAGTAATCTCCTAATGTTATGAAATCCCTGTCTTCCCAATACAAATCCGTTCTTGTCATTTTTGATCAGATGTGGAATCGACTTCTCTATGCGTCTAGCTAGCGCCTTACATAAAATCTTCCTATCACAGGACATGAGGGACACAGGACGATATGAAGTTGTGTCTGAGGGTGGTTTTCCCGGTTTCCCAAGTACCGAAATCATCGCCGATCTTAAGGATGGAGGCAAAGTCCCCTCCTCATATGCTTCATTGAACATTTCCAGTAGGTGGGGTAGCAGTTTTCCTGCAAATCTCTTGTATATTTCTGTTGGTATCCCATCTGGGCCCGCCACCTTCCCGCTATTCATAACCGTAAGCGCCTCGTTTAATTCTCCTATTGTTAGCTCTTGGTCAAACTGTTTCTGTTCCTCCTCCGTTATTTTTGGGAATTCTAACTTGTCCAGGAACTCATTTTGTCCTTTGGGTATTCTGATTTATATAATTTTTCATAATATTCTTTAAAGGCGTTATTTATTTCTATTGGGTCATTCGTTTCCACCCCATTCCCCAATTTGATCGTATTTATCATCCTTTCCGTTTGTGCCTTTCTAATTTTCCATGCCAGTATCTTGCCTGCTTTTTCCCCTTGGTCATAGTATGACTGTTTTAGCCACTGTAAGTCCGATGTTATCTTTGTAGTGGATAGATGTTTGTACTGGGCCTTTAACACTTTGAATGCCACGAGGTGGCGCCAGAGGTATCGCTTTAATGCCACCATCGGCGCCAATGTTACGCTTAATATCGCCTAATCTATGTTTTAAATTATGGCTATGTGTCTAATCTGCCCGTCTCTTATCAAAGAATCCTTTTCCAGTCAGTGCTGTCAAGGCAGATTGGTTTTTTATCGCTTCATTTCCGTTTGAGAGCATTTTGAAAAGCACCCGTTTTGAGGTAAAAAAAACAGTTCATTCTAGACCATTCTATGATAATCGTCTTTTACTGGAATATTCCAGAACGTTGATATTCGTCGGCCTATTTATGAATCGTTTTCAACGAGAGGCTCCAGAATGAACTGTGGTAACCCCGGCTGCATCAGTGGACTGGAAAATGTGGAGTACAGGATTTATTTCCCCATCCATTTTCATTGAGTCCATTCCAAAATCCCTTATGTAATCTGGGAGACGATAGGGGGCGCTTTTTTCCACATCTGATCGCCGGCGGTGCTCGGGTATACTCGGGTAGGCTCGCGTGATGCAATATGATTTCAGATCGCTAAAAAAAAAAGAGAGAAATCTCGTGAGTGGCTTTCAACATAACTATCGGAAACCCGAGATATCTCGTGTGTGGCAGTGAAAGTGTTAATACCCGCAGTTCCCTCTGTTTTGCTGGGTCTTCTCCTCTATATAGCTGTTTTTACACTTCTTTCACCTGTCTTTCTATGTCCTCCATTTGTTTATAATGTTCTTTAGATTTATGCTTAGTATAGCTTATCATTTCTCCCCTTATATACGCCTTAAATGCCTCCCATCTCACCGTTGCACTTGTCTGGTCTGTATTTATGGAGAAGTACATGTCTATTTTTTCACCTATAAAAGTCATAAATTTCGGGTTGTTGAGCCATGTGGTTTGGAGTCTAAATCTAGGGGGTGCCCTCGCTATTTCCGGCATGCTCATACTTAACGTCATTGGAGAATGGTCAGACAGTAATCTACTGTCATATTCACTTCCTGTAAATTTAGATATCAAGCTCGACGAAACAAAAAAATTGTCTATTCTAGAAAACGTTGGCCTACTTAGTAATTTAGAAGCGCACGAATATTCCCTCTTGCCTGGGTTTAGTTTTCTCCATATCTCCACCAAGTCGAGGTCTCTCATAAACATATCCATTACTTTCCTTGTTCTTCCGTGGGAGGTATCCCCTCCCCCTGACTTATCTATTTCCGGTCTCCTCACGCAGTTAAAGCCCCCCCCCCCATGATGAACTGGCCCGTGAGAGTCGCTATTTTCATAAACAGTTCTTGAAAAAACAGCGGGTCATCATTGTTTGGACCATATATATTTACTAGGTTCACCTGCATGGAGACTATAGTACCGCTTAATATTATAAATCTCCCTCCCGGGTCTACAATTTTATTTCTTAAAGTAAATGGTATGGACTTGTCTATCAGTATCATCACTCCTCTAGCTTGTGAGTTGAATGGGGCCGAGTAGACCTGTCCTTGCCATCTATTCTCAATTCTCCTGACATCTTCCCCAGTGCTGTGTGTTTCCTGTAAATAAACTATTTTCGCTCCTGATCTCTTTATCTTCCCTAGAATCTGTTTTAGCTTAATAATGTGGCTCATTCCCCTCACGTTCCAGCTCATATATTTTATTTCGTTCCTACTCAACCCTATGTCCTATGTTGCCCACTCTCTTCTTGCCCCCCTCCCCCTCTCTCCTCCATGTTTTGTGATGTGGTGTTCCAGCCGAAGTGTCCTGTAATAATAAATAATAAAAGAGAAAAAACACAAATATCCCCAGACCCCACATATAAAGCTAACGTCCCCCCCTATTGGGCGTGGACTTCTGACCCTCCTCTTTTCCGACTCCCCACAGGCCCCTCTCTGCTTCCTACTACCAGGATGCCATCTTTCTCTCTCTCCTGCCGCTCTACCCTCCTAGTATGCCCTAACCTCATGCTCCCTTTTTCTCATTTCTGTTATTTAACGTCTAACTTGACTAAACTATCTTCAACTTGAGTCTGTATCATTACTCTCCCCCTTCCTCCTCCCGTAACCATCTCTAGGAGTCCTCTATTTCAGCCTCCAAACTTCTAGGTCTCCACCCCTTTAAAACATTGGAACATTGAAACAAAACTCTTGAAACAAAACAAAACCAAGTCCGCCACCTACAGGGCATCAACCATATCCAATACCTGTTAAGAAAGGGGATATGGCTTATGAAAATCCCTAAGCTATACCCATTACCCGTTAAGAAGGGGGGTATCTTTTGTAGAGTTAAACCAGAACTTGTTGCGCTTCTATGTAATATACTCTTCCCCTTCCTCCACAGGCCCTAACTATCCACTCCTCCTCACTTCTATGCTGGGTCCTTGACCTCTCTGTTGTATTCCTATATAGCTGTTCCTTTTTTCTGTTTGTGTGTGTCCAGTACTTATACTGAACGGTAGAGGTCGCCAGGCCTTCTAACTTACACACTTTTCCCTCTACATTAGTTTCCCTTGTCTGTATCAAAAATTGCAGTGTTTTTATGAAATATACATTTTCCCTTCATCCCCATTTCCTAACTATCCACTCTTCCTTCTGTCTATGTTTGGCCTCTGCCTCTCCATATTACCTATACCCGCCCAGTCCACATATTGAAAAATAGAAATGACCCTTTCCCCCAGAATATACCATTCCCCTGCTTCAGCTGTTCTCAGAATCCCCCCCCCTTTTAAGTCGGGACCTTGAACCTCTTATTCCTACATAAAGCCCCCATACACACATTATATTCATATCAATTATCTGGTAAGAAGGGGGGCCCACCATATATACCCATGCCTTTTCCCTTGTATATCAAGCATGGGGGAATGTCTCTTAGAGATTTCCCTTAGAAATTACAATCCCTAATGTCTCCGTACCTGTACTGTCTATATATTGAATCATTGAAATTGCCCGATTTTATAGATTATTTCCCTTACCCCCCTCCCTTCCCTAATATACCATTCTTATCTACCCGTGTCATCCTACTGTGTTGGTCCCTCCTGTTGCTTTTCCTCTGCTCCTTGCCCCGCAGGTGACTGTCCCCGTCGCGCTGGGTCTGTCCCCACCGTCATACCACAGGCTCGTCGTGCTTGGTCGGGAGTTTCACACAGAGTAGTCCTTCCTTCCCACGTCACCTTCAGGATGGAAATATAACGTAGTTAATTGCTTTACCTTTCTTTTTTTTTTATCCACTTTTTCTCCTTTTTCTGTTTTTCTCCCATCACAATTTAGTCGTGCCAATTCCCCCCTCCCCTGTCTTGATCATTGCTCGCATGTGCCCCCCACTGGTCGGTCATAGGGAGGGTTGAAGAATCTAATGCATGTCCCCTCCGATACATGCAGAGTCAGCCAGCCACTTCTTTTCACCTGCCAGAGCGGACTCTCATTGGCGAGGTGTAACGTGTGGGAGGCTCACACTACCCTCGACATCTCCTGTCCTTGCTGTGCAGGCGCCCTGACCGACCTGTAGGAGTCGCTGTTTACAACGACCAGATTACCACCCATCGACTCCCCTCTCGCTGACTCTGCCAATTGAGTCAGTATGACGGCCGGCCCAAGTCGGAGGCAACGCTGACAGCCGGATTCTATACCGGTGTCTCACGCGTTGGTGACGAGCGCTTAGACTGCTGTGCCACCCAGCCGCCATTGCTTTACCTTTCTGTGAATGTCTAGCAAATCTGTTGTGTTGCAATCTGATGAAAAATGGCGGAGATATTTACATTATAAAAAAGTAACTACTTACAGTAGATTTCATTCACGGTTTTTGCTGCCCTGTCAGGGGCGCCTGGTGGTACTAAATCCAGATTGAACTCTGCCATTGGAAAGAGGAGATTTCTCCCGATCCGTAAATGTGTGACTTGGCCATAATAAGGTAATTTATAGGCCTGATATTCTATATTCATACTTAAAATGGCATGTGTCCGGGTGGCAAAATTCAGTACTGCATCTACAAAGAACCCTGTAAATCATCTGTCCTTTATTAATTTGCTTAGATTTTTTGTACACCTGATCTTAAGAAGGTGCTGAATGAGCTCAGTGGCAATATTTCACATCTGGTCAATGTTAGCATGGTGTTATTCACTGTCGAATATGAAATAAAATAAAAAGAAATGTATATTCTCCTTTGGTTCGTTACAATTTACTCAAGCCTAGTAACAGACGCAATATTTCTGGGAATACATTCCCTGATATCCATAGATGTCCCTAGATACCAAGAACATGCAAATGGACCTTGTAGAAGTGGAGCAATCCTCCATTTAATTAGGTATGTATTTTTAGGCACATTTTCAGTAACATTTTAAAACGAATGTGATCTGCATCAGAATAACTTATAATAATAAAAAATAATCACATAACATACAACAAGACATACCAGAACACAATAATAAATAATGTACTTGTTATTGCACATCGCTGCGGGCATGACCTCCCGCATTTCACCGTGCTAACTAACATTTGGGGTCACAAGCAAGAGAACAGGAAAAATAATTATTTATATAATTATAAAAATACAAAAACATATCAAATGTATAAAAATAATGCTAAAAGACGACACAATTTCCCCTAAACCCACCCCAGGACCAACCATCTCGCTCTGTTGCTAGATCATTGGCTTAACTCTCTCAGCTGCCGACGCCCACAAGCTAATGTTAGATTCCTTGACTCCAATTACTCGAGCTGTGGAGATCTCTAAATAAATTACATCTAAGAATGTTAGGGCCCAATTACATCAGAAGAACTGACACTCATCTTCAAACACCAGTCTCATGGTTTGAATAGAGGCCTTGCTCTCTAGTCCTCTCTTCCAACACTAGCAGGCACGCGGGAACTATAAAACGGCAGGGGGTGCTGGGGGGTCGCCAGATGATTTTTTTTTTTTTTTTTTTTTTTTTTTTTTTTGTCACGCCACTGAACTTAGAAGCAGGCCAGGCCAGTGTTTCTATTTGCACCAGCGCAATAGTTAGATAACCTAGGTGGGGAACAACCAGGAGATCACTGCAACTCACACAAGTTGGAGAACTATCTCTCTCTCTCTCTTGCTCTCACACACACACAAAGGGAGCCACATGTTATTGGTGGAGGCGGGATCCTCACGAAAAACTGCTAATCATTGACACATGCTAGCCTGTAATAATCCCCCTCAGAAAAATGTACTTTGCATTTGATATATTGCAAATATATGCCATCACACACTGGCATTTAAAGGGTTAGAATTATAAAATGAATATGTGGTGTTATGATCAGGGCTGAAGTTGAACAAAATATTGTATTTATCAATTACAAAAAACTGAAAATCCATAAAAATCTGTGTTGTTGCTAATCATACATATGCTAGCCTGTTTTTTAACAATAAGTTGTGATGCCATCACAAACACTGGCATTTAAAGGGTACAAATAAAAAAAATGCCTGCACCAGAATGCAGGAAATTAAGTCTTTGTAACAAAAGAATTCCTGGTGGGGGACCCCCAGACCCCCTGCTTAAAAAGTGGCCTGACTGGGGCTATATTTCCTGGCCTGAATGATTTCCCCAGTCCGGCCCTGGTTAAAAGCCTCCAATGCTTATTAGTGTGTGTGCGTTTGAACGTTTGCATGTTTCAACCATACATTTCCATTTAAAATATTTTTTTTTACCTCCTATAATAGTGGGGGGGGGGGGGGGCTCTCTGACACCGTTTTTTTTGGGTCGCGGCCTGAAAAGTTTGGGAACCCCTGGTCTAGCCTGTACCCCCCAGACATGTTGCTGGCCCCGTCAAAACAGTATCCTATCAGCCTCTCCATGGGCAGGTCGAGGCGTAAAAGTATTTTATACACAAAAACATCGAGGCTGTTGTGTCTGGGCCGGGCATTGTAAAAACCCCAAAAGAAGTTCTGAGCTTCCAAGTTGTCATCGGCTAACTGTATATTACACAAGAATTGTTCTTTTCCAGTGAGTGACATCAGTGGTTCCGTCAGCGATCAAGCCAAAGATTGGGCTTTTGGATGCTTTGCCTCTAATTTGTCGCTGAATATCATGGGCAAGCAGCTGTAAGATTTCGTTTTGGATGTTGTTGGACATCCAGTTGTCTCTCTTTTGGAGCCAATTCTTCAACTCAGGATCAGACTTGGTGCGCACTCTTTCCATCATGAGCTGCCATAACACCCCATCCCTATTTGCATCACCCCTCAGTGGAAGCCCCTGGCGCCCGAGGGGGGGTATAGGGGAACAGACTCAGTTAACTCTTCAATACCTGATGCTGAACCTGTCGTCTCTGTCTCTCTCTGACGTTTATCAGATTTAGTGGGACTGTCACTGGGACCGGCGGGACGTTTCGAAAATAAATCTGATATTTTTCTTTTCTGCGAGTGAGACATTCTGTGCTAGCAAAGTCTGACTACTAGCTCAAATCGACTGACTGCGCAAGCACTGTATCACAGTAGCTCAGTGGTTCGTGGCGCGTGGGAAGGGCGGGAGACGGGAGGTGAATACAATTAGTTGTTTCACCTGTCATTCAATCAGTCTGTGACAGTCTGTCATCACTCGAAAATCTACTCGGTTTTACACGTATGATTGTGTACATACAGTAGTGTAATGAATGAATGAAAACTTTATTTAACAGATTGGAGAATGGCTACAATACAGTACGGCTCAATACACACAATATTAAAATGGTGACGTGCTTTGAGCATGATAAACTTATAATATACAGTGTTACAGTTATACAGTTACAGTATATACAAATATATAAATACTGTAATAAAAAAAAAAAAAAATTATATTATATATATATATATATATATATATATATTTTTTTTTTTGCAATAATTGAGAGGGGGTGCTGCAGCCCCCCCCGCACCCCCCCTTCCTGCGTCCCTGAACACTAGTTGTCTCTCTTCCAACATGGCTGCCTCTAACCAGACACACATAAGGCCCAAGGAGTGCTTGAGCACCTGCCCTTTTCCCTCAGAGTCAAGAAAATGCCATTTTCTGGCTGGTGGTAATTATCAAGTATTTTATTATTTGTTTATTTTCTATTGAATCAAATATGTGCAGCAATGAATTTTTAAGTTTTGAAAGATTGCGTCGCTCCCAACTATTCTTTTACATCTGTAAGCTTTGCAACAGGAGTCAGGGTGCTTTCACACCAGAGCTGTTTGGTCCGGACTATCGAACCAGAGTTCGTTTTCTCGGATAGCCCGCTTTTTTTGGGGTGGTGTGAATGCTCAGTCGAACTCTGGTGCGGACCAAACACGCGAACTCTGGTCCGCCTGAAAACGTAGGTCTCGGTTCGCTTCATCGGACCAAACGTGGACCAAATATAGGAAGTGAGTCACGACTCTCATGAGCAGAGCGCTAAATTACTACCTAACCAATCAGATCTGCGATATGAGGTAGCGTCACGAGCAGAGCAATGTGTGTGGACAAGAGGCGGGTTGCTACGTTTACTGTAGGGAGGGGCTTTTAGACCCATGTTTTTTTTTTTGCTTCGACATCCTCTCAATATTCGGGACGAGGCACATTCGGTGAAATGGTG
Source organism: Notolepis coatsorum (assembly GCF_963971535.1). Taxonomy (NCBI): domain Eukaryota; kingdom Metazoa; phylum Chordata; class Actinopteri; order Aulopiformes; family Paralepididae; genus Notolepis; species Notolepis coatsorum. The sequence goes on from NC_140172.1 coordinate 7,235,115, forward strand.
GGACAGTACAACCAAAAGCATGACAGTGTTTCTCATCCTCAGTCAGACATCAGAGCAAACTGGTCAGCATATCATCTTGACTTGATATTTCAGAAATCTCCTGTTCCAAAGCATTATTGAGCAAATGCTGAACTATTTCACAAATGATGACCACTTAATAATAGTTTCATACAGGCTAAAACACTGAGAAGCACACATTTAACCGGACCACCTGCTATCAGAAGGCCTTGTTGAGTCATGGTGTCCTACTCAATCAACCCTGCACCACCAGCAGCCAGTCTGTTGTTATTTCATCATTTATTTCTTTGTTGAACCAGACCAGGCTTTAGCTCCACTATTTTCACCTTGGTTAACAACCAGGAAAGGCCCAAGAGAACGTATTGTATTGTTGTTGAAATCTAGTAATCCATGCATGAAATAATTATTTTTATTTTCAGAGAATGTCTTAGTTACATCAAGATTGTGCCATGAAGGCAGTGCTATATTTATATGTGATGTATTTACAATGATGAGAGGTCTCTACATATATAGATTAGTGCTGTCAGGCGATTAAACAAATTAATCTAATCATTACAGGATTTGTAATTAATTAATCACATTTTAATTGCATAACCATTTTATGCCTGATATTCTATAATCATATTTCAAATTGCATGTGTCCGGATGGCAGAATTCAGTACTGTATCTACATAACCTTCTGTTTAATCATCTTCCATCTATTAATTTGCTTAGATTTGTCAGGTCTGGTCAATTTGAGCATGGTGTTATTCACAGTCAAAGATAAAAACAATTTTTTTATTGATATTCTCATTTGGTTCATTACAATTTACTCAAGCCTAGTAACAGACACAGTATTTCTGACACTGGAAATACATTCCCTGAGATCCATAGATGTCCCTAGAATCAGATACCAAGAACATGCAAATGGACCATATAAAAAAAAAAGTCTGTAAATGTGTATTATACGTTCTTATGGAATGAATGAGATACATTTTTATTCTTTTTTTGTAATTAATTTTGAGTAAATTTTCATAACGCGATAATTTGCTGTGTAATTAATCAAATTAACGTGATAAACTGACAGCCCTAATATAGATTAATAGTGCTGAGTGGAATATATTGGAGCACATAATCCTCTCAAAGTAACTCTGAAGTAACATGTTTATGCATTCAAGTCAAGATATATCTCTTTTAATGGCTCTTACCATACAGTAAATCTATTATATTGTTACAATATATTTCACATTCTGTTTATAGTGAATAGACATTAAACAATAAATATACATTTGTATTCTTGTCATTGAGCAGTCCTTGGATATATAGGTACTGTAACTGAGGGGTTACAAAACCCTGACTGTATTAAAGATTGTGATATATTAAACCACTACTAGTTATGTACTTTAATTACTGGCCAAACAGTACATCAAATATTGATGGTGAACACCCACACAAGAATACGGCATTGACACATAAATTATATTGGAGGGTTATTTATTATTATTAAGCAACGTTAGGTTACAGATTGAGAATTAGGCTCGCGCTTGTATGGCGAAGAATATACGTAAAGTCAGTCAAGAGCATAAGTCAATGAGAATAGTAGGAATACTATGATGGGTCTAAGCTGACGCCACCTGTGGTATAGCAATTATATGGGCCACACCGGTACCAACTGGAGACACTGGGTTCCCTCCGGGGTGTAAGGCCGGGAGGGGTAGAGGAATGTTCGGGTACCCAGTCTGAGGAATAAAGAGGCTCCAGATACAGGAGCCGGTGCTTGTACTCCCTTGATCAGCAGACAAAAGCAATAGTTGTAATCCAAGATGCTCGACAGCATTGACGACAGCTAGCCAGCCCCTTCCACGAGGCGGGCCCGAGTGGTGATCCTCACGAGGTTAAATCCCAAACGACAGTGGAATCAACGGTGCTCTTCTCCGGTGGTCACGGTCCCAAAGCAATATAATCCAACCAGAAATGGTTCTGCATTCGCCGGTGCCGATTCTCCTGTGTACATATCCAACGGTTCTCGCCTAGGACTCCTCGGGTGTGGGCACGGATTTAGGCCGCACAGCCTGGATAAGTGCACTAGCTAAAGACACGACGAACCGATGGTAATGCTGGTCACGGAAGAACTGTAGCCGCACGATACACAATAAATGATCGACTATTACTTCACATTAGATTAAGTCGAACTCAACGTTACTGCGTTAAACTCTGACACTTTAACATTCTATTCGCACGCGGTTCTCAATGCTCTATTTAGATGCAAGGTTGCTCACTTCACTGCATGTTGACTCGTGGTGAACTTGGACATTGAACTACTGCTGTTTACACCTGCGCCGTATTTATACGTAAGGTGAATATCTAGTCCCAACCTCAGTTCTTGTCTCGTATTACTACGCAGACTCTGGGCATGTACTGACATGCCCGGAGTTGCCTTTGAACTTGCCGTTGGGGGCTTGGTCGTTGGCGCCTGGGGCCGCTGTCCAATAGGAGAGCGAATATTACTCTGGTTTGTACGCAGGTAAAGGGATATTCCGTGTATATATATAAATAATATACAAGGTATATCAAACGATACATATATATATTCAGTTTAATCTGGCCCTTCACAACAGGTACTAATCTGTGAAATGACGTGCAGGATTTTACCTAGGGAGCGACAGTGGCTCAGGAGGTAGAGCAGTCGTCTGGTAAGCCGGAGGTTCCTGGTTCGATTCCCGCTCCTCCCGGGCAGCGTGTCCAAGTGAGCAAGACATTTAACCCCTAATTGCTCCCGATGTGCAGGTTGGCACCTTGTATGGTTGCCTCTGCCATCGGTGTGTGAATGTATCCGTGAATGGGCCAAATGTGAGGAACAAATTGTAAAGCGCTTTGGATAAAAACGCTATATAAATTCAGCCATTTACCATTTACCTGAAATTCAATGTACCCATAGGCCAACATAAGTTTGTCCCTCTGGGCGCACCGTAAATCAAATGGAAGCACCTGTTTTTTTTTTTTTACTTTTCTCTTTTCCCCCTCCTTTTTCCGTCTTTCTCCCATACCAATGTTATGCCAATTCCCAATCCCCTACCTGGCCGTTGCGTGCTCTGCCCCCTACCGTCGGTCTGGGAGGGCGGAGACTATCACATGCTTCCTCCGACACATGTGTAGCCAATCCCCACTTCTTTTCACCTGGCAGCGCGGACTCTCACTGGGGGAGTGTAACGTGTGGAAGGATCACACTACCTCTCCCAGATCCTTCCCTTGCTGTGCAGGCGCCCCGACCGAACTGTAGGAGTCGCTGTTTTACAACGACCAGGACCCACCCACCGGCTTCCCACCCGCTGACACTGCCAATTGTGTCAGTATGGACGGTCGACCAAGCCGGAGGCACCACAGCTGGATTCGATCCCACTGTCTCTGTGGTGGTAGACAGGCGCTTAGTCCGCTGCGCCGCCCGGAAGCACCTGTTTAAAGTTTAAAAAACAGCAGGAGAGTTTGATGCAACTTGTGTATCTCTATGCGACTTTTTATCCTTTTGTATCCCTGTGTGTTGACCATGTTTTAAACAGAAGAAAGGACCATACTAATTACGTTTTGCATTCCTTGGAGAGCGCAGCGAGGTATGCTATGTATAAAATGTAGAAATGAATATGAACGGCCTCTCGCGGAAACAGCTGTTCCTGGAGGCAGTACTGTGATACGCATTTGCAGCTCATAGCGAGGGGGGCGTGAACTTTTCATAGCGAGGGGGAAACAGCTGTTCGATTTAGCGTCCGTCCTTTACGCTCATAGCGAGGGGGGCGTGCTAGCGTAGGTCAGCGGTCAATCAGAGCGCAAAACGGGAACCCGGAAACGCCGATGCGTTGTAAAAAGGCTACACGCCTCCGGGACAGTTATTTAACTTTAGTCTTTAGTTTGTTTATTTATCAACATGTGTGTCATCACATATGATCGCCAATCACTACTGATCGCCAATCACTACTGGACATACGCAAGTTCTCAATAGATTATGGTCTCAGGACCTCAGTCTCAGGACCTCAGTCTCAGGACCTCAGTCTCAGGACCTCAGTCTTAGGACCCTCCAGTCTCAGGACCTCAGTCTCAGGACCTCAGTCTCAGGACATCAGTCTCAGGACCCTCCAGTCTCAGGACCTCAGTCTCAGGACATCAGTCTCAGGACCTCAGTCTCAGGACCCTCCAGTCTCAGGACCTCAGTCTCAGGACCTCAGTCTCAGGACTCTCCAGTCTCAGGACCTCAGTCTCAGGACCTCAGTCTCAGGACCTCAGTCTCAGGAACTCAGTCTCAGGACCTCAGTCTCAGGAACTCAGTATCAGGACCTCAGTCTCAGGACATCAGTCTCAGGACATCAGTCTCAGGACCCTCCAGTCTCAGGACCTCAGTCTCAGGACCTCAGTCTCAGGACCTCAGTCTCAGGACCCTCCAGTCTCAGGACCTCAGTCTCAGGACCCTCCAGTCTCAGGACTCTCCAGTCTCAGGACCTCAGTCTCAGGACCTCAGTCTCAGGACCTCAGTCTCAGGAACTCAGTCTCAGGACCTCAGTCTCAGGACCCTCCAGTCTCAGGACTCTCCAGTCTCAGGACCTCAGTCTCAGGACCTCAGTCTCAGGACCTCAGTCTCAGGACCCTCCAGTCTCAGGACCTCAGTCTCAGGACATCAGTCTCAGGACATCAGTCTCAGGACCCTCCAGTCTCAGGACCTCAGTCTCAGGACCTCAGTCTCAGGACCTCAGTCTCAGGACCTCAGTCTCAGGACCCTCCAGTCTCAGGACCTCAGTCTCAGGACCTCAGTCTCAGGACCCTCCAGTCTCAGGACCTCAGTCTCAGGACCCTCCAGTCTCAGGACCCTCCAGTTTCCAGTGAACAAAAAGTCAGCTAGATGAGGAAAATGTAAACAAACAATCATCTGTTAGCTTATGATATCTTGCTGCTAAATTAACTGTTTAAACGGTTTAAAATATTTGTTTAATTAAACCGTAGCGCAGCCCAACTAGGTGTCTCATATTATTTGACTTAATGACTATGGTAATTAATCTTAGCCAGCACATTAATTAAACTCCAGATGATAAAAGCATCGATATCTGTCTGTCAGCTACATTAAATCAGCAGTAGCCTACTGTCTTCAGTGTAAATGCTTGTTTAATACTCATTGTTTTACCATTTTAATCAAGTTTAAATAATATGAATAACACGTTGACAGCCCCCCCACCATATAAACTCTGACTCCATTGCCTTCACCCTAGGCTCTGTTACCCAGACTGTACGACTCTGAACTCTGTTGCCTATACTCAACTTATACCTACCTACTGCTTCACTGTCTACCCATATACAGTAGACACATGCACAAAATGGCTGCCGAAGGCAGGTGTGGTTTGTGGGGCTCCACAACTATCCTCCTTTTTTTAAATGTTCTCCAGTTTTCCAGTGGCCCTGCTACCTCCAGGCTTTGCCCAGGCCTCAGCAGTGGCCCTGCTACCTCCAGGCTTTGCCCAGGCCTCAGCAGTGGCCCTCCTACCTCCAGGCTTTGCCCAGGCCTCAGCAGTGGCCCTCCTACCTCCAGGCTTTGCCCAGGCCTCAGCAGTGGCCCTCCTACCCCCAGGCCTCAGCAGTGGCCCAGCTCCCTCCAGGCTTTGCCCAGGCCTCAGCAGTGGCCCTGCTACCTCCAGGCTTTGCCCAGGCCTCAGCAGTGGCCCTCCTACCTCCAGGCTTTGCCCAGGCCTCAGCAGTGGCCCCCCTACCTCCAGGCTTTGCCCAGGCCTCAGCAGTGGCCCTCCTACCTCCAGGCTTTGCCCAGGCCTCAGCAGTGGCCCTCCTACCACCAGGCTTTGCCCAGGCCTCAGCAGTGGCCCTCCTACCTCCAGGCTTTGCCCAGGCCTCAGCAGTGGCCCTCCTACCTCCAGGTTTTGCCCAGGCCTCAGCAGTGGCCCTCCTACCTCCAGGCTTTGCCCAGGCCTCAGCAGTGGCCCTCCTACCTCCAGGCTTTGCCCAGGCCTCAGCAGTGGCCCTCCTACCTCCAGGCTTTGCCCAGGCCTCAGCAGTGGCCCCCCTACCTCCAGGCCACAGCATACATCAAGCAGCTGGTCAACCTGCAACAGTCTCTACAAACAGTCTCTCCTCCTGCCTCATTACTGTGGTCCTTTTATTTAACATTTAAGTGCGTTTGTTTTCAGTATTGTATCTTTTATAATGAACCAACTGAGAAAGTGTGTAAATCACTAATAGAACAAGAACGCGCTTGTGTAGTGCTCCTTGAATGAGATCACCACAACACGCACACCATTGCATTAATCAGGAGGACAAGAAACTCTGCATACCTTTGTTTCACAATGAAAAGTGCTTTATAAATCAAATTAATTATTATTATTGTAAATAACCCCATGAAAGGTTTATTATTTTTATGGGTAATTACCTGCTTCATATTTGTGATGTTACTGGTTTCAGGGTGTGCCTAAAGTGATCAATGTGTTGGGCGGTTTATAGAGATCTATGCCAATGAATGTTTTATGTATATCCGGGACTTTTATTATAAGAATTGAGAGGCCTACTACGGTATGTGTATATGTGACCTTTATTTTGAAAACCGTGTTGCGACGCAACCTTGTTTATGTTTGCGCCTTTGACAGTGAAATGTTCAGTTCAACTTAGCTCGAAGGAAAGACTGTAATCAAAAAGGTTTAATTGACCCGTATGAGGCTCTTACGGTAGGACTTTGTTTATAGAAGAGGAATGTAATACTATGCAAAACGAGAAATAATTGATGATTTTACCAGCAGTAAGTTGCAAGCCACTTTCATACGGGGAACTGTGACAATTATTAGTATTATCTTATTTGCATATTGTCTCATTATTAGATAGATAGGTTGATACTTTATTGATCCCCAGAGGGAAATTTAAGTAGACGGTATTGAAAAACGTCCTAATAGTGGGCTACTCACCTAACGTTAGAAGTGTGTCCCCGCCAATCATCACTGCCAGATCCGACTTAATTTCACCGGCTATGGTCTCTTATCATCTCTCCACATCGGACGTGGTTGTCATAAGATGGAGACCACTAGCCTAAACTAAAATGTATCAGCAATAGTAGTAATCATGGATTATCGTCATAGTTCTTGTAATCTTCAATCAAGTCAACTGTAAGTAATGCTTGAGAGTAGCTAGCTAACGTTATACAACACCAAGGGACAGCCATGTACCAAGCACTGGCTGGACGTTATATGAGCTGAATAGCTTTGTATATGGACAGGAAAAGAAGAAGAGCTCCTTTCTGGGTTTGCACTCGTCCATCGTGTTCTCATGTCTCAGGCTCTCTCCTGCATGACCTCCCAGTCCGTGTTTTACTCAGGGCTGACCAGAGGAAAATGGTGCGGGTTTTCCCAAACCAGAAACCGTGGGTGGACAGCACTATTAGAGCAGCCCTGAACTCTCGCACCACGGCTTATAACCGGGGCAGAGAGTCAGGAAACAAGGCTTCAGTCTACACTCTGCGCAAGGCTGTTCAACTTGCTAAGAGGACATATGCTGATAAACTGGAGACACAAATGGCACAAAACGACACAAGAGGCTTGTGGCGGGGACTGAAGACAATAACTGACTACAAAGTCTGCGCCCCCTCAATGGGGAGCGACGACGCCTCTCTCGCGGACAAACTCAACTCCTTCTACGCTCGGTTTGGTGTAGACAGTGGCGCTGCTGGCTCGCCGGCTAGTGACGTCACTGGCGCGCCGGCTGTTGTGGAGGGGGGGGGGGGGGGGGGCAACCGCGGGGGGGCGGGGACGCTCTCTCGTTGTCGGAACACAGTGTGAGAAGAATGTTTATGCAGGTGAACACCAGGAAGGCTGCTGGCCCAGATGGTATAACAGGACGCATACTTAAGTCCTGTGCCAACCAGCTTGCCCCGGTGTTCACCGCCATATTTAATCAATCCCTGGCGGAGTCAGTGGTCCCTGCCTGCTTCAAGATGTCTACCATCATCCCTGTACCGAAGAAACCCTCCCCAACATGTCCAAATGACTACAGACCGGTGGCACTCACCTCTGTGGTCATGAAATGTTTCGAGAGGCTGGTCAAGGACCACATTTGTGCCTCCCTCCCCAGTGATATGGACCCTATGCAATTTGCATACAGGACAAACAGGTCCACTGACGACGCGGTCTCCCAGGTACTGCACAGCACTCTCTCCCACCTTGACCGTCAGAAGGGGGGCTATGTGAGACTGTTGTTCATTGACTACAGCTCAGCGTTCAACACCATAGTCCCCACCAGACTGGTGGACAAGCTGATCGAGCTGGGTCTGAGCTCCGCCCTGAGCGCCTGGGTACTGGACTTTCTGAGTGAAAGACCCCAGGCGGTCAGGGTGGGGGGTCAGACCTCCAACACCATCACCCTGAGCATCGGGTCCCCCCAGGGCTGTGTTCTAAGCCCCCTGCTGTACTCACTCTACACACACGATTGTGTGGCCAAGTTCAGCTCCAACTCCATAGTGAAGTTCGCAGACGACACGGTGGTGGTGGGGCTGATCTCGGACAACGACGAGAAGGCCTACCGGGAGGAGGTTGAGGTACTGGGACGCTGGTGCCAGGACAACAGCCTGCTCCTGAACATTGGTAAAACCAAGGAGCTGATCGTGGATTATAGGAGAGGACAGCAGGAGACACACACACCACTGATGATAAACGGGGCTACCGTGGACAGGGTGAGCAGCTTTAAGTACCTGGGGGTCCACATCTCAGAGGATCTGACATGGTCAACACACATAGACACAGTAGTAAAGAAAGCGAAGCAGCGCCTCTACCACCTGAGACAGTTAAGGAAGTTCAGAGTATCGGGGAAGATACTCCAGTCCTTCTACTCAGGAGCTGTAGAGAGCATCTTGACCGGAAACATCACTGCCTGGTATGGAAACAGCACGGCACAGAACAAGAAGGCCCTACAGAGAGTGGTGCGCTCAGCCGAGCGTACCACGGGTATTGCGCTACCTCCCCTGCAGGCTCTATACAACAAGAGGTGCAAATCCAGAGCCTGCAGGATAATGAAAGACCCCCACCACCCCAATAACAGCCTGTTCCAGCTGCTGAGGTCAGGCAGACGCCTGCGAACCCCAGCTACTAGGACGGAGAGGCTTAGGCTCAGCTTCTTCCCCCAGGCCATCAGAGCCTTGAACAATGAACATTGAGTGCCACAGAACACTGAACTATCCACACACAAGCACACATGAGCACACACACGACACGCACGCTGTGCACACTCACACACTAGCAGCCACTTTAACAAGAGCGGGCACACACTCATGCCGCACACACGCACACTTATGGCCAAGAGGAAAGGCCACTTTAAATTAGTATAACAACAGGAACAGTGTATTGCACTACTAAAGCTACCTAGCATGTCCTATATGCTCTGTAAATAACTATGTACAGATACCGAGATGTCACACCCTGTTACCTGTTTATTGCACAATGTTGTTTTTTTATTGGATTCTATTATGTTGTACCACTGTATTGCACATCGTCGCGGGCAAGACCACCCGCATTTCATTGTATACTTGTATGCTGTGACAAATAAAACTCTTGACTCTTGACTTGTGCACCAATCAAGGGGGGGTGACCTCATCGCCCAGCCGAAGGGCATTGTCTCTGATTAGTACAACGTTGGGGAGAATTAAGAGGGGCAAATGCAAGGGAACAAACAACACACACATATAGTAAACAAAAACAACACCACAACAACATATTTTTCCATACATAAATAAACTCCACATAAACTGATGAAAGTCACCACTACTGAGGTGCATTTATTTTTCCATGTTAGTGAAATGTGGTGACTTTTATGAGTTTATGTTAAGACATTTTAAGATACTGTTACGACCCCTGTGAGTCTAAGGGTAAAGGGCTGTAACATAACAGTTGGTTGACAGAAAAGATGGACCACGTTTGTAAACAACAATGATTTTTATTGATAGATGCAAAGGAAGCACATGTAGCTCAAGGGTGAGCCCAGGCCAAAACAACAAACAAACACCACTATACTCCAAATAAACCCAATCTAATCTATGGTAAAAGAAATTACATTACCTAAACTACTCTTACCTAACCAAAACAGGAGAAAACAATGTCCAAAGGAAATGGCAGCTCACCCCATCTGTGCTTCCTGAGAAAGAGAGAAAAACACATTAATGATACATACAACAAAGGCAGAATATATACAAAAACAAACTATAACTAACAATGCTCTTTCTGTGGCCATACACATACAAAGGCAATTTCCAAAACACAAAGGTCAATTAACAAATGCAATATTATCAAAGTCAAGGTTACAAAATATCACCAGGCCTAGCCTCATGCCAGAGAGAGAGAAAGACTTCTTCTTCTTCTTCTTCTTCTTTTCTATTTTTTGGCGGTTGGCAATCACTTTCGACGAGCATTACCGCCATCTACTGAAAAGGAGTGTGGATCTGGATGTCCTAAATCCTATAAAATAAAGATCTAAGCCCAGATTAAAAAAGGCTCCTGAACTCAAGGTAGAATTAGGGTCAGAGGTTATAGCAGCAAGAACAGCAGTGAAGTACCTGGGCTGTATGCTGAATGACAGTCTGGGGGGGGGGGGGGGGGGATGACCTTACGGGTGCTGGGTAAGGTAAATGCCCGCACCAGGTTTTTTGCTAGAAAGGTCAATCGACTTGACAGGGAAAGCCTTAAGCCAACAGCCTGGTGCAGTGTCATTTTGATTATGCTAGTGTAGCCTGGTTTGAGGGACTGTCAGCTTCATTAAAGAAGAAACTACAGGTGTCACAGAATAAGCTGATCAGGGTTGTGATGGGCCTAGGACCTCGTGATCATGTTGGGAGGAGACATCTTCAGGAGCTCAACTGGCTACCAGTTGAGGCCAGAGTAGCCCAGCTTAGGCTCAATATGCTACACAAAATAATAAATAACAGGGCCCCCAAATATTTTTGCAACTATTTTCCTAGTGTTGGTGAATCACACAGCCACAGAACGAGATCTAGCTCAGCAAACCTGCATCCTCCAAGGTGTAGAACAAAGATGGGACAGTGCTCATCCTCCAAGGTGTAGAACACAGATGGGACAGAGCTCATCCTCCAAAGTGTAGAACAAAGATGGGACAGTGCTCATCCTCCAAGGTGTAGAACAAAGATGGGACAGATCTCATCCTCCAAGGTGTAGAACAAAGATGGGACAGAGCTCATCCTCCAAGGTGGAGAACAAAGATGGGACAGAGCTCATCCTCCAAGGTGTAGAACAAAGATGGGACAGATCTCATCCTCCAAGGTGTAGAACAAAGATGGGACAGATCTCATCCTCCAAGGTGTAGAACACAGATGGGACAGAGCTCATCCTCCAAGGTGTAGAACAAAGATGGGACAGATCTCATCCTCCAAGGTGTAGAACAAAGATGGGACAGATCTCATCCTCCAAGGTGTAGAACACAGATGGGACAGAGCTCATCCTCCAAGGTGTAGAACACAGATGGGACAGAGCTCATCCTCCAAGGTGTAGAACACAGATGGGACAGTGCTCATCCTCCAAGGTGTAGAACACAGATGGGACAGAGCTCATCCTCCAAGGTGTAGAACACAGATGGGACAGAGCTCATCCTCCAAGGTGTAGAACAAAGATGGGACAGAGCTCATCCTCCAAGGTGGAGAACAAAGATGGGACAGTGCTCATCCTCCAAGGTGGAGAACAAAGATGGGACAGATCTCATCCTCCACGGTGGAGAACAAAGATGGGACAGAGCTCATCCTCCAAGGTGGAGAACACAGATGGGACAGTGCTCATCCTCCAAGGTGTAGAACAAAGATGGGACAGAGCTCATCCTCCAAGGTGTAGAACACAGATGGGACAGAGCTCATCCTCCAAGGTGTAGAACACAGATGGGACAGTGCTCATCCTCCAAGGTGTAGAACACAGATGGGACAGAGCTCATCCTCCAAGGTGTAGAACACAGATGGGACAGAGCTCATCCTCCAAGGTGGAGAACACAGATGGGACAGTGCTCATCCTCCAAGGTGTAGAACACAGATGGGACTGAGCTCATCCTCAAAAGGTGGAGAACAAAGATGGGACAGTGCTCATCCTCCAAGGTGTAGAACAAAGATGGGACAGAGCTCATCCTCCAAGGTGGAGAACAAAGATGGGACAGATCTCATCCTCCAAGGTGGAGAACAAAGATGGGACAGAGCTCATCCTCCAAGGTGGAGAACAAAGATGGGACAGTGCTCATCCTCCAAGGTGTAGAACACAGATGGGACAGAGCTCATCCTCCAAGGTGGAGAACACAGATGGGACAGAGCTCATTTGCTCACAAAGGAGCACAGGAGTGGGATGAGTTGCCTTTGACCACCAAACAGATCTTGAACCTGTATAGTTTTCAAGGTGAACGTTAGGAAATGGCTCCTAGAAAATGTCCCAGAGTAACTAAGGAAGGTTCTAGTTTCTAATGTAGTGTAGTTTTAGTGTGTCTGTACATTTTGTACATATTTTATTAATAATGTTGTATTTAACTTTTTAATTGTATTTTTAGCAATATACTGTAGGCTGACGATAATGTGTAATACATGTTTATGTATGACTTTTTTGTGCTATCCTTGATAATTTTAGGATGCATGACTTGTAACATGTAATGTATTTTAATAATTGTCAAATAAACTAAACCAATATATGTTTATATTATTCCCAATAAAACATTTGTGAGGCGAGAAATCATGTTTATAAATGAGGGACCAAGTGAGCAGCATTTGTTGATGGAAATTGGGTAGGAGCGGTTTGATTGACAATGTATCCTATTCACCAGACATGTAAATAAAGTATGATTTCAAAATGAAAGTAGACACATCCTAAATGATCACAATGACCCATGTATGGAGTCTTCAATTCAAAAACACATTTAAATAAATGTTTCGTCTTCTCTCGTAACAAAACCACACAGAATATCCAAATGCAGTTTTTTCCTTTAGCCAAGTTCAAATTGAAAAACAGAACTGTATTAAACATCAAATCTAGGGAGCGACTGGGTAGCACAGTGGACTAAACACTCGCCTACCACCGCAGAGACTCTGGGATAGAATCCAGCTGTCAGCGGTACCTCCGCCTTGGTCAGTCGTCCCTACTAACACAATTGGCAGTGTTAGCGGGTGGGAAGCCGGTGGGGTATGTGTCCTGGACGGTCGCTGTAAACTGCGACACCTACTGGTCGGTCGGGGCGCCTGTTCAGCAGGGAGGGGATCTGGGTGAAATAGCGTGAACCTCTTCCCAGTGAAACTCCTCGCTATCTGGCGACTCTAAATTGGGATGGGTGAATAATACAGAAACCCCAAAAATAAATAGAAAAAAAAACAAAAAACATCCAATCTATTTTTCAATGTTGTTCTACAATGACAAAGATAAAAACAGCCATTTGGAGTTTTATTTCCGAATGAAACCGAATAAAACAATTGCTCAATGCTATATTCAAATGCAAATGTTATACTTCATAATAATAATAATAATAATAATAAATTGGATTTAAAGAGAGAAGCACCTTTCTCAGACTCAAGGACACTTTACAAAGAGAGAGAAGCTATATAAAAAAGGGTAAAACATATGTATGTAGTAAAAAAAAAAAAAAAAAAGGAAACAAGGTGCAAAATTAACAAAAACAACAGGATCTGTGGCTTAAAAGAAAAGAGTCAGGGGGAAAAGGGGTGGGCTACTTGGGAGCAGGGCTGTGTTGTTCTGACTGCTACCTTGAACTACTTATGAGCGAAGCCCACTAGAGCACGACATATATGCAGTAAAGATGTCCGCTGTCACTCCAATACAATGGAGCTAATGGCACCGGGTTTGTGCCAAAATAATACATTTGAAAAACTCAACATTAATGTCTATAGAGCTTTTTATTTCATTTAGCAACTATTTTCTGTAGAGTATTCTACTTTTAACTTAAGTGAAATATCATGTCCTAATGGCTACAGAGCATTTGACATTATAACACTCATAATGAAAGAGTCAAAACAAGCATGAGATATATTTAATTGATTAAATCAAAAAAGGAGGTGCAGAATCTTTGTGTTTGATATGAATGAAGATAAACAGAAACCAATCACAGAGCATTTGAAATTATAACACTCATAATGAAAGAGTCAAAACAAGCATGAGATATATTTAATTGATTAAATCAAAAAAGGAGGTGCAGAATATTTGTGTTTGATATGAATGAAGATAAACAGAAACCAATCACAAAACAAAAATGAGTCCTAAGGATTCCTATTGGGTATACTGCTTAGTATAAGTACATGGGGTTCCTATTGGGTATACTGCTTAGTATGTACATGGGGTTCCTATTGAGTATACTACTTAGTATAAGTACATGGGGTTCCTATTGAGTATACTGCTTAGTATGTACATGGGGTTCCTATTGGGTATACTACTTAGTATAAGTACATGGGGTTCCTATTGGGTATACTGCTTAGTATAAGTACATGGGGTTCCTATTGGGTATACTACTTAGTATAAGTACATGGGGTTCCTATTGGGTATACTGCTTAGTATAAGTACATGGGGTTCCTATTGGGTATACTGCTTAGTATAAGTACATGGGGTTCCTATTGTGTATACTACTTAGTATGGGAACAGAATTTTTGGGCAGCACGGTGGTGTAGTGGTTAACACTGTCGCCTCACAGCTAGAAGGTCCTGGGTTCGATTCCCGCTTGGGGACCAGGTTGCCGCGTTGCCGCGTTGCCAGGTACCCAGGTGGGGTATTTCCCGGGCCTTTCTGTGTGGCGTTTGCATGTTCTCCCCGTGCTCGCAAGGGTTTCCCCTCCAGATAAGATAAACCCAAAGGAAAAACATGCAGAACAGATGGCCAACGCTGTCGCATCCCTGACGAAGATGGACAGGAGCACTTGGATTGGTCCCCGGGCGCGGCCCACGCCACAGCCCATGTCTGCTCCCGGCTGCCCTTGGGGGGAAGGACGACGGGATGGGAAAAGTGCAGAGAGACATTTCATCAGTGCATGTGTGTGTGAGTGTTCCTGTGTGTCGCCCATCTCGCATGTGTGTGTTCTTCTTCTAAAAAAGTACATGGGGTTTCTATTAGGGATGTCCGATATTATCGGCCGATATTGTCATTAAAATGTGACATCGGAAAATATCGGTATCGGTTTTCAAAAACAAAAAAATAATTTTTCTTTTATTTTTTTCTTTAATTTCTATAACTTTTATTTACCCAGGCAAGCAAGTAAGAACAAATTCTGATTTTATTTATTGTCAAAAGTATGCATAATGTTGTGTTAATTCCACAACAAGAGATATGTAATGTTAATTACCGGAAATTATTCCGTTTTGGGGGGGGGGGGGGGGGGATCCTGCATATATCGGTATCGGTTATTAAGAGTTGGACAATATCGGTATATCGGTAAAAAAAAGCCAACATCGAGCATCCCTAGTTTCTATTTAATATACTGCAAACTGTGTTTGGGAACCTGTTCTCTTTATTCTATTCAAGTCTACTTTCAGCTTAAACGGAACAACTAAATGGTTTCTTTCCTGTATGAGTTCTAGTGTGTTTCTTCATATTTCCTTTATCATTGAACCCTTTCCCACAAACTGAACAACTAAATGGTTTCTCTCCAGTATGTGTTCTCATGTGTCTCTTCAGATTTCTTTGGTCATTGAACCCTTTCCCACAAACTGAACAGCTAAATTGTTTCTCTCCAGTATGAATTCTCATGTGTGACTTCAGATCTCCCTTCGTACTGAACCCTTTCCCACAAACGGAACAACTAACTGGTTTCTCTCCAGTGTGAGTTCTCATGTGTATCTTCAGATGTGTTTGCCGACTGAACCCTTTCCCACAAACTGAACAACTAAATGGTTTCTCTCCAGTGTGAGTTCTCATGTGTGACTTCAGATATCCCTTCATACTGAATCCTTTCCCACAAACTGAACAACTAAATGGTTTCTCTCCAGTATGACCTCTTGTGTGTATCATCATAGTTTCTTTATCCCTGAACCCTTTCTGACAAACTGAACAACTAAATGGGTTCTCTCCAGTATGAGTTATCATGTGTCTCTCCAGAACTCCCTTTGTGTTGAACCCTTTCCCACAAACTGAACAAAGAAATGGTTTCTCTCCTGTATGAGTTCTCATGTGTGTCTTCAGATTTCCCTTCCTACTGAACACTTTCTCACAAACTGAACAACTAGATAGTTTCTCTCCAGTATGAGTCATCATGTGTCTCTTCAGATTTCCCTTCCTACTGAACACTTCCCCACAAACTGAACAACTAAATGTTTTCACTCCAGTATGATTTTTTATGTGTATCTTCAGATCTCTCTTCTTGCTGAACCCAGGCCTGTTAGACAACGTTTGTATTTTCTGTGTCTTCTTTTGTTTTACTGCCATCAAACCTGGACCTCCACTCTCCTTCCCTTCATCGCTAACATCAGTCTCAGCTCCAGAACTGTCATCATCACTGTCATCAGTCTCAGTTCCAGAACTGTCATCATCACCGTCATCAGTCTCAGCTCCAGAACGGTCATCATCACTGTCATCAGTCTCAGTTAGAGAACAGTCTGAAGAGAGAGGCTGGCTATCTCTAGTTGGTTCTAAATCACCAGCTGGATCTAAGTTACTGGCTAGTTCTGCTACTCCACAGTCCTCTCCATCAGGTTCTGTTTTCATGTGTTCAGTTGAGGTGCTGGGTAAAGAGTATGCTTCTCTGTTTTTCTCCCTTTGGGGTTGAAGAGGCTGGAAGGACAGAGCGTTCTCTTGACCATCTTCACATTTCACTGGGTCTACTGTGATCTTGGAGTGCTCAGCTTCTTCCAGCCCTTGATCTAGTTCATCTTTAATCTGCTCTGGGTCCCGGTTTTGGCTGAGTTGTGAGGACAGAGTGTTCTCACCTTCATTTTCACATTTCATAGGTTGTAAGGTCATCTTGGAGCCATCAGCCTCCTCTAGATCTTGACACAGTTCCTCCTGTTCCTCTTTAATCTGGAGGGGCTCTGTGTCCTGGGTTTGGCTGAGCTGTGAGGACTGAGGTTTCTCTTCATCATGTTCACTCTTCACAGAGACAGGAAGCTGCTCTCCCTCCTGACTGATCCAGAGTTCCTCCTGTTCCTCTTTAATCTGGAGGCGCTCTGGCTCCTCCTGGACCAGACTGGGGCTCCTCTCCTGCTGCTCAGGGGGAACCTCCTCTTCACAGATAAACAGCTGTAAGGCCATGGAGTCTAGAAAGAAGGGCAAATAATCATTTAAATGTAATTTGTTGTAACCATTGCTTTTGAAAGTAACAAAGGGTCAGGCCACTATTTCACACTACACTCTTAACAGGAAAGTAACAACACACTGAACCAATATATAGGGATGCACAGATCCTATACCCAATACCACTATCAGGCTGATACTAGCTACATGTGATCAGTATCGACTACAGGTGGTCTGATCCATTACCACGTTGTCATAAAGCATCCTCCTCCACTAACATCCCAGCAGCAGTGCATGGTGGAGAGGAAGGAGGACAATGTTCCTGCTGATTCTGCTTGATGAGATGTTGGACAAAGGTTTGGAGTTTTTATTATATAAGGCTATAAAATAACAAGTGGACATGTACACCTCCAATACTGTACATGTACACACAACTACATGTATACCTCCAATACTGCACATGTACACACAACTACATGTACACCTCCAATACTGTACATGTACACACAACTACATGTACACCTCCAATACTGCACATGTACACACAACTACATGTACACCTCCAATACTGTACATGTACACACAACTACATGTATACCTCCAATACTGCACATGTACACACAACTACATGTACACCTCCAATACTGCACATGTACACACAACTACATGTACACCTCCAATACTGTACATGTACACACAACTACATGTATACCTCCAATACTGCACATGTACACACAACTACATGTACACCTCCAATACTGCACATGTACACACAACTACATGTACACCTCCAATACTGCACATGTACACACAACTACATGTACACCTCCAATACTGCACATGTACACACAATAGGGCTGACCCCTATTAATCGATTAGTCGACTAATCGGTCGAAAGGAGCCGTAGTCGACTGGCCAACCTCTTAGTCGAATATAATAATTTTTATTTTTATTTTTTTTATCATTGTTTCCAAAAGAAAAGAGGCCTAGAAGCGTGGCTAACGCTAATGGCACGCATACCAGAGGCTAACTGCCTACGAAAACAGGCACAGAGGCACTGAAAGAGGATTTCACCCATCTAATGAACACACTAGAATAGACAAATATCAAGATGTATCCATCAGTGGACCAATTGCATGCTTTTGCAGAGGACAAGAAGCCTTCAGTCGACTCCTTCAGACATTAAGCACCCCCCACAGCCCAAATGGAATGATAAAAAAATAAAATAAAAAAAAACAGTAAAAAAAAAAGTTTAAAAATATTTAAAAAAATTATTTATTTTTTATTTTTAAGTCAACCAATAGTCGACTAACGGAATTTTTTTGCCAATCCTAGTCGACCATCCAAATCATTAGTCAGGGACAGCCCTAACACACAACTACATGTACACCTCCAATACTGCACATGTACACACAACTACATGTACACCTCCAATACTGTACATGAAGCTAAGAAAAGGCAAGGGAATCTAGAAAGTAAAACAGGAGGCTTTAGAGGTAAGGAGACTACTCCTAATCCACCTCTTAGTACTCATGTGGATTCTGCTTTGTTGGTCAAATCAAGAGAGAAATGAGGACCCAAGTCTCGGAACATAAGAGCAACATTGGAAATCAGGATGAAAAGTCTCCTGTAGCCAAGCATCTCACTGCTGCAGGCCATGAGGTTCCAGAGCATTGAGGGAGTGAATCCCTTGAAAAGAGGGGACAGGGACTGCTTACTCTTACAGAGAGAGACGTAGAGGAGGGGACAGGGACTGCTTACTCTTACAGAGAGAGACGTAAAGGAGGGGACAGGGACTGCTTACAGAGAGAGATGTAAAGGAGGGGACAGGGACTGCTTACTCTTACAGAGAGAGACATAAAGGAGGGGACAGGGACTGCTTACTCTTACAGAGAGAGATGTAAAGGAGGGGACAGGGACTGCTTACTCTTACAGAGAGAGACGTAAAGGAGGGGACAGGGACTGCTTACTCTTACAGAGAGAGACGTAAAGGAGGGGACAGGGACTGCTTACTCTTACAGAGAGAGACGTAAAGGAGGGGACAGGGACTGCTTACTCTTACAGAGAGAGACGTAAAGGAGGGGACAGGGACTGCTTACTCTTACAGAGAGAGACATAAAGGAGGGGACAGGGACTGCTTACTCTTACAGAGAGAGACGTAGAGGAGGGAACAGGGACTGCTTACTCTTACAGAGAGAGACGTAGAGGAGGGGACAGGGACTGCTTACTCTTACAGAGAGAGACGTACTGTCTATCTGTATGTCATATATGTCATGTTATGATGAATTGAAAATGGGGGACCTTGATGTAAACAAGACGAAAGTCTTTCTCTGGTCTGCATCCCCTTAACAATTGTGTGTATTGAGCTGTACTGTATTGTACCCATTCTGCAATCTGTTAATACACTTTTCAATCAATCAATCAAGACCAGCGTTGCGGGCACTGCGTTCCGTTCTCAGAATGGATTTGAGAGAGATGTGTCATCCAGTTTGACTTGGAGCACCACTGTACTTTGCGCAGATGGCAGATAAAGGGTTAAAATGTGTCTTAAACACATACACCCATAAAAGTCACTACATTTCACTAACATGGAAAAAGAAATGCATCTCAGTAGTGGTGACTTTCATCAGTTTATGTGGAATTTATTTATGTATGGAAAAATATGTTGTTGATGTGCTGTTGTTGTTTTTGTTTACTGTATGTGTGTGTTGTTTGGTCTCTTGCATTCGCCCCTCCTCTTAATTCTCCCCAACGTACTAATGTACTAATCAGAGACAATGGGCCTCATGCATGAAGCGATATAAGAACAGATTTCGTTCTTAACAACATTTCCTCTTACTTTGTTCTTACCTGGGATTCAGCAAAGTTTTCTTATTGTTGCTTTTTTCTCAGGCAAGAACAAATTATAAGAGTGGTCGAGAGCACTCTTACCGAAATAAGAAATTCGTACCCCAAAAAAAATTTATAAAAAAAAATGCCTACCATTGGTTAATTGCCCCCCAAATAAGACTATAAAAATACAGAACTTTTCAATAATAATTGTTATTATTAATATAACTTATTGCGTGCGTTCTGTCTGAAATGGATTATATATTGCTGTTAGAACAGTTATGCTCTGGCCGCCCAGGCCATTGATTGATTGAAGATTTTATTAACAGATTGCAGAATGGGTACAATACAGTACAGCTCAATACACACAATTGTTAAGGGGAGGCAGACCAAAGAAAGACTTTCGTCTTGTTTACATCAGGGTCCCCCATTTTCAAGTCATGACATTTATGACATGACATACAGATATGCAGTACTGTATACGTATAACGCATATTTAGAGGTTGTCTATATCAGTGGTTCCCAAACTTCTGTTTTATGCGGACCACTAGATTGTTATCAAGAACATTTGTGGACCACCTCGTATGCAAACAGTAAAACATAAATAAATAAACAACTGACTTAAACCCAGTAATACACGAGACCCTCTTCTTGGACCAAGTAGGTTTAGTCGATAATCCAATGTACAGTTACCCCCACCCCGCCTACCCATCCCCCCACACGCCACCCCACCTACCCCCCCCCCACCTCCTCCAATGTACAGTTTCTACATCAAATGTATATACTCTTTTTTTTTACTCTTTTTGTATCACAAACAGTACTGTATTTTTTTGTATTTTATTTTTTTATAATTTTTTAAACAAACACATAAACAAACATGACAACACACGATAAGATATACAAGCATTAGTTGACAGTGCACATCCAATGAAATCACCATTTAGTTAATTGTCTTATACAGGATATACCCCTAATACCTGCTATCTAAAAACCTACACACATGCTCTAGCTCGTACCCCCCCCTCCCGGAACCCCCATTGGATAATCCAACCATTATAACTTGTTCCTAACCAGACACTACCATTATATGCTAGCTTTTATTCTCTCCACCACTTCTAACCACATTGTCATTTTGGATTCATTGAGACCCAAAATTCTTGCTGTAGATATTTCTTGATAAATCACATCGAGATATGTAAGAATCCAGACCTTCCGGCAAATTTTTTCCGGTTGAAACCATCGTGATGCTATACAGCAGTACTGTATTTGTAGATTTGGTATGTCATAAATGTCTAGATGTAGCAGTACTGTCTATCTGTATGTCATATATGTCATGTTATGATGAATTGAAAATGGGGGACCTTGATGTAAACAAGACGAAAGTCTTTCTCTGGTCTGCATCCCCTTAACAATTGTGTGTATTGAGCTGTACTGTATTGTACCCATTCTGCAATCTGTTAATACACTTTTCAATCAATCAATCAAGACCCGCGTTGCGGGCACTGCGTTCCGTTCTCAGAATGGATTTGAGAGAGATGTGTCATCCAGTTTGACTTGGAGCACCACTGTACTTTGCGCACTGCCAGTCATCAGGCTATATATGCGGATATATTCAGACTCTAGATCTATTTGCAGAGCCAGATGAGTGGCAACCTGTGCGGTTGGCTCTTGACAACGCACAGTCAAAGCCTACAGTACTTTGCTGGAACGATTAATTTTGCACGTACTGTATACAGTACGTGTGTATGCGCGCACTGCGGGAGGTGGCCAGAAGCGCGCAACTAGCCAACTACTATTATATTACTATAATACAGTATATTCCACTATATCTATAGGTGCTGTATGATGACAATACATTTGATTCCTATCTAATTTTGATTCATCGCAAAGCGCTCCAGCGCTTGAATACGGCCGGGGGATCCGATGCAGACCCACAGCTCTCGTATTATAATGAGCCTGCGAGGCGTGTCTCTGTATGCAAATGGCTTGCGCGAGAACACGCATCCAGTTTAGAATTAATGGAATTCACCATCCCAAAAACCTGGGTACGCACAGATTTCGAGGTTAAGAACGGCTTTATGAATGTGGTGGTGGCTTTTCTTATTGTTCTCTTAACAGACAGGTATGCAAGAATATAAGAAAAATAATACGAGTATTGTTGAATGAGGCCCAATGCCCTTCGGCTGGGCGATGAGGTCACCCCCCCCCCCCTTGATTGGTGCACACGTCTGGTCAGCCCTGAGTAAAACACGGACTGGGAGGTCATGCAGGAGAGAGCCTGAGACATGAGAACACGATGGACGAGTGCAAACCCAGAAAGGAGCTCTTCTTCTTCTTTTCCTGTCCATATACAGAGCTATTCAGCGTCTTTGAGCACCTGGAAAAGCGCTATATAAAATAGATGTATTATTATTATTATTATTATTCAGCTTATATAACGTCCAGCCAGTGTTTGGTACATGGCTGTCCCTTGGTGTTGTAGAGTGCTAGGTCCTTTGCTGTGCAGGGTCCACCGAACAAAGGACATGGAAGGAGGTGCTCCATGGTCTGGGGTTCTGTGCCACAGTCGCATGTGGTTGGGTCACTAAGGGCCCTTTCTCACTCACCATTCGGGGTCAAATCAGCGCCGGGTCGAACCAGAAAAGGGTGTGTCTGTCTGAGTGAGAACGCTCCCCCCCCCCCGTCCCCCGCTGATTCGTCCCCGGGGGGGCGCTGAACCTGGACCGATGAAATAGGTGGTCTCGGGTGCGGGCCAGTGGGAGCGGGGGGCGTGACACACACAACGTCGTTACTGTAATGCTTTCATGCTTGCTTGAATTTTGGGCAGATAAAACCACACAGCAACAACTGGACAATACCCACAAAAACAATATTTATGGGCAATTTGCGAGTTCAGACCTCAACAACAAGCATGTGGAGCCTCACAGCTCAGTGGATGAAAACATGAAGCCACGTTACAAAGCACAGCACTTCCCTGGCTCGCATTAGGCCTGGCAATTTTGTTTGCCATTGCTATGTCTATACATTGGTTTCTTGTTCGAATGCATTTATTTCTATTAGACCAGTGGTGCCCAACCAGTCGGCCGTGGTCGACCAGTAGATCAATGACATGCAATATAATTGCCACGAGGGATGGGATAATGTTAGCTGCTGAACAGGCTAAGCTAACTAGCATTAGCCGTTAGCTTAGCGTTAGCGTTTGCCATTGCTATGTACTATACTTTCTTGTTCAAATGCATTTATTTCTATAGACCAGTGGTGTCTCTAATGTTATCTAGCTACTGATAGCTCCCGATATCATCAGTTTGGTGCTGGCTGGCTAACTAACGTGAGCTAATGTTAGCTGCTAGCCACAATGCTATACTGTTATACTGGCATATTCCATTCACGTTAGCATGTAAGCTAACAAAATCGGCGCCGATGAGACTAAACTCCGCTTTTGGTGTTCAATTGTGTTGTTAGTTTTGTTTCATCAACAAATGAGAGGCAGAACACATAGTGAATGTATCCGTTTTGTTTATTGCACGTTCTTTGCTGAAAAATAAGTGCTACAGTGGCTATACTAGACTAGGACAGCATGATGGCGCCGCTGTGTGTGGCCTGCCGTCTGCCTCTACAAACACTGTGTGTCATTTTAATGTTTGTTTTTCTTTTTGATCATAATGTTAACTCACTTCTGGTTTATGATCGCCACACACTCCTAGATCTTAGGCACTCTACTAATGATCTAGCTAATTTTGATCGCAGTGGCCATGAAACACTGCCTCCATTCCTGTCGGATATCCCAGCTTACCTGTGCCGCGCCCCAGCACCACTCCCTCGTCGCAAGCGTTATCGCCGTCGTGGGAAGCGAGGCGGCTATCTGGTGAGACTAAAAGCCGGCTTGGAATACAGATCGGGATATGGACCGACCTCATGGCCCGTCGCTACCTTGCGCCCACTGGATCCGGCCGGCACCTGTCTGGTACCTGTCGTGGGCTCGGATGAGCTGTTTCAGCCCCGCGGCTACTGCTCTACTCCCCGCGGCTACTGCTCTACTCGCCCCCGCCTTCGCGGGGTGAACCTCCGAAATCTCCGGTCTCTGTATCGTGTTCCCCAGGCCGTTGATGGCTCGGACCCGCCGCTCCCCTCCAGATTTGGCCTGGTAAATGCTAGATCACTAGCTAACAAGGCTTTCATACTGAAGGATTTCTTCATTTCCCGGGAACTGGATTTCCTTTGTATAACCGAGACCTGGCTACATGATGGTGAGTCCAGCACAATCACCGAACTCTTGCCGACAGACTGCAGCTATTTTAACACCCCGCGGATGTCAGGCCGAGGAGGGGGGTTAGCGATTGTTTACAAAAGTGGCTACAAGTGTAAACCACTATCGCTACCTTCACCGTTCTGCAGCTTTGAGCTGAGCATGTTTGAGATCAATCAAACCGTGTTGTGTGCTGTGATCTACCGCCCCCCTAAGTACAATAAGGATTTTATTAAAGACTTTTCTGCCTTCCTGGCGGATATCATGCCAAACTATGATCATGTCTTGATTGTCGGGGATTTTAATGTGCATGTGTGTTGTTCCGACAACCCTTTGGCAAAGGACTTTTTAAGCACCATCGACTGTTTTAATCTTATCCAATCTGTGTCTGGCCCCACGCATGAACGTGGGCACACGTTGATCTGGTTTTATCATATGGTTTACCTGTTTTTAATCTAGAGATATGTGGATCATTTTTCTCTGACCATATGCCTGTCCTGTTTGACGTTGCACTTGTCTGTAACACAGTCAAACCTGGCGCTTCTGCTCGCCGTTGCCGGATTATTAACCCATTCACTGCTGAGCGTTTCTCTGCTGTTTTCTGTTCAAATGATGTCACTCCAGTTTGTGATGATGCTGAGACCCTTAGCTTGTGGTTTACTGACGCCTGTCAAACTACTATGGACACTGTTGCCCCTTTTAAGACCAGACAGCCCAGGGTTAAATCAGAGCCCTGGATGAATGATTTGACCCGCTCTGCGAAGCATGAGTGGCGCAGAGCCGAGCGCAAATGGAAGAAGGACAAACTGCATGTATCTCTTCACTTGCTAAGAGACTGCTGGCATCACTTCCAGAATATTGTACGGGAGGCTAGGACAACATATTTTGCTGACATTATCATGTCAAACTGCCATAAGCCCTGTGTATTGTTTAAGACCATCAATGATGTACTGAATGCACCACTGACTACCTGTGTGGAGGCCTCTCGTGCTGCCTGTGAAGGTTTCCTTAACTTCTTTATTGATAAGGTCTCCTCCATTAGGGCTTCTATTTTACCTCCTGTTTATGACCCCTCCGTTTTTGTCCCCAGCCTCGCTGTATTTAACACATTTGTGCCCATGACGCTGTCTTCCTTACAGGAGGCAAAATGAAGCCATCAGGCTCCCCAGATGATGCTGTTCCACCTCGACTCTTTAAAGAAGTCTTCCCAGCTGTTGGGCCTACTGTACTCAACATTATAAATAGCAGCCTGTCCTCTGGTGTGGTCCCGGCACTTTTTAAACATGTGGTTGTGCAGCCCCTGATCAAGAAGCCTGGGCTTGATCCTGCAGCCATGTCAAATTTTAGGCCCATCTCTAAACTGCCATTTTTATCAAAGATCCTTGAGAAAATTGTCTATACTCAGCTAATGAATTTTTTAAACGAACACAATATTCTCGAGGTTTTCCAATCTGGTTTTAAATCCCTGCACAGCACTGAGTCGGCACTTTTAAGAGTTTTTAATGACATCTTTTTAGCTACTGATTCCAGTGACTGTGTTGTCCTGGTCCTTTTAGACTTGTCGGCCGCTTTTGACACAGTGGACCATGACATTTTAATTGCCCGCCTTGAACAGTGGGTGGGCATCAGAGGTATAGCCCTTGAATGGTTCATGTCCTACCTGGCAGATCGATCTTTTTGTGTCAAGCTCGAGGACTCCGTGTCCTCTACTGCACCCCTATTGTATGGTGTACCCCAGGGCTCGATACTTGGTGCCGTCCTGTTCTCTATTTATTTATTGCCCCTTGGTTCCATCCTCAGAAAGCACGGCATTCCTTTTCACTGCTACGCTGATGACAGCCAGATCTATATGCCACTAAAAAAGTCTGGCTCCTTTTCCATAGACCCGCTGACCAAATGCCTCGATGACATTAAATCCTGGATGGCATTGAATTTTTAAAATTTTAATGACAAAAAGACGGAGGTCATGGTTTTTGGTGGCCCCTCTGTGACCCCACTGCTAGATCTGGGTTCGCTGGCACAACATGTCAAACCAATAGTAAAGAACCTAGGTGTAAAGATCGACCCAGACCTTAAATTTGACAGCCAGATCAAGGCCGTGGTTAAAACGAGTTTTTTCCAGTTGAGGCAGCTGGCCAAAATTAAGCCCATCCTACACGACCAGCATTTTGAGGCAGTAATCCATGCATTTGTGACTACCAGGCTGGATTACTACAATGCACTTTATATAGGGGTGAGTGGATCCTCAGTGGCTCGCCTTCAGATGGTGCAGAACGCCGCTGCTCGTCTTTTAACTGGCACTCGTAAATATGACCACATCTCACCGATTTTATCTTCACTCCACTGGCTCCCAGTGCACTTTAGGATTCATTTTAAAATTATTTTATTTGCTTTTAAAGCTCTTCATGACCTTGCTCCACCCTACCTCTCTGAGCTGTTGCAGGTCTATACACCTTCTCGCTCTCTCAGGTCAGCTGACCAGCTGCTCCTAGTAGTGCCTACAACTAGGCGTAAGCTCAGGGGGGACCGTGCTTTCTCCGTTGTCGCCCCCAAAATGTGGAATGAGCTGCCACTGCAGATTAGGCAGGCCTCATCACTGCCCCGTTTCAAAGGCCTCCTTAAGACCCACCTTTTCTCTCTGGCTTTCGACACCATGTAGCTTGTTGATTTTATGATCTTATTGTCTTACTGTGTTGTTGTTGTATCGCTTTGTTACTGTGTCCTTTGCTTTTAAATACTTTTTTTAAGTACTCTGATCTATTTAAATTTGTATTGCTGCCTATATTTACCTAATGTTTTTTTTCTCTGTTTTGGTACTCTTGTTTTTTTTTATCTATTTTTAGTGCTGCTAATAGTTTTTAATATGCTCCCTCTGTACAGCACTTTGTGCCCCTGTGGCTGTTAAAGCGCTTTATAATTAAAGTTGGATTGGATTGGATAGTAATAGGCTAAGCTAACTAGCGTTAGCCGTTAGCTTAGTGTTAGCCCTGGGAAACGCTCAAAAGCAGACTCTACAACACCATCCATTCGTGAGAAAAGGGGGTGGGTTATATTGACAAGGCTTGACAACAGAGTTCAAATATAACTTCATATTTATTGGTTATTTGTTTATTTGATATCAGCATCCAGTCTCCACCGCCGTGTTAACACTCTTCCTGTTTACATTTTCGAGCGTGACATCATCGCCTACGGCAAGTGTACACGCTCAAAACGTAAACCGTAAACAGAACCTGGAGCGAACCAAGACTGCAGTGTGTACGCAAACTAGAGGGGGGAGAGGGGGGGGGAGTTCGCACCAGACCCGGAATGAGGGCGGTACGGACCGGAACGGACCCGAATGAGTGAGTGAGAAAGCACCCTGAGGTCCTGAGACTGGAGGGTCCTGAGATTGAGGTTCTGAGACTGAGGTGCTGAGACTGAGGTCCTGAGACCGTAATCTATTGAGAACTTGCGTATGTCCAGTAGTGATTGGCGATCATATGTGATGACACACATGTTGATAAATAAACAAACTAAAGACTAAAGTTAAATAACTGTCCCGGAGACACGACTGCTCTCTTCAGCGCCACGCTCCATCTCAATCCGTGACGTCATCTTTAGCGCCGTAAAAAACTGTATTGGAAACGTACATAAACAGACAAACAAACCTTTCAGATAATGGTTTACTTTCCACAGTACAGTACAAAAACTCATTAAATACCATTGGTATCAAACTACAAGGATTACATTACTACACAGGCATAAAATCATTCATTCACCAATTTCACTTTACAAAGTTACAACCTTAATCAATAAAGAACAAAGCATACCTCGCTGCGCTCTCCAAGGAATGCAAAACGTAATTAGAAAGGTCCTTTCTTCTGTTTAAAACATGGTCAACACACAGGGATACAAAAGGATAAAAAGTCGCATAGAGATACAAAAGTTGCATCAAACTCTCCTGCTGTTTTTTAAACTTTAAACAGGTGCTTCCGGGCGGCGCAGCGGACTAAGCGTCTGTCTACCACCACAGAGACAGTGGAATCCAGCTGTGGTGCCTCCGGCTTGGTTGACCGTCCATACTGACACAATTGGCAGTGTCAGCGGGTGGGAAGCCGGTGGGTGGGTCCTGGTCGTTGTAAAACAGCGACTCCTACAGTTCGGTCGGGGCGCCTGCACAGCAAGGTAATCCTTCCACATGTTACACTCCCCCAGTGAGAGTCCGCGCTGCCAGGTGAAAAGAAGTGGGGATTGGCTACACATGTGTTGGAGGAAGCATGTGATAGTCTCCGCCCTCCCAGACCGACGGTAGGTGGCAGAGCACGCAACGACCAGGTAGGGGATTGGGAATTGGCATAACGACTAACATTGGTATGGGAGAAAGACGGAAAAAAGGAGGGGGAAAAAGAGAAAAGTAAAAAAAAAAAAAAAAAAAACAGGTGCTTCCATTTGATCTACGGTGCGCCCAGAGGGACAAACTTATGTAGGCCTACGGGTACATTGAATTTCAGGTAAATGGTAAATGGCTGAATTTATATAGCGTTTTTATCCGAAGCGCTTTACAATTTGTTCCTCACATTTGACCCATTCACTGATACATTCACACACCCATGGCAGAGGCAACCATGCAAGGTGCCAACCTGCACATCGGGAGCAATTAGGGGTTAAATGTCTTGCTCAAGGACACTTCGACACGCTGCCCGGGAGGAGCGGGAATCGAACCAGGAACCTCCGGCTTACCAGACGACTGCTCTACCTCCTGAGCAATTTTAAATTCGATAGACAGGTCAGCGCCGTAGTTAAAAACAGCTTTTACCACCTTAGACTCCTGGCGAAGACAAAGGCATACCTCTCCCAAAGTAACCTAGAGACGGTGATACATGCCTTTGTCACCACCCGCCTCGACTACTGCAATGCTCTGTACACGGGCATCGACAAGTCCCTCCTCCGCCGCCTACAACTGGTGCAAAACGCAGCCGCGCGCCTCCTCACCAAAACAAGAAAACACGAACACATCAGCCCAGTTTTGGTCTCGCTCCACTGGCTGCCTGTTAGCTTCAGGATCGATTTTAAATTAGCACTAAATGTTTTTAAATCATTAAATGGCACGGCTCCCTCCTATCTGTCCGAGCTCCTGCACCGCCACACCCCCCACCGATCCCTCAGATCAGCTGACCAGATGCTATTGGTGGTACCCAGAACCAGGCTCAAGACTAGGGGAGACAGAGCTTTCTCCACCGCAGCGCCTAGACTGTGGAACAGCCTCCCCCTCAGCGTACGGACTGCCCAGACCGTACAGGCTTTTAAATCACTCTTGAAAACCTACCTGTTCTCCTTGGCCTTCCCCCCTACTTAACCACCACTAGACCCCTGGCCCTTCTATCCTCTTTGTTTTACTGTGTCCTACCAGTTTTTATTACTTTCATTGCTTTATTATGTTTTTAATCCTATATCTTGCACCATATTGTTTTGTTTTTGTTGCTTTCATTGCTTTGCTATGTTTTTTTTTTCTTTCTTTTAATCTTATACCTTGCCTCACACTATTTAGTTTTTATCAACTTGCTTGTGAAGCACTTTGGTGTCAGCTGCCGCTGCCTGGAAATGTGCTATACAAATAAAACGGACTTGACTTGAGCCACTGTCGCCCCCTAGGTAAAATCCTGCACGTCATTTCACAGATTAGTACCTATATATTCAAGGACTGCTCAATGACAAGAATACAAATGTATATTTATTGTTTAATGTCACATTCTATAAACAGAATGTGAAATATATTGTAACAATATAATAGATTTACTGTATGGTAAGAGCCATTAAAAGAGATATATCTTGACTTGAATGCATAAACATGTTACTTCAGAGTTACTTTGAGGGGATTATGTGCTCCAATATATTCCACTCAGCACTATCAATCTATATTAGGGCTGTCAGTTTATCACGTTAATTAGATTAATTACACAGCAAATTATCGTGTTATGAAAATTAACTAAATTAATTACAAAAAAAAAAAATTATAATTCCATAAGACTTTTTTTTTATATGGTCCATTTGCATGTTCTTGGTATATGATTCTAGGGACATCTATGGATCTCAGGGAATGTATTTCCAGTGTCAGAAATACTGTGTCTGTTACTAGGCTTGAGTAAATTGTAATGAACCAAATGAGAATATCAATAAATTTTTTTTTTATCTTTGACTGTGAATAACACCATCATCAAATTGACCAGACCTGAAAAATCTAAGCAAATTAATAGATGGAAGATGAAAAGGAGCCACCCCTCTAAACCACATGCAGTATTTCCTACTGAGGGCGCTTTCACAAATAGTTTTGGTGGACTCAGTGCGGACTCAGTGCGGACTC
This sequence comes from Notolepis coatsorum, assembly GCF_963971535.1. Lineage (NCBI taxonomy): Eukaryota > Metazoa > Chordata > Actinopteri > Aulopiformes > Paralepididae > Notolepis > Notolepis coatsorum. The sequence continues at coordinate 7,265,740 of NC_140172.1, forward strand.
AGTGCGGACTCGGTGCGGTTCGGGGGGTGAAGTTGCAACATTGTTGCATTCTTCATTTGGTTCGTCTGCATTCACACTGCAATTTGTCAAGTGCACTAAACTTTCTGAACAATGTCACGCAGTCGAAAAGGGCGCTCGTCTATTGGACACAATAGTGGAAATTACTCACTTCCTATATTTGGTCCGCGTTTGGTCCGATGAAGCGAACCGAGACCTACGTTTTCAGGCGGACCAGAGTTCGCGTGTTTGGTCCGCACCAGAGTTCGACTGAGCATTCACACCACCCCAAAAAAAACGGACTATCCGAGAAAACGAACTCTGGTCCGATAGACCGGACCAAACAGCTCTGGCACCCTGAGTCCTGTTGCAAAGCTTACAGATGTCAAAGAATAGTTGGGAGCGACGCAATCTTTCAAAACTTTAAAATGCATTGCTGCACATATTTGATTCAATAGAAAATAAACAAATAATAAAATACTTGATAATAACCAGCCAGAAAATGGCATTTTCTTGACTCTGAGGGAAAGGGGCAGGTGCTCAAGCACTCCTTGGGCCTTATGTGTGTCTGGTTTGAGGCAGCCATGTTGGAAGAGAGACAACTAGTGTTGGAAGAGAGGACTAGAGAGCAAGGCCTCTATTCAAACCATGAGACTGGTGTTTGAAGAGGAGTGTCAGTTCTTCTGATGTAATTGGGCCCTAACATTCTTAGATGTAATTTATTTAGAGATATCCACAGCTCGAGTAATTGGAGTCAAGGAATCTAACATTAGCTTGTGGGTGTCGGCAGCTGAGAGAGTTAAGCCAATGATCTAGCAACAGAGCGAGATGGTTGGTCCTGGGGTGGGTTTAGGGGAAATTGTGTCTTTTAGCATTATTTTTATACATTTGATATGTTTTTGTATTTTTATAATTATATATATAAATTATTATTTTTCTGGTTCTCTTGTCTTGTGACCCCAAATGTTAGTTATTGTCTGTGGATCTGTTCATTATTATTGTATATTTAAATTTATTTTACTCCATCAATTATTCTTTACAAGTCAAGTAAAGAGTTTTATTTGTCACAGCATACAAGCATACAGTGAAATGCGGGGGGTCATGCCCGCAGCGATGTGCAATAACAAGTACATTATTTATTATTGTGTTCTGTTATGTCTTGTTGTATGTTATGTGATTATTTATTATTATAGGTTATTCTGATGCAGATCACATTTGTTTTAAAATGTGCCTAAAAATACATACCTAATTAAATGGAGGATTGCTCCACTTCTACAAGGTCCATTCGCATGTTCTTTGTATCTAGGGACATCTATTGCGTCTGTTACTAGGCTTGAGTAAATTGTAACGAACCAAAGGAGAATATACATTTTCTTTTTCTTTTATTTCATATTCGACAGTGAATAACACCATGCTAACATTGACCAGCTGTGAAATATTGCCACTGAGCTCATTCAGCACCTTCTTAACACTTTGAGCGCCACGCCTGGTTTTCCGTTTTACCGCTTGAATGCCACCATCGGCGCCAATGTTAACGTTAATATCGCCTAATCTATGTTTTAAATTATGGCTATGTGTCTAATCTGCCCATCGCATTATCAAAGACTATTTTCCAGTCAGTGCTGTGAAGGCAGATTGTTTTTTTATCGCGTCGTTTCCGTTTCAGAGCAGTTAGAAAAGCCCCCGTTTTGATATAAAAAACAGCTCATTCTGGAGCATTCTATGAAAATCGTCTTTTAGTGGAATATTCCACAACGTTGATATTCGTCGGCCTTTTTATGAATCGTTTTCAAATAAACGCTAGATGATCAATATTATACGTGCACGCAAGCACATTACGGCCGCGCACTGATAATCGCTCCGTTGATTTCCTCACAGACTTTTACAGTGAAACCGAAAGACATTTCACAAAACAGCTTATAACTTCATCAAACTTACTCTGATTATCCTACCACTGATAACATAGAGTCCTTACCTGACATCAGATGGTATCCAACTGGTATATTCCAATTCCTGATCACCATTCGAAAAAATCGATACGTGTATGGATCCAACGCGATACAGTAGAACTCCATGATCCGCGGGGCTCTGAGGCTCCAGAATGAACTCTGGTAACCCCGGCTGGATCAGTGAACTGGAAAATGTGGAGTACCGGATTTTTTTCCCCATTCATTTTCATTGAGTCCATTCCAAAATCACTTATGTCATCTGGGAGACGACAGGGGGTGCTTTTGTCCACAGTGATCGCCGGCGCCCCTTGGCTATACTCGGGTAGGCTCGGGTGATGCAAAAAAAATTCAGATCGCAAAAAAAAAAAAAAAAAAAAATCGGAGAAATCTCGTGAGTGGCATTCTACGTCACTATTAAAAACCTGAGAAATCTCGTGAGTGGCACTCAAAGTGTTAAGATCAGGTGTACAAAAAAATCTAAGCAAATGAATAAAGGACAGATGATTTACAGGTTTTTTTGTAGATGCAGTACTGAATTTTGCCACCCGGACACATGCCATTTTAAGTATGAATATAGAATATCAGGCCTATAAATTACCTTATTATGGCCAAGTCACACATTTACGGATCGGGAGAAATCTCCTCTTTCCAAATGGCAGAGTTCAATCTGGATTTAGTACCACCAGGCGCCCCTGACAGGGCAGCAAAAACTGTGAATGAAATCTACTGTAAGTAGTTACTTTTTTATAATGTAAATATCTCTGCCATTTTTCATCAGATTGCAACACAACAGATTTGCTAGACATTCACAGAAAGGTAAAGCAATGGCGGCTGGGTGGCACAGCGGTCTAAGCGCTCGTCACCAACGTGTGAGACACCGGTATCGAATCCGGCTGTCAGCGTTGCCTCTGACTTGGGCCGGCCGTCATACTGACTCAATTGGCAGAGTCAGCGGGAGGGGAGTCGATGGGTGGTAATCTGGTTGTTGTACACAGCGACTCCTACAGGTCGGTCAGGGCGCCTGCACAGCAAGGACAGGAGATGTCAAGGGTAGTGTGAGCCTCCCACACGTTACACCTCGCCAATGAGAGTCCGCGCTGGTAGGTGAAAAGAAGTGGCTGGCTGACCCCGCATGTATCGGAGGGGACATGCGATAGATTATTCAACCCTCCCTACGACCGACCAGTGGGGGGCACATGCAAGCAATGATCAAGACAGGGGAGGGGGGAATTGGCACGACTAAATTGGGATTGGAGAAAAACAGAAGGAGAAAAAGTGGATAATAAAAAAAGAAAGGTAAAGCAATTAACTACGTTATATTTTATGGCAATAACATTCAGGTTTGTTGGACCCGTGAGATATGATCCCGAAATAACATAAACAAAGAAAAATAAGTCAGATGATTGACAGGGGCTGGCGTGAGCTGGGAAGTGTAGTTTTATTAAATTCGAAAGACTACACTCAAGTTAGGTTGCCCCATGTCCTCGCGTCTATATACGCCGGTTTACATCTCAATACGAAGAGATTTCTATACTCATATAACACTTAAAATAATTGGTAAACAAAAGTACCAACCCCCACCCATTCCAAATACATCTTTCTCTCCCATTACAGAAGCCGAGACCCTGACACTTTGATCTCAGTTCTGACAGGGTTAGGGTCTTTACTCTTGGCTACATTTGAAAAAGAAACGCAACATTAATTAATACGCTCTGTATTCATCCATTTATAGCGTGATATAAATCTCGTACCGGTAGCGGACTGCTCAGGCTTAAGGGGTTAAGTATGTTGAGTTTTTTTAGCAGATTTCTACACAATTCTAGGGTTTGAAACCTGGAATATACTGGAATATATTGGTGCTTCTTTTAAGTCTTGAGATTGTCTGAAGCTCTTCACATGCTGGTCACAGAGATAAGGCTTCTCTCCTGTATGAATTCACCGGTGTAAGTTTCTCTCCTGTATGAATGTGCTGGTGTGTCTTTGAATTGAATGATCAAATTAAATGTTTCCCCCAGTCTTGAGCTTGAGAAAATCCGCCTAAAATACATACCTAATTAAATGGAAGATTGCTCCACTTCTACAATGTAATTTGCATGTTCATGGTATCTAGGGACATATATGGATCTCATGGAATGTATTCCCAGTGTCAGAAATATTGTGTCTATTACTAGGCTTGCATAAATTGTGATGAAACAAAGGAGAATATAAATTATGATTTTTCTTTGCATCTTTGACAGTGAATAACACCATGCTAAAAATGACCAGACATGAAAAACTGAGTTCGTTCAGTACCTTCTTGAGATCACGTGTACAACAAAATCTAAGGAAATTAATAAAGGGAAGATGATTAAACAGAAGGTTTTGTGTTACGATCGGGGGTGACGATGAAGGTGAGAACACAGTTTGCAGACAAGGATGAGAGAGCCGAGACAGACGTAGGGTGATACTTAATGAAGGGAACTTTACTGAATCATAACCAAAATACAAAACAAACTAAAGGCACTGGCACTAACATAACAACGAAGTGAAAACAAGAAAACGACAGGTGTAGACAGGCATGAACTCACATGACAAAACACCAGGGAACACGGGCACGACACAGGGACAATGCGGAGACAATGACGCCACAATAACCCAACCAACCAACAAGCAATAAATACTGAAACTAATTAATAATCAAAAACAGCTGGGGAGAGACAGGCACTTAGAACAAAACAATAATCAAAACAGGAAGAAGAACTAGGCAAAACAATACACAGGATAATACCAACACAAAGAACAACCTAAACAGATAACACTTGTCAGGGCTGTACACTAAGCTTTTTCACTAGGGGCACACTTGCCCCTAAATGAGACATTTAGGGGCAAAAAATATTTTTTAGGGGCACATTTTTAAATAACAATTTTACCATTATTAAAAAAATATGTTCCTCCTGCCTCATTACTGTGGTCCTTTTATTTAACATTTAAGTGCGTTTGTTTTCAGGTTTGCATCTTTTATAATGAACCAACCGAGAAAGTGTGTAAATCACTAATAGAACAAAAACAACAAACTGTGTGTGTGTGTGCGCGCGCTTGTGTAGTGCTCCTTGAATGAGATCACCACAACACACACACACCATTGCATTAATCAGGAGGACAAGAAACTCTGCATACATTTGTTTCACAATGAAAAGTGCTTTAGAAATCAAATGAATTATTATTGTAAATAACCCCATGAAAGGTTTATTATTTGTATGGATAATTACCTGCTTCATATTTGTGATGTTACTGGTTTCAGTGTGTGCCTAAAGTGATCAATGTGTTGGGCCGTTTATAGAGATCTATGCCAATTAATGTTTATGTATATCCGGGACTTTTTTTAGTAAGAATTGAGAGGTATTTGTATATGTGACCTTTATTTTGAAAACCGTGTTGCGACGCAACCTTATTTACATTTGCGCTTTTGACAGTGAAATGTTCAGTACAACTTAGCTCGAAGGAAAGACTAATCAAAAAGGTTTAATTGACCCGTATGAGGCTCTTACGGTAGGACTTTGATTGTTTATAGAAGTGGAATGTAATACTATGCTAAACGAGAAATAAACAGTTTGTGACAGCCAGTAAAGTTGCAAGCCACTTTCATTTCATATACGGGGACACCGTGACCGTGACAATTATTAGTATTATCTTATTTGCATATTGTCTCATTATTAGATAGATAGATAGATAGATAGGTTGATATTTTATAAATTTAAGTAGACAGTATTTCACGTCCTAATAGTGGGCTACTACTACTCACCAAATCGATGGCTGAACCTGAACGTTAGAAGTGTCCGTGTCCGACTTCCCGTCAATCAATCATCACATCATCACGTCAATCATCATCATCTTATCATCTCTCCACATCGGACGTGGTTGTCATAAGATGGACTGATATCCACTCCGTTGTTCTTGCAGAGCAAAATTTGCGTCTTAAATGTATTGAAAGGAGGTGCTTCTTTGGCGATGCAATAGCCCATATTGAAAGGAAGAGAGGCCACATTCAGTTTCGTTTTGCTAGGAATTATGGGATTTGGTGTTGGATGTATAGACTACGCAGATAGGGACATGGTCTTTAATCGCACGATAGACTACAAGTACCAAGTATATAGCGTGACCTAGATTCACTCCACACGCAAATCTTTTTTTTCACTCAGGCTATCGGTGATCGCAGTAAGTTCATTCATTGCTGACAGATTCTTTCATAGCACCACGACATTGTGTCGCACTGTACAGCCTTGGTTGTAGGCTAATGTTTTTGAAAAAATTTATCCGATTTGTATGGATTAATTTAGGAGTGAAATGCGAATGAAGGGTTGAAATCACAACTCGCAACGTTGCTCCCAAATAATATTTCCAACTCGCAACGGCCAAATTAAGGGGCAATTTGCGACGAGATCATCGCAGTGTACAGCCCTGCTTGTAACAAATAAACTAATTGCAACAGCATATCTTTAATGCAATCAGAGAGGATCTTTACTGACTGCATTATCTGCAGGTGAGCGCTAGATGGCACCATGATACTACTATCAATTCCTTGTGTGGGGTAGTAACACTTATTGTTTCTACTGTCCCAGACTTGGGCTGGTCTGGGAGTGTAACAGTTTTGTAGATACAATACTGAATTCTGCCATTCGGACCCATGCAATTTGAAATATTATTATAGAATATAGAATATGAGGCCTATAAATTACCTTATTATAGCCAACTCGCACATCTATGGATCGGGCCAAATCTCCTCTTTCAAATGGCAGAGTTCAATTTGGATTTAGTATCACCAGGCCTGCATCGAGAATGAAGAATGAAATCTACTGTATGTACAGTTTGATTCTTAGAATGGATATGGCTCCGCCATTTAGGATCGGATTTCAACACAGATGGTTGCTAAATGTTCAGAGAAGGTAGACACTCTATGCCAATAATAATGTTCCGTTTTGTGATATAGACTATAGAGTATCCTGAGAAATAAGAGAAATAATTTTTTTGCTTGCAGGAAGCTAGAATTCACTGGGTAGGGGTGGGACGATACATCGATCCAGATCGATATATCGATCTATTATCAATAATCAAATAGGATCGATGCAACGTAAAAAGATCGATTCATATTGCGATACTCTTATTTTGAAAATCCCATGGAGTGTCGTATCCGCTCGGCTCGGATCAAGAGCACACAGCACTAGCATCTCTAGAGCGTCACTAGAGCAAGGCTAGTGTGCCTATTCTGCGACCCATGTCCCTGCTGTTTTATTCCGCAACGGGTCCAATGCATCTAACCTGCTTTGCAATCCTCACCATTCCATTATGCCCACATCGCGTTAAAGATTGAAATTAACGTTATGTTAACAACAAGCTAACCCAGAGCCATAGGCACAGAGAAGTGGGGACTGGGAAGGAGGGTGCATTCTCGAGACAGCGCCACTACCAGGATCTGGCCGGTACTGCACCTTCGGACTCCCAATATGCCTTTTCCAGCCAAAATACAGCTATGTGACAGTGAATAGGATATTAATATTGAAAAAAAAGAAAAACGAACCAAAAACTGTGAACTTTTCTTTTTCTATTAGTGTGAACGGCCAGCCAAGCTGGTGACAACCCCGGAGCTGTGAGCTGGATTCGAACAGGCGAATCCAGCGTCTCCGGGGTTGGTGACGAACGCAATCTCCGCTACGCCACCTAACAGCCTAGGAGGTCTATTTGTATTAAAAACAATAGATTGTTTTTCATTTAAATGTCTGGAAGAGCTCAAAAATAAAAATTTCAAATGATATTTCCATTGCCTTAAATTGTGTTAAATGGGCATATAATATCGTCTCATATCGATCGCAGGCACCTGAATCGAATCGTATCGTGGCAGACTGTGATATATGAAAATATCGTATCGTTGTCCAAAGAATCGATATCGTATCGTGATGAAACTGGTGATTCCCACCCCTATCACTGGGTACTGTAGTTTTTTGAAATTCCAACACTCATTGAGAGCTCTGGATGCCCTGTGCTCATATGACTACAAATCATCATCATTCGGCGACAGCCGCTAATTGAAAATGGCGGATTTCCGCGAAAATATTAACAAATTTCAATGACTAAAATCTCACTAATAACACTTTAACCTATTGGTAAACAAGCATACTTCTGAAAATATACACTATGACTGCTGTTGTGACATGGTTAGGATGTTTACTCTTGGATACATTTGAGAAAAAAAACCACAACATTATGTCATAGTCTTTATATGACAGATTGATTTATGACGACCGGTACTGGACCCATCGGGCAAGAGGTTAAGGCTTCTCTCCTGTATGAATGCGCTGGTGAATCTTTAACTCTCCAGAGGCGCTGAAGCTCTTCTCACACTGGTCACAGTGGTAAGGCTTCTCTCCTGTATGAATGCGCTGGTGTAACTTCAAGTGTGAAGTCTGACTAAAGCTCTTCTCACACTGCTCACAGTGGTAGGGCTTCTCTCCTGTATGAATGCACTGGTGACTCTTTAAGTCTCCAGAGGATCTGAAGCTCTTCTCACACTGGTCACAGTGGTAAGGCTTCTCTCCTGTATGGATGCGCTGGTGAACCTTTAAGTTTCCAGAGGTGCTGAAACGCGTTCCACATTGGTCACAGTGGTAAGGCTTCTCTCCAGTATGAATGCGCTGGTGAACCTTTAAGTTTCCAGAGGTGCTGAAGCTCTTCTCACACTGGTCACAGTGGTAGGGCTTCTCTCCTGTATGAATGCGCTGGTGTGTCTTTAAGTCTCCAGAGGATCTGAAGCTCTTCTCACACTGGTCACAGTGGTAAGGCTTGTCTCCCGTATGAATAAGCTGGTGTTGCTTTAATTCTCCAGAGGTACTGAAACGTGAGCCACATTGGTCACAGTGGTATGGCTTCTCTCCTGTATGAATGCGCTGGTGTTTCTTTAAGTTTCCAGTCTGACTGAAGCTCTTCTCACACTGGCCACAGTGGTAGGGCTTCTCTCCTGTATGAATGCGCTGGTGTATTAGAAAAGCTGCCTTGTTGATGAAGCTCTTTCCACACTGGTCACAGCAGTGGCGCTGGTGACTCTTTAAGGTTCCAGAGCTACTGAATCGCGTTCCACACTGGTCACAGTGGTAGGGCTTCTCTCCTGTATGAATGCGCTGGTGTATTAGAAAAGCTGCCTTTTTGATGAAGCTCTTTCCACACTGGTCACAGCAGTGAGGCCTTGACTCGTTCATATCTCTGCTTGTTGTTGGGGAGCAATGCAGCGATTGTACCTGGAGAAGAGAGAAGTACACCAATGAAGAGGTCAGATTTAGTGTGTTTTGCATTCGTTTAGTTTGTTTTGCATTCGTTTAGTTTGTATTTCTCAAGTTCTCAACATTTTTTATGCTCCAAATTTAATTGTTGATGTGATTCAAAAGTGAATTAAGAGCAATTTAGAGTACACAGACCACCAGTAGAGATAATTCAGTCAGAAATAATATATTCATTGGACCCCGATTAGTCAAATAGTCGACTAATCGATCGTAAGTAGCAAGAACATTTTAATAAAACATTAATGGCGCGCATACCAGCGAGGCTCACTGCCTAAGAAAACACTGAAGGCACTGAAAGATGATTTCACCCATGTAATGAACACACTAGACTAGACAAATATTAAGATGATCCTTTATTGATCCCCTTGGGGAAATTCGGGTGTCAAAGCAGCATGGGGGGGGGGGAGGTGCATAGCCTCACAGTCCTATATACACTATAGGTACACTTAAAGTATAGATGCAAATATAATATAAAAAAAGTACTAACACAATATAGTCCAGTGATGAGAGTCCAGTGATATTAGGTCGCTTTCACATAGTTCGGTGGACTCGTGCAAAGTATAGATGCAAATATAATATAAAAAAAGTACTAACACAATATAGTCCAGTGATATTAGGTCGCTTTCACATAGTTCGGTGGACTCGTGCGATTCGGGGGTGTTGCACATCATAAAATGCATTGTTTTGTATTAAAATTCATTGTTTTGTATTTTTAATCAAGTACTTTCGTGCACCACTTTCTGCCCTGCCAGATTCCAAGCTGTTTTTGGCTGGGCTCCGCCCATACTCGCAATGCGCTTCCCACCTGCACTGGCAGACTTGGGGGGGGGGGGGGGGGAGGAGGAGGAGGAGGAGGAGAGAGAGAGAGAGAGAGAGAGAGAGAGAGAGAGAGAGAGAGAGAGAGAGAGAGAGAGAGAGAGAGAGAGAGAGAGAGAGAGAGAGAGAGAGAGAGAGAGAGAGAGAGAGAGCGTGTGTGTGTGAGCGGCTCGAGTCGCGAGTGTGTAAGCAGGGGGAGAGAGCTGAGGAGAGATTGCTCCAAGACTTGCACAGTATGAGCCTCTCTCTCCCTCTCTCCATCTGACTCTCCCTCTCTCTCTATTTTTCTCTCTTTTGGGGAAGTGAAAGTCTCTGGCAGGGAAACCGTTTCCGCTTTATTTCCACTCGCTCCGTTTTGATCATAATTTCAACGTTATACTAACTTCCTCAAATAGTTGATTGTGGGCGGTGGCTACAACCACAGAAGGAGCTGAGGTTACGCAGATCATTATTCGTACATGTCACAGATTGATGTAAATTCAGAATGGCTTGGTTTAGTGGGGGAGGATCTTGTCTCAACTGAACTGGAGGAATGCGCCTGAATCAGAATTTCACACCTAGTCACAACCCCACATTGCTAGAAAACAATGCAAATCACTGGAAAAGGCCATTTATAAGATAGTTCCCCTTTAACACTTTGAATGCCAGCCATGACAATTGCCGTCTTATCAGACCCCCCATTGAGTGCAGACGACGTGAAATGGTAATGCAGCCTTTATCAACTATGCCCCAAAACTATGGAACAAACTACCCCAAAACATCAGAGAAGGCAACTCACTAGACATCTTTAAAAGACAGCTTAAAAAATCTCTTTGCTCAGGCATTTCACTGATAGATATCTGCTACCACCTAGTGGCAAGAGGAAATATTATTATTATAGAAACATCAGGGATATCCTGACACAAATTGTACTTACCTGCACTATTCTTACCCTGCCTACTTTTATACACTGCCTATCAAATTCATGTGTCGGTTATCACACTTTTTACTTCTTACTGATGACTATTTTTAAACTGAATAATTTTAAACTATTTTTATTATTTGCTAGATCCAAATGTGAAACACTGTGCTGTTGTATGTTAAATACCGTTGTACTGTTGTATGTTGTATGTCCGTTCTCCATATTCTTACCCTACCTACTTTCATACACTTCCAATGTAACCTTGCTATTTACATTTTTTATTTTTATGCTCGCTTATGCCTGTATTTTTTACTGTTGTATGTCCGTTCTATTTTATAATTTTTAGACTATTTTTAAACTTAATCATTTAAACTATTTTATTATTTGTATTACTGAATAGAGAGCCTAAACTATTTTATTATTTGTATTACTGAATAGAGAGCCTATTAGGATGCTAGATCCTAATGTGAAACACTGTGATTTACCATACCTTGCTATGCTCGCTCATGCCTGTATTTTTTACTGTTGTGAAGCACTTTGAACTGCAACCTCTGTATGAAAAGTGCTATACAAATAAAGTTATTATTATTGTTTGCCGTATTTTTTTTTATTGGCGATTTGAATTCATATTTCATCAATCGAGCCTCAGGTTAGTGCTGCAGAGTCTCTCTGAGCTCAATTGGGAAGATACCGCCCCCTATCGTCTCTCCCTGTGTAACTGCACCCGATCAGCTCAGACTGATGCAGGGGGAGTGGTTAGTTTGCTCATTTAATTTTTCCGTCAAGGCATCTGAAGAGACCAAGTGATCGCCGGCCCTCAGAACAGCGGCGATTATGTATTTACAGTACCAACACTAATCAATAAGCGTGAGCGATATTTGGAATGGCGATCAGGAATTGGAATAATCGTTTTGGATAACATCTGATCTCAGGTAAGGAATCTATTTTACCAGTCTTAGGATAATCAGACCTGTTTACACGGAGATATAAGCGTTTGCCCTATGTGTGTATGTGTGTGTGGCTGTGATCGCTGATGAGGAAATAAGAAAATCGATTTTTCAGCCCGCCTCTATAGTGTGCATAAGTAAACATATACTATCGATAATCTAGTGTTTATTTGAAAACTATTCATAAATAGGCCGAAAAATGACAATGTTTTTGTGTATTCTAGAATATTCCAGTAAATGCCGTTTATGGGGGAATATTGAAATTTTCCGAAAATTTTCGAGAGGACGATAGCTTTTCGAAATGCTATAAAAAGGATATGAACCGATTAAAAAACAATCTGTTTCGACAATGTTGACTGCAAACAAGTCATTGATAAGCGACGGGCAGATTAGACACATAGCCATAATTTAAGACATAGATTATGCGTTCACAACGCTATCATTGAAGTGGGTGGTGGCATTCAACGGCGGTAACAGGGTTTCCGTTAGAATTTTTTTTTGCCGTGCCTGCAAGATTTCAATCTACCGGACAAATGGGATCAATTCCGGTCAGAGTTTATTGAGCTTAAAAACAATTGATAGGCAGGCTATATAAAGAATGACATCCTCAAGGCATGTAGATTTATAATATAATATTTATATAATTTAAAACATAGATTATGCGTTTTTAACGCTAATGATGATGATGATGATGGCATTCAACGGGGTAAAAAGGTAAACAAGGTCGGCAATGATAGTGTTAAGTTAGAATCCCAAAAACAGGCTTCGGGGACTGCTTTACAGCGCACACACACCACATTATTCTGCGGAGCAGCCCAGCGCACACACATACACACACTAGGGATGGGGATCGAATATTAGAATTGTCAAAGTCGATGCCAGTCTCCACGTTCGATTTTCATGGCAGAAAAAAAAAGATAAATGATTTTTTTTTAATATTTTTTTTTTATTGAAGCAAACCATTCTTATTTAATTCCTTTTTATATTTAGAGGCAGCCTAATTTTCATAGCCTAATTGATCTAAAAGATGCACATGCTACTGTTTCTGTTTGTTTAATAAAACCGGTTGATAGGCCAATGCAGGGCCGGAAATTTACTTGGCGGGTAGATAGGAAAAATCGACCCGCCAAGCATATTTCTTACCGGCCAAAAAAATATGCATTTTTGCGTCACATATATATAAAAAAATGTCAGTACATTTCAAGTAGATAAGGTATTACGTTGAAGAATACACACTTAAATAAGAGGCCAGAGTAAAATGTGTACTCTCTCTCTCTGAAGTCTAAACTTCACAACACACAATCTAAAACCCCTCCCTACCTCCCCTCTCCCAAACCGTTCCTACTAGGGCTGTCTTAAATACTTCGAAGCTTCGTTCGATGGCACAAGCTTCGAACATTAAAAAAAAAATATATATATATATAATCTTTTTTTCAAATTATTATAATTTTTTTTACTTCGATTTGTGTGTGTGTGTGTGTGTGTGTGTGTGTGTGTGTGTGTGTGTGTGTGTGTGTGTGTGTGTGTGTGTGTGTGTGTGTGTGTGTGTGTGTGTGTGTGTGTGTGTGTGCGCGTGTGTGTGTGCATGGGGCCATTGGGTGGGGCCGGGGGACAAATACACTGGAGGAAAGTAACCCAGCTCAGCACTGCCCAAATTATATCATCACTATTGCCTGTTTGAAGGATATCATCCTCAAACACATATACATACACCTACATGCCTTGTAGAATTCCACACATAAGAAAGAAAGATACTGGGATGAATAAACAAAATAGGAAATAAAATGTAGAAATGCATGCAATACATAAATAAATATGAATCTCCATATATGAAATAGAACATTTAGATAAGGTGCTACTGAGATGTTTTGGTGAGTTCTTTGTTTTTTTGTGGAAGTAGCCCTTCTTAAAAATGCATGAACATTCACTGATAATTGGTCTGTAGTGGAGTCTACAAGGTCTACATTGCCGGACCATGTAGAATCCGGACCTTGTAGACTGACATAATTCTGTGCATAGTTTAGTCTACACAGGCCATATTTCAAATAATCAAAATCTTACTTCATTCATCTTAAACATTCTTGATTTGGGGGATTGGTAGTTCCCATGAAATCTGAAGTTGTTCAAACGACAACAGCGATCCACCTTGAATTAAATCACACAGCCGAGTGAAACCTTGTTGGCTGCGTGACAGTCACGAAAGGGACTACTTAATTAACACTTTGGTCGCCAGGGTCGCCAGGCTTATATTCTTAATATACCATCCTCCGCCAGCTCTATTTGTCTATGGGGATGTTTACCTTCTTTGCAGGGCTATAACTTTTTAAATTGTATTGCTAAATTGACATTACTATGGCCCATTCAATGTCAAGTATCTATTGTTCAGGGTGTAGCAACGTTATACTTTTTCATTCACATATTCATACTAAAATACGGTCTAAAGTATAAGTATGTTTTTATCGTTTTCTGCAGCTTTCTCCAGAACGTGATTTATAGCCCCAAATGCATTATATTGATGATCAAATACAGTTTGATAGGAATCTGCGCGAGATAAAAAAATTCAAATGGACGTGCTTCTAGAAGTTACTACTGATCATCTGATGTTGACCGGATGGGGGGGGGGGGGGTCGTTTATAATTCCGTGGCCAACGTTAGATGATTCATCTAGTGTGGGTGATATGATCATTAGAGCAGTTAGTATCGAACACGTTAAAAAATAACGCTGAATCTTACTGTAGCTTCCTCATAGCGTTGGGCGATGAGCGTGGAACAGAAATATTCCTATTATGGGATGTAGAAATATGCGATCCATTTCCAGGTTGTATAATAGTATATACGTCCAAATCATGTTGTTTATCAAGTTATTGGTAGCGGATTGCTATCCGTTGTGTCTAGCTCGAGTCCTGGGACTATTACCGAGTGATCGGACCGAATTGGAATGAGCACCAGCTTCCGTTTCCTGTTTCCGCTCTGGGCGATCCGCCGATCGGCCACCAGATGGCGCTCTTGAACCGTTGGAGAGTTGAGAGGGGATCAACAGTAGATCTCAAGTCTCCGGGGGAGAAATATGATTTCGATCACAGATTTTTGAAATATTGATATCAAAGACGTGGTACGGCGTCTTTGGCAGAATTAGCATGGCGGGGAATGACGTGGAACAGCGTTTTTGGCGACCATAGTGTTAATTAATGCAATCCAAAAAACAACAAAGTTTACCAAAGTGCTGTACAAGTCCCACAACATAAGATAAAAAAAAAACCTCGAAGCTTCGAATTAAAATCGAAGCTCGGCCCGAAGCTTTGATTGCGATTTTTTTAATAACAATACATTTTATTTGGAGAAGCCTTTCAAAACACCCAAGGTCACCTTACAGCGCATAAGAACAGAACAATCAAGATTAAAACAATGATCTTGGCAAAAGTGTCAGTGGAATTAAAAACAAGACAAACAATGGAAACGTATGAAATATAAAACAGTGGCACACTTCCGGTTTGACGACAGTATGCGACGGTCGCATCTGTCACAAGCTCCGCTCCATTTTTTGTTAATTTCGCTTAAATACCTACTTTATACAACACTAATGTGTTTAAACCTCAACTTATATATTAACTAAGACCTTCAACTAACTATATCAACAGTGAAACGCAGCATGCGACCAAAGAAAGATAGCTCAAAAAGACGTGAAGCAGATTCTCCAACGGCAGACGGCGCGGTGACACGTTCAGGGAAGGGAAGAGCGGACGCTATTGAGAATAAAAAACCCGACAATAGCATGGATTCTAACATTCAAACGACCTCAGCAGAGACAGTCATGGAGAGTATTCCACCCGACTTCAAAATGCGGATGACAGATATGATGAAAATCCTAACCGACAAGGTTACTGATATGGCTAAAGCTGTGGATAGAGTCGAGGCTAATGCTACCGCATTTAAGATAGCCATAGAGGCTAAATTTGAATATATCAACACAGTTTGTAGCACAATCCGATCGCATAACGGCGGTTGCAAATACTGGGATCGAATACTCACGGAAGCAAGAGGAGAAGAATAAGGAACTATCTGAAACTATCGCCGAAGTATCGAAGGAAATGCAACTGGAAAACAAACAGCTCCGGCAGTTGATCCAAGACAACAAGGAGGAAAACTTGATCCATCTGCTAGAAATAGAACGGCACGCCTGCAGATTCAATCTCCGTATAGTGGGTCTGGATGAATCAGTCGACTGCACAGATGACAAGTTTGCTGCAGTACTATTCGAAATCCTAGGTTCTGAAATCCTATCTACAGAACCGATAGTGGACAAACGCTACAGAATTGGATCTGAAAACTACAATAAAAACAACAAGGAAAGAGTGATAATTGCTAGTCTACGGGAAACTGCAACAAGAGACACGATTATCAGGGAATCACGCAAGAGATGGGGAAAACTGATGTACAAAGGGAAAAGAGTGTGGTTTTATGAAGATATGTGCAAGGAAGCCATAACTCTGCGGGCCCACTACAAGGTTGTAGTAAACCAGCTATATGAGAAAGGTCTCCACCCCATCCTACGGTACCCTGCAAATCTTTCCATAGTTGAGGGAGAAGGAAAGAAATTCATGCTACGTTCGCTTAAGGCGGCAGAAGAATACATGAAGAATATAAAAAGTGGATGACAAGATTCATCTTTCACGGATAACTCTACAATTGCATGGACATCAAAAAACGGCAACATACAAACTTTTGACAACATTGAGAAATAAGTAATTTGATATAAAACGCTAAACACCATATAAATATAGATTCACGGTAATATGCAGATCTTGATTTGATACCGACCATTTTGGAACATTCTAGATTTTTATACTCTATTTTTCTTACTTGAAGGCTATGAGTCATAACGGAATATTCTGGAATACACTGGATGGTTATTGTTTTAGGGCACGAGGAATGTTCTGGAACATTAAAGCATCAAACTGCAAGTAACGAGTGGCTGACAGCACTATGGAATACAATACCCTTTTCAACGATGGCCCCGTGAAATAACAATGATATGAGTCTTGGTCATGAAATAGACGTGAAGAACAACGACCACCATAACAGATTAATGATCACGCATGACGATGGACGATCTGCATACAAGTATTTAAAATCTCCTTGTTGTTTAGATGTGTAAACATACAAAGGTATTTAAAAAATGTAAGTAGATATTCCCGGATTAGATGGGTTTTCGATATCTAATTCTAAACATCACTATTTCTTATTCTTTATTTCGTTATTCTGAAATGTTCTAACCAATAAATGTTAATAGAAGGTTTAAAAAGAAAAAAAAATTGGTTTAAATGAGTATACCAATCGAGGTATAATTTTCATTCTGTTATAATTACATTAAGGGGAGAGAGGCTTGGTCACAGGTGACATTCTATTAAATTAGAATTAAAGCATAGATCCTATGGTATACATAGGAAAGATTAGGATAAATTGCTCATTCTGGGCAGACCGGAGGTGCAGGAAAGGAAGAGGTTGTACGCGAAGGAGGTATCAAATAGGTACCTTGTACGACTCTGTAAGGGAGGGGGGTTCAGGTTTTTTTTTGTATATATGTATGTTTTTATGCTCGGCTCTCAACAGGACCTCAACAGTGGGATATAAATCCATTGTGAATTCGCACTCCAGAAATATTACCAACAAATACAAATCAATATGTATAGATTATGGCTAGTTTGAATATAATGATGAACACTGGGGGAATAAATAATCAACATAAACGCAAAAGCGTGCTCACATTGATGAAAAACAAACAGGTTGATGTGGCTCTCTTAAGTGAAACGCACATTTTAGTGGGAGACAAAGCTACGTTAGCGGACAACACATACCATAACATTAGTCACTCTTCCTTTGGAAACGGAAATTGAATATTGAATTGAAGGGAGTATGGTCTGATGCAGATGGTCGGATAACCATAGCTAAGATTATACACAAGAATAGGAAAATAGCGTTGGTAGCGGTATATGCCCCAAATCTATACGAAAATAATTTCTACACTGCACTCACTAGGGAAATGTTAAACCTTCCAGAATACTCATTTATAATTGGTGCGGATTTTAATGCCATTTGGGACCGTGGGTTGGATAAATCTTATCCCAACCTTTCCAACGAACAAAAAAAGTCATCTAATGCAAAGGATTGGGCAAAGAATACAGGTGTAAATGATCTATGGCGATCACTCAACCCCACGACCCGGAAGTACTCTTGTCGATCAGCAAGACATAAAACACTCTCCAGAATAGATTGTTTTCGCAACACCGAGACTATTTGATAACTATGAAGTGGAGATGGTACCCAATGCATTATCAGATCACTGTTATTTACTCCTAAAAGGATCATTTGGTGTAGAGCTGCCGCGGTATTGATATTTTCCTTACCGCACGAATTTGCGCAATATTTCCTACCGCTGCGGTAATTACCGCACAGTGCGCACAAAAAAAAAAAAAAAGTTTGAATGCATTTCTTTTTTTTTTAGTAGTCTACTCTTATAGCCTGCCTCTAGTCTAATGGCGCTTTTCCACTGCATATTACCTACTCGACTCGACCCGCTTTAGGCACCTGGTACTTCGTTCCTTTTCCACTGCAGCCAGGTACTACTCCGTTTGGGGAATGGGGATGCAGGCGGGGCCGCCGCCGCTCGCTTGTGTACACTGAAAGCTCCGTGGGCATAGATGTCCGAGGGCTTGCAGCAAGCCAGAGTTTAACACAGTTTCAATCAATCAATCAATAACAACATTAACCAGACTCTCGTTGCGTCTATTCTGCCAAAGCTAACGTTACCTCTCATTGTGTATTCTACCAAGCAAACCCGGGTTTAACGTTACCTCTCGTGTATATCGGATAACAACAACAAACTTAACACATCAGCGATCTTGTTGTGACACTAAACTCTCCGCTCGGTGGTAAATTGGGTTGATGTCGGTTTTGTTTCATCAATAAATAAGGCAGAATACACAGTGAATCCATTCTTTTTTGTTTATTGCACTTGGTTCTGTCGCAAACAAATCCTGAATGAAATGCATCCTTAGCGAGGCAGTAAAGATGGCGGCGTTCTGTTTTCGTTCAGAGGCGTCGAGTAGGGGGTATCTGCAGAGCCGCAGAGCCAGGCTGGACCAATAGGGTCGCTTGGAACCGAGTAGGGTATATCTGCAGAGCCGCAAGCCAACTTTATTATTATGATAAAAAACAGCGGTGACGCGGTATTCAGCCTAACTCTGCGGTGAGCGTGATGCAACAGCGATACCGCGGTAATGCGGTTATCGCGGCAGCTCTAATTTGGTGTACTATCATCCCGAGCCCCAAGATGGCGCTTTAACACAACACTGCTGAATAACAAGGAATTCATTACACAACTCCAAGAAGCTCTTTCAGTATTCCTACCAGAGAATGTGAACTCGGTGCCGGACCCTAGAATATTATGGATGTCGGTAAAGGGAATGATCAAGGATTTCACGGATAGCTTTTCATCCAAAATACGCAAGAATCGATGCTCAAAACTGGCGGAATTAGAAACGCTCTACTCTACATTATTTACTTCTTTACAATATAACGACTCGGCTCGACTGGAATCTCAAGTTAATTTACTAAAAATAGAGATTAACGCCATTTACAGACAACAATCTGAAGTACAAATACGTAGCACAAGACAACAGCATTACTCTCAAGGTTCCAAACCAAGTCACCTACTAGCTACGCGATTAAGAGTTAACGCAGATATAACCTCCATTAAAGCACAACAAGGACTTTTAACAGACACCAAAGAAATAAACACGACATTCAAAGAATTCTACTCCAACTTGTATGAATCAGAAACGACCTTCGATCAAAACAAAATGGACACATATCTTAATCAAATTAACCTCCCCAAACTTTCAGAGGATGATGCTAAACAGTTAGAAACACCAATCACACTAGAGGAACTCAGGAAGGCCATATCCGAAATGCAAAGTGGTAGGGCTCCTGGAAGAGACGGTATCCCACCAGAAATATACCTCTCATGTTGGGACATAATTGGACCCCTATTACTTAATATAATTTTATACTCAGTCAAGGAAGGGAACTTTCATAAGAACGACAATATTGCACTCATAACAGTCCTCCTTAAAAAAGACAAAGACCCCACCGAGTGCGGTAGTTAAAGACCTGTAAGCCTTCTCGGAACCGATATCAAACTGTTCTCTAAGGTATTAGCCATCAGACTTCAAAAGCATATGACGTCTTTAGTTCATCCGGATCAAACTGGCTTCATAAGAAACCGTTTGATCACTGACAACATAAGACAATTACTATACGTACTAGATGCCAGCAAGGACAACACCACACCCAAGGCGATGCTGTCCCTGGATGCAATGAAAGCTTTTGATAGGCTGGAATGGTCGTATCTATGGGCAGTATTAGAAAGGATGGGGTTAGGAAAAGGATTCATTGATATGATTAAAGTATTATACAAAGACCCATCGGCCATGATTACAACAGGTATAATCACCTCCGGAATATTTCCGGTATCACGCTCTTCTAGACAGGGTTGCCCTCTTAGTCCCGGACTATTCGATTTATCACTAGAACCTTTAGCACAATATATAAGACAATCCCAACTCATAGAACCAATCGTAATCAAGGGCACACAACACAAAATTAGTATATAATATATATAATATATGCGGACGACGTAATACTGTTCATGCAAAACCCTAACACCGCAATGCCTCATCTTCTCAAGTTGATTAATGACTTTGGCGACCTATCGGGATTTAAAATAAACTGGCCAAAGTCGGCTTTCCTTCCACTGAACGCCCCTGCAAAGAATACAAGTCTTCCAGAAGAAATACCAATGGTTAAACACTTTAGATGCTTGGGAGTTGAAGTATTCCCTACCATAAGCCAAACGGTGAAACACAATTACATAGAAATCCAAAATAAAATCAAATACGACCTTGACAGGTGGTCAAAACTTAAAAACTCAGTACAGGCACGGGTTTCAATAGTTAAGATGGATGTCTTACCTAGAATCAACTTCATCAGCTCAATGCTTCCTGTAACTGAGGGGTACAATTCCCTGACTGTATTGAGAGTATGGTATCATTAAACCACTACTTAGTTATGTACTTTAATTACTGGCCATACAGTACACGGTATATATGATGAACACCCACACAATAACACGGCTTAACAAAGAAAGTCCTGTTTAGAATATTTATTAGAAGAGCAGCAATAGTAGATTACAGTATTGAGAATTAGAGTCGCGCTTGTATGGCGAAGAATATGCATAAATAGGTCAAGAGCGTAAGTCCATGAGCATATTACGATGGGTATAATTAATACCACCTGTAGCATAAGAATTATATAAGGCACACTCGTAGGTCAGCTGGAGATACTAAGGGGGTTCCCTCCGGTTGTAAGCCAGCAGGGGAGAGGAATTGTCGGGAGCAAAAGTCTGGATCAACGAGGAATAAAGAGACTCCAGGTACAGGAGACGGTGCAATAATCCCTTGGTCCTTAGACAAAGCAACAGCTATACTCCGGTATGCATTGCAGCATGGATGAAAGCTAGCCAGCCTCTGGGTCCTAGAGGCGGGCTCGACGGTGCTCCTCACAGGGTAGATCCCACACGGCAGTGGGGTAGACGGTTCTCTGCTCCAACAGCCACAGTACCAAAGCAATATAATCCAGCCGGAAAAGGCTCTGCATTCGTCGGTGTAGGTTATCCAGTGTACATATCCACACGGTTCTCGTCTAGGACTCCTCGGATGGCGGCACAAGGTTAGGCCGCCCAGCCTGGATAAGCACACTAGCTCGGTACGATGAACCGGTGGTAATGCTGGTCACTGTAGAACGGTAGCCGCACGATACACTATACATAATAGACTATTACTTTATAATAGAATAAGTCGAACTCGACGATACAGCGTTAAACTCTGACACTTTAGCTATCAATTCGCACGCGGTCTCAAGGCTCTATTTAGGGGCAAAACGGGCCCACTTCACAGCACGTTGTATCGTGGTGAAGGCTTCAGCTTTTAGTTACTAAGTGCATCTGTATCCACCTGCGCCGTATTTATACGTAAGGTGAATAATCTAGTGCCAACCTTATTTCTGTCTCGTATTACTGCGCAAACCTGGGCATGTTGAGACATGTCTTAGCGGTGGCTTTGAACTAGACATTGGGGGTATGGCCGTTGGCGCCTAGGGGGTCGCTGTCCAATAGGCGAACGAATATTATGGTCTGGCCTGTACCTAGGTAAAGGGATATTCCGTGTATATGTACAAAGAATATACAAGGGATATCAGACGATATACAAATATTATACAATATATCTCAAGTAATAAATATATATATTCGGTTTAATCTGACCCTTTGTAACACTTCCGTTACCCCCTCCAGATGGTTACTGGAAAAAATGACACTCTTCCGCATATACATTTATTTGGAATAACAAACCACCACGTATAAAAAGATCCACCGCACAGAGAAACAAAGCCGACGGAGGGATGGCAATCCCAAATTTTTTCCACTATTTTAAGGCGTACACTTTAAGACCATTGACAACCTGGTTTGAACCCCAAGCATCAGTATCCTGGAGAAATTTAGAAGTAAATATAGTAGCACCACAGAGACTGCAGGACATAGTATACACCAAAATATCAATTAAGCAATGCGAACTGAAATTTGGCCCCATAATTACACATGCGATCCGGATATGGCGTGAAACACAAAAAAAATATTCTAATCCACATAAATGGCATAATCATACTCCCTTATTCAATAACAATGTACTCCTGATTAGAAAACGACCTATACGATTCCCTAGATGGGAAAAGCAAGGCATACATACATTAGGAGATGTTTTCAACAAACAGGGTATTTGTAGCTATGATGAAATAGAAAAAGAATTTAATCTCACCGGTTCCACATATCTTTTTTACGCACAATTATTGTTATGTTTGAAGACTCACAGTGTTCCATTAAGGATACCAATTGCACACCACAGATACCACACATTTTTCTATGAAAGAGACAGAGAGGTTTTGTATCAGATTTTTATCATCAATTACTAACGGCTTCGTATGAAACCCTCCACCTAGACTCTGTTTGGAGGAGGGATATACCAGACCTAGAAAAAGATTTTGATTGGCAAGAAGCCTGGGCAAATGTTCGACTTGCATCAAGGAACCCGGACCATCAACAAATCAATCTTAACTATATTCATAGGACATACTTGACTCCTATAAGACTGAACAGAATGGGTCTTAAACAAGACTCCAAATGCTCCTTATGTACAAATGGGGACGAGGGGACATGTATGCACATGTATTGGGACTGCCCACCAGTTAAGATATTCTGGGAAGAAGTGACCCAGCAATTATCAAATCTCTTAATTCTGAATATACCTGTACACCCCTCTATATTACTGCTGAATGATGTTTTTGAATATGCAGTACCTATACAGCAAAAGAGATTGGTTTTATCTGGTATTACAGTGGCTAAAAAACTGATAGCATCACGATGGTTTCAACCGGAAAAAATTTGCCGAAAGGTCTGGATTCTTACATATCTCGATGTGATTTATCTAGAAATATCTACAGCAAGAATTTTGGGTCTCAATGAATCCAAATTGACAATGTGGTTAGAAGTGGTGGAGAGAATAAAAGCTAGCATTTAATGGTAGTGTCTGGTTAGGAGCGAAGGATAATGGATGGATTATCCATTGGGGGGTCCAGGGCGAGGGGTGCGAGCAAGAGCATAATGTGTGTAGGGGAATAGATAGCAGGTATTAGGGGTATATCTTGTATAAGACATTTATATATATGTATATATATAATATATATATATATATATAATATATATATATATATCTAATCGTGTGTTGTCATGTTTGTTTGTGTTTGTTTAAAAAATAATAAAAAAAAAATACAAAAGAAAAAACAGTGGCACACAGGGTGCAGTTATAGTGAGTATGCCTAGTAAGCAAGGCAGTTACAAGACACGGTTAAGAAAATAATAAGATAAACAACAAGAAGTATAAAAAACAGTGATGTTAAAAATAACAGACAAACAAACAGCAGGGGGTATTGGGCAGTGATGGAGGTTATAGTGAATATGCGAGTTTGAACAGATGGGTTTTCAATTGTGATCTGAATGATGAGAGTGAGTCTGACTGTCGGATGTGTGGGGGCAGGGAGTTCCAGAGTCTGGGAGCCGAGCAGCTGAACGCTCAGGCACCCATGGTACTGAGGCGTGAGCTGGGGATGGATAAGAGTCCAGTAGAGGATGAGTGGAGGGTGCGGGAGGGGGTGTAATCTTGGAGGAGATCAGTGATGTAGGTGGGGGCTAGATTGTGGAGGGCTTTGAATGTGAGTAAGAGGTTTTTGAAATCAATCCGGTAGTGCACAGGGAGCCAGTGTAGTTGAATGAGGACGGGGGTGATGTGGTGGGATGAGTTTGTGCGGGTGATAATCCTAGCAGAAAGAGTTTTGGATGATTTGGAGTCTGTTGATGAGTTTGGTGGGAAGGCCGGTGAGGAGAGCGTTACAGTAATCGATCCGGGACATGACAAATTAATGGACCAGGGTTTCTGTATTTGATTGGGACAGGGCTGGGCGGAGTCTGGAGATATTACGGAGGTGAAAGAAGGCAGACCGGGTGGTGTATTTGATGTGTGGTGCAAAGGAGAGGGAACCATCCAGAATGACACAGAGGCTTTTGACTTGGGGGAGAAGGGTACAGGGAAGCCGTTGATGGTGATGTTTGGAACTGGGGTGTTTTGTGATTTGGTGAGGGTGGATTTGGAGCCGATGAGCAGGGCCTCGGTTTTGCTGCCATTTAATTTCAGGACGTTTCTGCTCATCCAGCTCCTAATGTCGTCAAGGCAGGTGGTGAGGGAGGTGGGGGGAAGGGCAGTGGTGGCTGTTGAGGAGATGTAGACCTGTGTGTCGTCTGCATAGCAGTGGAAGTGGACCCCATGGTGACGGAGGATTGTGCCCAGGGGAAGGAGATAGATGGTGAATAGGAGGGGACCCAATACTGACCCCTGGGGGACACCCAGTGAAACAGTTGAACACCCTGACTTGTGGGTCTTGAGTTGAACAAACTGTTGTCTGTTGGTGAGGTATGATGTAAACCAGGAGAGTGCGACACCCGTGATCCCAATGCCAGCCAGGCGGTCCAGGAGTATTGGATGGGAGATGGTGTCGAATGCTGCACTGAGGTCGAGGAGGATGGTGAGAAGTCCAGAGTCAGCTGCACGGAGGAGGTCGTTGGTGATTTTGACAAGGGCTGTTTTGGTACTGTGTTGTGGGCGGAAACCGGATTTAAAGGGTTCGTGGAGATTGTTTGTGTCGAGGTGGGATTGCAGCTGTGCGGCAACCACCCTCTCAAGGGTTTTTGAGATAAAGGGAAGGTTGGAGATGGGCCTACTGTATAATGATTTAAGTCGGCTGGGTCAGCACCAGGTTTTTTGAGGATGGGGGTGATTGCAGCCAGTTTGAGAGTTGGGGGTACAATTCCAGAGGCAAGGGATGAATTTATTATGTCCGTGATCATGGGTGAGAGTGATGGCAGGCAGGCTTTGACGAGGGTGGTGGGAAGAGGATCGAGCTGACAGGTGGTGGTTTTGGCTTTACGGATGAGCTCTGAGATGGTGTATTCTGATGCTGGGGTGAAGTTGGAGAGGGAGCTGATAAAATGATGGCCGGTGGTGATCATCCAGGGTGGATCACATGGGGAGGTGCATGATGAGACCAGCTGTAGGTGAATGGTATTGATTTTGGAATAAAAAAATTGCTGAAATGCAGTGCACTGCTCAGTGGAGATTTCTGGAGGGAGGGTTTGAGGGGGGTGGAGTAGGTGGCTGACTGTGGAGAAGAGGACTCTGTTGTTCCCTTTACCAGTGCTGAGCTATGCTATAAGTCTTCACACATGGATGTTTGTCACGTTTCACGAGCTGTTGTTGATGGGCGTATACTAGCTACCTTGGGCTACTTCTGATTGGTGAGCAATGAGAGCACAGCACTTCTGATTGGTAAGCATGCAAGCAAGCACGCAAGAAAAAACCTTGAATCAAACTCGCTGTATAACGTATCCCAAATCGCAGGCTTTGCAATTTGCTAAAAGGCGACTGTCGTAAGACCAAAACACACTGCAGTTTTAATTATTT
The DNA here is from genome assembly GCF_963971535.1 of Notolepis coatsorum. Lineage (NCBI taxonomy): Eukaryota > Metazoa > Chordata > Actinopteri > Aulopiformes > Paralepididae > Notolepis > Notolepis coatsorum. The sequence goes on from NC_140172.1 coordinate 7,291,837, forward strand.
TACATGACTATTTTCATTTTGTTACCCACCACGTGGCGGACAGACCTATCTGTGTCACTCGCCAAACCTAAAATATGCCCGCCATTGGCGGGTGGCAGGCTCTAATTTCGGGCCCTGGGCCAATGCAGTTATTATAGGCTACGATGGTGAATGGTGTCATTTTGATTTATTGTCGGTCAGCTGAGCCGATCAACGTTCTGAAGAATTATCTGAACTTCAGATTCTGAAGAGCCTATTTATGTGCAATACCCTTTGATTTTAACGATCCATTCTATTAAAAAGAATAACTGAATTTAACTGAAACTGAACATTTTAACTGAATTTAAACTGAAACAGAAAATAACAATATATTTTTAATATAAAAAAAGATAAAAAATACATTTGGGGGGGGGGGGGCATTGAATATTTGAATATTCGATCTTAACTCATTGACCGCCGGGGATTAGCCTTATCCTGTGGTAGTATTGCCATGCTGTAAACGATGGGAGTTAGTCACCTTGTTTGTAGAGCTAAATCTATATTCTATATTAGCCATGGATACAATACTATAGTCATTTGACATCGAGTTTCTTCCGGTCAAGATGCAAAAAAAGAGATAATGTTTCCATCCATATCACAACCCGAAACAAGTCTCCCTCAGTTAATGACCCTACTTGCAGATTTCGGCAAAATGTCTGGCTATAAAATTAACATTCAAAAGAGCAAACTGATGCCTGTTGGAACTGAGGCTGGTCGGATATCTCTAAGCTCATTTACGTTTAAAATTAGCCCTAAAAAATGTAAGTATCTCAGGATATGGATCACACATGAACATAAATACCTATATATAGCTAACTATCAGCCTTTATTATCTAATCTGACGAAAGATATTGAACATTGGGACCGCCTGCCACTCTCCCTGGGTGGAAGAATCAATACAATAAAGATGAACGTACTGCCTACATCTTTATATAATATTTCAAAGTCTCCCAGTCTTCCTAACTAAAACATTATTTTCCAAGATAAACAACCAGATATCATCCTTTATCTGGAACAAAAAACCGTGCAGGATAAAAAGAAGTACACTGCAGAGACCTCGTGCAATGGGTGGGATGGCGCTTCCCAACTTTATTTACTATTATTGGGCAGCAAACATAAGGTCATTACTATAATTGGCTAAAGAGCGAGGCCACGGCCCCCTGGTGGACAATTCTGGAAGGGGTCTGTTGAATCCACCTCCCTAGCAGCCTTGTTGTGCGCTAAACTTCCTTTCACACAGCCTATGTCTAGCTTTACCTCTAATCCGGTTGTCACTCAATTAAAGTGTGGAACCAATTTAGAAGATCCTTCTCCCTTAACCCATTCTCCGCCGATGATGTGTTACCACGTCATTCTCCACCATGCGTAATCTGCCAATGACGGGTTACGGCGTCTTTGAGATCAATATTTCATATTTTCGTCATGGTATTCACATTTCACCTACGGAGTCTTGGGTGATGCTGTCTGGGCCATCACAACTCTGCAACGCTTCAATACCGCCACCTCATGGCCGATCGACGAGTTGCCAAAACCGGAAGTGCCCGGAAGTGCTCGGTCCGTCGCCTATTTTCGTCCGGCCACTCGCTTATCGTCCCGGGGCTCAATACAGACACCGTCGATATGGATCTTTGCCATAACTCAATAATCGCCATGTTTTGGACGTGTATTAGTAATATACAAACCGGAAATGGATCGCCTCGAACCACACCACATAAATGGGATATTTTTGCGCCAGTGTGATGGCCCAACGCTACGAGGAGACTGGGGTGAGTTTTAGCGTTTTTGATTACCGTTTTCGATACAAACTGCTCTGATCAATATATCACCCAAACTACATGAATCATTTAACGTCGGTCACGGAATTATAAACGACCCCCCCCCCCCTCCGGTCATCCGCGCATGATGAGTCATAACGTCTAGGACCATGTACAGTTGAGATTTTGTATCTGGCGTCGATCGTTATCAAACTACATTTGATGATCTAATTATGCATTTATGGCTATATCTCACGTTCTATGAAATACTGCAGAAAACGATAAAAACATATTTATACTCTAGACCGTATTTTTGTATGAATGTGTGAATGAAAAAGTAAAACGTTCCTACATCCTAAACGATAGATAATTGATGTTGAATGGGCCATAGTAATGTCAATTTAGCAATACAATTAAAAAAGTTATAGCCCTGCAAAGAAGGTGAACATCTCCATAGACAAATAGAGCTGGCAGAGGATGGTTTAGGATGGGTACAATGCCCGGCGAAGAATGGGTTAACACTTTGAGTGCCAGCGACGCGTTTTGTCGTTAGTTCATGCCGACCTTTGAATGCCACCAACGCTATATAGCGTTTGTTTGTCGTATTTTTTTTTATTGAATGAATTTGAATTCATATTTCATCAATCGAGCCTCAGGTTAGTGCTGCAGAGTCTCTGAGCTCAATTGGGAAGATACCGCCCCCTATCGTCTCTCCCTGTGTAACTGCACACCATTAGTTTAGACTTCTAATAGTGTTAGCACATGAAAGCATGAAGCCATCAAAAATGAAACGCCATTTAGAAACAAAACACACTTATAATTCTTCATAATACAATGCCGTTCAGTATCCCCTGATCGGGTCATCTCTGCTACAGTTCAATTCAGATTCTTGAAACTTGATGAGAATCACCAGTTTAAACTTGTTTAAAAGGCATATATGCCTGTAATTCAAGATAAGGCTGCCTTTTTATTTCATACAGTTCAATTTAGATTCTTGAATCATGATGACCATCACCAGTTTAAACATATACCTGTAATTCAAGATACATCTGCCTTCTGTAGTTCTCTGTAGCTCACTTGGTAAAGCATGGCACTAACAAAGCTGAGGTTGTGGGTTCGATCCCATGGGACTACATATACTGAAAATCTATGCACTTGTGTACTGTACGTTGCTATGGATAAAAGTGTCTGCTAAGAAGCTTTTTCTTTTTCATTGGGTTTGTAGCCCTAGTTGCACTTGTTTATTTTTGTTTCATGTTTTTAACAGTGCATGAAGGATTGTGTATTACTGCACATTTTGTGTGAAATAAATCAGAGTGGTTAAGAAATTTGGGTCGCAACTTAATGACTAAGGAAAAATGTGGGTCCTGAGGCTAGACCAGTTGAGAACCAGTGTATATAGAGCCTTGCATGAGAACAAGGAGACCAACCAGGGTGGACCAAGCTCAGGTAAGCCATTTTAGGATGCAAATGTAACCGGTGTGTTACGTCTGTGTTGTGTTCTGGTGTGTGTGGCTACATTAATCAGGCATGAGGCAGTACTGGGTATCAGGCTCATTTACTGGAAGTCTCTGTTAGCGCTTTTAAACCGCCCGGGCTCCAGTTCAAACTCCAGCTCTGTTCTGAACCCTCTGAACCGTGGTGCTCTCTGGCGAACTACCCCGCGTTTACACCCATTTAAGCAGAACCAACATTCCACCGTCTCCGTCATCAACGGGGGCGTTACTCAGGTAAAAATTATGCGTGGAGAGCGAGCCTCAACGCGCGAGTGCACACACAAAAGAATACACGCACACACGCGCTGTATACGTTTGAAATGAATCGTTCCAGCAAAGTAGGCTTCTATTATTCGAATGACTTGTTTTAATGGGTATCATATAGTAGTAAATCCTACTGTAGAACATGACATATTAGCATGACATCTGATTTATTAATGCCAATAATGGTGTAAAGTGTAAATGATGGATTAGTCAGTAGTAATTCATGACGGCCCGTCTAGCTCAGCTGGTTAGTGAGCTGCCTGTGGAGCGTATGGTGCCAGGTTCAAATCTTGGTTACCTTTTTTTTCTTTTTTGTAACGTTAATAAATGTATCCACTCTGGTGTCCCAAAAAGGACAATAACACTAACTTATGCATACTGCACCTTATGTGAATACTGTGATACTGTATATTTCAGTTAGTTAGATAGTAAATTATATTGATTTATTTGTTTACACTGCTTGTGTAGTTTTTACTACCTGTACCCCCTCCCCCATCCCACATGCTGCTATGATGCCTGAATTTCCCCAAGGGGATCAATAAAGGAATATCTTATCTTATCAACCAGAGTGGATACATTTATTAACATTACAAAAAAAAAAGTAACCAAGATTTGAACCTGGCACCATACGCTCCACAGGCAGCGCACTAACCAGCTGAGCTAAACGGGCCATCATGAATTGCTACTGACTAATCCATCATTTACACTTTTCAAGTGCCAATTGCGGTTGTCACCCATTGTTGGCATTAATAAATCAGATGTCATGCTAATATGTCATGTTCTACAGTAGGACTTACTACTATATGATACCCATTAGGGGTGGACGGTATAAACGGTATACGGTATAAATTTGCGCTACGGTATGGATTTTGACTATACCTTGTGACCGTGACCGGTATAAGCAGCTAAGTCACAGCAGTAGCAATGACTAGGGATGGGAATTGATAGGATTTTATCGATACGATTCCATTATCGATTCTGCTTATCGATTCGATTCTTTATCGATTCCCTTATCGATACCTGATCAATTTATAATTTAAATAAATAAATTGGAAATGCAACAGAACTACATTTAGTCATTTAGCTGACGCTTTTTCCAAAGCGACTTACAAGTTCTGTACGACAAGCCATCAGGAAGGGCACAACTCTATCAGCTGAGCAACAATGTTCATCAAAGTGTTGAGTGCTACAGTGTAGGTTAGTTTATTAGGACAAGTGCATGACAGTACGGTTAGTTAGGGTTAGATATATTTTTTTTTATTCAGATAATGGTTGAAGAAGTGCGTCTTTAGTCGACGGCGAAAGATTGGACGTGATTCGGCTGTCCTAACTGGGGTGGGTAGTTCATTCCACCATTGTGGGGCAAGGACTGAGAATAGGCGACTTCTCTTTGATGACCCTCCCGGAGCTCGAATAGGAGTAGGTCTGAGGCGGCCAGAAGATGCAGAGCGTCGGGGTCTAAGCTGGTTAGAATAACAACATGCAACTTGACATTTCTGATTGTCATTTATTGTTGAGCCCCCATGTCCGAAAAATACAAAAACTGTAAAAAATAAAACATTAACTATAGCCTTAAATAAAATAATGTATTTGAGATTCTCTTAAAATGTATTTATTTTTTTATTATTATTATTACGAATTTAATCTATTGAATAACAGGTTGTTATTCCTCTGACTTCTGTCACACACACACACACACACACACACACACACACACACACACACACACACACACACACACACACACACACACACACACACACACACACACACACACACACACACACACACACACACACACACACACACACACACACACACACACACACACACACACACACACACACACACACACACACACACACACACACACACACACACACACACACACACACACACACACACACACACACACACACACACACACACACACACACACACACACACACACACACACACACACACACACACACACACACACACACACACACACACACACACACACACACACACACACACACACACACACACACACACACACACACACACACACACACACACACACACACACACACACACACACACACACACACACACACACACACACACACACACACAGAGAGAGAGAGAGAGCTCCCTCCCCGGGCCCCTGTCCTTTAAAGTATTGGCTTGTGTTGCTACACGGACACATTTGTATGTTGCACCACTCTTCCTGGCTTACAGAGACTAGTAAACAAGCACTCACGTCTCTCATTATATGTGAACTAAAGAGTACAAGGTTTACACAACAGCCCCCACCTGCTGTTTTATTGTATTTGTACCTGTACTATCCGCTGTCAGCTGTTTATCTCTCTTTGTGAGCTTGATTAAATAGCGTTAGCTCACGTTAGCTCCGCGGCTAATTTTAGCTCACCCTGATCTAAATCAATGACTAGATTCTAAAGCATTCAAGTAGTTTTCACTGCACATAGAAGTAGCCAAACAGCGGGAGCATTTCGGGAGCATATTACCAAAACCCAGGCAATTTCGAGCCCTTAAGGAATCAAATAGAGTCTGCCATGGCTACATGCTAACGTAACGTTATTGCGCAACTGTAGGCAGCGATAAGGGAATCGAAAGTCACAGGAGCCACACGGTTCCAGGCATCGGCCAATTAGGAACTTCGATTCCCATCCCTAGCAATGACGTCAACGTTACTTGACGATTCACTCTGCGTTTGCAGTGGTCGTTGCATAGTGTTTAATTGTACTGAGTTTTTCTCCACTTGCTCACGGACCTTGCCATATAGTTTGGGCATTTCAATTTGGCTAAGGAGGATGAGAGGAGACTTGCTTTAGCGCAGCAATGGGCTAACGTTAGCCGCTAAGCTACCTCACGTTAGACGATAACTAATGTTCAAACGTGACTCCGCGGCACCAGTTCCATTAGTGAGGAAAGGGGGGGGGGGGTATATTGACGAGGCTTGAAAACAGAGGTTCAAAGATAACTTCACATTTATTTGGCTATTCATTCCTTTATATCGCTTTATCCATCGGGCTGCTCTCGTTTCCAACTCTCTCTCTCTCTCTACGTTGTCAAACATGTACACTAAAGTTAAGTTATGTTGGAGTTTTATTGTGTTTGAGTTGTTTGAGGGAAAGAGACCTCCTGTCCTGCTGTAGTTTTTGCTGTCGTTTTTATTTTCAGTTTTTCAGAGATGGAAGTAACTTGAGAAAAGGTTTTACATTTTTCTATTGCAGTTTTGCACAATAAATGTTCTTAAAATACCTCTGTACTATGTGAAATATGTCCTAGTAATACAAGAGTACAGCAATAGCTGCCATACCAGTGTTTTACCTTCAGAAGCATTTATATAGACATTTTAAGATAAATGAATATACCGTGATATATATACTCGTTATCGTCTATGCTTCAAATTATACCGTGACATACATTTTAGACCATACCGTCCAGTCCTAAATTAAAACAAGTCATTAGAATAATAGAAGCCTACTTTGCTGGAATGATTCATTTCAAACGTATACAGTGTGTGTGTGCGTGCGTGTATTCTCTTGTGTGTGCGCTCGCGCGCTGACTCGCTACTACTCGTCTTCACAGACTAGAATATGACACGCCCACTGATGATGTCACGGTTTGCGAGGAAAAAACAACTATTTTCCGGTGCCAGCTGAGCACCGATTTGTCACGTTCTGAACCAATTAATCCCGGTCTGAACGCGCCGGCCGGTGCGAGATTACGTTCGGGAACCGGCTCCAGCACGGAACCTGGGCGGTGTAACAGGGATATGTGTGACACACATCAGATGAACAATTAGGTTTGGTGTGCACTTCATAGGCATCTGAAAATACTGTTACAAATTACACTATTATATATATTCTGTTTGGCAAAAACTAAATTAAATTCCATAAACAATCTTAACAAAAATATTAAATATGACCCATATTCACTTCTATAACAAATGTGAAAATAAAACACATTATGATCAGACAGTATCATTCTTAACATTCAAATAAGGCTTCAGTAAGATTAGAACATGTAACTCTTGTCTTATAATAACAATCACACTAGCCAGACTCAACTTATATCGCTGAACTGATGTGGATCAGCTATAAGGCTATTAGGCCTACAGCCTTTCATTACACAGGCATTGCTGGCCAACCCGACCACTGACACAAAGCCTCTTCAACTCATTCAGAACGCAGCGGCCCGCCTGATCTCAAACTTACCGAAGTCAGCCCACGTCACCCCACTTCTCAGGGACCTGCACTGGCTCCCCATTGCCGCACGAATCCGCTTCAAGGCCCTCGACCTGGCATATCATGCGGCGAAGGGAACCGCTCCCGCCTACCTCCGGTCAATGGTCTCTAACTACACACCCTCAAGACCCCTACGCTCTGCATCTTCTGGCCACCTCAGACCTACTCCTATCCGAGCTCCGGGAGGGTCATCAAAGAGAAGTTGCCTATTCTCAGTCCTTGCCCCACAATGGTGGAATGAACTACCCACCCCAGTTAGGACAGCCGAAACCCGTCCAATATTTTTGCGCCGTCGACTAAAGACGGACTTCTTCAACCATTATCTGAAATAATAAAAGTACATTGAAATAAAAATAAAAGAAATAAAATAAAAATATCTAACCCTAACTAACCATACTGTCATGCACTTGTCCTAATAAACTAACCTACACTGTAACACGCAACACTTTGATGAACATTGTTGCTCAGCTGATAGAGTTGTGCCCTTCCTGATGACTTGTCGTACAGAACTTGTAAGTCGCTTTGGATAAAAGCGTCAGCTAAATGACTAAATGTAAATGTATTTGGAGAAATGTAATCTTTTATTGTGAAGAAAAATACATCGCTGCAGTTGACCATGGAGATGGTAAAGTACTATAAATGTAAAACATTTGGCATTTTTTACAATTAAGGTGGGATTGTACAACTTCAAGGCTCCTTTCGAGTGCCGCTGCTGCAAGGAGGAGCAATAAGAGGAAAACAAAGTAAACATAATTGTACTTACAGATGTTGTGGTGTCCAGTCTGCTGTCTGTTTCCACAAGAAGAAGGTTTTGATCCAGATATTTTGAGTAGAAAGCCTTGGTCCAGTAGTGTTCCGTCACAGAGACTTCACACTGTAAACACACAAAGCATTTGTTGAATAATCAGGGCTCCAGACTAACTTTTTCATTTAGGTGCACCAGCTCATAATTTAGGTGCACCCAAAAATGTCCACTGGGCCTTTTGCCGCTGCAATAATACATTTTAAGCGTTACCTTTACCATTACCTTTTTTGTCAGTTTCCATACACATTAGTAATTTCTTAAGATGTTGTGTAAATTATTGTAAAAAATAACATTGTATTACAGTTAGCTCGCAAAGTCCAATCCTTCAAATGTTTATGTCTATTTTAACACATTCAGCTCAGCTCCAGTTAGAGCTGTCCCCAAGCCTGTTTTTGGGATTCGAACATTCGCCAGGGTTTTTCGAACGGATGTTCGAACCATCGTTTTTAATCATGCAAACAATTTGCTCCTAAATAGGGAGGTGTAGTCTGACGTCTACCTCATGAACATTTGGAAAGCTTTCCATTTTTGCACAAAATGAGTTCCCTTCTATCACTAACATTATTTGTTAAAGGCCAACTTGCAGGTTAAACCCTACTCTTCAATTATGGGTAGTTTACATCATTGGTATCTAATTTCATTATTTTTTTTCATTTGACGCCGGAAATGCCACTCAGAAAGGGTTAAAAAGGTCCACGCACAAATAACATGCAAGGAGCAAATTAAATAGCTTATCAGACGCTAGCAGGGCTGTGACGTCACTTCAGGCAACTTATGCCTTATGCCTGTCCGGGTCATAGTACTACTGGCTATATGGCTCTGGCTAACGTTACCCCGCTAACGTTAGAATTATGTCTACTGTCGTGAACCATTTTAAATTGCGGCATGTAAAAGAGTTTTGGGAACGAGTAAAATGTGCAGGTCCTCTTCTCAGACATGTGGGGCAAAGCACTGCACACGCATCATGCCGGCTAGCAAGCTACACGTCACGGCATGTTGATACGATAGTAGCCCCCTCGGATAGCACTCGGTGCATCACAGTCACGAAACGGGCTACCACGATAGCTATTAGCTAACTAACATTAACGTTACAAGCTCAAACACCTTATAACTACTACTATTGTTGTGTCAATAAGTTCCCTGGCAGAATACTTGTGAGGACAAATGTATACAAAGAGGAGAGAACCATTTTAAATCTGGCATTGTTAGGAGTTTCGAGAATGCTGGCTACCAAGCTAAGCTAAGCTACGTTAGCTAACTTAGCTACTAACGTTATATACACAATATGTACAACGACACAATGATTTACATTATTACAAATATGGTAGCGTGGTTGTGGCTTTTACAAATAGTGGTTAGCTTTAGAGATGAATGGCTATGATCACAGAGCAATAGTGTTAGGTCCTACGCGCGCTGGAGGGGGGGGCCCTAAGACTGTTTCATTACCCAAGTCCTATCCCCAGCCTCCCCCGATCCTGCCCCTCCCTCCCTCCCTCCATCCCTCCCTCCCTCCCGCCACCTGGCGCGACGACACTTTGTTTTCATGTACTACTTAGTGTTGTTGCAGCCGGACTATCGCATATGGCGTCTCAGGCTTTCTGTAGATGACATGTGTCAACAAATGTACATGTCTGTTGAATTTATGCTGTGCCGTTGCTACTGTAAAAATGTAATGATTGTGATGTTGTTATTATTAATGAGACGTTGAGCTGTATGTGTGTGTCGCTGGAATTTCCCCAAGGGGATTAATAAAGGAATATCTTATCTTATCTTAAACAGAGACTAGCTCCTTGGCTAGTAGTAGCAAGGCTCTCTGCTTCCTGCCACTACCTGCCCTGTGACTCTCAGAGCCCCCTGCTGCCCTGTACCTGGTGTGACGTCATCATTAAGATGACGCACGCACGTTATGAACCATGGATTAAAATATGCATGTGCGTGAGGTTGTGGTTTGGTTGACAAAATGTTTGATAAAAACGCTAAAACTGGGTCAATTTAGATAATTTCTTTCCCCTCTTCATGAAAGTCAGCGTTGGCCTAGTCACATTGTTTATTGAACAAAAATACAACCTGCAAGTTGGCCTTTAAGCATTTTTGGTTGAAATAAAATTCAGCAAGTTTATTTATTTTTTACAATTAATTGCGAATATTTTCATGTTGAGCTATAGATTGTGGATGAATACGCACAGAAAGGTACACCATGCAAATGTTGATGCTTTATTTGTTTTAAACAAGACGATTTAGAAATGGGCAATGGGCAAATACATTGTGTTTTCAAGATGATGGACCGGCCGCGTGTGTTGTGTTGCAGCAGTTTACATTACCATTACATAATCCAACATATGTGTAAAGGCACAACATATTCCAGTTAACGGTATATTTTTTTAATGATTCGTTACGGTGTAGTCAATACTTCCATGCGTATAAATTGAGGAAGGCAGGGACCTCTGCCGCTCTGGTGCTGCAACACAACACACAGCAGAGCGGCAGCGTCACGTGGGGGTCGCAGCCAATCAGAGGAACCCGGAAACCGAACTCCGTTGCGGAAAGCATACACGCGGACCGGCCGGAGACAGCAATCATGTAACCACTACACCTCCCTATAGACCAGGAAGTAACCACTACACCTCCCTATACTAATAGTCTTTCGGGTATTTTATTTTGAAAAATAGCCACTTCCGTCCGTGCCTCAACCCAGCATACTGTCGAGTCTTGACTAGCAAAGTTTAGGCACATAACGCACATTGCTGCGGTTGAGTAGTAGACGTACGGACTTTCTGGTAACGGGAGGCTTGAATAACATTTGAATGATAATCCATTTTGTGAATACATTTGTTGAAACAGCTTTGTTGGCCGATGGCTCCTGCTATCTTAACGTTAGCTAAAGCTAAAGGGCTACACTCTAACGTTACATAGCTTAATTAACGTGTATAACATACCTGTGTAACGTTAAGCAGCTTGTGTTCCGCTGGGAAAGCATCACTGCATACACTTTGTTTAATCGAAACGTCCATTCGGAAACGTATTATAAAATGAGACGCTGTGCTTTTTTTTATCGGAAAGTTGATGCTCACATGGCTTTTTTGTTTATCCCGTCATTCAGCGAATAATAATGGCAGGGTGATGATCAGAGCCAATCAGAGGCAGATCTGGGCTGGTCTTTGCATAATGCACGTGTTATAGCCAATCAAAGGCAGAGATTTTTATTTCTTTGAACGCACATGGCCACGGGGGAAAAGACGCTAAACACACACACACACACAGACAGACAGACCTGCTGGGAGCACCAGTGCGACAAGGGAAAACATCCAGTCACACTGCACTGAGTTTTGGTCGCAAAATAATATTTGGGAGCAACCTTGCGAGTAGTGATTTCAACCCTTCATTCGCATTTCATATTATTCCATACAAATTGGATAAAAAATTGTAAAACATTCGCCTACAACCAGGGCTGTACAGTGCGACATAATGTCGTGGTGCTATGAAAGAATCTGTCAGCAATGAATGAACTTACTGCGATCGCCGATAGCCTGAGTGAAAAAAATATTTGCGTGGAGTGAATCTGGGTCACGCTATATACTTGGTACTTGTAGTCTATCGTGCGATTAAATACCATGTCCATGTCTGCGTAGAGTCCATACATCCAACACCAAATGCCAGAATTCCTAGCAAAACGAAACTGAATGTGGCATCTTCCTTTCAATAATAATATGGGCTATTGCATCGCCAAAGAAGAACTTCCTTTCAATAAATTTAAGCCGCTAATTTAGCTCTGCAAGAAGAACGGAGTGTATATCAGTCCATCTTATGACAACCACGTCCGATGTGGAGAGATGATAAGATGATGATGATTGACGTGATGATGTGATGATTGATTGACGGGGACACGGACACTTCTAACGTTCAGGTTCAGCCATGCATTAGGTGAGTACCCCACTATTAGGACGTGAAATACTGTCTACTTACATTTCCCTCCGGGGATCAATAAAGTATCAACCTATCTATCTATCTATCTAATAATGAGACAATATGCAAATAAGATAGGGCTGGGCGATATGGCCTAAATATGATATCACGATATTTTCTGACCTTTCGGCGATACACGATACACATCACGATGTTTTTCTTTTTTCCCCCAAACAATTCATTATGAGGCTTACCAAGACAGTATTTGAGTTTGCAAGTTAACATTAAAGACAAAATAAAATACTTGGGATGCACCGAATGGGAAATTCTTGGCCGAAACCGATACCGAAAATAGAAAACAGTTGGCCGAAAACCGAAAGGCCGAAAATGATTCATAGAATAGATTTTTTTTTACCAATGTTGTGGAACATTATGATTATGGAAAAATATATGATTATGGCAAAACTTAACTTAAATAATAAATAATCACTATTATGGGTCCATAAAACATTTATTCAGCACTTCTGAATGCATACAGTACATTAATTCCATCTTTTCTCTGGCTGCCGCAGCGGACATCTGTGTTCTACTGAGCACACCTTTCTAGTCCCCAGCTGAATGTGCTCGCTTGACTCGGCACAGTAGACAGCGTCAAAATGTGAATAATATGCATATTAGATCACTCAGTGATTAACCGCGACGGGCATATGGTGAATGGGGATGTAAAGGCATGTTGAAGACGCATTTGTTGGACGCGTTGCGCGCAGAGTTTACATGGAGGCGGCGCGACTCCCGACAGCACGACATCATCACAACAACACGCGAATGATATGCATAGATCACTCCTACCGCGACGGGCATAATAGTGAATGAGGATATGGAAGCATGTTGAAGACGCATTTGTTGGACGCGTTGCGCGCAGAGTTTACATAGGGGCAGCGCGACTCCCGACAGCGCAACATCATCACAACAACACGCAAGGTTGTTTCTGTTTCGGTGAAAAAACTCTTTCGGCCGAAAGCCGAAAGGCCATTTTTTGCCATTTTCGGCCAAAAACTTTCGGTGCCGAAATTTCGGTGCATCCCTAAAATACCCATGCATTTAGCATTTTTATATTATATATTAGATTTAGATTATTGGATTATTAGATTATATATTGCATATATTTAGCAATGAGATATTATATGATTTAGATATGAAATATGATGAATTGAAAATGGGGGACCCTGATGTAAACAAGACGAAAGTCTTTCTGTGGTCTGCATCCCCTTAACAATTGTATGTATTGAGCTGTACTGTACCTAGGGCTGGGCGATATGGAAAAAAATCATATCGCGATAACGATATGATAATTTTATTTTATTTCTCGATATCGATAATTATCGAATTGTTATAAGTATAAAAAAAATAAAAAATAAAATACATTTTTTTTTTTAACAACAGATGTATGTTTATTTTGCAGCAATTCTTTGTCATTGCCGCCATCTTTAGTGTTACATCCCCTCACACTCCAGTTCTCAGGCTGCAGCTGGTTTAAAAGCTAAAGTAAACCGGCTTCTCTGCTGGCTGTGGCTCCAGAGGAGTTGAACAGTTCTGGCTCTGCTAGTTTATTTTCGATCTTTTGGCGCTTTTTTGGTGGACAAACCACCGCACATGTGCACTGTGACTCGTGACTGGAGTCTAGTTCTGCTAGCACACATAGCCTACTGTGTACAGACGGTTTCAAAATGTATTTTAAATTAGAAAGCAAACAAAATAAATGGACAAGAGAAAAAGAAATCTGAATTTGGTCAGTATTGTCATTTGGACAAGCAAAGCCATTACTTTAAGTTGCAGGCAAGAAAGACAAGTCTGTCCACTGTCTCTGGTTTTAAAACTGCCCTGTTGCAGGTAAAAAAAAAAAAAAAAAAAAAAAAAAACGTTTTAGATTTTTTTTTAATTTCGATATTCTATATCGATTATTAAAATATATCGCGATATTTATCGTTATCGTTATATCGCCCAGCCCTAACTGTACCCATTCTGCAATATGTTAATAAAGTTTTAAATCAATCAATCAATCAATCAATAAATAGCATTTTAGCATTTTTATGAAACTACTGTATATTTGTATGTTTCTAAATGTTTTGATGAATTGAAAATAGAGGACCCTTATGTAAAAAAGCCGAAAGTCTTTTTCTGGTCTTCATCCTCCAGTCCACTGTTGTTGTATTGAGCTGTACTGTATTGTACCCATTCTGCAATCTGTTAATAAAAGTTTTCATTAATTCAATCATTCAGCCGGCAACGGAATAATTTTGATTGACAGTCGAGTCTGCCAATTACGTCACACCGCTTGCACCCGCCCTGCTGTTCATAGCACCAATCGGCACGCGCTATTCATGTTTACATTCCAGAATGTCCTCCATTGATTTTGACGAGAGCTCAACACAACAACAACAACAACGGTAGCTCCCCGCGGCCGACGATAAGATTACCAGCGCACCGCAGCATGACTAAACGAGGCATAATGATTTTACTGCAACGAATGTTATAATAAAAGCCTTTCCATACATCTGTCTGATTGAAAACTTTATTAACAGACCGCAGAATGGCCACAACTCGAGTAATGCTTGCTATCTATGTCGTCCTCGGACGTTGCTATGTTTGGGTAAATACGCTGATGTTATTGAACGTGTAACTATATAACGTTAATGCCACAAAACGAATGCCTTTATCATAAGTAGTAACTTTGATGCAGTAGTGTGTGTGTGGGGGCGGCGTTGTTCAAAAGTGTCAACGTGTGGACCAGCTTGACGCAACACAATCCTCTTGGGCAAAACATCACGATATCCACGATACGTTAAAAAAGTTTATCGTTAATGAACTGTACCCGATATTTATATAATATCTTCATATCGCCCAGCCCTAAAATAAGATAATACTAATAATTGTCACGGTTCCCCGTATATGAAATGAAAGTGGCTTGCAATTTACTGCTGGTAAAATCACTGTTTATTTCTCGTTTTGCATAGTATTACATTCCACTGCTATAAACAATCAAAGTCCTACCGTAAGAGCCTCATACGGGTCAATTCAACCTTTTCGATTAGTCTTTCCTTCGAGCTAAGTTGGACTGAACATTTCACTGTCAAAAGTGCAAATGTAAATAAGGTTGTGTCGCAACACGGTTTTCAAAATAAAGGTCACATACAAATACCTCTCAATTCTTATTAAAAAAAAGTCCCGGATATACATAAACATTAATTGGCATAGATCTCTATAAACGGCCAAACACATTGATCAATTTAGGCACACACTGAAACCAGTAACATCACAAATATGAAGGAGGTAATTACCCATACAAATAATAAACCTTTCATGGGGTTATTTACAATAATAATAATTCATTTGATTTCTAAAGCACTTTTCATTGTGAAACAAATGTATGCAGAGTTTCTTGTCCTCCTGATTAATGCAATGGTGTGTGTGTTGTGGTGCTCATTCAAGGAGCACTACACAAGCGTGCGCACACACACAGTTTGTTGTTTTTGTTCTATTAGTGATTTACACACTCTCAGTTGGTTGAGGTTCATTATAAAAGATACAAACCTGAAAACAAATGCACTTAAATGTTAAATAAAAGGACCACAGTAATGAGGCAGGAGGACCATATTTTTTTAATAATGGTAAATTGTTATTTAAAAATGTGCTCCTAAAAAATAGTCTTTGCCCCTAAATTTCTTATTTAGGGGCAAGTGTGCCCCTAGTGAAAAAGCTTAGCGTACAGCCCTGTGATGACGTGTGGTGACGTTGAACCTCACGCGCCGGTCGTACCACGTGACTGATTCAGGACATTTGGCGCATGATTCGAGATAATGGGGCAACTAAATGCAATAGTCTCCTATGAACTCACATTGTGTCGACTTAGGCATTTATTGCGTGTTTGTTTGCCATCTGTTCCAGCTTCTTTTTTTGTGATGGAACCAGCTAGAGAGGAGATTTTCCCTGCCTGGGAACATTTTGATCCGATTTCTCATAATAAGGTATGCACATAGTAATAACTAACTGAGCTGATCTCTCCAAGTATTCACATAGTAATAACTAACTGAGCTGATCTATCTCCTAAGTATTCACATAGTAATATTAATAAAAGTGACAACACAGCGTATCCCTTGTTCTAATTTATGTTACTTTAAAAGGTGGTGCGTCTGTTGTGTTCAAAATAACTTGGATACGACAATAACACCTCACCAATGCTGAGGCATTATAGAGCAGTGGTTCTCAACTGATGGGTCGCGTGGCCATTTTGAGTGGGTCGCGGATGTGTGCGTGGAGAAGAAATTGAGCGGGAAAGGGTTTTATTTCGCAGTCTACAGAATTTCTGATATGATATGATACATTTATTTATATTGCGCACCCTCAACCAATAGTTACATCGGCCAGGGGCGCATCCCGGGAAAGAGGAACAAAAAAGACAGAAAAAATACATGCAGGCCAACCAAGCCGATAGAGAACGGACCGACATAATACACCAGTCATACAATACAATACAAAACGAGCTCATGGATTGTTTATGGTGAAAAGGTGGGTTTTGAGCATGGCCTTAAAAGGTCCATAGAGTGCTTGCAGATTTTGCTGCACTTTTATTTTGAAGCACATACGTTTCCCATGACGCAGTGTGCGTGCAGTAGCAGTTTGCTGCCAGCGTTGAACGTTGTCATGACAGTAACACTAATGTCATCACATCAGTTACCGCCCATTGATTCAAGCATTTGTAAACATGGCGAAACGCAAATACGACACAGACTACATTAACACTTTAATCGCCGATGACGTGTTTAGACGTCATTCCTAGCCATGCTCATTCTGCCGAAGACGCCGTAACTCGTCTTTGATATCAATATTTCAAAAATCTGTGATCGAAATCATATTTCTCCTCTGGGGACCTGAGATATACTGCAAAGCTCCACTCAACTCTCTAGCGGTTCAAGAGCGCCATCTGGTGGCCGATCGGCAGATCGCCAACAGGAAGTGACTCGTCAGACAGGAAGTGCTCATCCATATTTCGTCCGGGCACTCGCTATCGTTAGCAGGAATCTATCTCGACACACTGGATAATCAATCGCTCGCCCTAACTCAATAAACAACGTTATTTGGACGTATATAGTATTATACAACCTGGAAATGGTTCATCAGGATCAACATCCCATAATCGAAAACTGTCTACTCCACGCTGATCGCCCAACGGCCCGAGGAGACTGGGGTGAGTTTTAGCGTGTAGTATTACAGTGTTCGATATAAACTGCTATGATGATCATCATATGACCCACACTAGTTGAATCATCTAACGTTGCCCACGGAATTATAAACGACCCCCCGCCCATCCGGTCAACATCAGATGATACGTAGTAACTTCTAGAAGTACCTCCAGTTGAAATTTTTTACCTGGCACCGATCGCTACCAAACTGTATTTGATCATCAATATAATGCATTTGGGGCTATAAATCAAGTTCTGAAGAAAGCTGCAGAAAACGATAAAAACATACTTATACTTTAGACCATATTTTAGTGTGAATATGTGAATGAAAAAGTATAACGTTGCTACACCCTGAACAATAGATATAGGACCTTGAATGGGCCATGATAATGTCAATTTAGCAATACAATTTAAAAAGTTATAGCCCTGCAAAGAAGGGGAACTTCTCCATAGACAAATAGAGATGGCGAGGGATGGTAAATTATGAATTTAACCATGGCGATCAAAGTGTTAAATATGGGTTTTCTTACATTGAGGACAAAAGAGAGGGACAAAAACCTCAGTATGTTGTGTGCAGTGAAGTGTTAGCACATGAAAGCATGAAGCCATCAAAAATGAAACGCCATTTAGAAACAAAACACACTTACCGTAATTCCTCTAATAGTAACCGGGTCTCAAATACAAGCCGGGTCTCTATTAATGGCCGGGTGCGCTCTTGAGCTAAGCAATTATAAGCCGGCCTCCTAATACAAGCCGGGTTACTAATATACTGAGCTGCATACTGAGCTAGTTACTTGATTTCACTTTGAAAACGTTGAAATGACCAGTGACCACCTGTAATTGCACTGTTTACTATTTCATACAGTACTTGGTTTCAATAAATGAACCCAGTACATTTTACTGGGTTCAAACTGACACAAAATGTTGATTTATTCATTATGATCCGTTTGAAAATTTTAAATATAGGCCTCCCTCTTATACAGGCCTCCTCCTAATACAAGCCTGGTACCCGCTACAGTTGAAACAAATACAAGCCGGGGTTACTATTAGAGGAATTACGGTATAATTCTTCATAATACAATGCTGTTCAGTATCCCCTGATCGGGTAATCTCTGCTACAGTTCAATTCAGATTCTTGAAACTTGATGAGCATCACCAGTTTAAACTTGTTTAAAAGGCATATATGCCTGTAATTCAAGATAAGGCTGCCTTTTTATTTCATACAGTTCAATTTAGATTCTTGAATCATGATGAGCATCACCAGTTTAAACATATGCCTGTAATTCAAGATACATCTGCCTTCTGTAGTTCTCTGTAGCTCACTTGGTAAAGCATGGCACTAACAAGGCTGAGGTTGTGGGTTCGATCCCATGGGACTACATATACTGAAAATCTATGCACTTGTGTACTGTACGTTGCTATGGATAAAAGTGTCTGCTAAGAAGCTTTTTTTTTTTTTGGGGTTTGTAGCCCTAGTTGCACTTGTTTATTTTTGTTTCATGTTTTAACATTGCATGAAGGATTGTGTATTACTGCACATTTTGGTTAAGAAATTTGGGTCGCAACTTAATGATAGTGATGCACGATATATCGGCCGCCGATATAATATCGGCCGATATGGCAGTTTTCTTTTTTACACATCGGTATCGGTCCAATATCAAGATAGGGCCGATATGGGCCGATATTAAAAAAAAACTTTTTTTTTAATCTTTTTTTTTTCTTCTTTTTACATGTTTTGACCTTATAGTTTCAAAATATCAGTCATTTATGAAAATAAGTTACAAAAGAAAAAAATGTATGCGTTTTGGAAAATAGCTCTCATCATAAAAAAGTGTTTTCTATACAGAGATATCGACATCGGTAAATATCGGTATCGGCCAGAACAGCAATATTAATATCGGTTATCGGTTCGGTATCGGCCACAATTTTCACATTGGTGCATCACTGCTTAATGACTAAGGAAAAATGTGGGTCCTGAGGCTAGACCAGTTGAGAACCAGTGTATATAGAGCCTTGCATGAGAACAATTAATTGTTTGGTTCCTGTTGGTTGTCAGTTAAGGCCATGGGTAGGTAGGGAATTTATTTAATTTTATTTCTTCCCATGGCGACTATGGATAGGGAATTTCTTTATTTAATTAAAATGTTCACAACAACATGGATACATGTACTCTGCCAGCATGTTTAATATCCATAATACTAAAGGTTTGACTAAGATTTGTATGAAACTTTATTGTAATATTTTTTTAATATATATATATATATATATATATATATATATATATATATATATATATATATATATATATATATATATATATATATATAAATATAATTATATATATATGTATGTAACGGATGGTATCGTGAAGCGCAGTCAAGAAGGGCTGGGGTGAGTAGCGGTGCTATGGGTTAAACTCACTCTCACATCCTCAAAGACAGATAGACACATTGCAAAGTAGTGAATTCACCTCTTGGTATAGCGGTTTGTGATGTCGGCCCCCGTGCGGGAGACCGGGGTTCAACTCCCACTCGAGGCATCGAAGTTTAAGGTGACGTTGTCACAACCGTTACATATATATATATATATATATTTTACTCATAAAATAAATTGGGTCGCACCTAAATCGGCAGGGTCGGTTGGCAACCGGAACCAAACCATTTATTTTGATAAGCCCAACCAGGGTGGACCAAGCTCAGGTAAGCCATTTTAGGATGCAAATGTAACCGGTGTGTTACGTCTGGTTGTGTTCTGGTGTGTGTGGCGACATTAATCAGGCATGAGGCGGTACTGGGTATCAGGCTCATTTACTGGAGGTCTCTGTGTGACACACATCAGATGCACAATCATTAGGTTTGGTGTGCACTTCATAGGCAGCTGAAAATACTGTTACAAATTACACTATTATATATATTCTGTTTGGCAAAAACTAAATTAAATTCCATAAACAATCTTAACAAAAATATTAAATATACGACCCATATTCACTTCTATAACAAATGTGAAAATAAAACACATTATGATCAGACAGTATCATTCTTAACATTCAAATAAGGCTTCAGTAAGATAAGAACAACATGTAACTCTTGTCTTATAATAACAATCACACTAGCCAGACTAAATTTATCGTTATCGTTATATCGCCCAGCCCTACCTCAACCATTGGATTCGAAAAACGGATATCTTGATTGATTGAAAATTGTATTAACAAATTGCAGAATGGGTACACTACAGTACAGCTCAATACACACAATTGTTAAGGGGATGCAGACCAGAGAAAGACTTTCGTCTTGTTTACATCAGGGTCCCCCATTTTCAATTCATAGTGACATTTGACATACAGATAAACAGTACCGTTACATCCAGACATTTATGACATACAAGATATACAGTACTGTTTAACACTTTGAGTGGCAACGACGCTATAAGTCATTAGTTCATGCCGCCCGTTGAATGCCAACGACGCTATATAGCGTTTGTTAGTTTGTCTTTTTTTTTTTCTTTTTTGCGATTTCGATTCATATTTCATCATTCTAGCCTCCCGTTAGTGCAGCAACCTCTCTCTGAGCTCCATTGGGAAAATACCGCCCCCTATCGTCTCTCCCTGTGTAACTGCACCCCATTGTATTAGACTGATGGGGGGGGGGGGGGGGAATCCAGTTTCCTCATTTTACTTATCCGGCAAGCCATCCGAAGAGATCCAAGTGATTGCCAAGCCGGAAAACAGTGTGGAATACATATTTCCAGTACCCAGCGCTGAATCAATAAACACGATCGATATTTGGAATGGCAATCAGGAATTGGAATAATCTTTTTGGAGAACATCTGATGTGAGGTAAGGAGTCTATTTGACCAGTTTTAGGATAATCAGATCTGTTTTCACCTATATATCAGCGTGTCCCATGTGTGTGTGTGTGTGTGTGTGTGTGCACGCGATCAGGAAATGAGAGAATGTATTTTTCAGCTTGCTTCTCTAGCATGCATAAGTACACATATACTATCGATAATCTAGCGTTTATTTGAAAACTATTCATAAATAGGCCAAAAAATTTCAACGTTTTTTGTGTATTCCAGAATATTCCAGTAAATGCCGTTTATCACAGAATCTTTATATTTTCCTGAAACTTTCAAGAAAACGACGGCTTTTCAAAATGGTATCAAACGGAAATGAACCGATTAAAAAACAATCCGTTTCGACAATGTTGACTGCAAACAAGTCATTGATAAGCGACGGCCAGATTAGACACATAATTTAAGACATAGATTATGCGTTCACAACGCTATCATTGAAGTGGGTGGTGGCATTCAACGGCGGTAACAGGGTTTCCGTTAGAAAAGATTGTTGCCGGTCTCCGTGTCCTGCAAGATTTCAATCTACCGGACAAATGGGATCAATTCCGGTCAGAGTTTATTGAGCTTAAAAACAATTGATAGGCAGGCTATATAAAGAATGACATCCTCAAGGCATGTAGATTTATAATATTTTAACTTAAAACTAGGCTACTTTTGCGTATATACAGTCATTAATATATTCCAAATAAAATAAGTCCCTCGAGACTCCATGCTGCTGCAGACTTGAAATCAAATAGGTGTCTGTTGGCAGTCGGTGGCATGTATTAATAAACAGCAGTCTGTTATAATCACATTTTTATGAGCTAACGAATTCCGTTATATTGGACATTTGTATTAATTATATCAAGCGAAGAACTGAGAAATTTGGCAGAGAGAGACGGCAATATCGTGGGGTTCAACGTTGCGTGATCGCTGAAACCAATGCCGGTCTCCGCCTCCCAGCGAGGCGATGGACGAGTCCCAGTGGTGTGCAGCTGCAGAGCCGCAGAGCCAGCGGTGCTTTCAGGTCCGGTCTGGGGACCGCTCAGCAGCGCCACCCACCCAACAGCTGAATTGCCAATGGCTGAATTGGAGTATTGCACTGTGCGGGCACAGCTCTGTGAGCTCTGCGGCTCTGCAGTTGCATGCTTCTCGCAAATCCAACACCAAGCTCCCAATGACACATCGTTGTCATTAGGCAAAGTAAAATATATTGTTGGTTTCCTGTTGGTTGTCAGTTTGGCCATGGGTAGGTAGGGAATTTATTTTATTTTATTTTTTTATTTTATTCTTTCCCACAGCGACTATGGATAGGGAATTTCTTTATTTAATTAAAATGTTCACAACAACATGGATGCATGTACTCTGCCAGCATGTGTAATATCCATAATACTAAATGTTTGACTAAGATTTCTATGAAACTTTATTAAAGAAGGAGAAAAAAAAAAATCGTTTTTTTTTTTTTATATAATTTATTTTTAAAACTCATAAAATATATTGGGTCGCACCTAAATCGGCAGGGTCGGTCGGCAACCGGAAACCAACTATTAATTTTGTTAGGCCTTATTAGACCTGCTTGGTGAAGCAACAATGAAACAAATGTAACTATTTTAATACAAATCAAATTGTGCTTAGAGGGAATTATTTTCACAGGACATTATGACCGGAGATATTTAAATATGTCGGACTTCAACAGATTTCCCCGGTAAAAAAAACGGTAATTACCGGACAGCGGAAACCCTGGGCGGTAAAGCGCACCGCATGGCTGGTAATCAAAGTGTTAAGAAAGAGTTTCTTCTGACCATTATAGTCAAAGTATTTTCCTATGAACTGAAACTCATAAGACCACATAAGGCTAGCATCATTGGCGTTCAGTTACAGCTATATTGGTCAACATTAGCCAGCCAGCTACTGCACCACGAACTGCCAGCCAGCTGGCCACCCCCAATCCAGCCAACCGTACAAAATACGGTCTCAGCCAAATCACATAGATTTGTACAGTTAGTTAGCCATTCCATTGCGAATTAATAGGTAGCTCCAGCCAGTATTAGCTAGCTAGTAGCTAGGTAGCTAACGTTAGCCAACTAAGAACAATAGCTAGCTAGCCAACAGCTGCAAGCCTGCAACATATCAGTTGTTGATATAATGAGCCATCCGTAGATAGCCAGCTAGATAACAAGACAACGCCTCATGTATTAAACTAAATTCAATCATTTACTGGGCCATTTTTTTTTAATGGTTCAGTGATGTTGAAAGGAGAGCTGTCGAGGCTCTGCACTTGGGAGCGAGTGAGAGGATTTTGTGTTGACAAGACACGTCCGGGAGGGGAGGGGAGGAGGGCAATGCCCCAGCAGCGTGTGTGCGCGTTTGTCAACAAGGAGAGAAGCTGTATGAGAGAAGACCGTGATGTACGTGCATCCAAGCTGACTGCTGTTTTTTAAGAAACGTCTTTTATTTTTTTACACAAACGTTTCTGTGCGTGACAGATTTCAGATGTGCGCGGGAGCATTTGGACATGTGCGCGCGCACAGGCGCACCTTAGAGGGAACATTGGTTGGGTGGGGGAGTTTTTTTTTTTTTTTGCATTTTCCAGGGCCCGTTTGTAATTGCAGCCGCCGCCCGTAGGTGCTCTTTGAGTGGTTTTGAAGGAGGGTAGGGATTCGCATTATTTTACAGCTGTGGGTAGGGCATTCCACATTATTGTGGTGGCATACAGTAATAGCATTGAAAATTGAGGTCCCTTGTACCGCCATTCCAACGGCCTCTAGCGCCCGTTAACGCCCTCGTCAAATGGTTTTATTAGGGTGGGTGCGACTTCTGTTTTGTGCCGCCAGGAGGCGCAAAGTCAAGTTGGAATTATATCCATCCAGCGCACCGCTGTGTGTGTGTGTGTGTGCACACACTACAGAAATGGACATATTATTTTGCAATGTAATGCTTTTCTGTTGATTATTTGACTGTCATTGGTACAGTAATGGTGTGGTATTTTTCGATTTTCGATTAACGTGCTAAGATGTACAGTATTATTCTTTACATTGAGACAACCGAACTTGCTGGCACCGAAGACCCGCCCCTACTCTGCCTCTGTAACTGGATGGACCCGTCGACTATTTTTATCACGTCCTGTGCATCATGTACTGAATTAACTGGTAAGTTAACTTAGGTTTAACGTTAGTTTGTTTACTGCAGTTATGTCAGAACGACAATCAACTAATCAACTAACACTTGCAAGTGCTCAAATGCATATCCACATTTGCTGTCAAGTTAACGTTATCGTTATGAATGCGACCGCAAGGCTGGCCGTACTGTAACATTAGCTAACGTTCATTTAGCAGGATGTAATGTGTAACGTTTAATCAACGGGAAATGGCCCTGAATACATCAAACATCATCATCATCAAATACATCAAATATCACTATGAATTGAAAATGGGGGACCCTGATGTAAACAAGGCGAAAGTCTTTCTCTGGTCTGCATCCCCTTAACAATTGTGTGTATTGAGCCGTACTGTATTGTACCCGTTCTGCAATCTGTTAATGACATTTACATATCTGTAGATACTATATCTATATCTGTACATATCTCTTACCTACTCTTACTAGTTACACTGCTGGCCAGTATGACTTACTACCATAGTGTCTTTATACCTGTATCACTGTACATATTAATACTATATCTATATCTGTACATATCTCTTACCTACTCTTACTAGTTACACTGCTGGCCAGTATGACTTACTACCATAGTGTCTTTATACCTGTATCACTGTACATATTAATACTATATCTATATCTGTACATCCCTTACCTACTCTTACTAGTTACGCTGCTGGCCAGTATGACTTACTACCATAGTGTCTTTATACCTGTATCACTGTACATATTAATACTATAACTATATCTGTACATATCTCTTACCTACTCTTACTAGTTACACTGCTGGCCAGTATGACGTACTACCATAGTGTCTTTATACCTGTATCACTGTACATATTAATACTATATCTATATCTGTGCATATCTCTTACTAGTTACACTGCTGGCCAGTATGACTTACTACCATAGTGTCTTTATACCTGTATCACTGTACATATTAATACTATATCTATATCTGTACATATCTCTTACTAGTTACACTGCTGGCCAGTATGGCCACTACCATAGTGTCTTTATACCTGTATCACTGTACATATTAATACTATAACTCTGTACACTACATACATCTGATTAGCATTATTACTCAGTAGTACTGATTTATAAATATATTTTAAACAATATAATGAATTAAAGTTTTGTTTTATTTGTCACATATAAGGTACATGTACATTACAGTGAAACACTTGGTTCTGTATGAGCTTCATGAGATTGTGCTTCATACATTTTAAATTTTTTCTTTTTTGCAGGCATGATGACTGACGACACCACCATGGTGGGCTGCATCTCAAAAGGCGACGAGACCGCATACCGCGATGAAGTAGAGCAGCTGTCAGCCCTGTGCAAAAATAACAACCTGCAGCTGAATACAGTAAGCTAAAGACCCAGGAGATGATAGTGGACTACAGGAGGAAGAAGACCGACATACAGCCCCTGTACATCGACGGGGGATGCGTGGAGAGAGTCTCTGTCATCAATATGTGCACTAAACTCAGCTAAAATTTAAAACAACAGTCGAAAGAGAAATCTGAAGTTGTTGTCATGGGAGATTTCAACACGGATTTACTTAAACAGAGCTCTGGATTAAAGTCCCTTCTGAACTATAGTAAATTGTTTGACCTGCACCAGCTCATCACTGAACCCACAGTACCAGAGTTACCTCCCTTTCTCAGACCATAATCGACTTAATACTGGTCTCTGATAAACAAAGGATAACAAACAGCGGCGTTGTTGATTATGCACTAAGTGATCACCTTGCAATTTTCTGTACCAGAAAGGTACAGAGGGGTCATTTTGAGGGTCACAACAACATCAAAAATCAGATCTTTAAAAAATTACAGCAAGGAAATGCTCCTGGATGGTTTAAGGGGTGTGGACTGGTCTCATGTAATGCACTGCAAAGAGGTTGAAAAAGCATGGGACGGTTTTAAAACAACATTTCTTAAAGTGGTTGACAGATTAGCACCCAGGAAGATGGTCAGGATAAAGCAGAGGACACAGCCCTGGATTAATGATGACATTTTAAAAGCTATTAAAATAAGGGACAATCTTTTTAAACAATTTAAGAAGTCCAGGACAGACCAGGCAGTAATGGTACACAATTGTTATGGGGATGTAGACCAGAGAAAGACTTTAGTCTTGTTTACATCAGGGTCCCCCATTTACAATTCATCATAACATGACATACATGACATACAGATAGACATGTATGTATAGTCATGTATAGTATACGTTTTCATTCATTCACTGTAATGTACATGTACCTTATATGTGACAAATAAAATAACATCTCAGTTAAGGCAACTCAAATATTGTTATTATTTGTATTTCTATCAGACTTTGTAAAACGAATTCCACTATACGATCTATGTTTGATCCAAGTCTGTAAGCACACATGAATCCCTTGCTGATGGAGATGACCCAATGCTGTTTTGTACCTTACAAGCTGTGGTTGTGTGTTCCAAATTGTATACAGAATAAAACCACTCTACTGCTCCAGCACCTGATTCTGTGTCGGTCCTGGATGAGACAGCAGGCAGGACAGAATAGGAGAGGTCACACTGGTCACACAATTTTTTTTTCTTTTTTCTTTTTTACATTTCTATAACCTTTATTTACCCAGGCAAGCAAGTAAGAACAAATTCTGATTTTATTTATTGTCAAAAGTATGCATAATGTTGTGTTAATTCCACAACAAGAGATATGTAATGTTAATTACCTGAAATTATTCAATTTTTGGGGGGGGGGGGAAACCCTGCATATATCGGTATCGGTTGATATCGGTATCAAAAATTAAGAGTTGGACAATATCGGTATATCGGTATGGGTAAAAAAGCCAATATCGAGCATCCCTAACACCAATATATCTTTCACCCAGAGTGAAAATTGTGTAGTCCGCCGAGGTGGGAACGGGGTGAAACGATACAGCCTTCAGTTTACGGCCTATAGGGACATTTTATTTCAGTCATCAGACACCATCCCATCTGGAGAGCCACGAGCAGGCCGCTAATAGAATAGAATAGAATAGATCTTTATTGTCATTGTTACAGTTGTTACAACGAAATTTAAAATGCAGCCCTAGGTGCTAGTAAAAATATAAAAACAGTCCTAAACACAGTATTAAATATAACAGGAGTAAGGCATAAATAACATTAACATAAACAGGGGGGTATAAAAGATAATTGCACTATCCCTTAATGTTGTGTGTGCGTGGGGGGGGGGGGGGTGCAAGGGAGACTGTTGTTTTAAATTTTAGCTGAGTTTAGTGCACATATTGATGACAGAGACTCTCTCCACGCATCCCCCGTCGATGTACAGGGGCTGTATGTCGGTCTTCTTCCTCCTGTAGTCCACGATCATCTCCTGGGTCTTTAGCTTACTGTATTCAGCTGCAGGTTGTTATTTTTGCACAGGGCTGACAGCTGCTCTACTTCATCGCGGTACGCGGTCTCGTCGCCTTTTGAGATGCAGCCCACCATGGTGGTGTCGTCAGTCATCATGCCTGCAAAAAAGAAAACATTTAAGATGTATGAAGCACAATCTCATGAAGCTCATACAGAACCAAGTGTTTCACTGTAATGTACATGTACCTTATATGTGACAAATAAAACAAAACTTTAATTCATTATATTGTTTAAAATATATTTATAAATCAGTACTACTGAGTAATAATGCTAATCAGATGTATGTAGTGTACAGAGTAGTAGTATTATTATGTACAGTGATACAGGTATAAAGACACTATGATGGTAGTAAGTCATACTGGCCAGCAGTGTAACTAGTAAGAGATATGTACAGATATAGTTATAGTATTAATATGTACAGTGATACAGGTATAAAGACACTATGGTAGTGGTCATACTGGCCAGCAGCGTAACTAGTAAGAGTAGGTAAGAGATATGTACAGATATAGTTATAGTATTAATATGTACAGTGATACAGGTATAAAGACACTATGGTAGTAAGTCATACTGGCCAGCAGCGTAACTAGTAAGAGTAGGTAAGAGATATGTACAGATATAGATATAGTATTAATATGTACAGTGATACAGGTATAAAGACACTATGGTAGTAAGTCATACTGACCAGCAGTGTAACTAGTAAGAGTAGGTAAGAGATATGTACAGATATAGATATAGTATTAATATGTACAGTGATACAGGTATAAAGACACTATGGTAGTGGTCATACTCGCCAGCAGCATAACTAGTAAGAGTAGGTAAGGGATGTACAGATATAGATATAGTATCTACAGATATGTAAATGTCATTAACAGATTTCAGAATGGGTACAATACAGTACAGCTCAATACACATAAGTGTTAAGGGTATGCAGACCAGAGAAAGACT
Source organism: Notolepis coatsorum (assembly GCF_963971535.1). NCBI lineage: Eukaryota > Metazoa > Chordata > Actinopteri > Aulopiformes > Paralepididae > Notolepis > Notolepis coatsorum. Next base: position 7,320,906 of record NC_140172.1, read on the forward strand.
TTCATCTTGTTTACATCAGGGTCCCCCATTTTCAATTCATAGTGATATATATTTTTGGGCATACACTTACAATATAAGCAGCTGGGAAACACATTATATGATGTATTCAGGGCCATTTCACGTTGATTAAACGTTACACATTACATCCTGCTAAATGAACGTTAGCTAATATTACGCGGCCAGTGTTGAAAAGCCTTGAGGTCGCATTCAATTTTCGAGAGACCATAACGTTAACTTGACAGCAATGTGGATACAGCTTTATTTGAGCAGTTGCTACTGTAACGTTACCTTAGTTGATTGTCATTCTGACATAACTGCAGTAAACAAACTAACGTTAAACCTAAGTTAACTTACCAGTAAATTCAGTACAGCGACAGCGTAGGGGCGGGTCTTCGGGGCTAGCAAGTTAGGTTGTCTCAACGTAAAGAATAATACTGTACATCTCAGCTGATTATCCTAAAAAAACGCACGTTAATCAAAAATACCACACCATTACTGTACCAATGACAAATAAAATCAAATAATCAACAGAAAAGCATTACATTGCAAAATAATATGTCCATAGTACATAGAAACGATAGTTCCCTCTCTCCACCCTGTAACTCGACTCCCCCTACTGGTTGAACCAGGCAGTGCAGCGTCACCACCCGTCAACTCGCCGCACATAGCGTCACCAAGCTTGCTACCGGCGGGAGAGGCCTCATATTCCAGTGCCCCATCTGTAGTTGCGAAACGTGTTTAGTCCCTTGTTTGAGCCGAATCTGGGTTGGACGTGATTTGTGGAACTCCCTCTGGTGTTGTGGTCATGAACTTCACTGACCTTGTTACTAAGCTGATAGAGTTGTACCCTTCCTGCTGTCTTGTAGTACAAAACTTGTAAGTCGCTTTGGATAAAAGCGTCAGCTAAATGACTAAATGTAAAAATGTACATGGGTATCTTTGTGGTGTAGTGTATCTTGTAAACCAGGCCGATTGCAAGTTGCTGTACTCTGTCGTCTAATCTAAGCCGTCCTAGATTGTCGAAATGGGCAGGGGTAAGGTGGGTTTTTAAGAGTAAGGCCAAGCAGTAGCCTAACCAGTTTGTTTTGTGATGTTTGGAGTAGCGATAACGATATGATAATGTTATCATATTTCTCGATATCGATAATTATCGAAATTGTTATAAGTATTAAAAGAAAATGTTTAAATTAAAAAAAAAAATTTAAACAACAGATGTTTATTTTGCAGCAATTCTTTGTCGTTGCCGCCATCTTTAGTGTTACATCCCCTCACACTCCAGTTCACAGTTCTGGCTCCGCTAGTTTATTTTCGATCTTTTGGCACTTTTTTGGTGGACAAACCACCGCGCACATGTGCACCGTGACTCATGACTGGAGTCTAGCTCTGATAGCACACATAGCCTACTGTGTACAGACGGTTTCAAACTGTATTTTAAATTAGAAAGCAAACAAAATAAATGGACAAGAGAAAAATAAATCTCAATTTGGTCAGTATTGTCATTTGGACAAGCAAAGCCATTACTTTAAGTTGCAGGCAAGAAAGACAAGTCTGTCCTCTGTCTCTGGTTTTAAAACTGCCCTGTTGCAGGTCACAAAAATAAATATATATATATATATATAAAAAAAATCGATATTCGATATCGATTATTAAAATATATCGCGATATTTATCGTTATTGTTATATCGCCCAGCCCTAGTTTGGAGCCTTGTTTTTAAGGTCTTTGAGGTGCTTTGGTACCATGAGGACGTGCAAGCATAGTCGTAGAAACCTTGAATGAGTGCTCCTGTTAGTCTTCAAGGTATTCTTATTTACCAGAGAGGAGATCCTGTACAAAAATCGTGTTCGTTGGTTGCCATTTTGTCACAGGAAAGATTTGTCTCTAGGATGGAACCCAGGTAGGTAATTTCATCTTTCCTTGTGACAATATTGTCACCCACTGTATAGGGATGCCCCCCGGACTAGGGCTGCACGATTAATCGTTTTTTAATCGAAATCGCTATTTGGAATGATGCAATTATCAAATCGCCAAGCCTGCAATTAAAGAAAAAAAAAGAAAAAAACGTTTTATTTGTAGCCAGGAAGTCCCATTGAGATACAAGATCTCCTTTGCAAGGGATACCTGGCCAAGAACACAGCAATAAAATGTGCGATACATCACACAAGAACATAATAAATGTGCATGTATATACAATATACAATACATCACATGTAAACACAAAAACACAAAGCAGAATAGTCTACATGATAGTAAAAGTGTATAATACAGGGTAATACAGTAATTTTGCAGTTGGGACCCGACTACAGAAAGCAGCAACATTCTTCTTGTAGGAAGTTATGTAATACAGATTTAAATTCACCAAGAGAGACCGGGGTGTCTAAGTGGATAATGGTCCTGTAGCCCATTCCATGCCCAAGGTGCGAAGCTTGAGAAAGCTGTTCCTAGCTAACCCTGCTCAAGACAGAGAAAAAATCTGAGCTGAGTAAGGAAAGGGTGGGGGGGGGGCATCTCTCTACTGGTTCAATTAATGTAGAAAAGTAGAAAAACGTTGCACTATAAAAACAAACTGGATAGTTGATGATAATAAACATTTAACTTCATTAGCTGAAGTCAGGGCTCTACGCTAACCTTTTTCACTAGGGGCACAGGTGCTCCTAAATGAAAAAAGTTAGGAGCACACAAAGAAATTTAGGAGCACCCAAAAATATTTAGGAGCACAGTGAAAATATTTCAAGTAAAAGAGTATATATATATTTTTTTTAATAAATGTATATTTGTACTGTGCGTGCATGTGTGTAAATTAGCTCTTGCTACAACCCTGCATGTTTACATTTTGTACTTGATGTTCATTAACATGTGCTGTCCCTATCAAATAAACTATCAAATCAAACTACTGCTACAAAAGTAACAGTCACTTAACTTTAGCTTTTGCCCCTTTTATGCATACAATGTCTATGTTTTGGCTGTGTTTCTCTTCTAGAGAAATAATCCTTTCAGGGTTGCCTATTGAAATACTGTACACCTCCAGTACAGAAACATTGTTTATGAGTTTGCGTGTCAGGTAGACCATTGATTGACAGTCGAGTCTGCCAATTACGTCACACCGCTTGCACTCGGGCCGTCCGGCGCTGCAGCTGGACCCTAACCTCGTTCCCAGCTTTATCTCGAGAGATAAAAGCTGGACCCTATTGCCCACCTCTGCTGTTCATAACGCTAGCCAAGTTAGCTGTACACACATACACAGTGGGCCAGTTACTTTGGTGTAGGGGTGTGACAATGCATCGATCCTAAGGGGAAAATTCAACTGCATCGATTTGAAAATGTTAGAATCGATTATCGCAATTTTAATGTGTACACAGTGTTATGTTGTTATCATGTCCGTTACAGTCAACACAACGGCATACGCTACTGCATCAACATTATGATTAACAAAGCAAGGCATTCGTTTTGTTGCATTAACGTTATATTACTATTGCTATCGCTAAATCTAGGTGTTCTAAAATATATTGCTATTGGTAAGACTAGAAGTTACATGTCTCGGGGAAACTCTCGCATATCGCAATGGTGGCGTTTCAGGAAGTAAACAAGCCAAATGAGAGCTTCCGATTGGTCATTTGCTTTCTTTCTCATGAAACCAGTCACGTCACTCTACTGTGATTGGACCGTTGGCTTGAGTGCAATGTGGGACTTGTAGTTTTTTAACGATCTCACAGCGGAGGAAAAAAAAGACGAGAGAGGCTATAATCTGTATTCGCACAGCGTGCGAGTAATTGATTTTCACGGTTCGCACACACATATGTTTAGGGGCATATGCAAGCAATTTGGTCGCACTGTAGAGCCCTGGAAGTATTCTAAAATCATTTAAGCCATTCTCCTTTTCTGTGTGTGTGTGCACACGTCTCATATCTGGTCTGACATCAGGAGTTTGATAGTATTTACTGAGGATTGCCAGATAATGTTGATATTTAAACAAAAAAAAATTATAATACAAAATAAATATACATGATCATGCAACATAAAAAAAATTGTTGTAGGAACAGTTTGGGAGAGGGAGATAAGGGGTTTTAGATTGTGTGTTGTGAAGTTTACTTCAGAGAGGGAGAGTGAAGTACAGAAAAAAAGTACCGTTGGGTACCGTACCGATATTGATTCCCAGGTAAAAAGAAACATTTTCAGACTCGGTGTCCCGAACAGACCCACCGCGTAGGCCAGATGCAAGCCGCATTTGACAATAAACCTCTGTGGGGCTGCTTAAAAAAAATTATAATCGCAAATGTAATCGCAATATCTGTCAGAAAAATCGCAATTAGATTATTTCCCAAAATCGTGCAGCCCTACCCCGGACCCCGGTTCTAAATGGGAACCGGTACAAAATTCGAAAAAAAACTGAGTATTGATAAGCTCCGACGTTATCGGTACTGCTATCGATACTCTAGAAATTATTATTATAATTATAAGGTTTTTTCGAGGAATTTAAACGTTGCGAACTATCTCTCCTCTCTCTGTCTCTGTACGAGAAGCGAGGCGCAGCAAGCCATTATTACACACACTCGTCGCGAGCCGCTCACACTCACATACGGGTACTTAAGGGAGGTGCCTGTCCGTGGCTCCGTGCTGCTGAAGCGCGCTGCACACAGACAGATCTGCATGCGCTCGTCATGGCAGAGAGAGCGAAGCGCTCGAAAGTATGGGTATACTTTACGAGAGTCGATGCCGACAACGCACGTTGCCACAAGTGCAACAAAACATTTGGCAGTAAGGGTGGCAATACGCGCAAAATTTTTATCGAAACATCTGTTGGCAAAACATAATATTAGTGTGCAGAAATGCACCGTTTTACTGCTTTGCTCACAGTGTTCCATCTGCATCCACATCCACTGCAGGTAAGCCAAGATACGGAGTTAGCTAGGCTAATAACAAATGATTACGAATAGGCTAATAAATAAAATATAATTGCTTAGCTAATTGTTTAGCTACAAATATATTTGAAAGATGACAACTTTTTATAGATCGTCAGGCTGAGGCTGCAGCCACCATGTCCCAGCCCACCCCTCCTCCCTCTACCACCACCGGTCTCAGCCAAGCCCAAAGTCCCTTCACCCTAGCAGCTAGAGGAAGGATGACAGAGGATAGGGTGAAATAGTGTCACAGCCTCTACTAATAAAATGGAGTATTGAACCGTTTTTAACAGCTGGGTATTGGGTGGGACACTGATTCAAGTACTTTTTTTTTTTTTTTTTTTTTGTAATCTTTTCCCCCCTCCTTTTTCCTCCGATTTTCTCCCATCCCAATGTTAGTCGTTATGCCAATTCCCAATCCCCTTCCTGGTCGCTGCGCACTTACCCCCCACAGTCGGTCTGGGAGAGTGGAGGCTATCACGTGCTTCCTCCGACACACGTCTAGCCAATCAACCGCTTCTTTTCACCTGGCAGCGCGGATTCTCACTGAGAGGGCGTAGCGTGTGGAAGGATCACACTATCCCACTTAGATCCTATCCGCGCTTAGCAGGCGCCCCGACCGAACTATAGGAGTCGCCGTTTACAACGACCCGGACCCACCCCGCCAGCTTCTCCCACCCTCTAATACTGCCAATTGTATTAGTGTGAATGGCCAGCCAAGCTGGTGACAACCCCGGAGCTGTGAGCTGGATTCGAACAGGCGAATCCTAGCGTCTCCGGGGTTGGTGACGAACGCAATCTCCGCTATGCCACCTGACCGCCTGATTCAAGTACTTTGTAAATAAAATAGAAAGTCCCAAAATAGTTAATTTATCTGACTGCTTGTATTAATTGATCAAAAAGTAGCCATGTGCAGTAATATCTAATATAGTTATATAAAATAATAATAAAGCAATGTCGATTATGTTCTTAATAATTTTTTTGTGTGTGCAAAATACTCAAAAAGAAACCGATAATAGTATCAATAAATTCCCGAACCGTTAAGCAGTATCGATAAGAGTAGTAGTATCGATAAAATCCTAAAGATACCCATCCCTACGACTGTAACAGATAAGACATTGGCCTTGCTGAGTTTGCAATTTGATCCAAAGAGAATGGATTCCGTTTTACCCAGGTGCAATGGAAGTTTGTTATCAGCGACTATGTACATGTCAAAATACTTCCCAAAGGTCAGTGAATACCACAAACACAACACAAGAGGTAGCTCCACAAATCATGTTAAACCCAGATTCGGCTCAAACAAGGCACTAAACACGTTTCGCAACTATGCAACAACAATGTGGAACGCCCTACCCACAGCTGTGAATGAATGTGAATCTACCCACCTTCAAAACCTTGTCCCCCCCCCCCACCCAACCTCCTCCAATGTACAGTTTCTTCCCCCTCAAATGTATATACTCTTTCTTACTCTTTTTGTATCACAAACAGTACTGTATTTGTAAATCTGGTGTGTCATAAATGTATAGATGTAGCAGTACTGTCTATCTGTATGTCATGTAACCCCCCATCCACCCCACCTACCCAACCTCCTCCAATGTACAGTTTCTGCCATCAAATGTATATACTCTTTTTTAGACAATTTGTGTATCACAAACAGTACTGTATTTGTAAATCTGGTGTGTCATAAATGTATAGATGTAGCAGTACTGTCTATCTGTATGACATGTCATAATATGAATTGAAAATGGGGGACCCTGATGTAAACAAGACGAAAGAAAAATCGCGCTGAGCCGTGGATGCACTCCGAAATACTGGCCGCTATGAAAACCAGAGACAAAAAATGCTCTGAGTTTCGTAAAAGTCAGTCAAAGCTTACTAAAAGCACGAGCAGTGAACTCCAAGCCCACGTGACTGAACTCAAACTAGAAAGAAACGACGTAAACTCCATGATCAAAACTGCAAAAAAGAATTTCATCAATGACAAAACTGAGGAAAACAAAAACAAACCACGTGAACTTTGGAAATTACTCAATAATCAACTAGGATGCAGTAAAAAACTTAAAACCAGATTCTCAAACATAAACATAAAAACGGACAACACGCTCATCACAGACAAGCTGGATGTAGCCAAATACTTAAACATTTTCTTCACAAACATAGCCACAACACTGGTAAACAAACTACCCTCCCACTCAGGGCTTTATGGGGTAGAACACATAGTAGCTTACTACAAAAACCTAGGGGTCCGCAAGGACGACTTCAAGCTAGAAATGGTAACAACAGATGAGGTACTCAATAAACTGAGCGCCCTCCAACCTAACAAGGCCACTGGCCATGACAACATCCCCTCCAAATTCCTCAGAGACTCAGCAGCCGCCATCACCCCAATCATCACACACATAATAAACCTCTCCATAAAACAGGGACACGTCCCCAAGGACTTCAAAATTGCGAGGGTGACCCCTCTGCACAAAAAGGGCAGCAAATTAGACCCAGGCAACTACCGCCCTGTTTCTATTCTCACCTCCATCTCGAAAGTCATGGAAAAAATAGTCTACGAACAGGTCGAAAAGTACCTAGCGGAAAAAAATCTAATCTACGAATTCCAATCTCTCGCCTTCTCTATTTGAATGACCACATCAAACAAGAGGTGGACGCAGGCAAATACTGCGGCATGGTCATGCTGGACCTACAAAAGGCCTTTGACACGGTCAATCACTCCATTCTGATTGACAAGCTAAAAGCAATTGGTTTTGATAGTCTATCAGTGAGCTGGATGCAATCCTACCTTGAGGGCAGGGAACAGATGGTGGAGGTAAACGGTACCCTATCCCCCCCTCTCACAGTGAGCTGTGGTGTTCCACAAGGAAGCATACTAGGACCGCTACTGTTCCTAATTTATGCAAATGACATGTTGTCAGCTTGTGACTGCAACTTGTTCCTGTTTGCGGACGACTCAGCCCTGCTGGTCTCTGACAAGAACAAGTTACAGGTTGAAAAAACCCTCAGCTCTGAACTAGGCAGAATCTGCATATGGCTCGCTGATAACAAACTATCATTACACATGGGCAAAACAGAGTCCATTCTCTTCGGTTCAAATAACAAACTCAGCAAGACCGACGGCTTCTCAGTTACAGTGGGTGACAATATTGTCACAAGGAAAGATGAAATTACCTACCTGGGTTCCATCCTAGAGGCTAATCTCTCCTGTGACAAAATGGCATCCAATGTAATAAAAAAAGTCAACCAACGAACTCGATTCTTGTACCGGATCTCCTCTCTGGTAAACAAGAATACCCTGAAGACTCTGGCAGGAGCACTCATTCAGGGGTACTACGACTATGCTTGCACCTCATGGCACCAAAGCACCTCAAAGGCGCTAAAAACAAAATTACAAACATCTCAAAACAAACTGGTCAGACTACTGCTTGACCTTACTCCTAGAACCCACCTCACCCCTGCCCACTTTGACAACCTAGGATGGCTTAGAGTAGATGACAGAGTACAGCAACTTGCAATGGGCCTGGTCTACAAGATACACTACACGACCAAGGTACCCATGTACATGGCAAAATACTTCCCAAAGGTCAGTGAATACCACGATCACAACACCAGAGGGAGCTCCACAAATCATGTTAAACCCAGATTCGGCTCAAATAAGGGACTAAACACGTTTCGCAATTATGCCACATCAATGTGGAACGCCCTACCCAAAGCTGTAAAGGAATGTGGATCACTACCCACTTTCAAAACCTCTCTCAAGAGACACCTACGGGAGACTGCAATGCAACACTGGCCCCTGTAAATATCCTAACCCAACCCCCTCCAATGTACAGTCATTTACCTAGTATGGTCTTGTCAATAGTCCAATGTACAATTTTGTTTGTTTGTACAGAGTCGTCCCCCCCCCCCTCAATGTACAGTTTTGCTTGTTTATACAATGTGCCCCCCCCCCCACCCACCTCCAATGTAAATTACCCAGTATGGTTGTCAATATCCCAGTGTACCCAACCCCCCCCACCCAACCTCCTCCAATGTACAGTTTCTACGTCAAATGTATATACTCCCTTTTCTTGACTCCTTCTGTATCACAAACAGTACTGTATTTGCAAATCTGGTATGTCATAAATGTATAGATGTAGCAGTACTGACTATCTGTATGTCATGTATGTCATATATGTCCTGATGAATTGAAAATGGGGGACCCTGGTGTAAACAAGACGAAAGTCTTTCTCTGGTCTGCATCCCCTTAACAATTGTGTGTATTGAGCTGTACTGTATTGTACCCATTCTGCAATCTGTTAATAAAGTTTTCAATCAATCAATCAATCAATTCAATCAATCAATTCAATGGTCTGCATCCCCTTAACAATTGTATGTATTGAGCTGTACTGTACCCATTCTGCAATCTGTTAATAAAATGTTCAATCAATCAATATATGCTGACATCTACCTTGTCTGCCTTTTTTACCCATACACCTGTACTAACAGTCAGTAAAAAGTATAATGTTACTGACAACAATTAAAACCGATGTATTGATTCCTGCAGTTATTGTGTTACTATGTCTAAACCCTTAGGCTCTTGTTGATAGGATCCGCCGTTATTGGCTACGGCTCGAGGGTCAGTAATTTATCTCATAAGAGACAGGGTCGCAGGGCAGATGCCCTGATATAAAAAGCCTTGTATCTTTACCCTGGGCACTAACACTGAGGGTTTATCAAAGCCAGCTGCAGATTCTGCCGAGTTCAAAGCCGAGGGCTTTTACTAGCAAGCTAGTAATAGACAATAGCTAGTAGCAAGCTAGCTAGTAATATCCAACAGCTAGTAATAGACAACAGCTAGTAGCAAGGTAGCTAGTAATAGACAACAGCTAGTAGCAAGCTAGCTAGTAATAGACAACAGCTAGTAGCAAGCTAGCTAGTAATAGACAACAGCTAGTAATATCCAACAGCTAGTAGCAAGCTAGCTAGTAATATCCAACAGCTAGTAATAGACAACAGCTAGTAGCAAGCTATACAGGAGCTATGTAAGCTAGCAAGGAGCTAGCAAACAGGCGGTCTCGTTAGCATTAGCCTACTTTCTCCGAGACTAAACTAATACAAAGGTGGGTTAGTGATCTTGGATCCGAACAGAATGTACACACAGGATGAGTGGACTATTTTACGGAACATGTAGCAACAAGTAGATAACGTTTAAAACACGAATTACAACTTTTATAAGCGTTTATCAGACGGAGTAACACAACGCAGCTCACCTGGCTCGTAGGCGTCCGGAAATACTGTGCAGCAGCCGCGCGCAAACTCGGTTTCACTGTGCTGGGCGGCGTCTATACTTTTACCAACCGATTTCCAGTTCCGTCTATACTTTCCGTAGCCGCATTTCTGGCAGACGCTCTCTGATTGGCCGACGCCAGTTTCTACACTGGTTAAGCTTAGGCAATCTTCGAAGTTGGTTAAGGTTAGAGTTTGTCTTAGAGCATGGCGATAGAACGCCAGGTAGTTTGCAGGCTGTTTGACGTGGAAATGGGACAAAGACACAGCTCGAGTCGTCACGCTATTGGGCGCACATGTCACATGACCAGAAACGTCTGCCAGAAATGCGGCTACCTTTGGTAATCACGCTGCTGGGCGGTACCAACCGATTTCCAGTTCCGCGTTTGCGACGCTGCTGGGCGTCGGGGCGTGTACCTTGTTTTGCACTACTGCGCATGCGGATGAGGAGGGGGGGGCTCTCTCGCTCTCTCTGAATGAATGAAGAATGTAAACTTTATTTAACAGATTGCAGAATGGGTACAATACAGTACGGCTCAATACACACAATTGTTAAGGGGATGCAGACCAGAGAAAGACGTTTGTCTTGTTTACATCAGGGTCCCCCATTTTCAATTCATATTGACATTTATGACATACACAACATACATGCCATTTATGGCATAGGGACATACAGGTATTAGTACTGATACATTTGTGGCATAAACGGTATTCAAATATACAGTACTGTTACTCATAGATCCTGACAGAGTATATACATATGATGGGGAGGGGACTGTACATTAGGAGGGGGTGGGTGGGTGGGAGAGAAATATACATGCGGTGGGGAGGAGACTGTCTATTAGGAGGGGGTGGGGGGTTTGGACATTTACGGTGGCCAGTTTCGAATTGCAGCCTCCCGTAGGTGCTCTTTAAGAGCGGTTTTGAATGTGGGTAGGGATTCACATTCCTTTACAGCTTTGGGTAGGGTGTTCCACATTGATGTGGCATAATTGTGAAACATGTTTAGTCCCTTGTTTGAGCCGAATCTGGGTTTAACATGATTTGTGGAGCTCCCTCTGGTGTTGTGGTATTCGTGGTATTCACTGACCTTTGGGAAGTATTTTGACATGTACATCGGTACCTTGGTCGTGTAGTGTATCTTGTAGACCAGGCCCATTGCAAGTTGCTGTACTCTGTCGTCTACTCTAAGCTCTAGGTTGTCAAAGTGGGCAGGGGTGAGGTGGGTTCTAGGAGTAAGGTCAAGCAGTAGTCTGACCAGTTTGTTTTGAGATGTTTGTCATTCTGTTTTTAGCCCCTTTGAGGTGCTTTGGTACCATGAGGTGCAAGCATAGTCGTAGTACCCTTGTATGAGTGCTCCTGGACGCGTGTATGCTTTACCCAATGCAGTTGTGTTTCTGGGTTCCTCTGATTGGCCACTGACCTATGCTATTACGCCCCCCTTTACACTCTTGCCTGAGACAGTTGTGAAGCGCCAGCGGGGCGAGGCGGTGGTTTCTCCCCGGCTCCGTGCGCCGCGCTGCTGCCGGCTTGTCTCACATGACTCGGTCCAGCTCCAGCAGCAGCGGCCGTCTTCCGCCTGCGGTATCCTCCCTCTGAGTGTAGCGTAGGAGAGTGACACCGTTCCTATTGTATTTGGCATGCATAGAAACTGATGGCAAGAACACTCAGGGTTGCCACCTTTCATGCAGGACAATAAAGGATCCAAGGGGTGGGGTGGGGTGCCAGTGGTAGTAAATCAAGAAAACATTTTGAAGTGCTTTATTAAAGCAGGGTCCACACTTCAGAAATGGTCCTTTCAATTTAAGGTGTTCTATGCAGTTTTAGAAGAGACATATATATATATTCATAACTGGAAAATTGGGTCCCTGCAGCAGGTTTGAAACTAGAATACAATGTCATACAATATCAACCTTGATAGTCTCATTACTTGTGGAGTGTGTTATAAGTCTTGTCCACTAGATGTCGTCCTTTACACATCAAACAATTTATCTGCAGACCATTCCACCTTCGCTCAACCCTCTTCCACAAATACTCATCAGTTAATCAAAGTCTTCTTTCATTTCTGAGTGGAACAGGACTTAATCACTGAGCCTCAATCCAAAGTGCCGGTGGGCAAATCATCCTCAAAAGGGCCCACATGTGCAGGTTAAGTACAAACTCTTGACTGCCTGTCTCTTGGTGAAAATGTGAACAAAACACATTTCCCAAACCAGAGAAGTAAGACTCAAACCTGTGATGTCAATATCATTCAGAGGATAAAATCTACAGCCTCCTAGACTCCACTGCGTACCGACCCACCTGCGAAAGTGGAGGCTTTCCTTTGTCCTCTTTTTCTCTGTCTTCCAGCGCATGATTTATCATGCAGACTCCCTTCTTTGTTCTTTATTAAATCTCAGAGAGGTACATGAGGATGGGCACTCAGTGAGTGAGTGACACACATAGACACAGTTCTGTGATACTGCCTGCATAGACAATAAGAGCTAGTAGGCAATGCTGGAAACGAGAACCCATGTTTAAAACCCCAAAGTGAAAGGTTGGCTACAGTGACACAAGTAAGGACAATAGGGCACATCTGATTTTTTATTTGGCTGTTCATGCATGTCCATGAGATTGAGAGAGAACTAAGTTATTCATATAGTCCTAAATGTAAATGTAAATGTAGTCCTCAACTCTTCTAATATTGACTAATAGCAAACCAACATTTATCATAAAGGAAAAGTTAAATGAGTTTCCTGGTGTAGCACAATGAAGGTATAAAAGACGTGTTGAAAGAACATTGCATGCTCTTTACTAGTGTGGGTGACCTGGTAGATCTATGATATTATTCTTCTGCTTTATTCTGATGTGTTCTTTGTTTGGCTACTGCTCCCTGAGCTTTCTCACTACACACACGTGTCAGGTTTCAAAACGACCGGCCTGCTCCAACTTGAGTTGGAAAAATAGACTTTAAATGAGCAATTTTGCTCCATAGGAATGAATGATTTTGGATTTTTAGGAATGAAGATGTTTTTTTAAATTGCGACATTGGCCTACATTTTGCACCTAGATATAAAAACAAGACATCAAAATGATGCCACGACTGCCATGACATTTCAATAATTTTGTAGCCATTTGTGTGACAGTCACACTCCACCTACACACTAATGGACTCTCCACTCCTTTTTCACATGTATTTAGATCGCCACAGAGGCCACAATTGTTGAATGAATATAATTGCACATAAAGCTTCATCAACTCCCTCATATTAAATATCTAAGCTTTAACTCTTATGGTTTTGCTTTTATTGTACTCTAAAAAGTGAGAGAAGCGCCGCCTCATTGAAATGCATTGAGGATGGATGTGTGTCTTAAGATTTGAATCAATTAAGGCTGGCAGTGAGGTCACATGCACACAAAAAAAAATTACTTATTAAAGGGACAGACACATGAATGAGCCTCTTACACTTTCACTGGGAAAAACACACACACACACAAATAACTGTTTGTCATAGAGACTTATGGGAGGTGTTAATCAACTCAGTATATAGTTCTACATTAATGGGTTTATATTAACCTCTTAAGCCTTATTTCACATTGCACAAATACATCAATACAGTCCGTATTAAGTGATGTTGTGTTTCTTTTTCAATTGTATCCAAGAGTAAAGACCCTAACCCTATCAAAACAGCAGTCAAAGTGTATATTTTCAAAAACCAATTCTTTAAAAAGAATGTATTGATTGGATACTTTATTGACACAACAGTAAAAAAAAAAACATTTGAAACAACAATGCAGTGGCGGCTCGCCACTAGGGGCGCAAGGGCGCCGACCAACCTGCTGGCCAGCTGCTGTTAAATCAGAGAAGAAGACAATAAAACTTTTTCGTTTTTGTGTTTTATAGCCCTATAAATAATATAAACATGTTTAAAATGAATAATATTTACTCATTTTAAGTATGTTTGTATTTCCAATGCACAATATAATTAAAAAAACATCGTTTTCATGAGCAGGAAGTGACTTTTTTTTTATTTTTTCGTATTTCTCGCCCGGGCTAGAAGCGATAGCGCTACGTTCGCACTTCAAAAACATGTGACAGAAGACCCTGAAGCTGACGAGGAGGTCAGACAAAGTATAGAGGAGTTTCTATGTGGACAACTGTCTGCAAAGCGTCTCGACGCCAGAAGAAGCCGAAGCCCTCCTGCTCAAGCTCCGCGCCTCACTGATCAAAGGCGGCTTTGATCTCCGGCAGTGGGCCAGCAGTGACCCTCAAGTACTTCGCAGCCTCTCCCCAGAGACAAAGGCAGCAAGCAGCGAGACCTGGATGGCGACCACCCCAGGTGAAGCACAGGAAATGACATTGGGCCTAGTCTGGCGATTCAAAACAGACTCGCTCCATTACAAATACACACCCCTGACCCCGGAGCAGGGAAGGTCGACCCCTCTACCGACCACCAGACGGAGCGTATACAGAACACTCGCAAGTCAATACGACCCGCTGGGGTGTATCCTACCTTACACCACTCGGGCGAAAATGATTGTACGAGAGCTGTGGGACAAGGAACAGGGCTGGGACGACCCCATACCCGACCACCTAGCTTCCACCTGGAGAGAGTGGGAGAGAGAACTCAGCTCGCTCCAAAATGTGAACATACGCCGGAGCTACTTCCCACCCACAGTGCGGCTGGAGACGTGCCAGATGGACCTGCACGTCTTCAGTGACGCCTCGGAAGTAGCCTACGGTTCGGTGGCTTACTTGCGGGACCGAGAGGAGGGAGGAGAAATACACACAGCCTTCATCCTGGCTCGCTCAAGGATAGCCCCCCGCAAGCAACAATCGATCCCACGTCTAGAGCTCTGCGCAGCTCTGGTAGACGCGCAACTCGCCACGTTAATCCAACGTGAACTCACCATCCCGGTGCAAAGAACAATCTTGTGGTCAGACTCCATGACCGTACTCACATGGATCCAGTCCGATTCTTGTAGATACAAGGTCTTCGTGGGAGTCAGAATCACAGAGATTCAAGACCTGGTAGGATCAGCGTGCTGGAGGTACGTGGACACGAAACAGAACCCAGCCGATGTCATCACACGGGGGATGTCCCTAGATGACCTCACACGTCCCAATATCTATAGTGACGGTCCTGAGTTCCTCAAGCTCCCGGAGGAGGAGTGGCCTACCCCCACCCCACGGGAGGCTAGTCAAGAGGAGGCAGAGATCAAGAAATCTATGTTCTGTGGGTTGACGCACATCCCAGTCCCCACTGACCCTAACATAGACGACTGCCTCACCTTTGAGAGTGCGCAGCTAAAAACATTCCTGTGGCACCACCCTGAGGTTCCCCCCACTACAGACATTGACGCATCGAACTACGCAGAGGCAGAACTCCTTCTGCTACAGCGAGCCCAAAGAGACTCGTTCCCCGACGAGCTAGACTGCCTGCAGGGAACAAAGCCAATCCCGTCAGACAGCAGACTGCTCCAATTGGCCCCTGAGCGCGACACCCATGGCCTCATCAGGGTGGGTGGTCGTCTGAGACGGGCCCCGGACTTAACGGATAACGTCAAGTATCCTATAGTCCTCAACAGCCAACACAAGGTCACTGAGCTCATCATAAAGAAATACGACGAGGATGTGCACCACGCTGGGGCAGAGAGAGTCTTCGCTGAGATCCGACGTCGTTATTGGATACTGCAAGGAAGAGAAGCAGTGCGTTGCTTCCAGCGAGCCTGTCTGGACTGCCGCAAGTGGCGAGCACAACGCCCTCGAGTACGTCTCAAGTGATGTAGCAGATGTCGACCCAGTCACCCCCAACACTCTATTGATGGGGCGGCTGGACCCCGCGCTTCCACAGACGGTGTACAGACCTGAAGAAGCGAACGGCCGAAGAATGTGGAGGTACAGTCAAATATTGGCTGACAAGTTTTGGAACAGTTTCCTCCTCCACTACCTACCGTCTCTCCAGACCCGTCAGAAGTGGGTAAAGGACAGAGACAACTTACAAGTGGACACAGTCGTTATGATCATAGACCAGTCACTACCCCGAGCTATGTGGCCGGCCGGCCGCGTAAGCAAAGTGATCACTGGTGCCGACGGAAAGGTCAGAGCGGCAGAAGTTATTGTCCACGGGCGGACCTACACCCGGCCCGTGGCGAGGCTGATAGAGTTGCCGAGGCTCCCTGACTCCCCTGATGACGATCATGACCCACTGACCTTGTAGATTGCCCTACTCCCCACAACAGACATTGAGCAGTTGACTGGACTATTAATCTGTCTCCCTTAACTAATTAGGTGCGGACTAATTAGGAGGCGGCTGTTGTGAAGGGCCAGATTAAAACTGAGAATCTACCTTTATTGTTTGATATACTTTGTATATTATTTATATATACACGGAATATCCCTTTACCTGCGTTCAAACCAGAGTAATATTCGCTCTCCTTATTGGACAGCGCCCCTAGGCGCCACCTCGCAGGCCCCCAACGCCAGGTTCAAAGACAAGTTCAGGCATGTCAGAACATGCCCGGAGACAGCGTATTGATACCAGACAAAGACTGCGGTTTGGGACTAGGTAATCACTTAAGTATATATACAGCGCAAGGTGCGCACAGCAGCAGTTCGTCTAAAGTCTGTCTGTGCTCGGTAACAGTGAAGTGAGCAACCGTACGTCTAACAGAGCGTTGAGAGCCATGTGCGAATAGAATAGTAAAGTGTCAGAGTTTAATGCAGTAACGTCAAGTTCGACCTAATTTAATGTGAAGTAAATAGTCGTTCATTTATTGTATATCGTGCGGCCACAGTTCGTTCGTGTGTAGCATTACCCAGCGGTTCGTCGTGTTTAGCTAGTGTACCTTAGCCAGGGTGTGTGGCCTAAATACGTGCCCACACCCGAGGAGGCCTAGTCGGAGAACCGTTGGACATGTGCACAGGAGAACCAACGTCGGCGATTGCAGAACCATTACCGGTTGGATTATATTGATTTGGAACGTGTTACCCGGAGAAGAGCCTCGTTGATTTCCACTATCGTTTGGGATTCAACCTCGTGAGGATTACAACTCGGGCTGGCCTCGTGGACAGAGGCTGGCTGGCTGTCATCAGTGCTATCGAGCATTTGGATTACAACTATTGCTTTGCTGCTGATCGTGGGATTTACAAGGACCGACTCCTGTACATGGAGTCTCTTTATTCTTCATTGAATCAGACTGAGTATCCGAACATTCCTCTACCCTCCAGGCCTTACACCCCCGGAGGGAACCCATTGTCTCCAGGCGGTATCAGCGTTGCCTTATATAGTTGCTATTGTACGACAGGTGGTGTCAACTTAGACCCATCGTAGGATTCCTGCTATTCTTAGTGACTCATGCTATTGACTGACTTTACGCATATTCTTCGCCATACAAGCGCGACCCTAATTCTCATTCTGTAACCTAATGTTGCATAATAATAAAATACCCTCAAATACTATTTATTTGTCAATGCCGTGTTCTTGTGAGTGTTCACCATCTATATTTGATGTACTGTCTGGCCAGTAATTAAAGTACATAACTAGCAGTGGTTTAATCTATCACAATCTTTAATACAGTCAGGGATTTGTAACCCCTCAGTTACACTGATAGTGGTATTGGGTATAGGATCTGTGCATCCCTATATATTGGTTCAGCGTGTTGTTACTTTCCTGTTAAGAGTGTAGTGTGAAATAGTGACCTGTCCCTTTGTTACTTTCAAAAGCAATGGTTACAACAAATTACATTTAAATTATTTGCCCTTCTTTCTAGACTCCATGGCCTTACAGCTGTTTATCTGTGAAGAGGAGGTTCCCCCTGAGCAGCAGGAGAGGAGCCCCAGTCTGGTCCAGGAGGAGTCAGAGCCCCTACAGATTAAAGAGGAACAGGAGGAACTCTGGATCAGTCAGGAGGGAGAGGAGCTTCCTGTCTCTGTGAAGACTGAAGAGTGAACATGATGAAGAGAAACCTCAGTCCTCACAGCTCAGCCAAACCCAGGACACAGAGCCCCTCCAGATTAAAGAGGAACAGGAGGAACTGTGTCAAGATCTAGAGGAGGCTGATGGCTCCAAGATGACCTTACAACCTATGAAATGTGAAAATGAAGGTGAGAACACTCTGTCCTCACAACTCAGCCAAACCCGGGACCCAGAGCAGATTAAAGATGAACTCCAAGATCATAGTAGACGCAGTGAAATGTGAAGATGGTCAAGAGAACGCTCTGTCCTTCCAGCCTCTTCAAACCCAAAGGGAGAAAAACAGAGAAGCATACTCTTTACCCAGCACCTCAACTGAACACATGAAAACAGAACCTGAAGGAGAGGACTGTGGAGTAGCAGAACTAACCAGTAACTTAGATCCAGCTGGTGATTTAGAACCAACTAGAGATAGCCAGCCTCTCTCTTCAGACTGTTCTCTAACTGAGACTGATGACAGTGATGATGACAGTTCTGGAGCTGAGACTGATGACAGTGATGATGACAGTTCTGGAGCTGAGACTGATGATAGCGATGAATGGAAGGAGAGTGGAGGTCCAGGTTTGATGGCCGTAAAACAAAATAAGACACAGAAAATACAAACGTTGTCTAACAGGCCTGGGTTCAGCAAGAAGAGAGATCTGAAGATACACATAAAAAATCATGCCGGAGTGAAACCATTTAGCTGTTCAGTTTGTGGGAAAGGGTTCAATCACCAAGGACATCTGAAGACACACATGAGAACACATACTGGAGAGAAATCATTTAGCTGTTCAGTTTGTGGGAAAGGGTTCATTACGAAGGGAAATATGAAGAAACACACTAGAACTCATACAGGAAAGAAACCATTTAGTTCCGTTTAAGCTGAGACTAGACTTGAAAAGAATAAAGAGAACCGGTCCCCAAACACAGTTTGCAGTATATTAAATAGAAACCCCATGTACTTTTTTAGAAGAAGAACACACACGCATGCGAGATGGGCGACACAGAAACACTCACACACACATGCACTGAAATGAAATGTCTCTCTGCACTTTTCCCATCCCATCGTCCTTCCCCCCAAGGGCAGACATGGGCTGTGGTGTGGGCCGCGCCCGGGCACCAATCCAAGTGCGCCTGTCCATCTTCGTCAGGGAAGTTTTAGCGATCTGTTCTGCATGCTTTTCCTTTGGGTTTATCTTATCTGGAGGGGAAACCCTTGCGAGCACGGGGAGAACATGCAAACTCCACACAGAAAGGCCCGGGAGATACCCCACCTGGGTACCTGGCGACCTGGTCCCCAAGCGGGAATTGAACCCAGGACCGTCTAGCTGTGAGGCGACAGTGTTAACCACTACACCACCGTGCTGCCCAAAAATTCCGTTCCCATACTAAGTAGTATACACAATAGGAACCCCATGTACTTATACTAAGCAGTATACTCAATAGGAACCCCATGTACTTATACTAAGCAGTATACCCAATAGGAACCCCATGTACTTATACTAAGCAGTATACCCAATAGGAACCCCATGTACTTATACTAAGCAGTATACCCAATAGGAACCCCATGTACTTATACTAAGCAGTATACCCAATAGGAACCCCATGTACTTATACTAAGCAGTATACCCAATAGGAACCCCATGTACATACTAAGCAGTATACCCAATAGGAACCCCATGTACTTATACTAAGCAGTATACCCAATAGGAACCCCATGTACTTATACTAAGCAGTATACCCAATAGGAACCCCATGTACTTATACTAAGTAGTATACCCAATAGGAACCCCATGTACTTATACTAAGTAGTATACCCAATAGGAATCCTTAGGACTTATTTTTGTTTTGTGATTGATTTCTGTTTATCTTCATTCATATCAAACACAAAGATTCTGTACCTCCTTTTTTGATTTAGTCAATTAAATATATCTCATGCTTGTTTTGACTCTTTCATTATGAGTGTTATAATTTAAAATGCTCTGTAGCCATTAGGACATGATATTTTACTTAAGTTAAAAGTAGAATACTCTACAGAAAATAGTTGCTAAATGAAATAAAAAGCTCTATCGACATTAATGTTGAGTTTGTATTATTTCGGCACAAACCCGGTGCCATTTAGCTCCATTGTATTGGAGTGACAGCGGACATCTCTCCTGCAGATATGTCGTGCTCTAGTGGGCTTCGCTCATAAGTAGTTCAAGGTAGCAGTCAGAAGACTGAGGTGTGACAGCAACAGTGTATTCCTTCAATAACTGGTGGCGCCAAAGAGCATCTGACAAAACCTCAGCCTGTTTCACCACAGAACTGGTGGGTCACGTGCTTGAAGCTCTGATCCCTAGGAAGACTTCAGTGTTCAATGTTGAAAGACGGACACATCACATTGGACCTGGACTTTAATTTAAAAACAGAAATGGACTTCCATAATGTTATTACTGTATATATTATGTTGTAGAATGTGGCTGCAATATTATCATTCATTGATAATTGTTCCACGGTAACTTCCACGGTAGCTTTAAATAGCTTCTTGGGAGACCTGGCACATGCACACAATTTGCGACATTGTTATATCACATGAGGATACTACATGTAATGTATTGTGTGTGTGTGAATAAATTTATTCATTCATTCATTCAATTAGACTTGGAAATGTAGCACCCAGAATAGTGATTTTCTGTTCATGAAGTTTTTATATTAATTTATTCTCATTTACATTATTGAATTGAAATATTTACACTAATCTAATTTGATATAAAGATTTAGTTTGTGTTCATATTACCGATGGTATGGCTATATTATTAATTTGTGAGAAATCTCTTAATGTTGTGGGTTTAACCTATTAGCCCATCCCCCTCTCCCCGTAATATAAGGAACAGGAAGTGATTGCTTTATTTCAGTAAGAGTTTAGAGACGTAACCTAGGTAGAAAAATAATTTAATTAATTCATTTCCATCATTGAAATGCATATTCAGTATGAAGTTACAGCTTTTCACCACAAGAGGGTGATATTATACAGGTTCGCTGGTAATCAGCTCTCTGGCACCTGTTAAATAGACATGCCATAGTGAACCTATTGTCATTGATATACATGCATTACAAATATTTATGAATGAATTATTGTCCATTGCAATAAGCCCCATCCCTTTCATATCTCATGAACCGTTCATCGTACAGACTTGTGGGAGGGGTTAATGAGTGGTGGGGGTTTCCCCTGGAAGGTTGGTGGTACCGTTCAAAACGGCCGTAAAAGCTGTTCAGCTGATCCGGTAGGGAGGCAGCAATGTTAGCGGTGCTGTTGGGTTTCCTGTTAAGGTCCGATATTGTGTGTAGTCCCGGCCACACGCCACGTGGGTCATAGCTGCTTAGCTCCTTTCCAGGTGTTGGCCGTTCCAGGGAAGCCCCAAGCAGATGGGGCTATCTTAGTGGCCCAACCACATGCGACTGTGGCACAGAACCCCAGACCATGGAGCACCTCCTTCCATGTCCTTTGTTAGGTGGACCCTGCACAGCAAAGGACCTAGCACTCTACAACACCAAGGGACAGCCATGTACCAAGCACTGGCTGGACGTTATATAAGCTGAATAGCTTTGTATATGGACAGGAAAAGAAGAAGAAGAGCTCCTTTCTGGGTTTGCACTCGTCCATCGTGTTCTCATGTCTCAGGCTCTCTCCTGCATGACCTCCCAGTCCGTGTTTTACTCAGGGCTGACCAGACGTGTGCACCAATCAAGGGGGGGTGACCTCATCGCCCAGCCGAAGGGCATCGTCTCTGATTAGTACAACGTTGGGGAGAATTAAGAGGAGGGGCGAATGCAAGGGAACAAACAACACACACATACAGTAAACAAAAACACAACACATCAACAACATTTTTCCATACATAAATAAACTCCACATAAACTAATGAAAGTCAGCACTACTGAGGTGCATTTATTTTTCCATGTTAGTGAAATGTGGTGACTTTTATGGGTTTATGTTAAGACACATTTTAAGATACATTGGAAGCCAATTAGCACCACATTTTCAGTAATGGTTAAAGATTATGAAAACAGAACGGCACAGTGAGTGTTCTATCAAGGCAAGCCAATAGTTTGTGGGGTGCCACAAGGAAGTGTTTTAGGACCATTGCTATTTTTATTGTACATAAATGATATGAGAGATGCATGTTCTTGTAATTTATTCTTATTTGCAGATGATTCAGCTTTGCTCATCTCCCATAAGGATCTGAGTACACTCCAAAGAATGCTAGGAGAGGAACTCTCTAAGGTAGGAATTGGCTGTCTGACAATAGGCTCTCACTTCACTTAGGCAAAACAGAGTCTATTTTGTTCGGATCTAAGCCCAGATTAAAAAAGGCTCCTGAACTCAAGGTAGAATTAGGGTCAGAGGTTATAGCAGCAAGAACAGCAGTGAAGTACATGGGCTGTATGCTGAATGACAGTCGGGGGGGGGGGGGATGACCTTATGGGTGCTGGGTAAGGTAAATGTCCGCACCAGGTTTTTAGCTAGAAAGGTCAATTGACTTGACAGGGAAAGCCTTAAGCCAACAGCCTGGTGCAGTGTCATTTTGATTATGCTAGTGTAGCCTGGTTTGATGGACTGTCAGCTTCATTAAAGAAGAAACTACAGGTGTCACAGAATAAGCTGATCAGGGTTGTGATGGGCCTAGGACCTCGTGATCATGTTGGGAGGAGACATCTTCAGGAGCTCAACTGGCTACCAGTTGAGGCCAGAGTAGCCCAGCTAAGGCTCAATATGCTACACAATATAATAAATAACAGGGCCCCCAAATATTTTTGCAACTATTTTCCTAGTGTTGGTGAATCACACAGCCACAGAACGAGATCTAGCATAGCAAACCTGCATCCTCCAAGGTGTAGAACACAGATGGGACAGAGCTCATCCTCCAAGGTGTAGAACAAAGATGGGACAGAGCTCATCCTCCAAGGTGTAGAACACAGATGGGACAGAGCTCATCCTCCAAGGTGTAGAACAAAGATGGGACAGAGCTCATCCTCCAAGGTGTAGAACACAGATGGGACAGAGCTCATCCTCCAAGGTGTAGAACAAAGATGGGACAGAGCTCATCCTCCAAGGTGTAGAACAAAGATGGGACAGAGCTCATCCTCCAAGGTGTAGAACACAGATGGGACAGAGCTCATCCTCCAAGGTGTAGAACAAAGATGGGACAGAGCTCATCCTCCAAGGTGTAGAACACAGATGGGACAGAGCTCATCCTCCAAGGTGTAGAACAAAGATGGGACAGAGCTCATCCTCCAAGGTGTAGAACAAAGATGGGACAGAGCTCATCCTCCAAGGTGTAGAACACAGATGGGACAGAGCTCATCCTCCAAGGTGTAGAACAAAGATGGGACAGAGCTCATCCTCCAAGGTGTAGAACAAAGATGGGACAGAGCTCATCCTCCAAGGTGTAGAACAAAGATGGGACAGAGCTCATCCTCCAAGGTGTAGAACAAAGATGGGACAGAGCTCATCCTCCAAGGTGTAGAACAAAGATGGGACAGAGCTCATCCTCCACGGTGTAGAACACAGATGGGACAGTGCTCATCCTCCAAGGTGGAGAACAAAGATGGGACAGAGCTCATCCTCCAAGGTAGAGAACAAAGATGGGACAGAGCTCATCCTCCAAGGTGGAGAACAAAGATGGGACAGAGCTCATTTGCTCACAAAGGAGCACAGGAGTGGGATGAGTTGCCTTTGACCACCAAACAGATCTTGAACCTGTATAGTTTTCAAGGTGAACGTTAGGAAATGGCTCCTAGAAAATGTCCCAGAGTAAATAAGGAAGGTTCTAGTTTTTAATGTAGTGTAGTTTTAGTGTGTCTGTAAATTTTGTACATATTTTATTAATAATGTTGTATTTAACTTTTTAATTATATTTTTAGCAATATACTGTAGGCTGATGATAATGTGTAATACATGTTTATATATGACTTTTTTGTCCTATCCTTGATAATTTTAGGATGCATGACTTGTTGTAACATGTAATGTATTTTAATAATTGTCAAATAAACTAAACTAAACCAATATATGTTTATATTATTCCCAATAAAACATTTGTGAGGCGAGAAATCATGTTTATAAATGAGGGACCAAGTGAGCAGCATTTGTTGATGGAAATTGGGTAGGAGCGGTTTGATTGACAATTTATCCTATTCACCAGACATTGTAAATAAAGTATGATTTCAAAATGAAAGTAGACACATCCTAAATGATCACAATGACCCATGTATGGAGTCTCCAATCTATCTTCAATTCAAAAACACATGTAAACACATTTTTCGTCTTCTCTCTTAATACAACAATCAAAGTGCCCTTCTTTTTTCATAATATTTTACCGTTACTCATGAATCAAGGTAAATCTAGAGTGTAATATAGCATCTAAACAACACACTGTAAGTGGGGAGATAACAGTGGAGAGATTGAAATCTATCAGAATAGTAGTAGTCGATTTTTTTATTCAGCCATCACACACAAAACAATAATAGTATGCACAATCATTCCAGAATGTCAACAGTCTGATTTGGGCAGTGACTAAAAAGGTACAGGCTGAAGCATAATGCTTAGATATGCCTGTCCTATATTCTTATGAAATTAACTAAATACAACAAAATAAGGATTATTCACATTTGTAACCCTCAAAAAAACCTACACAAACCATTTTCTTGAAAACCAAAAGCAAATGACTTATTCCTAAATGTATATCATCATTGTTCCACAAGTTAACCCCAACCATAGAAATACATCTCCTTTTAATCCCTTTCTTAGCTTTAGTCACTCTTATACAATATATTCTCTCATTGATTCATTGATTCATGCTTTTATTTCAAGCAGACTGGACTATTGCAATGCTCTTTTTACTGGTCTTCCAAAAAAAACAATAGACAAGCTACAACTAATTCAGAACTCTGCTGCTAGACTTCTAACGAAAAAAACAATTTAGCACCTTCGTACATTTCCGATCTCCTGTCCTTTTATGTCCCCTCACAAGCCCTAAGGTCCTCCACAGCTGGTCTTTTAATTGTTCCTGGGGTGCCCCAAAGGAAAATTGGGGCATCTGCTTTTAAATTCTATGCACCACAGCTGTGGAACACAATCCCAAAAAATATTAGAGAGGCTGGCTCAGTGGACATTTTTAAACGACAGTTGAAAACATACCTTTTTAATATTGCTTTTAATTAGCAACTCTTTTTATTAATTTTCTTTATATACTCGATTTTATCCATTTTCTTTACTTGTGATTTTGACTGTGTGGTTTACTCCATGTTCTTTTTTCTTCTTTTTAAATCTGTTATTATTCATTGTTTTATCTTTCTTTTATCATGTAATGTGAAGCACTTTGGGCTGCATCTTGTATGAAAAGTGCTATATAAATAAAGTTATTATTATTATTAGACTAACTTCTAGTGAATGAAATAGTGAAGTTAAAATATTCCCCATTTTTTGTGGACCCCCTGGAACCTCCTCAAGCATCCAGGGGCCACCGACCCAGCATTATACTACTACTACTACTAATAATACTAATAATAATAATAAGCTTTATTTGTATACACTGCAGAGTAATACACAACGGCCAGCTCACAGACAGCTTTACAGTAGAGACAGGAGTCAGACAGGGCTGCCTACTGTCCCCTTTCCTCTTTCTTCTGGCAGTCGACTGGATCATGAAACAAACCACAGCCGAACAAAATCTGGGCATTCAGTGGACAATGTGGTCTCAATTAGAGGATTTGGACTTTGCCGACGACATAGTCCTCCTCTCACACACACAAACACAAATGCAGACCAAACTCACAAAACTTGCCACAATTGCAGCTACCACAGGACTACACATCAATAAAGCAAAAACAAAGGAGATGAAGATGAACCACAATTTAGAAGAGGCCGTACAACTGGACGGAGAAGCACTGGACGAGGTGGACACCTTCACATACCTGGGAAGCATCGTGGGGAAGGACGGAGGCAGCGACAAAGACATCAAAGCAAGAATAGGGAAGGCAAGAACAGCATTTTTAATACTGAAGCAAACATGGAATTCAAACCACATCTCCACAAAGACCAAACTCCGCATCTTCAACACCAATGTCAAATCAGTTCTATTATACGGAGCAGAAACATGGAGAACAACAAAAGCAACCTCAAACAAACTGCAAACCTTCATAAACAGATGTTTACGACAGATCCTGGGAATCTACTGGCCAAACACCATCACAAACGAACAGCTCTGGCAAACCACTCAACAAGAACCACTTGAATCCCTAATCAAACGCAGGAAATGGGGCTGGATTGGACACACCCTGAGAAAACCATCCTCCAACACAACCAGGCAGGCCTTAACCTGGAACCCACAGGGGAAGAGAAAGCCAGGAAGACCCAGAAACAGCTGGAGAAGGTCTGTCGAGGTGGATCTCAAGGAAGAAAGAACATCATGGAAGGAAGCAGAGAAAATCGCCCAACACCGAACCAGCTGGAGAGATTTCATGAATGACCTATGCTCCCCAAAGAGCAAAAGGGTTTAAGTCAAGTAAGTCAAGTTATTTGTATCACACCTGAAGACAGAAACATCTGCACATTAAACATTTATTCATTCTGGGGTGCTCCAGTAGCACACCATGTTACCGCGCTGCGTCGCGGGACTCCGTGCTGCGTCACGGATCTGGTTGACTCCGAGTTCGATTCCCGGACTCGCCGTCATTTGCCGAATGTCTCCCCCTGCTCTCTCTCCCGTTTCACCCTACAACTGTCGGTCATGCTTGACCAGAAAAGCGATAAACGCTAAAAAATTAAGTTTAAAAAAAAAAAAAACATTTATTCATTCTATATACATGTCACATTAAAACCCCAAATATAACTAATATATAGGATCGAGATCAAGGTAAATATAGTGCAATATACCATCTATTTATGGTATACTATATTTAATACTCTAATGATCATGGGTTTAAATAAACAACATACTTACAACAAAATAAACATGGGTCTGGATTTTATTTAATGATAATTTATTGATAAGAGAGACATCAAATCTGAGAGCCTCATTTATCAATACAAGTATGGTATGTGTGAAACGTTGATCAATTACTGTGACACACTTTACTTTTTTAATCTTTTATTAACAGAATGTATGTTGACATAGAATTACCCAAAATGTTAGAACTGTTGTTGTTGTTGTTGTTGTTGTTGTTGTTGTTGAGAACATTATGACTAAATCCCTTTGCTCTCTATCCCCCTGGATATCAACAAAGTTATTTTTGACATGTGGGTTCCAAGTCATTGGGTCTCATTCCCGAACGAATTTACGACAAAATATTTCGTCTTAGCCAGATTTCGGCCCATTTAAGAAATATTAGGGCTGGGAGCGGGAGTCCCCAAATTTTCCTGAGATCAGATTTTATCGTGGCTGAGAGCAGATTTAAGAGTGCTGAGGAGCACTCTTAAATCTGCTCTCAGCCACGATCAAATCTTATGATTGATTGACTAATTTAAAATTGTATTAACTTGACAGACTGTGTTCTCATAGTGATTCCTTCATGTTAACGCTACAGGCCTCCTTGGAATTAATTAATGAATAATTAAAATAAATATGACAATATTTGTACGATAAGAAATTACGCATTTGATGTCGGAAAAATAAATATGGATTAATCTGATCACAGGGCAGCTGGATTAACCATATCTGAACCAGCTATTTTGGACAAATGTATAATTACTTTAATTACTCAGATATTCAAACACAATTATGCAATTATTGTGAAATGATTGAAAATAATTATTTAATGCCTTCTGTGGAATTTGTATTTCTTATTTGTTACACATCTGTTTTAATGATTAATTATATAAATTTGAAAGAATGCAGGTCAACATGCAATGTATCCCATTGATTGGTATACAATGGGACAGACCTTTGTTTGATTGATTGATTGATTGATTGATTGAAAACTTTATTAACAGATTGCAGAATGGGTACAGTACAGTACAGCTCAATTACATAAGGGGATGCAGACCAGAGAAAGACTTTCGTCTTGTTTACATCAGGGTCCCCCATTTTCAATTCATCATAACATATATGACACACACGACACAGATAGACAGTACTGCTACATCTATACATTTATGACGTACCAGATTTGCAAATACAGTACTGTTTGTGATACAAAAAGAGTCCAGAAAAGAGAGTACATTTGACGTAGAAACTGTTGGAGGAGGTTGGGTAGGAGGGGTGGGTGGGGGATAGACTTACACTGTACAAGCAAAACTGTACATTGGAATATTGACAAAACCATACTTGGTCATTTACTGTACATTGGAAGGGGTTTATATAGCTATAAACCTGCATTCCTTCGAATATATGATTCATCAATTAAACTTATATTGAAATACACTATATAGCCTATACACCAACCAGTGCATGTGAGCGGATCGGAGCTGTGAGCGGCGCGGGGCGCGGAGCGGCCGGTTTTGACGTGAGCGAGGAGTGGGTTTTAAAATGAGTCGGCGCGACGTCCGGAGCGAGAGTTCTCCTCCGCTCCAATCCACTCCAGGCCGCTCACAGTGGTTTAACACTGATGTAATATATACATGCAGTACAATGCCAAAGCAACAGATGGCGATGTACAAACATGAAGGCCATTTTCAACCAATGAGAAGGGTGAACCTGTGATAGGCTGTTCGTTCAGGCTTTGTCACTGTAGAGACGCCCACACTCACTCCAGTTAGAAAAAGTATATCGACGCCATTGTTGTTGACGTTAGCTTACATGCTAACGTTAATGGCAGCGACCATAGCATTGTGGCTCGGCTAGCCTATCATCGCTTAATAGAGATAGTGAATGGATAAACAACGTTATTTAACATTGCAGAATGGCTACAATTACAATGCGGCTCAATACAAACAATTGTTAAGGGGCCCAGGGGGTGTAGACTGTTGTAGTTTGAGCTCATTTACACCATGCTCCAAAAAAAGAAGAAAAAAAACTGCCGAGCGATCTGGCGCGGGGAGCAGGGAGCGCTCGATTCAAGGTGAGCGGGGAGCGAGCGGAGAGCGACTTGGGGGCGGGGTCAACATGAGTGATTAGCGGAGCGGACCAAGCTTTAAAGAGCGAAGAGCGGATTTCTCGGCCGCGCCGATCCGCTCACGTGGTCTGACACCAACACTGAAATGACAGTGGATAAATAAATAAGAACTAAAGCTAATCGGTGGAAATAGACTGCATTAATATTCCATAACATATCTTGTGAGCCTACGAATGAACAGTATAGGCTTAATTATGGAATAATAAGCCATACTGCGTTCATTCATTACGCCCGCCGTAGGCTATATATATTATATTTCATTCATTCATTCATATACAGTACTGCGCGCGCGCGTGTGTGTGTGTGCGCGCGCTGCGGCAGGTGTACCACGAGCTGTATATGATGCCAATACATTAATCTAATCTAGTTTTGATGGCTCGCAAGACTCGCAAAGCACATCCGCCATTCCATTTTCACACAGCTGCGTCACTAGTCACCTTATAAGGAGCTCTGGAGGCGTTGTTTGTATGCAAATGACCTGAACGGGAACGCGCTTTTGAGTTTACGACAGAATCACATTCTCCAAGCAGATATCAGATAATATCATTTGTGCAACCGTTTCAGCCACTTAAGACATATTACCAGCACGTTCAGGACTCAGAGTGAACTTGTCATTGATTTTGTCTCAGTGGTTCCAAGATAAGTCTTCCAGAATAACTCTTTGAAACATTTTCGGGAATGAGACACATTCTTGCCTTGATACAACACTCACTGTGCCTTTCTCTGTTTTCATAATCTTTAACCATTACTGAAAATGTGGTGCTAATTGGCTTCCAGTGTATCTTAAAATGTGTCTTAAACACATAAACCCATAAAAGTCACCACATTTCACTAACATGGAAAAATAAATGCATCTCAGTAGTGGTGACTTTCATCAGTTTATGTGGAATTTATTTATGTATGGAAAAATATGTTGTTGATGTGCTGTTGTTTTTGTTTACTGTGTGTGTTGTTTGGTCCCTTGCATTCGCCCCTCCTCTTAATTCTCCCCAACGTTGTACTAATCAGAGACAATGGGCCTCATGCATGAAGCGATATAAGAACAGATTTCGTTCTTAACTAGCATTTCCTCTTACTTTGTTCTTACCTGGGATTCAGCAAAGTTTTCTTATTGTTGCTTTTTTCTCAGACAAGAACCCCAAAACATTTTTATAAAAAAAAAAAGCCTACCATTGGTTAATTGCCCCCAAATACGACTTTAAAAATACAGAACTTTTCAATAATAATTATTATTATTAATATAACTTATTGCGTGCGTTCTGTCTGAAATGGATTATATATTGCTGTTAGAACAGTTATGCTCTGGCCGCCCAGGCCATTGATTGATTGAAGATTTTATTAACAGATTGCAGAATGGGTACAATACAGTACAGCTCAATACACACAATTGTTAAGGGGAGGCAGACCAGAGAAAGACTTTCGTCTTGTTTACATCAGGGTCCCCCATTTTCAATTCATAATTACATTTATGACATACACAACATACAGATATACAGATATATATCATGACATTTATGACATGACATACAGATATGCAGTACTGTATACGTATAACGCATATTTAGAGGTCGTCTATATCAGTGGTTCCCAAACTTCTGTTTTATGCGGACCACTAGATTGTTATCAATAACATTTGCGGACCACCTTGTATGCAAACAGTAAAACATCAATAAATAAACAACTGACTTAAACCCAGTAATACACGAGACCCTCTTCTTGGAGCAAGTAGGTTTAGTCGATAATCCAATGTACAGTTACCCCCACCCCGCCTACCCATCCCCCCACACGCCACCCCACCTACCCCCCCCCCCCCCCCCCCCCACCTATGTCATAAATGTCATTATGAATTGAAAATGGGGGACCCTGATGTAAACAAGATGAAAGTCTTTCTCTGGTCTGCATCCCCTTAACAATTGTGTGTATTGAGCTGTACAATGGCAATGGCGCGACCCCGGTCAGTCGCCTTTGGTTTAGCTCTGCGACGATTGTGCACATTTTTAGCTATTGTGTTTGTTTTTTCTACTTTTTTTATTAAAACATCACTGGCGGGTATGTCATACGACCGCCAGACACTTATGGACCTAAACTCCGGACTCAAAGAGGAGTTTGGAGACACTTTATGCCCAGAATGGCTAACAGAAATCAAGCGGGAGAACGGCAACAAAGGAAACGGCAGAAAGAGGCATAGAGGAAGACGAGGAGGTATCAGGCTTAGATTAAAAAGATCTGCTTACCGTCCAGCAATTCCATCCATCTTTCTGGCGAATGCACGTTCGTTGGAGGGAAGGATGGACGACTTGAGAGCGAGGGTCCGATTCCAACGGGAGATGAGAGACGTTAACATCATGTGTTTCACGGAGACATGGCTCAAGCCAGCGACGCCGGACAACAGCGTCTCTCCATCGGACAACTTCACCGTCCTGAGAGCAGATCGCACGGCAGCCTCTGGGAAGAGCATCGGAGGTGGGGTCTGCATCCTCACGAACAATCTCTGGGTTAATCCCAAAGAAGTACATGTCCTCTCAAGTTCATGCTCCCCAGATATGGAACATCTCTCAATCCTGTGCCGTCCGTTCCACCTACCCCGTGAGTTCACCGCGGTCATCATGGCCGTCGTATATATCCACCCACAGGCAAATACTGGCAAAGCGCTGGTGGAATTACACGACCACCTCAACAAACAACAGATCAAGCATCCGGAAGCCGCGATGATAGTGGCTGGTGACTTCAACCAGGCGAATCTGAAAAAAGTGATGCCGTCCTCTTTTCAGCACATCGCCTGCTCCACAAGAGGGGGAAACACACTCGACCATTGTTACACCCCGTTCAGAGCCGGCTACAAGGCTGTAGCGGTTCCGCCACTGATGGGTGCTGCAAGCGTGAGCGATCACGACTCAATTTTTTTAATCCCTGCATACAAACAAAGATCGCGTGACGCCGTCGTGTCACGTGAGACAAAAAAGTGGTCTGACGAATCAGAGGCCACGCTCCGGGATGCGTTCGCAGATACGGACTGGGACATGTTTAAAGGAAGCGCCAGTGACGTCAGCGAGTACGCTGATACCGTTGTGAGTTACATAACAACAGTAGCTGACGGTATTGTCCTCACAAAGAAGGCGCGGGTTTTCCCAAACCAGAAACCTTGGGTGGACAGCACTATTAGAGCAGCCCTGAACTCTCGCACCACGGCTTATAACCTGGGCAGAGAGTCAGGAAATATGGAAGAGTACAAGGCTTCAGTCTACACTCTGCGCAAGGCTGTTAAACTTGCTAAGAGGACATATGCTGAGAAACTGGAGACACAAATGGCACAAAACGACACAAGAGGCTTGTGGAGGGGACTGAAGACAATAACTGACTACAAAGTCAGCGCCCCCTCAATGGGGAGCGACGACGCCTCTCTCGCGGACAAACTCAACTCCTTCTACGCTCGGTTCGGTGTAGACAGTGTCGCCGCTAGCCCTCTGGCTAGTGACATCACTGGCGCACCGTCTGTTGTGGAGGGGGGGGGGCAACCGCGGGGGGGGTGGGGGCGCTCTCTCGTTGTCGGAACACAGTGTGAGAAGAGCATTTATGCAGGTGAACACCAGGAAGGCTGCTGGCCCAGATGGTATAACAGGACGCATACTTAAGTCCTGTGCAAACCAGCTTGCCCCGGTGTTCACCGCCATATTTAATCAATCCCTGGCGGAGTCAGTGGTCCCTGCCTGCTTCAAGATGTCTACCATCATCCCTGTACCGAAGAAACCCTCCCCAACATGTCCAAATGACTACAGACCGGTGGCACTCACCTCTGTGGTCATGAAATGTTTCGAGAGGCTGGTCAAGGACCACATTTGTGCCTCCCTCCCCAGTGATATGGACCCTATGCAATTTGCATACAGGACAAACAGGTCCACTGACGACGCGGTCTCCCAGGTACTGCACAGCACTCTCTCCCACCTTGACCGTCAGAAGGGGGGCTATGTGAGACTGTTGTTCATTGACTACAGCTCAGCGTTCAACACCATAGTCCCCACCAGACTGGTGGACAAGCTGATCGAGCTAGGTCTGAGCTCCGCCCTGAGCGCCTGGGTACTGGACTTTCTGAGTGAAAGACCCCAGGCGGTCAGGGTGGGGGGTCAGACCTCCAACACCATCACCCTGAGCATCGGGTCCCCCCAGGGCTGTGTTCTAAGCCCCCTGCTGTACTCACTCTACACACACGATTGTGTGGCCAAGTTCAGCTCCAACTCCATAGTGAAGATCGCAGACGACACGGTGGTGGTGGGGCTGATCTCGGACAACGACGAGAAGGCCTACCGGGAGGAGGTTGAGGTACTGGAACGTTGGTGCCAGGACAACAGCCTGCTCCTGAACATTGGTAAAACCAAGGAGCTGATCGTGGATTATAGGAGAGGACAGCAGGAGACACACACACCACTGATGATTAACGGGGCTACCGTGGACAGGGTGAGCAGCTTCAAGTACCTGGCGGTCCACATCTCAGAGGATCTGACATGGTCAACACACATACACAGTAGTAAAGAAAGCGAAGCAGCGCCTCTACCACCTGAGACAGTTAAGGAAGTTCAGAGTATCGGGGAAGATACTCCAGTCCTTCTACTCAGGAGCTGTAGAGAGCATCTTGACCGGAAACATCACTGCCTGGTATGGAAACAGCACGGCACAGGACAAGAAGGCCCTACAGAGAGTGGTGCGCTCAGCCGAGCGTACCACGGGTATTGCGCTACCTACCCTGCAGGTTCTATACAACAAGAGGTGCAAATCCAGAGCCTGCAGAATAATGAAAGACCCCCACCACCCCAATAACAGCCTGTTCCAGCTGCTGAGGTCAGGCAGACGCCTGCGAACCCCAGCTACTAGGACGGAGAGGCTTAGGCTCAGCTTCTTCCCCCAGGCCATCAGAGCCTTGAACAATGAACATTGAGAGCCACAGAAACTGAACTATCCACACACAAGCACACACACGACATGCACGCTGAGCACGCTCACACACTAGCAGCCACTTTAACACTCATGCCGCACACACGCACACTTATGGCCAAGAGGAAAGGCCACTTTAAATTAGTATAACAACAGGAACAGTGTATTGCACTACTAAAGCTACCTAGCATGTCCTATATGCTCTGTAAATACTATGTACAGATACCGAGATGTCACACCATGTTACCTGTTTATTGCACTGTTGTTTTTGATTGGATTCTATTATATGTTGTACCACTGTATTTTTATTGGATTCTATTTTATGTTGTACCACTGTATTGCACATCGTCGCGGGCAAGACCACCCGCATTTCATTGTATACGTGTATGCCGTGACAATTAAAACTCTTGACTTGACTTGTACTGTATTGTACCCATTCTGCAATCTGTTAACTGACTGTCTATTCTTCTGATAGCAGGTGTTTAATCAAAGATCCCCGCTTTCTAGTGTTGCACAAGGACCAATCAGCATGGGTATGGGCGGGTTCATTTTCCATTCATGGGGATTTGATTGGCTGTTTACCTGCGGTCGCAGGATTAATAACGTTAACGTTAGTTCGGCCAGATAAACAATTAAAATATACTAATTAAAATGGTTGGACCTGTGAGATTTGTACTTTGTACTTTGTAGGTCTGCATTTTAAATGTAAGGAGTAAAAAGTATGTTTTTTTTCTCTGAAATGTAATAGAGTAAAAGTACAAAGTATACAAACCTAATAATACTCGAGTAAAGTACAAATCTCCCAAAACAGTACTTAAGTATTGTAACGAAGTACAATTACTCAAGTACTTTACAACCCTGGAGGTAGGTAACAGAGTGTCAGGTAGGTAACAGAGTGTGAGGTAGGTAACAGAGTGTGAGGTAGGTAACAGAGTGTGAGGTAGGTAACAGAGTGAGGTAGGTAACAGAGTGTCAGGTAGGTAACAGAGTGAGGTAGGTAACAGAGTGTGAGGTAGGTAAC
Source organism: Notolepis coatsorum (assembly GCF_963971535.1). Taxonomy (NCBI): domain Eukaryota; kingdom Metazoa; phylum Chordata; class Actinopteri; order Aulopiformes; family Paralepididae; genus Notolepis; species Notolepis coatsorum. The sequence continues at coordinate 7,356,050 of NC_140172.1, forward strand.
AGGTTGTGAGGTAGGTAACAGAGTGTGAGGTAGGTAACAGAGTGTGAGGTAGGTAACATAGTGTGAGGTAGGTAACAGAGTGTGAGGTAGGTAACAGAGTGTGAGGTAGGTAACATAGTGTGAGGTAGGTAACAGAGTGTGAGGTAGGTAACAGAGTGTCAGGTAGGTAACAGAGTGTGAGGTAGGTAACAGAGTGTGAGGTAGGTAACAGAGTGTGAGGTAGATAACAGAGTGTGAGGTAGATAACAGAGTGTGAGGTAGGTAACAGAGTGTGAGGTAGATAACAGAGTGTGAGGTAGGTAACAGAGTGTGAGGTAGATAACAGAGTGTGAGGTAGGTAACAGAGTGTGAGGTAGATAACAGAGTGTGAGGTAGGTAACAGAGTGTGAGGTAGATAACAGAGTGTGAGGTAGGTAACAGAGTGTGAGGTAGGTAACAGAGTGTGAGGTAGATAACAGAGTGTGAGGTAGGTAACAGAGTGTGAGGTAGGTAACAGAGTGTGAGGTAGGTAACAGAGTGTGAGGTAGGTAACAGAGTGTGAGGTAGGTAACAGAGTGTGAGGTAGATAACAGAGTGTGATGTAGGTAACAGAGTGTGAGGTAGGTAATAGAGTGTGAGGTAGGTAACAGAGTGTGAGGTAGGTAACAGAGTGTGAGGTAGGTAACAGAGTGTGAGGTAGGTAACAGAGTGTGAGGTAGGTAACAGAGTGTGAGGTAGGTAACAGAGTGTGAGGTAGGTAACAGGTTGTGAGGTAGGTAACATAGTGTGAGGTAGGTAACAGAGTGAGGTAGGTAACAGAGTGTGAGGTAGGTAACAGAGTGTGAGGTAGGTAACAGAGTGTGAGGTAGGTAACAGAGTGAGGTAGGTAACAGAGTGTCAGGTAGGTAACAGAGTGAGGTAGGTAACAGAGTGTGAGGTAGGTAACAGGTTGTGAGGTAGGTAACAGAGTGTGAGGTAAGTAACAGAGTGTGAGGTAGGTAACAGAGTGTGAGGTAGATAACAGAGTGTGAGGTAGGTAACAGAGTGTGAGGTAGGTAACAGAGTGTGAGGTAGGTAACATAGTGTGAGGTAGATAACAGAGTGTGAGGTAGGTAACAGAGTGTGAGGTAGATAACAGAGTGTGAGGTAGGTAACAGAGTGTGAGGTAGGTAACAGAGTGTGAGGTAGGCAACATGTTGAAATCACCTTGTTCAGTTTTGTTGGGCGGAACAAAGCTGAGCAATGGAACAATGGAAATTGTTGCAGCATGTGGTGCATCTTTTTAGATTAGATTAAAATGTATTGTCGTCATACAGCATGTAGTGCTACTGTAATCAGATGTATGTACATGTAACAGAGGTACCGCATGTCTATCCATAGTCACGAGGGACTTGTATAGTGAAGTGGCTGTGGACGTTTAGCAGTACTGCAAGTTAAACTCACTCCCCCTTAAAAGGCATCCAGACCCAGTACTTCGAAGTGAATTCACCTCTTGGTACAGTGGTCTGTGATGCCGCCTGCGGCGCGGGAGACCGAGGTTCGACTCCCACTCAGGGCGATCCCTTAACAGGGGTCGAATCTGAAACACAACGCAGAGCAATACGAGACTGGCTACATACAGAGTTATATTATATAAATAGAGACAGTATGACTACTACTGGCCAGCAGTGTAATAGTAAGAGTAGGATATGTACAGATATAGATAAAGGACTATGTGCAGGTAAGTACAGATAGGTGAGGATAGGTATATGTAAGGTGGGAATATCAATATATATAAACACTTTTTTTTTTAACTAGACTTCACTCAGGTGTATTATTGATACTCTCATTGATATGTTTGTTTCTGACTCAAAGTGTGTGTGTGTGTGTGAGAGAGATAGAGAGAGAGATAGAGAGAGAAAGAGGGGGGGGGGTGAGTCCTATTGGCTTTCAGTGACAGTCATCCACACAGTCTGCGAGTGGCAGACAGAGAGAGAGAGAGACAGAGAGAGAGAGAGAGAGACACACAGAGCACTGTGTAAACAAAGCTGTGTGTGAGATACGCAGGTCCCCTTCTCTTTCTCTCTCCCTCTCCCGTTTGAGGAAGTCTTCCACTGTGCGCTACCAGCCATAGATAGACGGGGCGTTAGTTATGCTCCCGAATCGAGAGAGAGATAGAGAGGGGGAGAGAGAGAGACAGACCGAGAGACGACAGCGCGACGCGCGTGCGTGTATGTGTGCTCTGTTGCGAGGGTGTATCTGTTTCTCCCTCTCTCTCTCTCTGTCAAACCCCGTTTGGTGCGCTACAACCACAGAGCCAATCGGATCACTATCCGTCGATCCTCGCCACGTGACGTCACGATGCGAGTCAAATCAGAACGACCTGATTAAATGGAGCAGGAAATTAACACTATGATCGCCGAGAACGTGTTAAGACGTCATTCCTAGCCATGCTCATTCTGCCGAAGACGCCGTAACTCGTTTTTGATATCAATATTTCAAAAATCTGTGATCGAAATCATATTTCCCCTCCGGAGCCCTGAGACCCACTGAAAAGCTCCACTCAACTCTCTAGCGGTTCAAGAGCGCCATCTGGTGGCCGATCGGCAGATCGGCAACAGGAAATGACTTGTCGAACCGGAAGTGATCATCCATATGTCGTCCGGGCACTCACTATCGTTAGAGAGACTCCGTCTTGACACAGTGAACATCGATCGGTGCAAATAACTCGAAAAAACAACATGATTTGGACGTATATACTATTATACAACCTGGAAATGGATCGGGCATTTCTCCATCCCATAATAGAAAAAATTCTGTTCCACGCTCATCTGCCAGCGGCGCGAGGAAGCCACGGTGAGTTGCAGCGTTATATTCTAACGTGTTCCATATAAACTGCTATGATGAACATATGACCCACACTGGATGAATCATCTAACGCTGCCCACGGAATTATAAACGACCCCCCGCCCATCATCAGATGATACGTAGTAACTCCTAGAAGCACATCCAGTTGACATTGACAAACTGTATTTGATCATCAATATAATGCATTTAGGGCTATAAATCACGTTCTGAAGAAAGCTGCAGAAAACGATAAAAACATACTTATACTTTAGACCGTATTTTAGTATGAATATGTGAATGAAAAAGTATAACATTGATACACTCTGAACAATACATATAGGACCTTGAATGGGCCATGATAATGTCAATTTAGCAATACAATTTAAAAAGTTATAGCCCTGCAAAGAAGGGGAACTTCTCCATAGACAAATAGAGATGGCGAGGGATGGTAAATTATGAATTTTAACCATGGCGATCAAAGTGTTAATTAATTACAAATCCTGTAATTAATTAGATACATTTTTTTAATCGCCTGACAGCACTAATCTATATATGTAGAGACCTCTCATCATTGTAAATACATCACATATAAATATAGCACTGCCTTCATGGCACAATCTTGATGTAACTAAGACATTCTCTGAAAATAACAAAATTATTTCATGCATGGATTACTAGATTTCAACAACAATACAATACGTTCTCTTGGGCCTTTCCTGGTTGTTAACCAAGGTGAAAATAGTGGAGCTAAAGCCTGGTCTGGTTCAACAAAGAAATAAATGATGAAATAACAACAGACTGGCTGCTGGTGGTGCAGGGTTGATTGAGTAGGACACCATGACTCAACAAGGCCTTCTGATAGCAGGTGGTCCGGTTAAATGTGTGCTTCTCAGTGTTTTAGCCTGTATGAAACTATTATTAAGTGGTCATCATTTGTGAATCAAAAGTTCAGCTTTTGCTCAATAATGCTTTGGAACAGGAGATTTCTGAAATATCAAGTCAAGATGATATGCTGACCAGTTTTCTCCGATGTCTGACTGAGGATGAGAAACACTGTTTGCTCGTCATGCAAAATAGTTTCTGAGTAATACAGACGTTTTGGATTGATTATAAACTATTTATATACAGTTTCACGCTGTAAAAACCAGTTATTTGCACTGTTGGTCGCTTATTTCACTCTATATTGAATACCATTGATCCTAATTAATTTAATTTCAAACCTTTATTTTAACTAGAAAAAAGTTAAGATTGCCCTCATTCGCAGCAATGTCAGGTATAACAATAAATATTTTAAATAAATATATAAATGATGATCTTCATACACGGGAGGAGATATCGTCTCTTTCTGCGTCCTGCCCTGCTCTATCTAGGAGCCACCCCTCTAAACCACATGCAGTATTTCCTACTGAGGGCGCTTTCACATATAGTTTTGGCGGACTCAGTGCGGACTCTGTGCGGTTCGGGGGGTGAAGTTGCAACATTGTTGCATTCTTCATTTGGTTCGTCTGCATTCACACTGCAATTTGTCAAGTGCACTAAACTTTCTGAACAATGTCATGCAGTCGAAAAGGGCGCTCGTCTATTGGACACAATAGTGGAAATGTGTGTGTGTGACTGCGAGCCCTAACGTGTGTGCGTGCGCGTGCGTGTGACTGCGAGCCCTGTCTGACTCCAGATCAGCGGAGGCTCACAATTTTCAGTTGGTGGTAGGGTGACCAGGTGTCCCTGTTGTGAAGGATCAGATTAAACCGAATATATATATTTATTTATGGATATATATTTAATAGTATTTGTATATCGTTTGATATCCCCTGTATATTCCTTGTACAATATGCACTGAATATCCCTTTAGTCTACTAACAGCCCATAATAGTTTCATTCTACCATTGGACGAGAACCTGGCGCCAGCAGCCATGCCCCTTGGTTCAAGTTCAATCGTGCCGACCAACATGTCGTGGCAAGCCCGGTTCCGCGTAGGAATACGTCTGGCGAAATACGAATGGTACTATTTGTTCACAGCGCATATATATATGGCGCAAGTAAAGTAGAACTTTCTTTTAGTCCATTAGTCCTTTACCCTCCAACCTAGTAACAGACGCGAAGCCTCACCCACGACGCACGTGTGGTGCAGTATGGCCTACTTGGCCTCAGAATAGGCATTGAGACATCGTGTGGATTAACAGTTGAATTGTCATAGTTTGGCACTATACCGTCGAGTTGGACGTATTTCTATTAAGCTAATAATAGTCTATTATGTATGGTGCATCGTTCGGTTAGAGTTATAAAGTGAGCAGTACCCCCATCGTTCCTGACGTTATCTGGAGTCTTAACCAGGCTGGGCAGACCACGTGTGGTGCTTGCATCCGAGGAGCTCCGGGCCAGGACGAGTGGACCTGTACATTGGATTACTTTACCCGGACGACGGCGAGCCTTCCACGGCTTGGATTATCTACATGCTTTGGGTGCTTTGATTATTCCATGGATAACGGCCAACACTGCTGAGTGTTGGAACTACCCCCCGGAGAGGAGTCCAGGTGAGACGGCGCTCTACCCCGAGTGAGGTCGCCTCACGTCTCTTCGTTGTGGACCGGCAGCTACCGTCCACCAGAGGGTCCAGCTGTATTCATCTGCGGACCGAGGTTCTGTGGGCATCGTGTTCAGGACTCTGAATTCTCCCAAGAAATCGTCGGCCAGATGGGATACCGCCAGCGGCTCTTCTAACCCCCCCCCTACTGTCTTACAACCAGCGGGACCACCCCCCCCTTTAGTGTATCCAGCTATAATCATTTAAGTACCATCGCTATAGTTCCCTAAAGAACCAGGTTGTATACTTACTCCCTGCGTAACCAGAGATTGGACATTCAATGTTGATTTACCTACGAATACTCATTTGCCTTACAAGTGCATTTCAAATCATAAATGTCATTAAGTGAACGTTGTATATACCCTTTGCTATATAAAATATTCGATTTATACATTTGTGTGGACTTCGTTTCATCAGGTGGGAAAGTGTTCATCATATCTATATCATGTACTGGATGGCCAGAAGTTAAAGTACAAGCGGTAGTGGTTTAATAATACCATACTTATCAATACAGTCAGGGAATTGTACCCCTCAGTGACAATTGGTCCTTCGAGCCGGAGGGTAACTAGTGTAATATTAATATAGTGTTATTAATATTGAAATGGCCTATGATGAACACTCCACGGAACGGTCCTCCTAACGTAGAACGCCCGCAGCGCAGACGACAGCCACCTCAGTACTTAGAGGATTACGCTGTCAGTCAACTACCTAGCCTTCTACAAACGGTAAACGCGGTAAAAGTAGAAAGTAAAATTATGTCTGACCTTAACGACCAGGTTTCCCCGACCACAGAGGCCCTAGTGGGTTCTAATGTAACTGACCAAGCTCACGGTGGGGACCAGGAGGGAGCTGACATGCCTTTACCCCCCGCCAATACCGAAGAAGTAGTCCCCGACCAGCCCCGGGAGGAAGACAACCCTACAGAGAGAGAACTCTGCACGGAAGAAGAGGAGGAGAGCGCCGAGGAAATAGAGCTCCAGGACTCCCCAACGAGCGGCTCACCCAGGAGCGGCTCACCTCTACAACCGTCTTCCCCCAGCGAAGCGGAGAGGATGCTACAACAGGCGTTCCTCGTCAGCCTGACAGCCTCTACCGAACGCGATCGACTTCAGGGTGAACGTGATCGACTTCAGGGCGAACGCGATCGACTCCAAGCACAGATGCTTATCGAGCGCGAACAACTCCAAGCGCAGCAACGGAGCGAAGAAGAGCGCATACGCCTGGAGATGAGACGCCTTCAGACGGAAGAGAATATGGCAAGAGACCGGGCCGACGCACAGCGCGCCGCTGCCGGTGCCCAAAGAGAAGCAGATCTCACCAAGCGCGAAGCCGAGCGCGACAAGTTACAAGCGCAGCTAATGGAGCAGCTGATCCTCAAGGCAACACCCTCTCCCTCCGCCAGGGGTTCAAGGAACTCGTCGAGACAACAGTCAAGGGCAGCGTCTCCTAACCGAGCAAGCGACCCTGAACTTGACCAACAGACCAAGCCTATACCCCCCGCAGACCCCCTTCCCAGACCGGTCCAAGCGAGACCCAGCTACAAGGAAGGAGCGGCATACACTGCGGAGAAGCTAAATAAACGACTACAGGATCTAGAGGACCTGATAGAAGAAGAAGAGGGAGAGGAGGAGAACCAAGCCCGACGACAGCACAGTACTCCACCGGACCAGGAGGTCCAGTACAGCTCAGGCTATACCCCCGCGGCGCTGCGCTACAGACCCCCGACTCTATTCACGGGTGAGCACGACGCACGACCAGCCCCGAGGAATAGCACCTGGACCAGCGGGCCATGGTACCCTGTCGGTACCAGCCCACAGAGAGGCGCAAGAGGAGACTCGCCTAGGAGGTCTCTCCCCCAACGCTCGCCGATGTATCAGCCATCCACGGCGTCATACATTGCCACGCCGACGTTTCCAGACTTCACCCATGAGAATCGAGCACAGTACACGGAGCTCCGGATGTGCTTAGAGACAATGATGGTGGACGTCGTTGATGAACGTCACAAGTATGCAATATTACTGAAGCACCTGAAAGTACCGCGAGCGCACAATATAGCGCTAGCCTATGCCACCTCTACGACCCCATACACCGCGGCTCTAGCAGCGCTGGACCAGAGATATGGACGTATATGGGATTACGTAATCCAAGAGATAAGGCATATTGATCGCCTACCCCCAGCAACAGACAATCGCTCATTAGACGACCTGTCAATCAAAGTGCAGTCCCTGGTAGGGATGCTGGGAGCGCAACGGGAAAAGGGCATGCATGAGCTATACGCCAACTCTAACGTCGAGAGGATTCTAGAGAAGCTGCCACCCGCAAGACAAGAGCGTGTTAGGCGGCAGAGAGACCACCGTGATCCTAACAGTCCCGAACCATCCCTCTTTGATCTAGCCGACTTCCTGGCGAGAGAAGTCAGCAGCTTACGACTGGATACGTTCGTGCGGAGCACGCCAAGCTCCAGAGAGGGACCCAGGAGAATAAACGATGGAAGAAGATCGGTGACCGTCATGGACCAATCAGAGTCAGTACCGAGCAGTAAGAGCCACAGTACCCCCTCGAGAAAAGAGAAGTGGAAGATGGTGTGCCCCTACTGTGAGAAAGAACACTGGCTGTCACAATGTGACCTGTTCACAAAGATGAATGCAGAAGAAGTGAGTCAATGGATAAAGTCCAACAGGCGCTGTTACCGATGTGCGCGCAGTCACATGGCAGCCGAATGCCGCCTAAAGAAAAGGTGCAGTCGGTGTGACGGAGCCCATCTAGATATACTACACGACAGTAACAGAAGACGGCCTTCACCTGCACCATCGAGCGGCACCAAGGCAAGTGTCATGTACATTGACCCCGCCAGCAGCAGCGGCGCCCAAGTGCTCTTAAAGGTAGTCTGTGTGACATTGAGCTACCAAGATAAAGTCATGGACACTTACGCCGTCCTTGATGACGGGTCAGATAAGACCCTTCTGCTCGCGTCCGCTGCGGCCCAGCTGGGACTGCGGGGGAGCGAGAACCAAATGACGATTCGGACAATAAGAAGAGATTTAAAGACGATAAAAGGCGAGAATGTCTCCTTCACTATCGCAGCAAGCGGGCAGCCAGAGCGACGGTATAGGATTACAAATGCTTTCACCAGCCAAGAAATAGGACTATCGCAGTACACCTACCCCATCGCCAAGCTGATGGATAAATATGTGCACCTGCGTCAACTACCTATCCCGCTCATAGACGGCGCCACCCCGACCCTGCTGATAGGCTCCGACCATGCAGAACTCATAGTCCCGATTGACCGGGTCCATACAGGACCCAGAGGCTGTCCTGCAGCAGTCGAGACCCGCCTAGGGTGGACACTACAAGGCCCCCTCGCTAAATCTCTCAACCGAACAGCAGCCACTAGCTGCCTCCACTCCAGAACGACAGAAGAAGACACCACTCTCCTGCAGCATGTCGAGAGGCTATGGACACTAGAGACAATGCCCTTTAAGAACGAAAAGAAAGATATTCGTTCTAAAGAAGACATTTACGCAATCAACCTACTCGAGCAAGGGACAAAGAGAGTCACAGTCGGCGGAGTGATGAGATACGCAACTCCACTCCTGAGGCGAGAGGGAATGCCCACCTTTCACGCAAAGAAAGACGCCACGGAGCGCTATCTATTGAACACAGAGCGGCGCCTAGCCAAAGACCCCGCTCAAGAGAGTGTGTACCGCGCTGAGATTGAGAAGCTAATCACAGCGGGACACGTGACAAAGATTGACATTAAAGAGGCCGATCAGACGACCGAATCATGGTACGTGCCGCGCCACAAGGTCCACCACAACGGCAAGGATCGCATTGTGTTTAACTGCAGCTACCAGATCGGATCCCAAAATCTGAATAAAGAGCTCTTGCCCGGCCCCACACTCGGCCCCTCCCTACTGGGCGTGCTACTGCGCTTCCGCCAGGACAAGGTGGCTATCAGCGGGGATATCAAAGGGATGTTCCTGCAGGTGAGACTAGTGGAGGAGGACAAGCCCCTGCTGCGGTTCCTATGGAGAGAGAGGATCGGAGATGAGAACCCAGCCATCTACCAGTGGGAAGTACTCCCCTTCGGAACCACATGCAGCCCGTGCTGTGCTACATTTGCACTGCAGAAACACGTCGCAGAGGACCCAGCAGCAGATGAAGAGGTCCGACACAGTGTGAAGAACAGTTTCTACGTGGACAACTGTTTACAAAGCGTTTCGACTCAAGAAGAAGCCGAGGCTCTCCTAATCAAGCTACGCGCCTCCCTGATCAAAGGCGGCTTTGATCTCAGGCAGTGGGCCAGCAGTGACCCGCACGTATTGCGCAGCCTCTCCCCCGCGGACAAGGCTGCCAGCAGCGAGACCTGGATGGCGACCATCCCAGGAGAAGCCCAAGAAATGACACTAGGACTAGTCTGGCGCTTCAAAACAGACTCGCTCCACTATAGACACAAACCCCTGACTCCAGAGCAGGGAAGGTCGACGGCGACACCGACCACCAGACGGAGTGTGTACAGAACACTCGCCAGACAATATGACCCGTTGGGATGTATTCTACCTTACACCACCAGGGCAAAGATGATTGTACGAGCACTATGGGACAAGGACCAGGGCTGGGATGACCCAATACTAGGGGTGGGACGATACATCGATCCAGATCGATACATCGATGTAATTATCAACGATCGAATCGGATCGATGCAATGTAATAAGATCGATTCATATCGATACTCTTATTTTGAAAATCCTGTGGCGAGTCTCATATCCGCCCAAGAACAACAGCAGTAGCTCCGTGTGTGTAGACGTTACAGCATAGCATTCTCCCTTTCTGTGTGTGTGTGTGCGCGCGTCTTTGGAAAGACCAGATGAGGTCAGAGGAGTTTGATGTTTAAATGTTATTTAAACATAAACAATATAATACATAATAAATGTAGGCCTATACATGATCATGCAACATCAACAAATTGTTGTAGGAACGGTTTGGGAGAGGGAGGTAGGGAGGGGTTTTAGGTTGTGAGTTTTGAGTTCCAAAAAATGGAGCTTAAAGTTTAAAGCTCAATATATCAAAACGTGGCACTTTACAGTGAACAGGAGGTCTATTTGTATTAAAAACAATAGATTGATTTTCCTTTAAATGTCTGGAAGAGCTCAAAAATACAAATGTCAAATGATATTTTCGTTACCGTTTTTTAGTTGATCTAAATGTTACTGATTGTGTTAAATGGGCATATGATATCATCTCATATCGATTGCAGGCACCTGAATCTAATCTAATCGTATTGTATCGTGAGAGACTTTGTGATATCGGCAAATATCGTATCGTTGTCCAAAGAATCGATATCGTATCGTATCATGATGAAACTGGTGATTCCCACCCCTACCCAATACCCGCACACCTTGCCTCCACATGGAGAGAGTGGGAGACGGAACTCCGCTCACTCCCAGGCGTCAATATACGCCGCAGCTACTTCCCACCCACGGTGAGGCCAGAGACATGCAAGATGGATCTACACGTCTTCAGCGACGCCTCCGAAGTAGCCTATGGATCGGTGGCCTACTTGCGTGCCCAAGAGAAGGGAGGAGAGATACACACCGCTTTCATCCTGGCTCGCTCAAGAATAGCCCCACGAAAGCAACAATCTATCCCGCGTCTAGAGCTCTGCGCAGCCCTAGCAGGAGCGCATCTAGCCACGTTAATCCAACGGAAACTCACCATTCCGGTGCACAGAACAATCTTGTGGTCAGATTCCACGACAGTACTCACATGGATCAAGTCTGATTCATGCAGATACAAAGTCTTCGTGGGAGTCAGAGTCACCGAGATTCAAGAGTTAACAGAAGCAGCGAGCTGGCGGTATGTGGACACCAAACACAACCCAGCTGACGTCATCACCCGGGGAATGTCCCTGGATGACCTCACCCGTCGCAACATCTACAGAAGAAGAGTGGCCTACGCCCACCCCACGGGAAGCAAGTAAAGAGGAGGCTGAGAACAAGAAACCTATGTTCTGTGGACTGAGCACAGTCGCCTCCACAGACCCCAACATAGATGACTGCATTACCCTACAGAGTGCGCAGCTAAAGACATTCCTGTGGCACCACCCCGAGATTCAGTCCACCACTGACATTTCAGCAGCTGACTACGAAGAAGCAGAACTTCTTCTACTACAACGAGCCCAGAGAGACTCGTTCCCCGATGAGCTAGACTGTCTACAGGGAGGAAAGCCCGTCCCATCAGACAGCAGACTGCTCCACCTGGCACCCGAGAGTGACGCCCATAATCTCATCAGAGTGGGTGGTCGCCTGCGGAGAGCCCCCGATCTACCGGATGACGTTAAGTACCCGATAGTCTTGAACAGCCGACACAAGGTCACAGAGCTGATCATAAAGAAATACGACGAGGATGTACACCACGCAGGAGCAGAGAGAGTCTTCGCGGAGATCAGACGTCGCTATTGGATACTTCAAGGAAGAGAAGCGGTGCGACGCTTCCAGCGAACCTGTCTAGACTGCCGAAAGTGGCGCGCGCAGCCCAGCATACCCCGGATGGCTGACTTACCTCCCTGTCGCCTCCGACTCTGCGACAAGCCATTCCACTCCACAGGCATGGACTGTTTTGGCCCGTTGTATATAAAGAGAGGAAGAGGAACCGAGAAGCGGTGGGGTATTGTATTCAAATGCATGACCACCAGAGCGATCCATATCGAACTCCTTCCGACCATGAGCACAGACTCATTCCTTATGGCCTTCCGAAGATTCACATCACGGAAAGGAAAACCGTCTACATTGTTGTCTGATCACGGGACAAACTTCAAAGGCGGAGAAAGAGAGCTGAGAGAGAGCTTCCAAGCTATGGGCCCAGAACTTAAGACCCACCTCGCTCCATCCCAGATTGACTTCCAGTTTAATCCCCCGAACGCACCCCACTTTGGTGGAACCTGGGAAAGAGAAGTACGTTCTATAAAGACAGCCCTGTACGCCGTGCTTGGGGCCCAGACTGTGGCGGAGGAAGTCCTAATGACAGTCCTCACGGAGATCGAGGGAGTATCGAACTCCAAGCCCCTCGGCTACGTCTCCAGTGATGTAGCAGATGTCGACCCAGTCACCCCCAACACACTCTTAATGGGGCGGCTGGACCCTGCGCTACCCCAGACAATGTACAGGCCTGAAGAAGCGAACGGCCGAAGAATGTGGAGGTACAGTCAAGTGCTAGCTGACAAGTTTTGGAGCAGCTTCCTACTCCACTACCTACCGTCTCTACAGACCCGCCAGAAGTGGGTAAAAGAGAGAGACAATTTGACAGAAGGAACAGTCGTCATGATTGTCGACCAGTCACTACCCAGAGCTATGTGGCCGGCTGGCCGCGTAAGCAAAGTGATCACCGGTGCCGATGGCAAGGTCCGAGCAGCTGAAGTGCTCGTCCAGGGGCGAACTTACACACGACCCGTGGCGAGGCTAATAGAACTGCCCAGACTCCCAGACACTATCGATGATGACCATGACCCCATGACTTTGTGAGTTGACTGACCCTTACAGCGGACCTTGAGTGGTAGACAGTGCGGTTAATCTGTCTCTGCTTAGCTAATTAGGTGGGACTAATTAGGGGGCGGCTGTTGTGAAGGATCAGATTAAACCGAATATATATATTTATTTATGGATATATATTTAATAGTATTTGTATATAGTTTGATATCCCCTGTATATTCCTTGTACAATATGCACTGAATATCCCTTTAGTCTACTAACAGCCCATAATAGTTTCATTCTACCATTGGACGAGAACCTGGCGCCAGCAGCCATGCCCCTTGGTTCAAGTTCAATCGTGCCGACCAACATGTCGTGGCAAGCCTGGTTCCGCGTAGGAATACGTCTGGCGAAATACGAATGGTACTATTTGTTCACAGCGCATATATATATGGCGCAAGTAAAGTAGAACTTTCTTTTAGTCCATTAGTCCTTTACCCTCCAACCTAGTAACAGACGCGAAGCCTCACCCACGACGCACGTGTGGTGCAGTATGGCCTACTTGGCCTCAGAATAGGCATTGAGACATCGTGTGGATTAACAGTTGAATTGTCATAGTTTGGCACTATACCGTCGAGTTGGACGTATTTCTATTAAGCTAATACTAGTCTATTATGTATGGTGCATCGTTCGGTTAGAGTTATAAAGTGAGCAGTACCCCCATCGTTCCTGACGTTATCTGGAGTCTTAACCAGGCTGGGCAGACCACGTGTGGTGCTTGCATCCGAGGAGCTCCGGGCCAGGACGAGTGGACCTGTACATTGGATTACTTTACCCGGACGACGGCGAGCCTTCCACGGCTTGGATTATCTACATGCTTTGGGTGCTTTGATTATTCCATGGATAACGGCCAACACTGCTGAGTGTTGGAACTACCCCCCGGAGAGGAGTCCAGGTGAGACGGCGCTCTACCCCGAGTGAGGTCGCCTCACGTCTCTTCGTTGTGGACCGGCAGCTACCGTCCACCAGAGGGTCCAGCTGTATTCATCTGCGGACCGAGGTTCTGTGGGCATCGTGTTCAGGACTCTGAATTCTCCCAAGAAATCGTCGGCCAGATGGGATACCGCCAGCGGCTCTTCTAACCCCCCCCCTCCTACTGTCTTACAACCAGCGGGACCACCCCCCCCTTTAGTGTATCCAGCTATAATCATTTAAGTACCATCGCTATAGTTCCCTAAAGAACCAGGTTGTATACTTACTCCCTGCGTAACCAGAGATTGGACATTCAATGTTGATTTACCTACGAATACTCATTTGCCTTACAAGTGCATTTCAAATCATAAATGTCATTAAGTGAACGTTGTATATACCCTTTGCTATATAAAATATTCGATTTATACATTTGTGTGGACTTCGTTTCATCAGGTGGGAAAGTGTTCATCATATCTATATCATGTACTGGATGGCCAGAAGTTAAAGTACAAGCGGTAGTGGTTTAATAATACCATACTTATCAATACAGTCAGGGAATTGTACCCCTCAGTTACAGTCCCGCTTTTGGTTGTACTGTCCCACCATTTGACCGAATGTCCTGCGTCCCGCATATTGAGAGGATGTCGAAGCAAAAAAAAAAACATGGGTCTAAAAGCCCCTCCCTACAGTAAACATAGCAACCCGCCTCTTGTCCACACACATTGCTCTGCTCGTGACGCTACCTCATATCGCAGATCTGATTGGTTAGGTAGTAATTTAGCGCTCTGCTCGTGAGAGTCGTGACTCACTTCCTATATTTGGTCGCGAACCGAGACCTACGTTTTCAGGCGGACCAGAGTTTGCGTGTTTGGTCCGCACCAGAGTTTGACTGAGCATTCACACCACCCCAAAAAAAGCGGACTATCCGAGAAAACGAACTCTGGTTCGATAGTCCGGACCAAGCAGCTCTGGTGTGAAAGCACCCCGAGTCCTGTTGCAAAGCTTACAGATGTCAAAGAATAGTTGGGAGCGACGCAATCTTTCAAAACTTAAAAATGCATTGCTGCACATATTTGATTCAATAGAAAATAAACAAATAATAAAATACTTGATAATTACCACCAGCCAGAAAATGGCATTTTCTTGACTCTGAGGGAAAGGGGCAGGTGCTGAAGCACTCCTTGGGCCTTATGTGTGTCTGGTTAGAGGCAGCCATGTTGGAAGAGAGACAACTAGTGTTGGAAGAGAGGACTAGAGAGCAAGGCCTCTATTCAAACCATGAGACTGGTGTTTGAAGATGAGTGTCAGTTCTTCTGATGTAATTGGGCCCTAACATTCTTAGATGTAATTTATTTAGAGATCTCCACTCGAGTAATTGGAGTCAAGGAATCTAACATTAGCTTGTGGGCGTCGGCAGCTGAGAGAGTTAAGCCAATGATCTAGCAACAGAGCGAGATGGTTGGTCCTGGGGTGGGTTTAGGGGAAATTGTGTCTTTTAGCATTATTTTTATACATTTGATATGTTTTTGTATTTTTATAATTATATATATAAATAATTATTTTTCCTGTTCTCTTGTCTTGTGACCCCAAATGTTAGTTATTGTCTGTGGATCTGTTCATTATTATTGTATATTTTAATTTATTTTACTCCATCAATTATTCTTTACAAGTCAAGTCAAGAGTTTTATTTGTCACGGCATACAAGCATACAGTGAAATGCGGGGGGTCATGCCCGCAGCGATGTGCAATAACAAGTACATTATTTATTATTGTGTTCTGTTATGTCTTGTTGTATGTTATGTGATTATTTTTTATTATTATAGGTTATTCTGATGCAGATCACATTCGTTTTAAAATGTTCCTGAAAATGTGCCTAAAAATACATACCTAATTAAATGGAGGATTGCTCCACTTCTACAAGGGCTATTTGCATGTTCTTGGACATCTATTGCGTCTGTTACTAGGCTTGAGTAAATTGTAACGAACCAAAGGAGAATATACATTTTCTTTTTCTTTCTTCTTTTCTTTCATATTCGACAGTGAATAACACCATGCTAACATTGACCAGCTGTGAAATATTCTTCTTAAGATCAGGTGTACAAAAGATCTAAGCAAATGAATAAAGGACAGATGATTTACAGGGTTTTTTGTAGATGCAGTACTGAATTTTGCCACCCGGACACATGCCATTTTAAGTATGAATATAGAATATCAGGCCTATAAATTACCTTATTATGGCCAAGTCACACATTTACGGATTGGGAGAAATCTCCTCTTTCCAATGGCAGAGTTCAATCTGGATTTAGTACCACCAGGCACCCCTGACAGGGCAGCAAAAACCGTGAATGAAATCTACTGTAAGTAGTTACTTTTTTATAATGTAAATATCTCCGCCATTTTTCATCAGATTGCAACACAACAGATTTGCTAGACATTCACAGAAAGGTAAAGCAATGGCGGCTGGGTGGCGCAGCGGTCTAAGCGCTCGTCACCAACGTGTGAGACACCGGTATCGAATCCGGCTGTCAGCGTTGCCTCCGACTTGGGCCGGCCGTCATACTGACTCAATTGGCAGAGTCAGCGGGAGGGGAGTCGATGGGTGGTAATCTGGTTGTTGTAAACAGCGACTCCTACAGGTCAGTCAGGGCGCCTGCACAGCAAGGACAGGAGATGTCGAGGGTAGTGTGAGCCTCCCACACGTTACACCTCGCCAATGAGAGTCCGCGCTGGCAGGTGAAAAGAAGTGGCTGGCTGACTCTGCATGTATCGGAGGGGACATGCATTCGATTCTTCAACCCTCCCTACGACCGACCAGTGGGGGGCACATGTGAGCAATGATCAAGACAGGGGAGGGGGGAATTGGCACGACTAAATTGGGATGGGAGAAAAACAGAAAAAGGAGAAAAAGTGGATACAAAAAAAGAAAGGTAAAGCAATTAACTACGTTATATTTTATGGCAATAACATTCAGGTTTGTTGGACCCGTGAGATATGATCCCGAAATAACAAACAAAGAAAAATAAGTCAGATGATTGACAGGGGCTGGCGTGAGCTGGGAAGTGTAGTTTTATTAAATTCGAAAGACTACACTCAAGTTAGGTTGCCCCATGTCCTCGCGTCTATATACGCCGGTTTACATCTCAATACGAAGAGATTTCTATACTCATGTATTCATATAACACTTAAAATAATTGGTAAACAAAAGTACCAACCCCCACCCATTCCAAATACTGAATCGAGAACCTCATCCTTCCCTCCGTCATGTTTCTCTCCCATTACAGAAGCCGAGACCCTGACACTTTGATCTCTGTTCTGACAGGGTTAGGGTCTTTACTCTTGGCTACATTTGAAAAAGAAACGCAACATTAATTAAAAAATACGCTCTGTATTCATCCATTTATAGCGTGATATCAATCTCGTACCGGTAGCGGACTGCTCAGGCTTAAGGGGTTGTGTTGAGGCTTATGTTGAGGCTTATGTTGAGGTTTTCTTTAGCAGATTTCTACACAATTCTAGGGTTTGAAACCTGGAATATATTGGTGCTTCTTTTAAGTCTTGAGATTGTCTGAAGCTCTTCACATGCTGGTCACAGAGATAAGGCTTCTCTCCTGTATGAATTCACCGGTGTAAGTTTCTCTCCTGTATGAATGTGCTGGTGTGTCTTTGAATTGAATGATCAAATTAAATGTTTCCCCCAGTCTTGAGCCTGAGCCCTATTTTCTGAAAATCCGCCTAAAATACATACCTAAGTAAATGGAAGATTGCTCCACTTCTACAATGCCATTTGCATGTTCATGGTATCTAGGGACATATATGGATCTCATGGAATGTATTCCCAGTGTCAGAAATATTGTGTCTATTACTAGGCTTGCATAAATTGTGATGAAAGGAGAATATAAATTATGATTTTTTTTGCATCTTTGACAGTGAATAACACCATGCTAAAAATGACCAGACATGAAAAACTGAGTTCGTTCAGTACCTTCTTGAGATCACGTGTACAAAAAATCTAAGGAAATTAATAAAGGGAAGATGATTAAACAGAAGGTTTTGTGTTACGATCAGGGGTGACGATGAAGGTGAGGAGAACACAGTTTGCAGACAAGGATGAGAGAGCCGAGACAGAGACGTAGGGTGATACTTAACACTTTGAGTGCCACGCCCGAGAATATTCGGGTTTACGCCCGGTCCTAGACTACCTTGTCAACCGATTCCAGGAGCTATTTCAGCCAGGCCGGAATATTAGCATAGACGAGGGGATGCTGGCCTGGCGTGGCAAACTAAAATTCAGAGTATTCAGCCCCCTGAAGCCCACCAAATATGGGATCAAGTCTTATGTGCTCTGTGATTCTCACACTGGTTACTGCTTTGCACTGCGGCCATTTTGTGGGGACCCCTCAAGGACACGGTCGTTGGGCTCCTAGGACGTTTGGCAAACCAGGGATCGTTTATTTATGGATCACCTATACAACTCAGTATCCCTGTCTGACATACTCCTACAGTTGAGGACAGGTGCCGTAGGTGGGGGGGTGGGAGGGAGCGTGCTCCCAGGGCGCGTCTATATTAATCCCAGCCGAAGAGTGCAAGATCGCTTCCGCATTTTGCCCTGATTGGCCCCGGTAACGCCCTCCAAATGCGCATTTTCTTTTCCCCCGCTCAGACGCCGAAATGGAATACATGTATATTATATTATCGCGACGCGATTCACTCGCAACGCCATAACGTTTTCCCTGTACATTGCAACGTTAACACAACGCAGCTGTCAACTGTACTTTACATATTATCCAAACGAGGACCACATGTACTTTACATATTATGGAATACATGTCAATCAATCAATCGCATACCTCTTAATTAGCTCAGTTAGCTGCATGTTAGCTCCATGTTAGCTCAGCAGTTAGCTCAGTAGTTAGCTTCATGTTAGCTCCATGTTAGCTCAGCAGTTAGCTCATGTTAGCTCAGTAGTTAGCTCCATGTTAGCTCAGCAGTTAGCTTCATGTTAGCTCAGTAGTTAGCTTCATGTTAGCTCAGTAGTTATCAATCAATCAATTGTAGCGCTGGGATAAAGGAGTCGGAGGATCGAAGTTGAACCTAATTCCTTTATTCAACAGCAGCATAACAACAATGTCAACGTAGTCGAATCGATAGGTAGAATGATGTATCGAAGTTGAACCTAATTCCTTTATTAAACAGCAGCATAACAACAATGTCAACGTAGTCGAATCGATAGGTAGAATGAATGCTCGAGGCAGGAAGTGCTACACACAATATCGTCCGGGGAGAACTACTATTCCCAACAACAGTTCTGTGTGAATTATGTACAGTCACTACACAATCAATCAATCAATCAATCATGTACCTCTTGCACGGCTGCGGCGCGGCGGCTGGCGTGGCTGAATAACAGTAGCAGTGATCGCCTGCTGCGTCCATCGCGTGTATATATATACCGTATTAGTATTAGCAATAGCATATAGTATTAATGTGATTGACCAGCGTTAATGTGTGCTAATATGGCTTTAATATGGCGCGTTAATATGAACCAAAGGCATCATCTGTGATTAGTGTTGAATGGGGGTCTACTCTGAACCGCGTCGAACCAAGCGGCGAGCGCCTGGGCGAAGGAAAAGAAAATGCGCATTACCGTACTGGCGAAGAATGCGGAAGCGCTCTTGCACTCTTCGGCTGGGATTAATATAGACGCTCCCAGGGCCCCCAGGACAGATTAATATAGACGCTCCCAGGGCCCCCAGGACAGATTAATATAGACGCTCCCAGGGCCCCCAGGACAGATTAATATAGACGCTCCCAGGGCCCCCAGGACAGATTAATATAGACGCTCCCAGGGCCCCCAGGACAGATTAATATAGACGCTCCCAGGGCCCCCAGGACAGATTAATATAGACGCTCCCAGGGCCCCCAGGACAGATTAATATAGACGCTCCCAGGGCCCCCAGGACAGATTAATATAGACGCTCCCAGGGCCCCCAGGACAGATTAATATAGACGCTCCCAGGGCCCCCAGGACAGATTAATATAGACGCTCCCAGGGCCCCAAGGACAGATTAATATAGACACTCCCAGGGCCCCCAGGACAGATTAATATAGACGCTCCCAGGGCCCCCAGGACAGATTAATATAGACGCTCCCAGGGCCCCCAGGACAGATTAATATAGACGCTCCCAGGGCCCCCAGGACAGATTAATATAGACGCTCCCAGGGCCCCCAGGACAGATTAATATAGACGCTCCCAGGGCCCCCAGGACAGATTAATATAGACGCTCCCAGGGCCCCCAGGACAGATTAATATAGACGCTCCCAGGGCCCCCAGGACAGATTAATATAGACGCTCCCAGGGCCCCCAGGACAGATTAATATAGACGCTCCCAGGGCCAGCATTAAACAAGTTTTTTGCAACTTACGGTTTACCAAAAACCGTGCAAAGTGATCAAGGCTCGAATTTCATGTCTAAGACCTTTAATCAATCATTACAGGCTTTGGGTATCAGTCACACGGTGTCAAGCGCGTACCATCCTGAATCACAGGGGGCGCTAGGGCGCTGGCACCAGACGCTGAAGGCGATGCTAAAAAAGTTCTGTGTTGATACAGGTTGTGGTTGGGACGAGGGTGTGCCATTTGTACTGTTTGCTATTCGGGATGCTAAACAGGAGTCACTTGGGTTTAGCCCAGCAGAGTTAGTGTTTGGTCACAGTGTGCGTGGTCCATTGAAACTGCTCAAGGAGAAGATGTTGTCTGGTTCTTCTCCTAAATCGACTGCGTTTGATTTTGTCTCCCGGTGCAAGGAGCGTCTCCGCTGTGCGTCCTCGCTGGCTAGGGAGGCCCTTGCCTCTACCCAGGGGGAGATGAAGGTGAGGTTTGACAAGAAGGCGGTGGGGCGGCAGTTCGAGGCTGGCGATGAAGTGCTGGTTTTGCTGCCCATGCCTGGGTCAGCTCTCTCTGCCCGGTTTGCAGGGCCCTATAAGGTGGAGAGGAAAGTATCAGACACCAATTATGTTATATGTACGCCCGAGAGGCGCAGGAAGACACGGTTGTGTCATATTAACATGTTGAAGAAGTATCTCACCCGTGCTGGTGAGAGTGAGCAGGAGGTGCAGTCTGGCAGCCCAGGAGCTGTTCCAGCTGTTTTGTTGACATGTGTTAATCCCCTGCCGGACGACGATTTGAAGGCGTTGTCCGAGGGTCAGCAGACGGGGCATTTGACTAACTCGGAGTTCATGAGTGGGGTCACTGCCCATCTGTTGTATCTGCCCGAGTCACAGAGTGATGATGTACGTCAACTGTTGTTGTCCTATCCTGTGTTGTTGTCTGATGTGCCTTCCAGAACGACCGTCCTGGAGCACGATATTGATGTGGGTGGTGCGACCCCCATTAAACAACACGCGTATCGGTGTCCGGTGGCGAAGAGGGAGGTGATGAGGAAGGAGGCTGAGTATCTGATGGAACATGGGATGGCTAAGGATAGCCGTAGTCCCTGGAGCTCTCCTTGCCTTTTAGCTCCTAAGGCTGATGGGTCTCCCCGGTTCTGCACTGATTACAGGAAGGTGAACGCGGTGACGGTGCCTGACTCGTTCCCGTTGCCCAGAATGGATGACTGCATTGACAGTATTGGTCCCGCTGTATTTATTACGAAACTCGATCTCTTGAAGGGGTACTGGCAGGTTCCCCTGACAGAGCGAGCATCTGATATTTCGGCGTTTGTTACACCAGACTGTTTTTTGCAGTACACCGTCATGGCCTTCGGAATGAGGAACGCACCGGCCACGTTCCAACGTTTGATGCACATAGTGTTGGGGGGTGTGTCTAAGTGTAACATCTATTTGGACGATGTGGTGGTGTACTCGGACACTTGGGGGGAGCACATTGACAAATTACGGGTGGTTTTTGCACGCTTGGCGGAGGCTTCGTTAACTCTGAACCTCGCCAAGTGTGAGTTTGGGAAAGCCACGGTGACGTACTTGGGGAAGCAGGTGGGTCACGGACAGGTCCGCCCGGTGGACGCTAAGGTGACAGCGATCCTGGCGTATCCGGCTCCTTCCACGAGACGCGAGCTACGGCGTTTCCTGGGGATGGCAGGGTATTACCGGTGTTTTTGTAGGAATTTTTCTGTGGTGGTGGCTCCCCTCACTTCTTTATGTAGTCCTATTGTACCTTTTGTGTGGTCCGAGGAGTGTCAGTGCGCCTTCGAGGCTGCTAAGTCTCTCCTATGCAGTGCTCCTGTTCTGGCAGCCCCTGACTTTGCGTTGCCCTTTCAGCTGGAGGTCGACGCGAGTGCTGCTGGGGCTGTGCTGTTGCAGGCGGGAGAGGGCGAGGTGCATCATCCGGTTTGCTACTTCTCGGTGAAGTTCAAGCTGCATCAGTTGAACTACTCGACCATCGAGAAGGAGACGCTGGCGATGCTCCTCGCTCTCCAGCACTTCGAGGTGTACGTGGGTTCCAGCGCTATTCCGGTGTTGGTCCACACGGACCACAATCCCCTGGTGTTCTTGGCTCATATGTATAACCACAACCAGCGGTTGATGCGTTGGGCCCTGTTGGTGCAGGGCTACAACATTGTCATCCGTCACAAAAAGGGGGTGGACAATGTTGTGGCCGATGCCTTATCCAGAGGGTAGGTCTGGGGGAACTGCTCTGATGTTGGTTGTATAGGAAATAATGTTTTGTTCACCCGGTGGGTTTGCTTCTATGGGGGGAGGTGTCACGTACGTGGGTTGTTCATTATCATTATTGCCATATATTTTAACACCATGTAACATCAGGGTAATATATTATTTGTGTTTTCTATGTGTGGTGTTGTGTCATCTCCTAATCGCTGTTTCTGTTTCCGCAGATGCCACTCATCTCCCTGATTGGATTGGTTGCCCCTGATTGGTGCATCTTCAAGACAGGCAGTGGAGATGGGTGGTTAAGAGATTGGGAGGTGGCACACATCGGGGCGCCTCATTCTCTGTCAGTTGCCAGTGATCAGAGGATTGGGAGGTTGCCATTGCTTTGTTTGCCACTGTGTGTGGACTCCAGTAGCAGGATATATATACTATTGTTGTGGGCCTTAGAGCCATTTGCCTTCCTGCCTGGAAGTGAGTATATATATATCTATTTGTGTTGCTCTGGTGCTAAGTAGAATACTATATATTATATTATATCATATTGTATTATATATATATATTATTAGTATTCTCTTATACTGTAGTGCTCTATGGCTGGGTGGTTCCCAGTGTTTACTTTATATTTTGCTTAGTGTTGTTTGGTCGTATTTATATATTGCCTGTTTGTTCTCCAATTACCCTTTGCCCTTTGTGTTTGTGCTGTGGGTTTCAATCCCCACGATAATAAATATTATTTCCCCTTTGGGAACGGTGGGTTTGAATCCCCGCTATAATAAATATCATTTACTATTTGGAACAACGCCTTGTGTTTATTTTCTTTACCTGCCTGGGACCTTGCTTAATGCACTACTGGAGGGGCTGGTTTTCACATACAGCCCTAGGGGTGGGAATCACCAGTTTCATCATGATACGATACGATATAGATTCTTTGGACAACGATACGATATTTGCCGATATCACAAAGTCTCTCACGATACAATACGATACGATTAGATTCAGGTGCCTGCGATCGATATGAGATTATATCATATGCCCATTTAACACGATCAGTAACATTTAGATCAACAAAAAAAAGGTAATGAAAATATTATTTGACATTTGTATTTTTGAGCTCTTCCAGACATTTAAAGGAAAATCAATCTATTGTTTTTAATACAAATAGACCTCCTGTTCACTGTAAAGTGCCACGTTTTTATATATTGAGCTTTAAACTTTAAGCTACATTTTTTGGAACTCAAAACTCACAACCTCCCTCTCCCAAACCGTTCCTACAACAATTTGTTGATGTTGCATGATCATGTATAGGCCTACATTTATTATGTATTATATTGTTTATGTTTAAATAACATTTAAACATCAAACTCCTCTGACCTCATCTGGTCTTTCCAAAGACGCGCGCACACACACAGAAAGGGAGAATGCTATGCTGTAACATCTACACACACAGAGCTACTGCTGTTGTTCTTGGGCGGATATGAGACTCGCCAAAGGATTTTCAAAATAAGAGTATCGATATGAATCGATCTTATTACATCGCATCGATCCGATTCGATTGTTGATAATTACATCGATGTATCGATCTGGATCGATGTATCGTCCCACCCCTATACAGCCCGCTCCAGCTTATATTCTATATTGTCTTTAGACATTACTATGTGACAATGAGCACACGCACTAACAACCAATCAGTGAAGGAGATGGCCGACAGCGGAAGGAGACCCGGAAGGAGACCCGGAGGTAGGACTCAACAACAAGGCTGGCTAGGCTAATTAACTTGCACGGCGCTATTTTATATATTTACGTGCTGAGTATGTGTGTGGCGTGAATTCTGATGCCACGGTTATAGTAGTGTGTGGTATACGGTGGACGTCGTTGCAATGTATTGGGGCGGAACAGAGTATTTTAGGGATATTTAGTACATTGGCAATATGGCTGGCTAGGATAATTAGCTTGCACGGCGCAATTGTATAGGTTGGCTGGCTAGGATATTTAGCTTGCACGGCGCTATCTTATATATTTACGTGCCGAGTATGTGTGTGGCGTGAATTCTGATGCCACGGTTATAGTAGTGTGTGGTATACGGTGGACGTCGTTGCAATGTATTGGGGCGGAACAGAGTATTTTAGGGATATTTAGTACTTTGTCATGAGATACACTGCTCGCTCTGGCTAACTGCTAACGCGCACGGACTGATGACGACATCAACTCAAGACATTCGCAGCAGAAAAAAAGTCTATTAATAGCCCGTCCATCGGCGCTGGGCATAATAAGTTAATTAAACTTGACAGACATTATATCGACGATAATTATCGATATCGAGTTATATGAAAATAATTTTATAATTTTCCATATCGCCCAGCCCTACTTTAACCTATTGGTAAACAAGCATACTTCTGAAAATATACACTATGACGTCATAGTCTTTGTATGACAGATTGATTTATGACGAGATGTCCTCCTGGGACCGGTACTGGACCCATCGGGCAAGAGGTTAAGGCTTCTCTCCTGTATGAATGCGCTGGTGTGTCTTTAGGCGTCCAGCCTGACTGAAGCTCTTCTCACACTGGTCACAGTGGTAAGGCTTCTCTCCTGTATGAATGCGCTGGTGTAACTTCAAGTGTGGAGCCTGCCTAAAGCTCTTCTCACACTGCTCACAGTGGAAGGGCTTCTCTCCTGTATGAATGCGCTGGTGTAACTTCAAGGTTCTAGACTGAGTGAAGCTCTTCTCACACTGGTCACAGTGGTAAGGCTTCTCTCCTGTATGAATGTGCTGGTGTAACTTCAAGTTTCTAGGCTGACTGAAGCTCTTCTCACACTGGTCACAGTGGTAAGGCTTCTCTCCTGTATGAATGCGCTGGTGTAACTTCAAGTGTGGAGCCCGTCTAAAGCTCTTCTCACACTGCTCACAGTGGTAAGGCTTCTCTCCTGTATGAATGCGCTGGTGACGCTTTAAATCTCCAGAGGCTCTGAAGCTCTTCTCACACTGGTCACAGTGGTAAGGCTTCTCTCCTGTATGAATGCGCTGGTGTAACTTCAAGTGTGGAGCCCAACTAAAGCTCTTCTCACACTGCTCACAGTGGTAAGGCTTCTCTCCTGTATGAATGCGCTGGTGACTCTTTAATTCTCCAGACTGACTGAAGCTCTTCTCACACTGGTCACAGTGGTAAGGCTTCTCTCCTGTATGAATGCGCTGGTGTAACATCAAGTTTCCAGCCTGACTGAAGCTCTTCTCACACTGGTCACAGTGGTAGGGCTTCTCTCCTGTATGAATACGCTGGTGTGCCTTTAATCCTGCAGAGGATCTGAAGCTCTTTCCACACTGGTCACAGCAGTAGCGCTGGTGACTCTTTAAGGTTTCAGAGCTACTGAATCTCATTCCACACTGGTCACAGTGGTAGGGCTTCTCTCCTGTATGAATGCGCTGGTGTATTAGAAAAGCTGCCTTTTTGATGAAGCTCTTTCCACACTGGTCACAGCAGTGAGGCCTTGACTCGTTCATATCTCTGCTTGTTGTTGGGGAGCAATGCAGCGATTGTACCTGGAGAAGAGAGAAGCACACCAATGAAGGTCAGATTTAGTGTGTTTTGCATTCGTTTAGTTTGTATTTCTCAAGTTCTCAAAATGTTGCATTCGTTTAGTTTGTATTTCTCAAGTTCTCAAAATGTTTTATGCTCCAAATTTAATTGTTGATGTGATTCAAAAGTAAATTAATAGCAATTTAGAGTACACAGACCACCAGTACAGATAATTCAGTCAAAAATAATATATTCAATAGACCCCGATTAGTCAAATAGTCAACCAATCGATCGCAAGTAGCAAGACATTTTAAATAAAACATTAATGGCGCGCATACCAGCGAGGCTCACTGCCTAAGAAAACACTGAAGGCACTGAAAGATGATTTCACCCATCTAATGAACACACTAGACTAGACAAATATTAAGATGATCCTTTATTGATCCCCTTGGGGAAATTCGGGTGTCAAGAGAGAGAGAGCGAGAGAGAGAGAGAGAGAGAGAGAGAGAGTGTGTGTGTGAGCGGCTCGAGTTGCGAGTGTGTGTGTAAGCAGGAGGAGAGAGCTGAGGAGAGATTGCTCCAAGACTTGCACAGTATGAGCCTCTCTCTCCCTCTCTCCATCTGTCTCTCCCTCTCTCTCTATTTTTCTCTCTTTTGGGGAAGTGCAAGTCTCTGGCAGGGAAACCGCTTCCGCTTTATTTCCACTCGCTCCGTTTTGATCATAATTTCAACGTTATACTAACTTCCTCAAATAGTTGATTGTGGGCGGTGGCTACAACCACAGAAGGAGCTGAGGTTACGCAGATCATTATTCGTACACGTCACAGATTGATGTAAATTCAGAATGGCTTGGTTTAGTGGGGGAGGATCTTGTCTCAACTGAACTGGAGGAATGCGCCTGAATCAGAATTTCACACCTAGTCACAACCCCACATTGCTAGAAAACAATGCAAATCACTGGAAAAGGCCATTTATAAGATAGTTCCCCTTTAACACTTTGAATGCCAGCCACGACAATTGTCGTCTTATCAGACCCCCCATTGAGTGCAGACGACGTGAAATGGTAATGCAGCCTTTATCAACTATGCCCAAAACTATGGAAAAAACTACCCCAAAACATCAGAGAAGCCAACTCACTAGACATCTTTAAAAGACAGCTTAAAACCTCTCTCTTTGCTCAGGCATTTCACTGATAAGATATCTGCTACCACCTATTGGCAAGAGGAAATATTATTATTATAGAAAAATCAGGGATATCCTGACACAAATTGTACTTACCTGCACTATGCTTACCCTGCCTACTTTTATACACTGCCTAACAAATTCATGTGTCGGTTATCACACTTTTTACTTCTTACTGATGACTATTTTTACAATATCATCCTTTATCTGGAACAAAAAACCGTGCAGGATAAAAAGAAGTACACTGCAGTAGGCCTGCCGCGATAAGCAATAAATCGATTAATTGCTGCGATAATTAAAATGAATGCAATGATTTTGACGGGCGCGATTAATTGCTATTTGCGCGTTTGTTTTAATGAGGCGGAACCAGTGCCCCTTCAGTCACTGTCCGTGTTGGGAGGCGGGCCGCTGACGTTACTAGAGTACAGCACGGGAGCTCCGTGGGGCAACGCCACATAGACATTTCTCAATAGTGTTGCTCCTTTTAACCAAGTAGCATTATTTGTAGTGTAACGTTAGCTATTTTTAGACCCAAGTAGTTACTCGCTACTGCCCGGAGAAACTGGACTGCTAAATAAAGATGAAAGATAGAGCTTTGATTCTCATTCCATGCTAACAACATTAGCTAAATATCTAACAAACGAAATACAACGTATAGCATAGCTACAAGTACAACACAGAATAACGTTAATACAATTACATGCATCATTGTTTACAATGAACGGGTGGGGCTAGTCAAAGGACTGGACACGGGGACAAGTTAAACATGAATTAATTTATTATAACACTCCGGTAGTTTCGAGTCGTGCTGCAGTGCTTACGCACCACAGCTATTCTATTACTGCTTTGACGCTTCCTCCTCATCGTTGATTGCCTGTAGTAGCTGCATCTAACGTTAGTAGCTAACGTTAAAACTAACCGAAAGGTAGTTGTTCACCAACAATTTGTTTTATCATTAGCTCAAAAACAGAACCGGACGAGTCATGTTGTCGGCTCATAGTTTCTGCTTAGGATAATAACAACAATACTTCCGGTCCGGTCGGTGGGCTTCAAAATAAAAGTCAAACACCGGAAAAGACGGAGCGGTGGGCTTCAAAATAAAAGTTTTGGGAAATAAATTTCTAAAAAAAAATTCTCTAACCGGTCGCAATAATATCGCTTATCGCGATATTTTCGGGGGCAATTAATCGCCCAGCAAAATGTGTTATCGTGGCAGGCCTACACTGCAGAGACCTCGTGCAATGGGTGGGATGGCGCTTCCCAACTTTATTTACTATTATTGGGCAGCAAACATAAGGTCATTACTATAATTGGCTAAAGAGCGAGGCCACGGCCCCCTGGTGGACAATTCTGGAAGGGGCGTCTGTTGAATCCACCTCCCTAGCAGCCTTATTGTGCGCTAAACTTCCTTTCACACAGCCTATGTCTAGCTTTACCTCTAATCCGGTTGTCATACTCAATTAAAGTGTGGAACCAATTTAGAAGATCCTTCTCCCTTAACCCATTCTCCGCCGATGACGTGTTACCATGTCATTCTCCGCCATGCGTAATCTGCCAATGACGGGTTACGGCGTCTTTGAGATCAATATTTCATATTTTCGTCGTGGTATTCACATTTCACCCACGGAGTCTTGGGCGATGCTGTCTGAGCCATCACAACTCTGAAACGCTTCAATACCGCCACCTTGTGGCCGATCGACGAGTTGCCAAAACCGGAAGTGCTCGGTCCGTCCCCTATTTTCGTCCAGCCACTCGCTTATCGTCCCGGGGCTCAATACAGACACCGTCGATATGGATCTTTGCCATAACTCAATAATCGCCATGTTTTGGACGTGTATTAGTAATATACAAACCGGAAATGGATCGCCTCGAACCACACCACATAATTGGGATCTGTTTGCTCCACTCTCATCGCCCAACGCTACGAGGAGACTGGGGTGAGTTTTAGCGTTTTTGATTACCGTTTTCGATACAAACTGCTCTGATCAATATATCACCCATACTACATGAATCATTTAACGTCGGTCACGGAATTATAAACGACCCCCCCCCCCTCCGGTCATCCGCGCATGATGAGTCATAACATCTAGGACCGTATTTTTGTATGAATGTGTGAATGAAAAAGTAAAACGTTCCTACATCCTAAACGATAGATAATTGATGTTGAATGGGCCATAGTAATGTCAATTTAGCAATACAATTTAAAAAGTTATAGCCCTGCAAAGAAGGTGAACATCTCCATAGACAAATAGAGCTGGCAGAGGATGGTTTAGGATGGGTACAATGCCCGGCGAAGAATGGGTTAACACTTTGAGTGCCAGCGACGCGTTTTGTCGTTAGTTCATGCCGACCTTTGAATGCCACCAACTAGGGCTGGGCGATATGACCAAAAACGTTATCGCGATAAAATTATAAAAATATTTTCATATAATTCGATATCGATAATTATCGTCGATATAATGTCTGTCAAGTTTAATTAACTTCTAATATGCTGCTGCGAATGTCTCAAGTCGAGTTGATG
This sequence comes from Notolepis coatsorum, assembly GCF_963971535.1. Lineage (NCBI taxonomy): Eukaryota > Metazoa > Chordata > Actinopteri > Aulopiformes > Paralepididae > Notolepis > Notolepis coatsorum. The sequence goes on from NC_140172.1 coordinate 7,385,716, forward strand.
TCGTCATCAGTCCTCACACGTTAGCAGTTAGCCGACAAGCGGAGTATCTCATGACAATAAATATGACACTAAAATACTCTCTTCCGCCACAATATATTGAAACGACGTCTGTAACTGAGGGGTACAATTCCCTGACTGTATTGATAAGTATGGTATCATTAAATCACTACCGCTTTATGTACTTTAATTACTGGCCATACAGTACATGATATATAAATATGATGAACACTTCCCACATTGAACCGGTTCCACACAAAGGTATAATCAAGTATTTATTGCAGCAAAAGGTACATAATATACTTCTCTATTATACTTTGGATGCGCTTATAAGGCAAAGGAATATGCGTAGGCAAATCAATAATGAATGTCCATTCTCTGGTTACGCAGGAGGTAATTATACAACCTGAATCTTAGGGAATTATATCTATGGTACACTAGTAATATATAGCGGGAGATACTGGAAGGGTCCCCCCGGTTGTAAGCCAGCAGGGGTAGAGGATCTGTCGGTAGTAGAAAGTCTGGTCAACGATGACTAAGGAGACTCCAAGTACAGGAGACGGTGCAATAGTCTCTTGATCCACAGACGAATACAGCTGTTCTCCGTAGACTGTAGCTCCACAGTGAAGAAAGCTAGCCGGCCTCAGGCTCTCTGAGGCGCCGACTCGACCTGGCTCCTCACAGGGTAAATCCCACACGTGTAGGCGTCGGCGATTCTCCGCTCCATAAATCACAGGACCAAAGCAAATATAATCCAGCCGCAAAGGGCTATGCAGTCGTCGGGTAGATTAATCCAGTGTACATGTCCACACGGTTCTCGTCTAGGTCTCCTCGGGTGAAAGCGCCATGAAAGCAGCCCAGCCTGGATAAGCACTCTAGCTGATACGAGGAAGCGTTGGTGATGCTGGTCACTGTAGAACTTTAGCCGCACGATACACTATACACAAATAGACTATTACTGACTTAATAGAAATATGTCGCACTCGACGGTATAGCGCCAAACTCTGACAATTCAGTTATTAATTCGCACGCGGTCTCAATGCTCTATTTGGGGCCAAACAGGCCATACTTCACCGCACGGAGTATCGTGGGTGAGGCTTCAACTTATTGGGTAACTCTGGACTTCTGACTAAGTGCTTCTGTATTCACCTGCGCCATATTTATATGCACGGCGAACAAACTAGTGCCAACCTCATTTCTGTCTCGTAGCCCTGGGCAAGGCCGGGCATGTCCAGACATGTCTTGACGGTGGCCTTGAACCTGACTCCGGAGGCATGGCTCTGGCGCCTGTGGACCGCTGTCCAATAGGAGAATGAAATATTATGGTCTGCACTAGGCTAAAGGGACATTCCGTGTATATGTACAAGGAATATACAAGGGATATCAAACGATATACAAATACTATGCAATATATATCAATCAATAAATATATATATTCGGTTTAATCTGATCCTTCGCAACAACGTCCACTCCCACACTATTATAAACGTGGCCTCAGAATTCAAAACACACACATACTCGGCACGTAAATATATAAAACAGTGCCGTGCAAGCTAGTTAACCTAGCCAGCCTGTTGCTTCTATGCGGTGTATTCCATGACAATGTGCTAAATATCACACTAAAATACTCTCTTCCGCCACAATATATTGAAACGACTACCACTGTATACCCCCACTACTATAAACGTGGCCTCAGAATTCACCACACACACACTCGGCACGTAAATATATAAAACAACGCTGTGCAAGCTAATTAGCCTAGCAAGCCTTGTTGTTGAGTGAGTCCTACCGCTCTGGGTCTCCTTCCGGGTCTCCGTCGATCTCGGCCATCTCCTTCACTGATTGGTTGTTAGCTGTTGTGCGTAGCACATCATCACGTAAGGTTGGTTGTTGTTAGTGAGTGTGCTGAGCCGAGGCTGAACGGAGCCAAGCTTGGAAATTTTTTTTATTGGCGATTTGAATTCATATTTCATCAATCGAGCCTCAGGTTAGTGCTGCAGTCTCTCTGAGCTCAATTGGGAAGATACCGCCCCCTATCGTCTCTCCCTGTGTAACTGCACCCCATTAGTTTAGATTTCTAATAGTGTTAGCACATGAAAGCATGAAGCCATCAAAAATGAAACGCCATTTAGAAACAAAACACACTTATAATTCTTCATAATACAATGCCGTTCAGTATCCCCTGATCGGGTCATCTCTGCTACAGTTCAATTCAGATTCTTGAAACTTGATGAGCATCACCAGTTTAAACTTGTTTAAAAGGCATATGTGTCACCTGGCAGCGCTTGTGACCACAACTCGGCCCGCCCCCTTCTCGGCTAGACGTTCTAAAGTTTTCTTCTTTTTTTTTTATGTGTTTTTTTCTTTTCTTCACATTATTATAAATTGAATGTATAAGTACTTGTTTACTATAAAAACGAACAGTTAGAATATCTAAAATAGTGTCAATCCTGTGTTTAAATTTAGGTTGTTCACGGACTTTATTTCAATGAAACGGGGGCGTAATTACTGTATTTGCATGTGAATCAAACCTAGACTGCAGCCCGCAGAGATTTACATTGGGGGAGTGTTTGAAGCGACGCACTGGCTGTTTACACTTTCAATGGGATTATCATCTGGTTGCACTCTGGATCAGAAAGAGATGAATGCATTGGATCTAATGAACGAGTACAGGAACTTTGTTAAACCAGTTGATTCAGTCTCTGCTCACCGGTGAAAACACCGCGCTATTCAACGGAATTAACTATGAGATCGGTCGAGATGCGTCTGCATGGGTAAGTTTAAGAATGTTTGTTTATGTTTACAGTAGCATGTTTACAATTCCGCATCTTTGATAAAACTACACCAAGTTTTTCTGCCGACCACAAGTCCAACCATGTCACGTTTATTGTGTTATTACGACGAGCTCATGCTACATTAACGTTAGCGTTAGCTAGCTAGCAAGTTAAAGTTGCTAACGTTATATTGATAGCTATTGTTTCAGATAGCAAGGTGGAGAGCTACATAACATGCACAGTGTGTATGTGTAACTAGGAGGGATATGAGGACTGTGTGTATGTGTAACTAGGAGGGATATGAGGTCTGCATCCCCTTAACAATTGTGTGTATTGAGCTGTACTGTACTGTACCCATTCTGCAATCTGTTAATAACATTTTCAACCAACCCCCTCAAGACCCAACACACACACCAGCTAGACACTGATGTGCTGACAGCTAGTTTAAGATGCTCATCACCTCTCTTAGACACTGATGTAGCAGTACTGTCTACCTGTATGTCATGTATGTCAATGTTATGATGAATTGAAAATGGGGGACCCTGATGTAAACAAGACGAAAGTCTTTCTCTGGTCTGCATCCCCTTAACAATTGTGTGTATTGAGCTGTACTGTACTGTACCCATTCTGCAATCTGTTAATAACATTTTCAACCAACCCCCTCAAGACCCAACACACACACCAGCTAGACACTGATGTGCTGACAGCTAGTTTAAGATGCTCATCACCTCTCTTAGACACTGATGTAGCAGTACTGTCTACCTGTATGTCATGTATGTCAATGTTATGAATTGAAAATGGGGGACCCTGATGTAAACAAGACGAAAGTCTTTCTCTGGTCTGCATCCCCTTAACAATTGTGTGTATTGAGCTGTACTGTACTGTACCCATTCTGCAATCTGTTAATAACATTTTCAACCAACCCCCTCAAGACCCAACACACACACCAGCTAGACACTGATGTGCTGACAGCTAGTTTAAGATGCTCATCACCTCTCTTAGACACTGATGTAACAGTACTGTCTACCTGTATGTCATGTATGTCAATGTTATGATGAATTGAAAATGGGGGACCCTGATGTAAACAAGACGAAAGTCTTTCTCTGGTCTGCATCCCCTTAACAATTGTGTGTATTGAGCTGTACTGTACTGTACCCATTCTGCAATCTGTTAATAACATTTTCAACCAACCCCCTCAAGACCCAACACACACACCAGCTAGACACTGATGTGCTGACAGCTAGTTTAAGATGCTCATCACCTCTCTTAGACACTGATGTAGCAGTACTGTCTACCTGTATGTCATGTATGTCAATGTTATGATGAATTGAAAATGGGGGACCCTGATGTAAACAAGACGAAAGTCTTTCTCTGGTCTGCATCCCCTTAACAATTGTGTGTATTGAGCTGTACTGTACTGTACCCATTCTGCAATCTGTTAATAACATTTTCAACCAACCCCCTCAAGACCCAACACACACACCAGCTAGACACTGATGTGCTGACAGCTAGTTTAAGATGCTCATCACCTCTCTTAGACACTGATGTAGCAGTACTGTCTACCTGTATGTCATGTATGTCAATGTTATGAATTGAAAATGGGGGACCCTGATGTAAACAAGACGAAAGTCTTTCTCTGGTCTGCATCCCCTTAACAATTGTGTGTATTGAGCTGTACTGTACTGTACCCATTCTGCAATCTGTTAATAACATTTTCAACCAACCCCCTCAAGACCCAACACACACACCAGCTAGACACTGATGTGCTGACAGCTAGTTTAAGATGCTCATCACCTCTCTTAGACACTGATGTAACAGTACTGTCTACCTGTATGTCATGTATGTCAATGTTATGATGAATTGAAAATGGGGGACCCTGATGTAAACAAGACGAAAGTCTTTCTCTGGTCTGCATCCCCTTAACAATTGTGTGTATTGAGCTGTACTGTACTGTACCCATTCTGCAATCTGTTAATAACATTTTCAACCAACCCCCTCAAGACCCAACACACACACCAGCTAGACACTGATGTGCTGACAGCTAGTTTAAGATGCTCATCACCTCTCTTAGACACTGATGTAACAGTACTGTCTACCTGTATGTCATGTATGTCAATGTTATGATGAATTGAAAATGGGGGACCCTGATGTAAACAAGACGAAAGTCTTTCTCTGGTCTGCATCCCCTTAACAATTGTGTGTATTGAGCTGTACTGTACTGTACCCATTCTGCAATCTGTTAATAACATTTTCAATCAACCCCCTCAAGACCCAACACACACACAGAGATACAGTGCTGAGATTATAAACTTGTTGTTATTACACACACACACACACACACACACACACACACACCCTTTTTTTCAGGCTCCCTCCAAAAGCGTCAGGCTCCCTCCAAAAGCTTTAAATAGCTTCTTGGAAGACCTGGCACATGCACACAATTTGCGACATTGATATCACATGAGGATACTCACATGTAAATGTATCGTGTGTGTGTGTGAATAAATTCATTCATTCATTCACATGGACCCTGCATCCATACACTCTGTAGAAATTGACTTTTATTTTATCTTCTTAAAATTGTTTATTTTTTATTGTGATGTTACCTACTAAGATAAGATGATCCTTTATTAATCCCCTTGGGGAAATTCTGGTGTCAAATCAGCATGGGGGGCAGCGTTTCCGTTAGCCGGTAATTACCGGTATTTGACCGGCAAAATCTGTTGAAGTCCGACATATTTACTCTCTCCGGTCTTAATGTCCGGTGAAAATAATTCCCTGAGTCTAAGCACAATTTGATTATTTGAATTGTATTAAAATAGGCTAAAATTAAATAGCCTATGCGATGAACGAAACGATCATTACATTTGTTTCCTCGTTGCTTCTAATAATGACAACGACGTCGTCAGCGAGAGCTTAGTGCTGGGTGTGCAAACTTTTGTGAAGCTGCAGAGCCAGAGCACTATCAGCACAATGCAGTATTCCAGCAGTACTCCAATTCAGCCATTTTCAGCCAATGTTGGGTGGGGGGCGCTGCTGTGCGGTTCCCAGAAAAGAGCCAATAACACTGAATCAGCTGCTCTGCAGCGCCATACTCTTTGCAAATAAGTCGTTGCGAGGTGGAGAGTCGTCACGCAAACCACGATAATGTTGCCGTCTCTCTGCTTTCTCAGTTCTTCGCTTGATATAATTAATACAAATGTCCAATATAACGGAATTCGTTAGCTCATAAAAATGTGATTATAACAGACTGCTGTTTAGTGTCGGACCGACTGCCCACATACGCGGTCTATTTTATTTCAAGTCAGCAGCAGCAGGGAGTATCGAGGGACTTATTTTATTTGGAATATATTAATGACTGTATACGCAAAAGTAGCCTAGTTTTAAGTAATAATATTATAAATCTACATGCCTTGAGGATGACATTCTTTATATAGCCTGCCTATCAATTGTTTTAAAGCTCAATAAACTATGACCGGAATTAATCTCATTTGTCCGGTAGATTGAAATCTTGCAGGTCACGGAGACCGGCAACAATTTTTTCTAACGGAAACCCTGATGGGGGGAGGGGGGTACATAGCTTCACAGTCCTATACACTCCAGATAGGGGGTCCTGGGGAGACAGGGGTCCTGAGGAGAGAGAACTATCATGGCAGCACTTAATTATGTTAATGCTATGCAGGAGATGGGCGTTGCTGGAGGGGGATTTGTTGATGCCCCAGCTCACTTTGTCTGAAGTGTGAAAAGTGGCCTTCCTTTGAGAGGGCTTTCACCCCCTTAAGTATTCTAGAATACAATCAGGTTTACAAGTTATAATTGAGCACATCGTGTTAAAAAAAATCTCAGATTTCAACATATGACACATCATTTGAAAGCTTAGATTCTGTACTTTAGCAATCTGGAATAATCTGAAAAATGAAAATGTAGAGATCTGGCACAAAGCGCTGTGAGGTGACACATATATGCCTGTAATTCAAGATAAGGCTGCCTTTTTATTTCATACAGTTCAATTTAGATTCTTGAATCATGATGACCATCACCAGTTTAAACATATACCTGTAATTCAAGATACATCTGCCTTCTGTAGTTCTCTGTAGCTCACTTGGTAAAGCATGGCACTATCAAAGCTGAGGTTGTGGGTTCGATCCCATGGGACTACATATACTGAAGATCTATGCACTTTAGGGCTGTCTTAAATACTTCGAAGCTTCGTTCGATGGCACAAGCTTCGAACATTAAAAAAAAATCGAAGTGTAAAAAAAAACATTAATAAAAAAAATTCAAATCTTTTTTTTTTCATATTTTTTATTTTATTTTTACTTCTGTGTGTGTGTGTGTGTGTGTGTGTGTGTGTGTGTGTGTGTGTGTGTGTGTGTGTGTGTGTGTGTGTGTGTGCATGGGGCCATTGGGTGGGGCCGGGGGACAAATACACTGGAGGAAAGTAGTAGCACTGCCCAAATTATATCATCACTATTGCCTGTTTGAAGGATATCATCCTCAAACACATATACACCACCTACACGCCTATTCTCAGTCCTTGCCCCACAATGGTGGAATGAACTACCCACCCCAGTTAGGACAGCCGAATCCCATCCAATCTTTCGCCGTCGACTAAAGACTCACTTCTTCAACCATTATCTGAAATAAAATTTAAAAAATAAAATAAAAAAAATCTAACCCTAACTAATAAACTAACCTACACTGTAACACGCAACACTTTGAATATTGTTACTCAGCTGATAGAGTTGTATCCTTCCTGATGACCTGTCGTACAGAACTTGTAAGTCGCTTTGGATAAAAGCGTCAGCTAAATTACTAAATGTAAATGTGAATGTAAATGCCTTGTAGAATTCCACACATAAGAAAGAAAGATACTGGGATGAATAAACAAAATAGGAAATAAAATGTAGAAATGCATGCAATACATAAATAAATATGAATCTCCATATATGAAATAGAACATTTAGATAAGGTGCTACTGAGATGTTTTGGTGAGTTCTTTGTTTTTTTGTGGAAGTAGCCTTTCTTAAAAATGCATGAACATTCACTGATAATTGGTCTGTAGTGGAGTCTACAAGGTCTACATTGCCGGACCATGTAGAATCCGGACCTTGTAGACTGACATAATTCTGTGCATAGTTTAGTCTACACAGGCCATATTTCAAATAATCAAAATCTTACTTCATTCATCTTAAACATTCTTGATTTGGGGGATTGGTAGTTCCCATGAAATCTGAAGTTGTTCAAACGACAACAGCGATCCACCTTGAATTAAATCACACTGTGTTGGCTGCGTCAGTCACGAAAGGGGCTACTTAATTAATTAATCCAATCCACTTTATTTATAGAGCACATTTAAAAACAACAAAGTTTACCAAAGTGCGGTACAAGTCCCACAACATAAGATTAAAAAAAATAAAAATTATATATATAAAAAAGAATTATTAAGTTTCGATTGCCAAAAAAAAATTCGAAGGTCAGCCCTAATGCACTTGTGTACTGTACGTTGCTATGGATAAAAGTGTCTGCTAAGAAGCTTTTTTTCTTTTTCATTGGGTTTGTAGCCCTAATTGCACTTGTTTATTTTTGTTTCAAATCTCAAATTTCAATTTGGCTAAGGAGGATGAGAGGAGACTTGCTTTAGCGCAGCAATGGGCTAACGATAGCCGCTAAGCTACCTAACGTTAGACGATAACTAATGTTCAAACGTGACTCCGCGGCACCATAGCATATTGACGAGGCTTGAAAACAGAGGTTCAAAGTAGGGATGCCCCGATCACGTTTTTTGCCACCGATACCGATCACCGATCGTCGTGAGCCATATCGGCCGATACCGATCCGATACCGATCGTTTTTTTTTTATCTATTTTATATAATTTTTTTTATTTTATTTTTTTATAAAATATATATATTATATAATTAGACTTGTACTTGTATTATCTGCGAGACATCGCCATCACGCAACAAACTCCACTGTCTGTGTGTACTCTAGTAGCCTCCAGCTACAGCCAGGATTCTCCGGAGCTGCAGCTGGACCTATACTCGAGTAGCCTCGAGCTACGGCCAGGATTCTCCGGCGCTGCACCTGGACCCTATTGGTATAACGTTACTTAACTGTGCTCAGCAAGCCCTCAGCTTGAATACGCATCGAATCAGTGTTATAAGACATTGATATCAGGAGCTATCTGTAGCTACTGCTAGCCGGATATATAACGTTAATACAACGCCTCAGTGAATTATTTAGTTCAATGGGACATTTCGTTTTTAACAGTGAACTAACTTGCGCTAACGTGAGCTAACAGCTAACAGGTATCATACCTACCTACTATACTTGCTAGAGCGTTTGTTGATGTCAGGAGCTATCGGTAGCTGGCCGGCTAGATACCGTTCGGTTAGACAATGCCTCATCATGTATTAAACTAAAAGTGAATAGTTGACTGGGTCATTTTGTAACGGTAAGCTAACGTTAGCTCAGGGAGACACACGCCGTCCTCCCGTGTCTCACTAGACTAGACCCGTGTTTACATGCGTGCGAGAGGGGCTGGACTCGAGAGCAGACGCCGCACCACCGGTGTCTGAGACAGAACTCAGCGACAGCGACTGAGATCGGGTTTGACGATCGGTGAAAATAAAACATTATCACCGATCACGATCGCATATTTATACTGAATATCGGCCGATAACGATCGGTGGCCGACCGATCGGGGCATCCCTAGTTCAAAGATAACTTCACATTTATTTTGCTATTCATTCCTTTATATCGCTTTAGCCATCGGGCTGCTCTTGTTTCCAACTGTGTGTGTTGACAATTCTGGTGTGACATCACCTACGTCTCTCTCTCTCTATATGGGTAACGCTTGTATTCCCGGTAACCTGCCCCATTTCTAAGCCATATAACCCAGGACGTTATACGAACAACATTAAAAATCTTTTCTCATGTGAGGAATGATTGTTATAGATGCCAAATAATTCACCTTTAAAAAAAACATCATGTAATGAGGGATGGCGGACCTCTAAAGTTGACCTAAGTTACCGGGAATACCAATTCACTTATCTCCTCCAATTTAACACTTTAACTTCATGATATACCATCCCTTGCCAGCTCTATTTAACATGGAGAAGTTCCCCTTCTTTGCAGGGCTATAACTTTTTAAATTCTATTGCTAGATTGCCATTATTAGGGCCCATTCAATGTCCTATATGTATTGTTCATGGTGTAGCAACGTTAAACTTTTTCATTCACATATTCATACTAAAATATGGTCTAAAGTATAAGTATGTTTTCATCTCTTTCTGCAGCTTTCTCCAGAACGTGATTTATAGCCCCAAATGCATTATATTGATGATGAAATACAGTTTGATAGCGATCTGTGCCAGATAATAAATTTCAACTGAATGTGGTTCTGGAAGTTACTACACGTCATCTGATGTTGACCGGATGGGCGAGGGGGCGTTTATAATTCCGTGGGCAACGTTATACCATTCATCTAATGTGGGTCATATTAGGGGTGGACGGTATAAACGGTATACGGTATAAACGGTATGAATTTGCTCTACGGTATGGATTTTGACTATACCGTGTAACCGGGTAGAGCAGCTCTAAAATAGCAATGACGTCATGTAACCACAGCGCGACTATTTCAATCGCATTTGCCCCTAAAAATAGATTGAATTAGTCATAGATAATAGATATGTGCAAACTGGAAAAAGTTATTTAGGAGGCTTCGCGCAGTGGGCGCACTGGGCGTGTCAACACGCAATTGTCATTTCATAATAAACACATATCACCGCGGCGCACAGCAAGTTTCAATTTCAGTTCCTGGCATTTTTAACCAGTGGAGAAAGGTAAGAGATCTTACCTATCGTTTTTCTTATATGAATTATTCTACGTTAATAAAACATACAGCAACTACAGTTTGCTGTAAACATTATGATATGTGTGTAGTGTTATGATAACGACGGGAGGACGGCTGCAGCAGTGGATTTGCGAAATAGCATGCAGCTGCAGAGCCGCAGAGCCAGTGGCTCTTTCAGGTCTGGTCACAGGCCCGCTCAACAGCGCCCCCCCACCAAACGGCTGAACGACCTGAAAGAGCCACTGGCTCTGTGGCTCTGCAGCTACATATGCTTCTAGCAAAATCCAGCCCCGCTGTTTGCAATGGGAGCAGCACGGAGTCTCGACTCAGGACTTATTTTATTTGGAATATAATGACTTTATACGCAAAAGTAGCCTAGTTTTAAGTTAAAATAGTATAAATCTACATGCCTTGAGGATGTCATTCTTTATATAGCCTGCCTATCAGGCAAAAAAAATTATTCTAACGGAAACACTGATACCGTGATATATACCGTTACCGTCTATGCTTCAAATTATACCGTGATATAAATTTTAGACCATACCGTCCACCCCTAGGTCATATGTTCATCATAGCAGTTTATATCGAACACGGTAATACTACACGCTAAAACTCACCCCAGTCTCCTCGGGCCGTTGGGCGATCAGCGTGGAGTAGACAGTTTTCAATTATGGGATGTTGAAATGCCAGATCTATTTCCAGGTTGTATAATAGTATATACGTCCAAATCATGTTGTTTTTTCGAGTTATTTCCACCGATCGATGTTCACTGTGTGAAGACAGAGTCTCTCTAGCATTAGCGAGTGCCCGGACCACATATGGAGTGAGTCCTGCCGGTTCAAAGGTTGACATCCGGTTTTTCGATCTGCCGATCGGCCACTAAATGGCGCTCTTGAACCGCTAGAGGGTTGAGAGGAGATCAGCAGTGTGTCTCAAGGCTGCAGAGGGGAAATATGATTCCGATCTTTGAAATATTGATATCAAAGACGATTTACGGCGTCCTCTGCAACTTGAGCATGGCTAGGAAAGACGCCTAAACACGTTCCCGGCAGTTAGTGTTAAGAGAGAATTAAAATGTTTTGGTTGTTTTGTAGGAATATCATCATGTAACATATAGCCATAGTTCTCCCCGAGTTATCTCAAGAGAATTTAAATTTAGCTGAATCTGAAGGAAAAATCCGGGTAGAGGGATATGAGTCAACATAGTTCATGGCTTTCAATTGATGACAAACAAAAAAGGCTTAATTTTCATGGCAGATGCATGATATGTTTTGGGCATGATCTTGGCACCCCAATGAACAACCAAAAATGAGTTTCGTCTTTTGTGGCCCATTATTTCATATTATTATTATTTTTAGGATTGTCTGCACACAATCGTTGTTTTGTTATTCCAAGATGGCATTTGAACAGAATTTTGGAAAAAAACAGGTATTCCTGGTCACCTGAGTTAGTCTACCTTTCCACATTACCAGTCTACCTTTCCACATTAGATCAGCCCAGACAATAGAAACGTTTGAATCATCACTAAGAACCCACCGTTTCTCACTGGCCTTTTGAAGCATGATGTGTGTTTTCACTGTGTATACAGTATGTGTCACTGTTTTACTGTGTATGCTTTAATCTGTGATTGTTTTACCCACACATACTGTACAGCACTTTGGTCAACCTTGGCTGTTTTAAATGTGTGGGTGTACCTCTATGGGTCTAGAGCAGACCTGGGCATTGTACAATGAAACTTCCCCAGTTGATTACTTATATTAAGACAAGACTGTTTTGTATTACAAGTTTTCTGAAAGTGTATGTTTAAATATGCAAATGAGGCATTATCTACTTAAATATGCACACATTTGCATATAATTCCAGGACAGAAATCTGAACATTGGATAAAGCCATTTTCAAAATTATAGTTTCATTTTGTTGACATATTAGAGCCAAAGGTTATTACAGAGGGGATTTTGGATATCTCTTTTTATCACTCCATAAATCAGAAAATACTCCATTCAGTAAATTTTTATGGTAAAATTCCATATTTCGCCATGTTTTTAGGAATGAAATGTGATATAAATCAGGGTATGAATGCGATATCAACAAACCCTTCTGTAAATACCTTCAGAACATAGATATGAATAGAACTGGAAGGTTTGGTGTATGTGAGTGCTACTGAAGTGGAGATTTCTGGCTCAGAGTATGAGGAAAAACTCTTAAAACTCATTTTTGGGAAAACGCCTTCAAAGTTCTGTATTGTAAAATGCCATACTTTTTTTTTTAAACAGATATTTACAAACACAAAACTTAATCAAACCATTAGTAATAGACAACCTAAACACATGCCTGATAACTGAATAATAATAATAATGATGTTATTGAACTGAACAGAACTACACACAGGCTACAAACAGTATAGTACCCCCTAATAGGCAAAAAATATTTGAATAGATATCACTATGAAACTTTCCCAGTTTGTTATGTACATATAAACTAAGAAAAAATATATTGCAAGTTTTCTGAAATTTATGTTTATATATGCAAATGAGGCACTTCCCCATTAAATATGTGCATATTTATGGATGCAATAAGGCAAAATGAAGTAAAATAAACAACTAAATGTGTGTTATTGACGTTTTATTGTCACTAGTTTCATAGAAGACATGTTTAGGAAGCAAAATATAACAAAATCTCAAAATCAACAAAAAAAGTATATTTGCCTATTCACCTGGGGTGTCTCGCCTTAAACTCTGAGGTTTTATCAGGGAATAACGAAATGTTCTGCAGACCAGACAGAAATGGCGGGCTTCACCCACTGACCCCTTGGAGAAAACTGTGGTCCTAATGGTGGACCCTCAGATCCCTCGGGCCCATTGGACTTGTGATCAGGGTTCATCAGACCAGCTGATATGACTTTAAGGGTCATGTGTACACCTGTACAGTCGTTGATCCTGCCAGCCCTCCCATCAGGCGAGCATGATGATCCTCCAATCTCTGGTCTACTAGACTGAGTGATAAGGCTATATTAGTACCCTGCACATTTGGGGGCTGTAGAAAACGCCACCCCCTTAAGGTTATTGAAGTTGTGTGCTTATGTGGCAAAATTCATACTCATGTGTTCCCCAACTGAGTTTATCTTTCCCTGTGATTTCAACGATGAGCGCTCTAAGAAATGTGTTTTCTATTTAGGTGGAAGGGTCATATACAGTATAATTCTACATTCAATCATATTTGAAGCTAAAGTGCAGGTTGTTTCATGTCACATTTTCAGGCCTGGCTGTAACTGGCTAAAGGCTACGCACCAATCAAGGGTAGTGACATTGATCACATACTCTCCTCCCACAAACTCACCTGGGCAAAAGCCTTAAGTAGCTAGAAGGGCAGAACCTCTGAGCTCCATGCTCTGGTCACTGTCGCCTCCAACCCGTGCTGTGGTCTGCTCGTGGCGTGATGTTTGCCTTGTTTGTCTGTCATGCTTTTGTGTAGGGTCCCTGATGCCCGGGAGTTGGCAGAGTAATGGTAGAGACGGCTCAAATAGGCTGAGTAAAATCAAAACTTCTTTCAATGAGAAATAGTCACTCAAAATGTGCTCTACCAAATGGTTGAGCAGGCAATTAAATGGATGAAAGAAGATGTTCATGCAATGGTGGTTTTGAGCAAAGTAGATAGTGCCAGAGACCCTTGGCATGTCTGTTTCTCTGATGGTATTGATTGTTACAAAATCATAACAAACCATCACAGCCAGCATGGCAAAGGCCCTCTCATCAAACGTTTAAATGGCCATACCATACCTGCCAGGACCATGCAGAATCACGGTGGTAGCTAGTTGACAGTGAATGTATGACCCTGTTCATGTTAATAAACAGGGATGCCTGGTTTCATGCATTCACTAGAAAGGTCCTAGTTGGTCCTAGTTGAATCAGTCAATAATGTCTTTACTGATGTAGGCCTCATGAAAATGAGTAAATTACAACTTGTTCTCAGCTGCTGCTGGGATTGAAGCTAGGGACACAATGTGTCACATGGATAAGGGTCTCATGTTTGAAAACATACATAACACAAGGAGAACCCCAATACATCGCCTATAATTCAGCTTTTCTTGTGTATGTGTTTCGCTTTATAATATAATATGTTTTGAAAAGTTGTTTCTACGTTAGTCTACTTCTCTATGACGTACATCATAAGACAGAAGTCAGACTGCTGAACTGTCCCCCTCATATACACCATGTACTTCACTTCATCTGGAATGTGATTATATGTGTATTTATGTCGACCTCATATGCACTATGAACTGTGATCAATATGCCACCACTCATCATGCACTTTATCAGTCCTGTTACGTGTTACAGTGTCGTGTTATACTACGGTCATGTGTTGAGCTCCTTTGTAATTTAGTTGTATATGACGTGCAATGACAAAATACATTCTATTCTATATGCTAGCCTACCCCTGATAATATGATTGCCTAAATTTAATTAATTAATGGAATACATATAAGTTACCGTGAATACCTATATGGTATGGTATTCCTGGTAACCTCTCCTTTTCACAAGTAACCAGAATACATATCAATATCTAAAAAATCTCGATTAACGATAATTATCACGATATATTTTCCCTCGATATAAATATGAAACGTGGTCAATAATAAAAATATATATTTTTAAATAAAATAAATTTGTATTGTGGGCAAAACCAGAGTGGACAGACTTGTCTTTCTTGCCCGCAACTTAAAGTAATGGCTTTGCTTGACCAAATTGAGATTTATTTTTCTCGTCAATTTATTTTGTTTGCTTTCTAATTTAAAATACAGTTTGAAACCGTCTGTACACAGTAGGCTATGTGTGCTAATCAGACTTGAGATTTTATTTATTTATTTTCATTGTTAATGCCAGTTATAAAAGTGTTATTGTTATACAGTTCGTGTTCAAGTTCTACCTCAGATTTGTGGTTTGGCAAGTAGGCCTAGTTTGTCATGTTCTGACAATAAAGAATATTCCGAACCACAATTAACCTTCTGGTTTATTCAGCTTTCATTCAGCAGCAAAAATAGTCTTTAAACTTGACAGAAATAATTAGGGATGCCCCGATCACATTTTTTGCCACAGATACCGATCACAGATTGTCTATAAGTCATATCGGCCGATACACTGCCGATACAGATCGTTTTTGGTTTTCTTATAGCAGCTGGCAGTATTATACTGTAGGTCTAACACAGGCACTCAAAGTCCGGTCTAAATTATCTAATCTTAGAAATTAAGTAAAGTGAATAGTACTGGGTGTTAAGCATAACAGTATCTAAGTTAATTTACTTCTGACCATTATAGTCAAAGTATTTTCCTATGAACTGAAACTTATAAGATGTTCTCAGTGTTCAGTTACAGCTATGGAGCATGATAGCTAATTAGCCAACAGCTGCAAAAACGAATGATGTCAGATGTTATAAGACATTGATATCAGGAGCTATCTGTAGCTACTGCTAGCCGGCTAGATAACGTTAGACAACGCCTCATGTATTAAACTAAAGTGAATAGTTGACTGGGTCATAATGTTTAAACAGTAACGTTAGCTAGGTAGCTAACGTTAGCTCGCAGAGCGATAGCTAGTTAGCCAACGCTAGCCAGCACCTGCGAAAACAAATGCCAAACTGATGATATCAGACGTTGATATCAGGAGCTATCAGTAGCTAGATAACATTAGACAACGCCTCATGTATTAAACTAAAGTGAATAGTTGACTGGGTCATTTTGTTTAAACAGTAACGTTAGCTAGGTAGCTAACATTAGCTCACGGAGCGATAGCTAGTTAGCCAATGCTAGCCAGCACCTGCGAAAACGAATGCCAAACTGATGATATCAGACGTTGATATCAGGAGCTATCAGTAGCTAGATAACATTAGACAACGCCTCATATATTAAACTAAAGTGAATAGTCGACTCAGACTGGGCCATTTTGTTTAATGCTTGTTATGTTGAAAGAGGAGCTCTGAGCTGCTCATGCACTCGACTCTTGCCGTAAGGGTATGTTGACATGACGGGTCTGTGAGGGGGAGGAGGAGGGGCAAGACGTGCAGCAGCAGCTGTGTGGCTGTGAGAGGAGAGCGAGTGAGAACTCCGCTGAGAATTGGATCATGTTTTTCACGCGTGTCATCGATCAGTTTTCACGATCGGCGAAAATAAAGCATTATCGGAATTCACCAATCTCATATTTATACTGAATATTGGCCGATACCAATCGCTGGCCGATCGATCGGGGCATCCCTAGAAATAATGATTTCATGTAGGGCATGTCATTTTTTTACATTCGAAGCTTCTATTGAAGTATTTTTTTATCTTGGATTTTAGGAGGAGACAGCAGGGGACACACACACCACTGAGGATAAACAGGGCTACCGTGGACAGGGTGAGCAGCTTCAAGTACCTGGGGGTCCACATCTCAGAGGATCTGACAAGGACAACACACATAGACTCAGTCGTAAAAAAGGCGAAGCAGCGCCTCTACCACCTGAGACAGTTAAGGAAGTTCAGAGTATCTGGGAAGATACTCCAGTCTTTCTACTCCGGAGCTGTAGAGAGCATCTTGACTGGAAACATCACTGCCTGGTATGGCAACAGCACGGCACAGGACAAGAAGGCCCTACAGAGACCGAGCGTACCACGGGGGCACTACCAACTAGGGCTGTCTTAAATACTTCGAAGCTTCATTCGATGGCACAAGCTTCGAACATAAAAAGAAAATCAAAGTTTAAAAATATATATATATATATAAAATTTCATTTTTTTTTTTTTTACTTTGATTTGTGCGTGTGCGTGTGCATGGGGCCATTGGGTGGGGCCGGGGGACCAATACACTGGAGGAAAGTAACCCAGCTCAGCACTGCCCAAATTATATCATCACACTATTGCCTGTTTGAAGGATATCATCCTCAAACACATATACACCTACATGACTTGTAGAATTCCACACATAAGAAAGAAAGATACTGGGATGAATAAACAAAATAGGCAATAAAATGTAGCAATGCATGCAATACATAAATAAATATGAATCTCCATATATGAAATAGAACATTTAGATAAGGTGCTACTGAGATGTTTTGGTGAGTTCTTTGTTTTTTTGTGGAAGTAGCCCTTCTTAAAAATGCATGAACATTCACTGATAATTGGTCTGTAGTGGAGTCTACAAGGTCTACATTGCCGGACCATGTAGAATCCGGACCTTGTAGACTGACATAATTCTGTGCATAGTTTAGTCTACACAGGCCATATTTCAAATAATCAAAATCTTACTTCATTCATATTAAACATTCTTGATTTGGGGGATTGGTAGTTCCCATGAAATCTGAAGTTGTTCAAACGACAACAGCGATGCACCTTGAATTAAATCACACAGCCGAGTAAAACCTTGTTGGCTGCGTCACAGTCACGAAAGGGGCTACTTAATTAATTAATCCAATCCACTTTATTTATAGAGCACATTTAAAAACAACAAAGTTTACCAAAGTGCTGTACAAGTCCCACGACATAAGATTAAAATCGAAGCTCGGCCCCGAAGCTTCGATTGCCAAAAAAAGCTTTGAAGGTCAGCCCTACTACCAACCCTGCAGGTCATATACAACAAGAGGTGCAAATCCAGAGCCTGCAGGATAATGAAAGACCCTCACCACCCCAACAACAGCCTGTTCATGCTGCTGCGGTCAGGCAAACGCCTGCGAACACCAGTAACTAGGACAGAGAGACTTCGGCTCAGCTTCTTCCCCCAGGCCATCAGAGCCTTGAACACTGAACTCTCCACGCACAAGCACATATGAGCACACACACAACACACACACTGTACACGCTCACACACTAGCAGCCACTTTAACATGAGCACACACACACTCATGCTGCACACGCTCACACTTATGGTCACTTTACAGAAGGAAAGGTCACTTTAAGAGTAGTATAGTAGAGCTTAAGATTGTATAATATAGCATTGTATAGCAGTGTACATAAAGACCCAGTGCCTCATCCGTAGCTAACAGTGTATTGCACTTCTATCACAGGACCTAGCATGTCCTACCATGCTCTGTAAATAACTCATGTACAGATACCGATATGCCCTACTTTGTTTACTTGTTTATTGCACAATGTTGTTCTATTGGTTGGATTCTTATTATATATTACTATTGTATTATGCACATCGTTGCAGGCAAGACCCTCCGCATTTCACTGTATACCTGTATGCCGTGACAAATAAAACTCTTGTATCTCTTGTATCTTGTCATCTTTATACTTATAGCACATGGATGAGCCTGGTCTCTTTTTAAAGTATAGTATTTTAGTTTGCAAAAGTAGTATGCAGTCCTCAAGTTCAAGTAAAAAAAAAATTGCCACTTTTGGGGGTGCCAGTTAAGAGGTTAACAAACTTTGCCATCTTATTTATATTGAAACATGTTTTTTTATAGATTGTATAGTACATTTTGCTCTGGTAATCTACTGGAAATCCACCCCTCTGGTGGGATCAAGATCCATCTTTTTTGGGATCAAACTGATCCCACTCCTGTGTTGTCGGTTTGAACTACCCGTTTTGAAGATTTTATCCAGATTAAAGCTTGGATTTGATTTTCTGATCTGATCCGATATCAAAGTGATCCTCATCCTGTTTTTTGGTTTTCAACTACCCAAAATACAAATCTGATCCATTCAGATAGTGATTAAAAGTTTTGAACTCCTGGGCCCAGGAGACTCCGGTGTATAAAAGTCTATTGGATCATGTCTCCAGCACCCCCACAGCCATAGCTACAACCACTTACGTCAAGGCTCTCATCCACATTCATTCATTTTCTCCTCTCCCATGATTTCAGAATACATTAGTGTTGCTGTGGTCTATGGACAATGAATGTCTTTACAGCTACATAAAGCTATCAGAGGTAGCGTCGGGTACCTCGTATCATTGTTATGCCGATGATACTCAACTCTTCCTCTCCTTCCCTCCCTCAGATATCCACGTCTCTGAGCGGATCTCGGCCTGTCTGTCCGACATCTCCGCCTGGATGACGACCAACCACCTCAAACTGAACCTAAGCAAAACAGAATTGCTCCACCTGCCGGCCAAATCCTCCCCCCTGACCGACCTTTCCATCACAGTCGAGAATGCAGCTGTGACCGCGTCCCCGACCGCCAAGAACCTTGGTGTTGTCCTCGACGACCAGTTGAACTTCTCTGCTCACATCGCAGCGACAACCAGAACCTGCAGATTCCTCCTGAGCAACGTCAGAAGGATCCGCCCCTTCCTGACAAAAGAAGCCACCCAACTCCTCGTCCAATCAACAGTCATCTCCCGCCTCGACTACTGCAACGCACTGCTCACTGGCCTCCCGACCACTGCCACCAAGCCTCTTCAACTCATTCAGAACGCAGCGGCCCGCCTGATCTCAAACCTACCGAAGTCGGCCCATGTCACCCCACTTCTTAGGGACCTGCACTGGCTCCCCATTGCTGCACGTATCCGCTTCAAGGCCCTCGACCTAGCATACCGTGCGGCAAAGGGAACCGCTCCCGCCTACCTCCGGTCAATGGTCTCTAACTACACACCCTCAAGACCCCTACGCTCTGCATCTTCTGGCCGCCTCAGACCTACTCCTATCCAAGCTCCGGGAGGGTCATCAAAGAGAAGTTGCCTATTCTCAGTCCTTGCCCCACAATGGTGGAATGAACTACCCACCCCAGTTAGGACAGCCGAAACCCGTCCAATCTTTTTGCGCCATCGACTAAAGACGCACTTCTTCAACCATTATCTGAAATAAAAGTAAATTGAAATAAAAATAAAAGAAATAAAATAAAAATATCTAACCCTAACTAACCATACTGTCATGCACTTGTCCTAATAAACTAACCTACACTGTAACACGCAACACTTTGATGAACATTGTTGCTCAGCTGATAGAGTTGTGCCCTTCCTGATGACTTGTCGTACAGAACTTGTAAGTCGCTTTGGATAAAAGCGTCAGCTAAATGACTAAATGTATCTGGAGAAATTTAATCCTTTATTGTTTTTATTGGTCTTTTTCCCCCTCCATTTTCCTCCGATTTTCTCCCATCCCAATGTTAGTCGTATGCCAATTCCCAGTCCCTTCCTGGTCGCTGCGCACTTACCCCCCACAGTCAGATCATCTGGGAGAGTGGAGGATACCACGTGCTTCCACCGACACACGTCCAGCCAATCACCGCTTCTTTTCACCTGGCAGCGCGGATTCTCATCGAGAGGGCGTAGCGTGTGGGAGGATCACACTATCCCCCTCAAGTCCTATCCGCGCTTAGCAGGCGCCCCGACCGAACTGTAGGAGTCGCTGTTTACAACGACCCGGACCCACCCCGCCAGCTTCTCCCACCCTCTAATACAGCCAATTGTATTAGTGCAGACGGCCAGCCAAGCTGGTGACAACCCCGGAGCTGTGAGCTGGATTCGAACAGGCGAATCCAGCTCACAGCTCCGGGGTTGGTGACGAACGCAATCTCCGCTCGGCCACCTAACCGCCCCCTTAATCTTTTATTGTGAAGAAAATTACATCGCTGCAGTTGACCATGGAGATGGTAAAGTACTATAAATGTAAAACATTTGGCATTTTTTACAATTAAGGTGGGATTGTACAACTTCAAGGCTCCTTTCGAGTGCCGCTGCTGCAAGGAGGAGCAATAAGAGGAAAACAAAGTAAACATAATTGTACTTACAGATGTTGTGGTGTCCATTCTGCTGTCTGTTTACACAAGAAGAAGGTTTTGATCCAGATGTTTTGAGTAGAAAGCCTTGGTCCAGTAGTGTTCCGTCACAGAGACTTCACACTGTAAACACACAAAGCATTTGTTGAATAATCAGGGCTCCAGACTAACTTTTTACATTGGTTGCACCAGTGCGCCTAACTTTTTCATTTAGGTGCACCAGCTCATAATTTAGGTGCACCCAAAAATGTCCACTGTGCCTTTTGCCGCTGCAATAATACATTTTAAGCGTTACCTTTACCATTACCTTTTTTGTCAGTTTCCATACACATTAGTAATTTCTTAAGATGTTGTGTAAATTATTGTAAAAAATAACATTGTATTACAGTTAGCTCGCAAAGTCCAATCCTTCACAATTTCATGTCTATTTTAAAGGGGAACTATCTTATAAATGGCCTTTTTCAGTGTTTGGCATTGTTTCCTAGCTATGTGGACTTATATTAATATGATCTATGTCTCTAATTCTCATATTGGCGCATTCTTCCAATTCTCCTCTCACAATATTCACCCTCACTGAACTGAGTCATCTGAAAATGTGCTGATTTGTGATGTCAGAGAGACACCGCTGCATGATAATCTGCTGAACGGCGAGACACAAACGGGCCCAGGCTCAAAGCGGCTTAAGATCTTGAGGTAGAAAAATGCTGTTTTTGAGGACTTCATTAGAAATACAAAACAATGAATTAAAAAAAATAAGAAATTACAGAGGTGTTCCATAAACTCACAGGAATTGTGTAAAAGTGCCCAAATAGTGAAAGAAATAGTAAAATAGTTCCCCTTTAACACATTCAGCTCAGCTCCAGTTAGAGCTGTCCCCAAGCCTGTTTTTGGGATTCGAACATTCGCCAGGGTTTTTCAAACGGATGTTCGAACCATCGTTTTTAATAATGCAAACAATTAGCTCCTAAATACGGAGGTGTAGTCTGACGTCACTTTGGACCACCTGTGAGGTCCACCCGTATAGGGATTTATCTTTGGGAAAATGATCGGCTATTGTAACAATTCTACCTCATGAACATTTGGAAAGCTTTCCATTTTTGCACAAAATGAGTTCCCTTCTATCACTAACATTATTTGTTAAAGGCCAACTTGCAGGTTAAACCCTACTCTTCAATTATGGGTAGTTTACATCATTGGTATCTAATTTCATTATTTTTTTTTTGACGCCGGAAATGCCACTCAGAAAGGGTTAAAAAGGTCCACGCACGAATAACATGCATGGAGCAAATGAAATAGCTTATCAGATGCTAGCAGGGCCGTGACGTCACTTCAGGCAACTTATGCCTTATGCCCGTCCGGGTCATAGTACTACTGGCTATATGGCTCTGGCTAACGTTACCCTGCTAACGTTAGAATTATGTCTACTGTCGTGAACCATTTTAAATCGCGGCATGTAAAAGAGTTTTGGGAACGAGTAAAATGTGCAGGTCCTCTTCTCAGACATGTGGGGCAAAGCACTGCACACGCATCATGCCGGCTAGCAAGCTACACGTCACGGCATGTTGATACGATAGTAGCCCCCTCGGATAGCACTCGGTGCATCACAGTCACGAAACGGGCTACCACGATAGCTATTAGCTAACTAACGTTAACGTTACAAGCTCAAATATATTATAACTACTACTATTGTTGTGTCAATAAGTTCCCTGGCAGAATACTTGTGAGGACAAAGGTATACAAAGAGGAGAGAACCATTTTAAATCGGGCATTGTTAGGAGTTTCAAGAATGCTGGCTACCAAGCTAAGCTACGTTAGCTAACTTAGCTACTAACGTTATAAACACAATATGTACAACGACACAATGATTTACATTATTACAAATATGGTAACGTGGTTGTGGCTTTTACAAATAGTGGTTAGCTTTAGAGATGAATGGCTATGATCACGGAGCAATAGTGTTAGGTGAAACAGAGACTAGCTCCTCGGCTAGTAGTAGCAAGGCTCTCTGCTTCCTGCCACTACCTGCCCTGTGACTCTCAGAGCCCCCTGCTGCCCTGCACCTGGTGTGACGTCATCATTAAGATGACGCACGCACGTTATGATGAACCATGGATTAAAATATGCATGTGCGTGAGGTTGTGGTTTGGTTGACAAAATGTTTGATAAAAACTAGTGCCGTCAGGCAATTAAAAAAATGAATCTAATTAATTACAGGATTTGTAATTAATTAATCTAATTAATCGCATTTTTATCGCATAACCATTTTATGCCTGATATTATATATTCTATAATCATATTTCAAATTGCATGTGTCCGGATGGCAGAATTCAGTACTGTATCTACAAAACCTTCTGTTTAATCATCTTCCATCTATTAATTTGCTTAGATTTTTCAGGTCTGGTCAATTTGAGCATGGTGTTATTCACAGTCAAAGATAAAAAAAAAATTGATTGATATTCTCATTTGGTTCATTACAATTTACTCAAAATAACATTTTCATTCAATCAATCACCGCGCAGATTGATAGATTGAATGAAAATGGTATCAACAGATTGCAGAATGGGTACAATACAGTACGGCTCAATACACACAATTGTTAAGGGGATGCAGACCAGAGAAAAACGTTCGTCTTGTTTACATCAGGGTCCCCCATTTTCAATTCATAATGAATTGTAAGTAAGGGTGCAACTTGCACCGTGCAATGCATTCTTTGTGGATCTAGCCCACAGTATTTCTGACACTGGGAATACATTCCCTGAGATTCATAGATGTCCCTAGAATCAGATACCAAGAACATACAAATGGACCATATTAAAAAAAAAGTATGTAAATGTGTATTGTACATTTTTATGGAATGAATGATACAAAAAAATTATAAAAAAAAAAAAAATTGTAATACACTTTGAGTTAATTTTCATACGTGATAATTTGCGGTGTAATTAATTAATCTAATTAACGCGATAAACTGACAGCCCTAATAAAAACGCTAAAACTGGGTCAATTTTGAAAAAAATTTGCAGGTAAGATTAATGAAAATCATGACATTACCCCACTCTTCCTTCCTTCCCCTCCCGAATGTTTTGTTAATAACGATGTTTTTTTCCAGGCAAAACATATGTTACTTCACAACATTTGGAGATACGACATGTGCTGTGTGTGAATTCATTGTCTTGGTCGTTTGTGTAGCTTGGGTAGCGTTGGGCCGTTGGCCAAAGCTGTGTGTGGCCTGGTGTCAGTAGCCTACCTGGCTAGCCTTTAGCTGTCGGCCATTGGCTCCTTGCTGCTTTGTTTTCTCTGGTATAGACCCTCTTCTCTTTGGATTTAAGTGTTGATCTTTGTCCTTTTGGATCTATGTATATTCATGTTGCCTTTGTGAAGTTATCTTTTCCTTCTGTTTTGTTCTTTCATTAAAAGTTGAATATCCTTTAGGGCAGGGATCGGCAATAGGCGGCCCGCGGGCCGAAATGGGCCCGCCAGCAATAATTTCTGGCCCGTCAGGTTATTTTGAGAATATGATGTTTATTTTACGCGCAGGAAATATTCACTCGTTGTGACGCCAGAGTGTCTTTTGAAGCTGTATCTATCTATTCATCATATCTATGGCTGTCACTATAGCCAATTGAAATGCTAGAAATGGTCACATGGACTGGGAGAACCAATGGAATTTCACTTTCACTTCCGCGTTTGGGATGCCGGCGAGCAAACGTTTGCAAAAACAAAACAAACGTCTTTGAATAACTTCTTTGCAATGCAACGGGGAAATATGATGAGCCAGAAGAGGAGCCTACAACCTATAAAGCTTATTTTAATAAACAGGTGTCATTCTTAAAATACGGGTTTATCGCAACAGGTAACTCTTGCAATAAGCAACCGGTGACTCTCGCTTGTTGACATGGCAACACGAGCAAGCAACTGTGTTCAAGTTGGGTGGGCATTCAACGCGAGTGGACATTTAACATGTTATTAACATGGATTTTGGAGGACCGAAGCAGAAACAATATCAAGTCCAGGGCAGGGCTGCCTGCATTATGCCGGTGAGTGTTGTGTTTTAATAATAATAATAATACATTCGATGTATAATACACCCGCTGTTGTGCTTAAAATCAAATGCACCCTACTGATCTCGATTTATAATGCGAGCACCTGCATTAAAATCAAATTACTGATCTGTTCATGTGTAATGCACTGTCTGAGAGGCACTTTATAATAGAAAAAAGACAGTGCAAACATGTATATGTCGTTTTTTTTTTACAGTTAAAAAATGTTCACTTATCATTGGCCCGCCACACAATGGCTTGGGGAAAATTTGGCCCGTGGGCAAATCTAATTGGCGACCCCTGCTTTAGGGGGTCATCTTTGCTTATCTCTCTCATACATGCTCTCTCTCTAACACACATGCTCTCTCTCTCTCTCTCTCTCTTTCTAACACACAGTCTGCCTATGGCGGCCTTTCTCGATGGCTAGGCTGTGCTCGCTGAGTCTGTACCTAGTCAAGGATCTTCAGTCACAGTGCTCAGGTATTCTGCCACTGTGTACTCTCTGTTTAGGGCCAAATAGCATTTCAATTTCTTTCCAATGTGTCTCTCTCTCTGTACACTGTATATTGACTGTAGAACGGGAGCTCTCTCTCGCTCTCTCTCTTGCTATATGTTGACTGTATCATGCCCAGCCTCGGGCAGCGCTATTATTTACGAATATGTTGACTGTATGAAAAAAAAACACAGGGCCTCGCATTTCTCCCAGGCGGCCCTGCATACAGGTATTTAGTACTGATACATTTGTAGCATAAACGGTATTCAAATATACAGTACTGTTACTCATAGATCCTGACAGAGTATATACATATGATGGGTAAACACATTTACTATCAAATAGCATTGTGAGGCTGAACAACAGGACCAATTGACTATACATGTGCTTAAAGGGGAACTATCTTATAAATGGCCTTTTTCAGTGTTTACCATTGTTTCTTAGCTATGTGGACTTATATTAATAGGATCTATGTCTCTAATTCTCATATTGGCGCATTCTTCCAATTCTCCTCTCACAATATTCACCCTCACTGAACTGAGGCCCTGTCCACACAAGCACTGGATTTAATATAACGGAAGTTTGAAAAAAAAATTTACTCCGTCCACACAGGTGAACAACCGTGTATAACTGCGTACTCACGGCAGAGCTGGAAACCCAGCAACCGATACATGTAGTACAATGTAATACAATGCCAAAGCAGTAGGCGGCGATGTTGTTCAGACATGAAGGCCATTTCAACCAATCAGAAAAGGTAGAACGCTCACTACACTTCCTGTTTTGCCGCCATCTTTAAATGTCATTTTGCCAACGGAGGATATATTTTTCAGCAAAGAAAGAAACTGCAAATAAAAGTGCAATAAACAAACGGATACATTCACTGTGTGTTCTGCCTCATTTGTTGATGAAACAAAACCATCAGCAACACAATTTACCACCAAGAGCGGATAGTTTAGTCTCACAAAAGACCGCCGGTGTTGTTAGCTACATGCTAATGTGAATGGCTATATCTATGTATACAGGGACCGAAACTAGAGAGCGCCACCCGCCATTTGCGCTCAGTTTTTACGTTTGGCGCCTCCCACTGAGACGTCTGAGCACCGTGTGACGGGCAATCAAATAGTCATGTGAAAACCGAAAATCATGATCCAATTCTTTAGCGGAGTTCTCACTCGCTGTCTCAGCACAGACATGAAGCGCGCACTGCTGCTGCTACCCCCTCCTCACCTGTTTCTGTATGCCTGCATGTAAACAGAGGCTATTGCCTCCGAGTCACCGTGACGTTAGTTAGCACTGCTGCTGCTGCTCCTACCCCTGTATGCCTGCATGTAAACAGAGGCTATTGCCTCACTGTGACGTTAGTCTAGTCAGTGTGGGACCTTCATGAGATAACGTTAGCTACCGTTACAAAATGACCCAGTCAACTATTCACTTAGTTTAATACATGAGGCATTGTGTAACGTTATCCAGCCGGCTAGCTACGGATAGCTCCCGACATCAACAAATCCTCCAGCAATAGTCCAGTGCATAATACCTCCGTTGGCTAGGTAACTAGCCACTACGAAATGTCGCAGTAAACTAAATAGTTCACTGAGGCGTTGTCCCAACGCCATCCAGCAGTAGCTACAGAAAGCTCCTGGCATCAATGTCCTACAACAACAACAACATGCGTATTCGAGTCCCTGGTTTACATCGCATGAGTGAGGGCTGCTGACTAGGGTCCAGGTGCAGCGCCGGAGAATTATTTTGCATGCTGAATGTAGCGTTTAGGGTCCAGCTGCACCCCCGGAGAATCCTTGCTGGAGCTGGAGGCCACTCGAGTATACACACAGACAGTGGAGCTGTTTGCAGACAGCGAGGTGGCGATGTCTCGCAAATAACACAATCACAAGTATGATTATATAATATATATATTTTATTAAAAAAAAATATATATAAAATAATAATAAAAAAAATGTTATCAAAAAAAAGTTGGCAGGTAAGAAATATGCTTGGCGGGTAGATTCTTCCCATCTACCCGCCACTGGCCGGTGAGTCAAAAAGTTAATTTCGCTCCCTGTATGTATAGTATATAGCTTAAATGCTAACGTAATGTGGTAACGTTACCGCTATGAATAGATGCAAAACGTTATTTAACACATTGCAGAATGGGTACAATACGGCTCAATACACACAATTGTTAAGGGGATGCAGTCTGGACTGGGTTCCTTATAACAATAACTTGACAACACATGAGTTTAGTTTAGCGCAGCTACATGTTTACTCTGAGCATCAGGTCAGGAATGCGACAACAGACATCAGTCGATCACAACACTCTTCAACACAGACGATATGTTTCGAACAACAGTTTGTTACAATCATTTTCATATAACGCTACTTGGGACAGCTCTGCTGTAAACACTGGTGTAGCTGGCTCTGCTCTCTCTACCCCGCGGTCTGCCGTGAACATGGGAAATAATTGCGACAGCGCTGCTGTAAACACTGGGAATAACCTTGGTTGCTATGCCCACACGCAACCGCAAAACCGCAAAACTTCACCCTGGCCACCGGTTTTCAAGACCGCGGTTGTAGTGTAGCAAATCCCCGGTTGTGTGTGGCCGAACAGTGCAACTGCGCACATACAATCATGGTTATATTAAATCCAGCGCTTGTGTAGACAGCCCCTGAGTCATCTGAAAATGTGCATATCTGTGATGTCAGAGATTTCTCAGCTGCATAATAATGTGGCAGTTGATGTGGCAGTTGGCACCAGGCCACACAGTGGTTGGAGCCCAGCCTCAAAACGGCTTAAGATCTTGAGGTAGAAAAATGCGGTTTTTGAGTACTTGATTAGAAATACAAAACAATGCATTTTTTTTTGAAAAAAACCTATGTGTTCCATAGACTCACAGGAATTGTGTAAAAGTGCCCAAATAGTGAAAGAAATAGTAAAATAGTTCCCCCTTAAAATTTTTTAAATAAACATTCTTTTTTTAAATGGCTAAAAGTGATTTTGTAATTTTGCAACCGTGGGTCTCACAGGGTACTTTTAACCCTGTGAGGCCCAAATAAAAAAGACATTAGCAACTTCAGAGGCCAGAGGGTGAGACCTATAAACACATGAAGGGTGCCGTGACTGAAAAAAAAAGTTGAGAAACGCTGGTATATGGTGTGGCTCTTTGTGGTACCACAGTAATTTAATTTTTGTGGCTCTTAGGGGCCTTTCTCACTCACGTATTGGGATCGAATCAGTGCTCCCGGGAACGGGGGGGGGAGTGTTCTCACTCAGACGGACACACCCCTTTTGGGATCGAACCGGCGCTGATTCGTTTTACCCCCGCTGAACCTGGGACACCTGGATTAGGTGGTTTCGGTTACGGGCCAGTGGGAGCGGGGGGCGTGACACACACAACGTCGTTACTGTCATGCTTGCTTGAAAAACTATATTTATGGGCAATTTGAGAGTTCAGACCTCAACCAAAAACAAGCATTGTGGAGCCTCACAGCTCAGTGGATGAAAACATGAAGCCACGTAACAAAGCACAGCACTTCTGGCTCGCATTAGGCCTGGCAATTTTTGTTTGCCATGCTATTTCTATACATTGGTTTCTTGTTTGAATGCATTTATTTCTATTAGACCAGTGGTGCCCAACCAGTCGGCCGTGGTCGACCAGTAGATCAATGACATGTAATATAATTGACACGAGCGATGGGATAATGTTAGCTGCTGGACAGGCTAAGCTAACTAGCGTTAGCCTTTAGCTTAGAGTTAGCCATTGCTGTATACTATACTTTCTTGTTCGAATGCATTTATTTCTATTAGACCAGTGGTGCCCAACCAGTCGGCCGTGGTCGACCAGTAGATCAATGACATTCAATATAATCGATGCAGCAATGTTACTACTAAAAGGCTAAGATAACTAGCGTTAGCCGTTAGCTTAGCGTTATAGTTAACCCTGCAAAACGCTCAAAAGCGGACTCTACAACACCATCCATTCGTGATAAAATGGGGTGGGTTATATTGACAAGGCTTGACAACAGAGGTTCAAATATAACTTCATGTTTATTGGTTATTTGTTAATTTTATATCAGCATCTCCGCCGTCGTGTTAAGACACTTCCTGTTTACATTTTCGAACGTGACATCATCGCCTACGGCAAGCGTAAACGCTCAAAAGGCAAACCGTAAACAGAACCCGGAGCGAACCAAGACTGCAGTGTGTACACAAACTAGAGGGGGGAGAGGGAGGGGGGAAGTTCGCATTAAATCTCGGAACGGGCTAGAACGGAATGGAAACGAATAAAGTGAGTGAGAAAGGCCCCTTCTGACTGGTTGGCCACCCCTGAGCTAGAGGAAGGATGACAGAGGATAGGGTGAAATAGTGTCACAGCCTCTACTAATAAAATGGAGTATTGAACTGTTTTTAACAGCTGGGTATTGGGTGGGACATTCTGATTCAAGTACTTTGTAAATAAAATAGAAAGTCCCAAAATAGTTAATTTATCTGACTGCTTGTATTAATTGATCAAAAAGTAGCCATGTGCAGTAATATCTAATATAGTTATATAAAAGAATAATAAAGCAATGTCGATTATGTTCTTAATAATTTTTGTGTGTGTGCAAAATACTCAAAAAGAACCGATAAGAGTATCGATAAATTCCCGAACCGTTAAGCAGTATCGATAAGAGTAGTAGTATCGATAAAATCCTAAAGATACCCATCCCTACCACTGTAACAGATAAGACATTGGCCTTGCTGAGTTTGCAATTTGATCCAAAGAGAATGGATTCCGTTTTACCCAGGTGCAATGGAAGTTTGTTATCAGCGACTATGTACATGTCAAAATACTTCCCAAAGGTCAGTGAATACCACAAACACAACACAAGAGGTAGCTCCACAAACCATGTTAAACCCAGATTCGGCTCAAACAAGGCACTAAACACGTTTCGCAACTATGCAACAACAATGTGGAACGCCCTACCCACAGCTGTGAAGGAATGTGAATCTACCCACCTTCAAAACCTCAACCCCCTCCAATGTACAGTCCCCCCCCCCCACCTACCCAAACCCCTCCAATGTACAGTCCCCCCCCCCCCCACCAACCTCCTCCAATGTACAGTTTCTTCACCCTCAAATGTATATACTCTTTTTGTATCACAAACAGTACTGTATTTGTAAATCTGGTGTGTCATAAATGTATAGATGTAGCAGTACTGTCTATCTGTATGTCATGTAACCCCCCCTCCACCCCACCTACCCAACCTCCTCCAATGTACAGTTTCTTCATCAAATGTATATACTCTCTTTTTTAGACAATTTGTGTATCACAAACAGTACTGTATTTGTAAATCTGGTGTGTCATAAATGTATAGATGTAGCAGTACTGTCTATATGTATGTCATAATATGAATTGAAAATGGGGGACCCTGATGTAACAAGACGAAAGTCTTTCTCTGGTCTGCATCCCCTTAACAATTGTGTGTATTGAGCCATACTGTACCCATTCTGCAATCTGTTAATAAAATGTCCAATCAATATATGCTGACATCTACCTTGTCTGCCTTTTTTTACCCATATACCTGTACTAACAGTCAGTAAAAAAGGTATAATGTTACTGACAACAATTAAAACCGATGTATTGATTCCTGCAGTTCTTTTGTTACTATGTCTAAACCCTTAGGCTCTTGTTGATAGGATCCGCCGTTATTGGCTACGGCTCGAGGGTCAGTAATTTATCTTATAAGAGACAGGGTCGCAGGGCAGATGCCCTGATATAAAAAGCCTTGTATCTTTACCCTGGGCACTAACACTGAGGGTTTATCAAAGCCAGCTGCAGATTCTGCCGAGTTCAAAGCTGAGGGCTTTTACTAGCAAGCTAGTAATAGACAATAGCTAGTAGCAAGCTAGCTAGTAATATCCAACAGCTAGTAATATCCAACAGCTAGTAGCAAGCTATACAGGAGCTATGTAAGCTAGCAAGGAGCTAGCAAACAGGAGCTAACAAACAGGCGGTCTCGTTAGCATTAGCCTACTTTCTCCGAGACTAAACTAACACAAAGGTGGCTTAGTGATCTTGGATCCGAACAGAATGTACACACAGGATGAGTGGAATATTTTACGGAACATGTAGCAACAAGTAGATAACGTTTAAAACACGAATTACAACTTTTATAAGCGTTTATCAGACGGAGTAACACAACGCAGCTCACCTGGCTCGTAGGCGTCCGGAAATACTTCTTCTTCTTCTTCAATGGTTTAATGGCAGATCGCAACCACTAAAGGCGCATGCTGCCACATACTGAACAATCCATTTCAACCATATCCTCTTCCTCCTTCTCTTGGGATTTGATGGCGCATACCGCCACCTACTGTACAACCCAGCAACTGGAGCAGATCAAGCTAGAACCCGATAAAGAAAGGAAAACAACAATAACCAAACAATTTTTAATTAAATATAATTCAAATCAAATCCTACCCCCCACACCAATTGAAAACACAAACCCCAAAACCAAATCCCGCACCACTTTACTGCCCACCTCATCCCTCAACAATCTGCCCAACGTAAACTCTGCACCCCCCCTCTCCCTCACCTGATCCCGCAAGATCCCCCTCTCCCTCTCATACTGAACACAATGAAGCATCACATGTTCAACTGTTTCCAGCTCCCCACAAGCAGGACAACCCCCAGTCTCATGCCTCCCCACCCTAAATAACGAGGAATTAAGCCCTGAGTGCCCCAACCTCAATCTGGCCCACACAACCTCTCTCCTCCTATCCAGCCCCCCCACCGTCGACCTGAACACAGAGGCTTGACTCGCATACAGATGCCGCCCCCTCACCTCCCTATCCCACTGCCTTTGCCACTCCACCGCAGTTGCGGCCCTGATGAGGGCTTTCGCCTCCCCTTTACCCAACGGCACAACTAGCTCCCCCCCCACCATCCCAAGCGCCCGATTCGCCAATCCATCAGCCACTTCATTTCCCCTCACCCCCATATGTGCCGGCACCCAACAAAACCTGACCCTAACACCCATCCTATCCAGCCTATAAACCGCTATATGTACTTCAGTAACCAGGTCCTCCCTACATGACACAGGGCCGGACAAACCCTGCAGGGCAGACGCAGAGTCCGAACATACGACCACCTTATCCGGCCTAACCTCCTCAACCCACTGCAAGGCCATGATTATGGCCACCATCTCTGCAGTAAAAACAGACTATCAGTCAACCTCTTGGACAACCTAACCCCAAACACTGGCACATACACGCCCGACCCCACCCGACCTGTAACCGGATCCTTGGCCCCATCCGTAAACACAGGGATAAACTCCCAAAACTGCCGACCCACATAATCATCCACCCACACACCAACATTACCAATCCCTGCCCCTTTCCTACTCTCCATCAGCCCCAAGTCCACCTCAGGTGTCAGAAAAAGCCACGGTGGGACCTGAGGCACCACTATGGTCGGCCCAAACACAATTTTATCCATACCAAACTCCCTCGCCTTCCCATTCACCGTCCACCCAAATCCCCAACCTGGCTTCACAGCATATTCCCAACATTCTCTCAGGACAGCTACAGTCAAATGACTATCCAAATGCCCTTTCAGTGTCACCCAATAGGACAACGATAGTTTGTCCCTCCTTAACCCTAACGGCAACTCCCCCACCTCAACCAGAAGTGCACACACCGGCGTAGACCTAAAAGCCCCACAACACAGCCTCAAGGCCCTCGCTTGTATTACGTCCAATCGTTTCAGTGTGGTCGGTGCCGCTGAGCTATACACCATGCAGCCATAATCCAATGCCGACCTAACCAGCGCACAATATATAGCCAACATGGAGGACCTATCAGACCCCCATTCAAACCCCGAAAGACACCTCATCACATTAAACACCCGCTTACATTTCTCCACCACCTGGCCTATGTGCACACTCCACGTTAGCCTTGAGTCAAACCATAGCCCCAAATACTTAAAAACCCCTACCCTTTCCACTGGCTGACCATACAAAAACAGCCCCCCATCCCCACCCACACGTCTCTTTGAAAAATGCACACATTTGGTCTTCGCCACGGAAAACCGGAGACCCCACTCCTTTGACCACTCCTCCACCACCAAGATAGCCCCCTGGACCTTCCTAATGACATGCGACAGGTTCCGCCCCCGCCTCCAGATTGCCCCATCGTCAGCATAAAGTGCCACTTCCACATTCTTATCCACATTCGCAAAAACATCATTAATCATTACATTAAACAAAAGAGGACTTATAACACTACCCTGCGGAGTACCATTCTCCACCACATATGCTGCCGACAGCTCCACCCCTACCCTAACCTGAATCGAACGGCCACTCAGAAAGGACCTAATCCAATTATACAACCTCCCCCCCACCCCCAATCTATCCAACTTCAACAACAATCCCTCCCTCCACAACGTATCATATGCCTTCTCAATATCAAAGAACACTGCCACCAACACCTCTTTCATCACCTGAGCCTTCTTAATGTCAGTCTCCAGCCTCACCAATGCATCCAAAGTAGAACGTCCCCTCCTAAAACCACTCTGGACCGGCGACAGCAGGCCCCTCCCTTCCAAAAGGTAAGTAAGCCTCCCCACCACCATCCTCTCCATCAATTTACACAAATTGGAAGTCAGCGCAATAGGCCTATAACTAGAGGCACTAGTAGGGTCCTTCCCAGGCTTCACTATCGGAACTATTACTGCCCTCTTCCACACCCCCGGGACACATCCCTCAGCCCAAACCTTATTAAAAACACTTAACACTGACAACAGCACTTGTCCTGAAACATGCCTTAGCATTTCATAACATATTAAGTCCTCCCCCGGGGATGTATTTCCAGCCCTACCAATAGCGGCATTAAATTCAAACATAGTAAAATCCATATCAACTACACTCCCACACATCTCCTTCCTATCCCACAACCCCTTGTTTGCACCTAACATCTCCCTCCGACGCTGCAAACACTCATCACTTAAATTCACCCCATTATGCACATCAGCCAACGAGCGAGCCAATACTTCCGCTTTCTCACTGTCAGATTTGGCCACCACACCCCCATCCATCAAAACAGGGATCTGACGCATTGAACCCCCCCCCTCTCATCTTCTTTAAAATGTTCCACACATCCCTCAGCTGAGTCTCCCTACCAAACGTAGAGCAAAACCCACGCCACGCCGCCCGCTTAGCCTGCTTTATAACCCTCCTCACCACTGCCCTCTTTCTCTGATACTCTATAACTGCCTGCATGGTCAGATTTTTCCTCAACACCTTAAAGGCCCGATTTCTTTCCCTAACAGCACTATCACATTCCTCCGACCACCACGGAACCGATTTCCTACCACCCCTACCTTTCTTTACAGGAATGGCCTGTAACGCAGCCCCCAACATAACACTGCACAACCTACCCACACACTCATCCACCGTACCCACCACATTAAAGTCCTGCAGCCCATCCTCACACAATTCATTAAATTTACCCCAATCTGCCTTCCCAAAACACCATGCTTGGGGCCTCACACCCTCCCTCTGATACACCCCTACCACCACTGTACAAAACACCGGGAAATGGTCACTCCCTACCGTTGACTCCTCCCACACCTCCCATTCACATCCTACAGCCAACACTTGAGACACCAGAGTGAGATCTAAACAAGATAACTGTGACGTCCGAATATCCACTCTAGTACCCCGTCCATCATTCACACATACCAAAGAGAGAGCATCCATCAGCTCCTCCACCACTTCCCCATTCCTATCAGTACGCCTACTCCCCCACAATGAATTATGGGCATTAAAATCCCCACACCATATCATATGTTTACCCCCAACCCCCACTATCCCCCTAAGCCCTTCCATGGATAACGGTTGACACGGGTTATAAAAATTAATCACCCACACTGGCCCCACCTCACTATACACCTCCACCACTACACATTCAACCTCAACATCCACCTGTATCTCCCGATATCCAACCCCCTCCCTTATAAACGTAGCACACCCCCCACCCTCCAGACCCTCCTTTCTATCCCGTCTCACTGACACATACCCTGGCAATACAAAATCCAATTGAGGCTTCAGCCAGGTCTCCTGCACACACACCACCATAGGCTGCTGAGGTGCATCTACCAGAAACTTTTTGAACTCCTGCCCATTGGATATCAGGCTACGCGCATTCCAGTGAAGGACTAGAAAGGAACCGATGCTATTCACCTCCCTGCTGTGACAACCTTGCCCCGGCCTGTACATTCAGTCTTTCATGCAGGTCCTCCACTGAAATGCCCGTGACACCCAAATATCTCACTGCCATGTCCAATACAATGCCCATCTTCTTCCCCCTACTATCAGCCTGAGCCGTGCAATTGACGACAGCCGCCACAAAAGCCACCAAATCCAACTTATTCACCAGCAACATATCAGGAGCCACAACCGCACACTTATGGTTACACTGAATAACCCCACCCCCTGAAGCACCGCCACCAGCCTCCACCTTCATCACCTCTCCCACCGGCCCCTGCTCCCTAGGCACCAACTTCACTGCTTCAGCATACGACACATTGTGGACTGCCCTAATCCTCAGTACCTCCTGAGCCTGCTTCTGTACTTTACAACCCCCGAACGCAGCACTATGAGCCCCCCCACAATTACAACACTTCAAATTCCCCCCATTGTTGCACTCCTCATACCCATGTTCCTCCGCGCACCTCACACACCGCTGCTTTGCCCTACACACAGCCGCAACATGCCCGATTCTCTGGCACTTAAAACATCGTAGCGGACGAGGCACAAACGCGCGCACCGGGAAACTCATATACCCCAATCGAATCCTCTCTGGCAAGGACCCCCCGTCGAACTCTACCAGTACAGACAAACTGTCCTCCTTACGACCATCCTTACTTCGCTGCAGCCTGTTGCACATTACTATCTCTCCCCCCCTTACATTTTCCTGTAACTCAGCCATCGTTACTGACAACGGAACACTAGCAATAACCCCCCTATTCCGAAAATTACGCGGAATACTCGCTGACTCTACTTCATGCCCCCCTAGCGTTCTACTCTTCAGTGCTTTATTTTGCTGCCTCTGGTCCTTACAAAAAACCAATATTCTGTCGTCACTCAACCACTTGGCAGAATTAAGCACCCCAATCTCATTCTCCAAAATTTTAGACATTTTAACAGGACTAGGTAACGACTGATCCCCTTGTTTCATTTTCAACATCACCTTAAACTCCACTTCCACCTCTACTCTCGGTGCTTTCGCCCCACGCCCCTCCCCACCCCTACCACCCGAGGTCTCCCTTCGATTTGGGAGAGCCCGTTTCCCCCCACTCTCCAGCCTCCGCTGAAACTCTAAGTCAGCATCCGAATCCCCACCAGAGCTCCCCGCCATCTCCACTCCAGTTGCCAGTGTTGTACCTTCGAAAAACCTCAGTTTATTTAACCCCCAACAGCGAAACTTGCCCGCCTCCACTCAGCTAGCTCAGGCCTGAGCCAGCTGTCACCCAGCTGTTTACCAGCTGTCACACTGCTGTCCTCCTGTCAACCTGCTATCGCGAGACTTCCGACTCCACCGAGACGCGCCAACGACAACCACCTGTTGCTGGTTTCTAATTCCAGCTGCTGTTGCATTTGAAATATTGGATTATTAAGAAAATCAATCTGTTTCAAAAGGTAAACAACGGGGCTCGTCCGGAAATACTGTGCAGCAGCCGCGCGCAAACTCGGTTTCACTGTGTTGGGCGGCGTCTATGCTTTTACCAACCGATTTCCAGTTCCGTCTATACTTTCCGTAGCCGCATTTC
The DNA here is from genome assembly GCF_963971535.1 of Notolepis coatsorum. Taxonomy (NCBI): domain Eukaryota; kingdom Metazoa; phylum Chordata; class Actinopteri; order Aulopiformes; family Paralepididae; genus Notolepis; species Notolepis coatsorum. The sequence continues at coordinate 7,423,362 of NC_140172.1, forward strand.
TGGCAGACGCTCTCTGATTGGCCGACGCCAGTTTCTACACTGGTTAAGCTTAGGCAATCTTCGAAGTTGGTTAAGGTTAGAGTTTGTCTTAGAGCATGGCGATAGAACGCCAGGTAGTTTGCAGGCTGTTTGACGTGGAAATGGGCAAAGACACAGCTCGAGTCGTCACACTATTGGGCGCACATGTCACATGACCAGAAACGTCTGCCAGAAATGCGGCTACCTTTGGTAATCACGCTGCTGGGCGGTACCAACCGATTTCCAGTTCCGCGTTCGCGACGCTGCTGGGCGTCGGGGCGTGTACCTTGTTTTGCACTACTGCGCATGCGGATGGGGGGGGGGCTCTCTCGCTCTCTCTGAATGAATGAAGAATGTAAACTTTATTTAACAGATTTCAGAATGGGTACAATACAGTACGGCTCAATACACACAATTGTTAAGGGGATGCAGACCAGAGAAAGACGTTTGTCTTGTTTACATCAGGGTCCCCCATTTTCAATTCATATTGACATTTATGACATACACAACATACATGCCATTTATGGCATAGGGACATACAGGCAGGGCCGCCTCAGGGGGTGTGCGAGCAGTGCGGTCGTGTAACGGGTGTAAAACTCACTCCCCAGAGGCATCCAAACTGAGCGCTTAGAAGGGAATTCCTTTCTTGGCGCAGCGGTTTGTGATGTCGCCCGCAGTGCGGACGCCTGGGGTTCGACTCCCACTCAAGGCATGGTCGAATTCGTGGCAGGGGCGAGTTGCCTCTGTTACACTGGTGCCGTGACCCGGATGCCTTGGGTGGTGTGAGTTTAGGGGGGGTGAATGTAACGGGTGTAAAACTCACTCCCCAGAGGCATCCAAACTGAGCGCTTAGAAGGGAATTCCTTTCTTGGCGCAGCGGTTTGTGATGTCGCCCGCAGTGCGGACGCCTGGGGTTCGACTCCCACTCAAGGCATGGTCGAATTCGTGGCAGGGGCGAGTTGCCTCTGTTACAGTCGCACAGGGCCTCGCGGGAAGGGGGGCCTCGCAAAAAAAAAAAAAAAAAAATATTATTTTTTTTATTTATTTTTTTTATTTATTTTTTATTTTTTTGCGAGGCCCTTTTTCATCACAGACCTAAAATCTAGTTTTGCTTATATGCTTATATATTTCACATTAGACACGTTTGTAGAATGTGTCTGACTTGTTCCTGGGTCTGCAGACATACTCACTATTGGAGCTGAGCCTCTGGGGCTCTGCAGCAGACATACTATTGGTTTCAACGAAGGTAGTGGTTACTTACATCATGTGTAGTACGCCGGCGTGAGTCAGCTGCGTTTGACTATTTCGCGCGTGCAGCTTTTGACTATTATGCTTAGTTATGCCAGCCAAGACGAAGAGGTCGGTCATTATCAGTCGGTCGGTCACCAAGGAACGTTGACGAAAGGCCTCTCGCTGGCGGGACAAATGGCCGGAGCCTTGTCATGGTATAGCCATGATGATGTCGGCTAGTAGCTAGCTTAGCTAAAGGCTAACTAGCGTTAGCTAACCTAGAGACAGCGCATGTAGCCAAGATGAAGAGGATGGTCGTTTGGCAGATGAACTTCGTCAACTCCACGCGGTTGTCTCCATCCTCTTGGACGTTTGGTGAGTTTTTAACCTATTCTATTAACTCTATTCTATTCCCGCCGTGGACATCTCTCTCTCTCTCTCTCTCTCTCTCTCTCTCTCTGGAGCTAAACTGGCCGACTAGCTGTTGTAGTACTACTAGTAGCTAACGGTGTGTGGCCTGGTGTCAGCACCTGTATGTAGCCGCATAGCTTGCTTCTGCGTTAGCTAATGGTTAGCGATAGCCTGGTTGAGCTAACTGTTAGCCAGTTAGCTGTTTAGCTACGACGTTAGCTGCCGGCTGCGCTCGGCTGGGAACGTTCGTTTGATGCTATCAGTTAGCCTTGAGTTAGCTGTTAGCTTGTGCTACGACCATTGACATTAGCCGTGAGAATAGCAGGGGGTTATTTTTGTCCCGCCAGCGAGAGGCCTTTTGTCAACGTGGAGACCTGTGTTGCGGCCTTTCGCCCTGCGTTCCTTGGTGCAGGTAAGATTAATGAAAATCATGACATTACCCCACTCTTCCTTCCTTCCCCTCCCGAATGTTTTGTTAATAACGATGTTTTTTTCCAGGCAAAACATATGTTACTTCACAACATTTGTAGATACGACATGTGCTGTGTGTGAATTCATTGTCTTGGTCGTTTGTGTAGCTTGGGTAGCGTTGGGCCGTTGGCCAAAGCTGTGTGTGGCCTGGTGTCAGTAGCCTACCTGGCTAGCCTTTAGCTGTCGGCCATTGGCTCCTTGCTGCTTTGTTTTCTCTGGTATAGACCCTCTTCTCTTTGGATTTAAGTGTTGATCTTTGTCCTTTTGGATCTATGTATATTCATGTTGCCTTTGTGAAGTTATCTTTTCCTTCTGTTTTGTTCTTTCATTAAAAGTTGAATATCCTTTAGGGGGTCATCTTTGCTTATCTCTCTCATACATGCTCTCTCTCTAACACACATGCTCTCTCTCTCTCTCTCTCTCTCTCTCTCTCTCTTTCTAACACACACAGTCTGCCTATGGCGGCCTTTCTCGATGGCTAGGCTGTGCTCGCTGAGTCTGTACCTAGTCAAGGATCTTCAGTCACAGTGCTCAGGTATTCTGCCACTGTGTACTCTCTGTTTAGGGCCAAATAGCATTTCAATTTCTTTCCAATGTGTCTCTCTCTCTGTACACTGTATATTGACTGTAGAACGGGAGCTCTCTCTCGCTCTCTCTCTTGCTATATGTTGACTGTATCATGCCCAGCCTCGGGCAGCGCTATTATTTACGAATATGTTGACTGTATGAAAAAAAAACACAGGGCCTCGCATTTCTCCCAGGCGGCCCTGCATACAGGTATTTAGTACTGATACATTTGTGGCATAAACGGTATTCAAATATACAGTACTGTTACTCATAGATCCTGACAGAGTATATACATATGATGGGGAGGGGACTGTACATTAGGAGGGGGTGGGTGGGTGGGAGAGAAATATACATACGGCGGGGAGAGTATATATACATGCGGTGGGGAGGAGACTGTCTATTAGGAGAGGGTGGGGGGTTTGGACATTTACGGTGGCCAGTTTCGAATTGCAGCCTCCCGTAGGTGCTCTTTAAGAGCGGTTTTGAATGTGGGTAGGGATTCACATTCCTTTACAGCTTTGGGTAGGGCGTTCCACATTGATGTGGCATAATTGTGAAACGTGTTTAGTCCCTTGTTTGAGCCGAATCTGGGTTTAACATGATTTGTGGAGCTCCCTCTGGTGTTGTGGTATTTGTGGTATTCACTGACCTTTGGGAAGTATTTTGACATGTACATGGGTACCTTGGTCGTGTAGTGTATCTTGTAGACCAGGCCCATTGCAAGTTGCTGTACTCTGTCGTCTACTCTAAGCCATCCTAGGTTGTCAAAGTGGGCAGGGGTGAGGTGGGTTCTAGGAGTAAGGTCAAGCAGTAGTCTGACCAGTTTGTTTTGAGATGTTTGTCATTTTGTTTTTAGCCCCTTTGAGGTGCTTTGGTACCATGAGGTGCAAGCATAGTCGTAGTACCCTTGTGTGAGTGCTCCTGGACGCGTGTATGCTTTACCCAACGCAGTTGTGTTTCCGGGTTCCTCTGATTGGCCACTGACCTATGCTATTACGCCCCCCTTTACACTCTTGCCTGAGACGCGTTGTGAAGCGCGGGGCGAGGCGGTGGTTCCCTCCCGGCCCCGTGCGCCGCGCTGCTGCCGGCTTGTCTCACATGACTCGGTCCAGCTCCAGCAGCAGCGGCCGTCTTCCGCCTGCGGTATCCTCCCTCCGAGCGTAGCGTAGGAGAGTGACACCGTTCCTATTGTATTTGGCCTGCATAGAAACTGATGGCAAGAACACTCAGGGTTGCCACCTTTCATGCAGGACAATAAAGGATCCAAGGGGTGGGGTGGGCTGCCAGTGGTAGTAAATCATAACTTGTTTCAAGAAAACATTTTGAAGTGCTTTATTAAAGCAGGGTCCACACTTCAGAAATGGTCCTTTCAATTTAAGGTGTTCTATGCAGTTTTAGAAGAGACATATATATATATTCATAACTGGAAAATTGGGTCCCTGCAGCAGGTTTGAAACTAGAATACAATGTCATACAATATCAACCTTGATAGTCTCATTACTTGTGGAGTGTGTTATAAGTCTTGTCCACTAGATGTCGTCCTTTACACATCAAACAATTTATCTGCAGACCATTCCACCTTCGCTCAACCCTCTTCCACAAATACTCATCAGTTAATCAAAGTCTTCTTTCATTTCTGTGTGGAACAGGACTTAATCACTGAGCCTCAATCCAAAGTGCCGGTGGGCAAATCATCCTCAAAAGGGCCCACATGTGCAGGTTAAGTACAAACTCTTGACTGCCTGTCTCTTGGTGAAAACGTGAACAAAACACATTTCCCAAACCAGAGAAGTAAGACTCAAACCTGTGATGTCAATATCATTCAGAGGATAAAATCTACAGCCTCCTAGACTCCACTGCGTACCGACCCACCTGCGAAAGTGGAGGCTTTCCTTTGTCCTCTTTTTCTCTGTCTTCCAGCGCATGATTTATCATGCAGACTCCCTTCTTTGTTCTTTATTAAATCTCAGAGAGGTACATGAGGATGGGCACTCAGTGAGTGAGTGACACACATAGACACAGTTCTGTGATACTGCCTGCATAGACAATAAGAGCTAGTAGGCAATGCTGGAAACGAGAACCCATGTTTAAAACCCCAAAGTGAAATGTTGGCTACAGTGACACAAGTAAGGACAATAGGGCACATCTGATTTTTAATTTGGCTGTTCATGCATGTCCATGAGATTGAGAGAGAACTAAGTTATTCATATAGTCCTAAATGTAAATGTAAATGTAGTCCTCAACTCTTCTAATATTGACTAATAGCAAACCAACATTTATCATAAAGGAAAGGTTAAATGAGTTTCCTGGTGTAGCACAATGAAGGTATAAAAGACGTGTTGAAAGAACATTGCATGCTCTTTACTAGTGTGGGTGACCTGGTAGATCTATGATATTCTTCTGCTTTATTCTTTTTTTGTATTTTATTTTTTTTATTCTTTTTTAAACAAACGTATAAACAAACATGACAACACACGATAAGATATACAAGCATTATTAACAGTGCACATCCAATAAAATCACCATTTAGTTAAATGTCTTATACAGGATATACCCCCAATACCTGCTATCTAATACCCTACACACATATGCTCTAGCTCGTACCCCCCCCCTCCCGGACCCCCCATTGGATAATCCATCCATTATCCCTCGCTCCTAACCAGACACTACCATTATATGCTAGCTTTTATTCTCTCCACCACTTCTAACCACATTGTCATTTTGGATTCATTGAGACCCAGAATTCTTGCTGTATTCTGATGTTTATTTTGTTTGGCTACTGCTCCCTGAGCTTTCTCACTACACACACGTGTCAGGTTTCAAAACGACCGGCCTGCTCCAACTTGAGTTGCTGCTATTGCTTTGTGGAATGTTTCACCACATTGTTTGGGAAAAATAGACTTTAAACGAGCAATTTTGCTCCATAGGAATGAATGATTTTGGATTTTTAGGAATGAAGATGTTTTTTTAAATTGCGACATTGGCCTACATTTTGCACCTAGATATAAAAACAAGACATCAAAATGATGCCACGACTGTCCCCTCAGTCATAAAAGAAATTCATGGAATTGGACATTTCAATCATTTTGTAGCCATTTGTTTGACAGTCACACTCCACCTACACACTAATGGACTCTCCACTCCTTTTTCACATGTATTTAGATCGCCACAGAGGCCACAATTTTTGAATGAATATAATTGCACATAAAGCTTCATCAACCCCCCCCCACTCCTACCCAACCCCCCCCCCCACCCACCCTACCACCTCCAATGTACAGTCCCCCCCCCACCCCCACCTACCCAATCCAATGTACAGTTTCTACGTCAAATGTATATACTCTTTTTTTTCTGGACTCTTTTTGTATCACAAACAGTACTGTAATTGCAAATCTGGTATGTCATAAATGTATAGATGTAGCAGTACTGTCTATCTGTATGTCATGTATGTCATATATGTTATGATGAATTGAAAATGGGGGACCCTGATGTAAACAAGACGAAAGTCTTTCTCTGGTCTGCATGCCCTTAACAATTGTATGTATTGAGCTGTACTGTACTGTACCCATTCTGCAATCTGTTAATAAAGTTTTCAATCAATCAATCAATCAATCAACTCCCTCATATTAAATATCTAAGCTTTAACTCCTATGGTTTTGCTTTTATTGTACTCTAAAAAGTGAGAGAAGCGCCGCCTCATTGAAATGCATTGAGGATGGATGTGTGTCTTAAGATTTGAATCAATTAAGGCTGGCAGTGAGGTCACATGCACACCTCTTACACTTTCACTGGGAAAAACACACACACACACAAATAACTGTTTGTCGTAGAGACTTATGGGAGGTGTCAATCAACTCAGTATATAGTTCTACATTAATGGGTCTATATTAACCTCTTAAGCCTTATTTCACATTGCACAAATACATCAACAGTCCGTATTAACCCTTTCACTGCCACACGACAAAGGGTTAACATTCTGTAGTGTGGTAGTGACAGGGTTAATACTGATGCCGGCAGAGTCTCTTCTTTTGGACTTGAGCGCTGCATTCGACACACTCGATCATAGCATTCTAATAAACCGCTTTGAAAACTGCGTTGGATTATCTGATCTGCACGGAATTGATCTGTCCTATCCATTTGACCAGCACTTGACATTGTTGTTTCAAATGTTTTTTTTTACTGTTGTGTCAATAAAGTATCCAATCAATACATTTTTTTTAACGAATTGGTTTTTGAAAATATACACTTTGACTGCTGTTTTGATAGGGTTAGGGTCTTTACTCTTGGCTACAATTGAAAAAGAAACACAACATCACTTAATCTTCTGTATTGTCGCAGTGAAAGGGTTAACCCTTTGGTAGTGTGGTAGTGAAAGGGTTAATCCTGAGATAATTTGTTATTTTAACCAGAGCTGTCTCCGTCCTATCTAAAACCAGACTGGAATTTCTCTAATATTGTGAGGTTTGGTCCGCTCCCCGCCACACGCTCCGTTCCTTTAAGGTACTTTGTTGATTAAATGCATTCCCCGCCACACGCTCCGTTCCTTTAAGGTGCCGTGTTGATTGGTGCTTTCCCCGCCACACGCTTTTGGAGCAAGTATCAATCTCATCCCGCAGCTGTCACAGCTTGTAATTAGCGCCCCTGAGGCTTTATATACTCTGATCCCCTTACTATCGATGTTGGATCGTTCTGAATTACACCTGCATATACCTGCCTTCCCCGTCGCTGTTCCTGTCTTTTTGCTCTCCAGGACCTTTTGTGGAGAATCCCTGTGGAGAACCTGGTTCCCCGTTCGGAGCTGCGCCTCGTTATCTGCCCGCTTTACGCGTTGCGCTCTGGTGAGTTTTTGGAAACAGTCTTTTTGGATCATCAGTTTTTTGTGTGTTTGTGAAACACCGAAGAGATCCCGTTTTTGTTTGTACTGTTCTCACCTATTTTTGTGTTGGATTTACACTGTGGATTGCCGTATTGTTTTTTCTCTGGAATCTGCTAACTTGTGTGTGGTACACCGAAGATCAAGTCACTTGGATTAATACTGGACCAGTCACCTCACTGCCTCTGTGTGTTCGTTGGGCTAACTCAGATTTTCTCTCTCTCTCCGTTTCCACCGGGAGTGAAAGCTGGGAGTATCTGCAGAGCCGCTACGACGTCACAAGCCAATCCCTCACCACTTCTACTGGGAGTATCTGCAGAGCCGCAACATCATCTCCTGCCAGATCCCCGTTTGTTCTTTGCTGTACTTCATCCTTCGTGTGACTCTGTAAATAAATACGCCCTAGCTTTTGGCTAACTCTGAACTTTCTCTCTGTGCCGTTGCGTTTGAGGTCGGTTACAAACCATAACATTACGATCCAACCATGACGACCTCAGCCGACACAGAGAGGGTCAGATCAGCGTTGGCGGTCCAGATAGAGTTAACCAATGACCACAGCCTACAGCTAGGTGCGGCTGCGGCTGCTGTACAGGAGCTCCGAGACCAGGTCCTGCCTATTCAGGGGTCGCTTGGCTCTCTGGCTAGCCAGCAGTCTAATATTCTCCACCAATTACAAGCGCTGAGTGAAACCGTTAACACCTTGCTTGTAACCCCAGTTACAGAGCTTCCTCGGGTTCGCCAACTTCTACCGAAGGTTCATCCGGAACTACAGTCAAGTGGCGGAACCGCTTACCAGGCTGACCTCTCCCGCCCTGCCGTTCGACTGGTCCCCAGCGGCGTGTGCTGCGTTCCGCTCCCTCAAGAAGAGGTTCACTTCCGCCCCGATCTTGCTTCATCCAGACCCCAAGAGACAGTTTATCGTAGAGGTGGACGCCTCGGATACTGGACTGGGAGCTATCTTATCCCAGCGGTCGGCAACAGACCAGAAGGTACATCCGTGCGCCTTCTACTCGCGTCGTTTCCTCCCTGCCGAGAGGAACTATGACATCGGCAATCGGGAGCTGCTGGCGGTTGTGGCTGCCTTGGAGGAGTGGCGTCATTGGCTAGAGGGGGCCGAGGAGCCATTTACCATTTGGACGGACCACAAGAACCTGACGTACATCCGTGCTTCCAAGCGCCTCAATGGCCGGCAGGCAAGATGGGCCAGCTTCCTCAGTCGGTTCGACTTCTCGCTGACGTTTCGCCCTGGTTCCCGCAACACGAAGGCCGACTCCCTGTCCCGGTTACACTCCAAGGGGGCTCCAACCACTGAGGACCCGACTCCCATCCTCCCAGAGGCCAGGGTGGTAGGAGTAGTCACCTTGGGCATCGAGGGGGTGGTAAGGCGTGCCCTACGCTTCCATCGCGCTCCAGGCAATGTACCGGTTCATCGTCTCTTCGTCCCCGACTCGGTCCGGTCCCGGGTCCTCCAGTGGGGCCATACCAGCCGGTTCGCCTGCCACCCGGGCGTTCATCGCACGTTCTCCTTCCTGGCTCGTCGATTCTGGTGGCCCACCATGAGGAACAACGTCAAGGAGTTCGTACTGGTTTGCGCAGTCTGCGCCCCCGCAGCAAGGCCTCCCACCAGGCACCCTCCGGGCTATTGCAGCCGCTTCCCATTCCGAGCCGTCCTTGGTCACATGTGGCGCTGGACTTCGTCACGGGTCTTCCCTCTTCCCAGGGGAACACGTGCCTACTGACCGTGGTGGATCGGTTCAGCAAGGGGGTTCACCTCGTGGCCCTTCCCAAGCTTCCCTCGGCGGCCGAGACGGCGGACCTCCTGACACGCCACGTGTTTCGCCTCCATGGTTTTCCCCAGGACGTCGTCTCGGACCGGGGGCCCCAGTTCACTTCCCAGGTATGGCGGGCTTTTTGCAAGGGATTGGGGGCAACGGTCAGTCTTTCCTCTGGTTATCATCCCCAGACTAATGGACAAACGGAGAGGATGAACCAGAGTGTGGAGTCTGCTCTTCGGTGTGTGGCTGCCGAGAGACCAGCTTCTTGGAGCCGTTTCCTTCCCTGGGTCGAGTACTCCATCAACTCCATGGTCAGTTCCGCCACCGGCCTCTCACCCTTTGAGGTATCCCTGGGCTACCAACCCCCTCTTTTCCCTGCACAGGAGACGGAGGTGGCAGCTTAACCCCCGGTTTGTCGGTCCTTTTGAGGTTCTGAAGGTACTCAGTCCGGAGGCGGTGAGTCTTAAGCTTCCTGCGTCCATGCACATTCACCCCGTTTTCCATGTGTCCCGGGTTAAGCCTGTCTCTCTCAGTCCCCTGATGCCTCCTGCTCCGGAACCACCTCCTCCCGAGATGGTGGACGGTCACCCCCAGTGGCAGGTCCGCCGGTTGATGGGCGCTCGACGGCGGGGTCGGGGGTTCCAGTACCTGGTGGACTGGGAGGGGTACGGTCCGGAAGAACGGAGCTGGGTCTCCCGCCAGCTCATCGTGGATCCCGGCCTGGTCACCGACTTCCATTGTGCCCATCCGGGCGAGCCGGGTCGGCCTGGTCGCCGGGTGGCTCCCGTGGAGGGGGGGGTACTGTGAGGTTTGGTCCGCTCCCCGCCACACGCTCCGTTCCTTTAAGGTACTTTGTTGATTAAATACATTCCCCGCCACACGCTCCGTTCCTTTAAGGTGCCGTGTTGATTGGTGCTTTCCCCGCCACACGCTTTTGGAGCAAGTATCAATCTCATCCCGCAGCTGTCACAGCTTGTAATTAGCGCCCCTGAGGCTTTATATACTCTGATCCCCTTACTATCGATGTTGGATCGTTCTGAATTACACCTGCATATACCTGCCTTCCCCGTCGCTGTTCCTGTCTTTTTGCTCTCCAGGACCTTTTGTGGAGAATCCCTGTGGAGAACCTGGTTCCCCGTTCGGAGCTGCGCCTCGTTATCTGCCTGCTTTACGCGTTGCGCTCTGGTGAGTTTTTGGAAACAGTCTTTTTGGATCATCAGTTTTTTGTGTGTTTGTGAAACACCGAAGAGATCCCGTTTTTGTTTGTACTGTTCTCACCTATTTTTGTGTTGGATTTACACTGTGGATTGCCGTATTGTTTTTTCTCTGGACTCTGCTAACTTGTGTGTGGTACACCGAAGATCAAGTCACTTGGATTAATACTGGACCAGTCACCTCACTGCCTCTGTGTGTTCGTTGGGCTAACTCAGATTTTCTCTCTCTCTCCGTTTCCACCGGGAGTGAAAGCTGGGAGTATCTGCAGAGCCGCTACGACGTCACAAGCCAATCCCTCACCACTTCTACTGGGAGTATCTGCAGAGCCGCAACATCATCTCCTGCCAGATCCCTGTTTGTTCTTTGCTGTACTTCATCCTTCGTGTGACTCTGTAAATAAATACGCCCTAGCTTTTGGCTAACTCTGAACTTTCTCTCTGTGCCGTTGCGTTTGAGGTCGGTTACAAACCATAACAAATATACCATTTTCATTAAAAAAAAGTATTCAATTGATTAAAAAAAAATTCTCTAGTAATTTACTCATAAAAGGTCATTTGGAAATAGGCCTATAGTTGCTTAGGACATTTGATTTATTCAGTAATGGTTTTACAACAGCAGTTTTGTAAGCATTGGGAAAAACTCCAGTCTCAAGAGATGTATTCATTATTTTTCGAAATTATTCAGAGAGACATCGAAGACATTCTTAAAAAAGGTTGAGGGAACGTTGTCGAGATTGCAGGTTGAAGATTTATTCTGCATTACAATTTTATGAAGTTCCGCCTCAGAGATGTTGCAAAATGTCTTCAGAGTTGGCGGTTTGTTACTAGGTAAACTGTGTATATCATTGGTGGTATGTCTGCCAATGCCAGCCCTAGTAGTTACTTTATTGGTAAAAAACTGAGCAAAGTCCTCACATCAAAAGACACATGACACAGGTTCAAATTATATACATTTTAATAGGCATCATATTGATTACTCTTGAAGCAGGTACTGCACAGCACCCTCTCTCACCTTGACCGTCAGAAGGGGGGCTATGTGAGACTGTTGTTCATTGACTACAGCTCAGCGTTCAACACCATAGTCCCCACCAGACTGGTGGACAAGCTGATCGAGCTGGGTCTGAGCTCCGCCCTGAGCGCCTGGGTACTGGACTTTCTGAGTGAAAGACCCCAGGCGGTCAGGGTGGGGGGTCAGACCTCCAACACCATCACCCTGAGCATCGGGTCCCCTCAGGGCTGTGTTCTGAGCCCCCTGCTGTACTCACTCTACACACACGATTGTGTGGCCAAGTTCAGCTCCAACTCCATAGTGAAGTTTGCAGACGACACAGTGGTGGGGGGGTACTGTGAGGTTTGGTCCGCTCCCCGCCACACGCTCCGTTCCTTTAAGGTACTTTGTTGATTAAATACATTCCCCGCCACACGCTCCGTTCCTTTAAGGTGCCGTGTTGATTGGTGCTTTCCCCGCCACACGCTTTTGGAGCAAGTATCAATCTCATCCCGCAGCTGTCACAGCTTGTAATTAGCGCCCCTGAGGCTTTATATACTCTGATCCCCTTACTATCGATGTTGGATCGTTCTGAATTACACCTGCATATACCTGCCTTCCCCGTCGCTGTTCCTGTCTTTTTGCTCTCCAGGACCTTTTGTGGAGAATCCCTGTGGAGAACCTGGTTCCCCGTTCGGAGCTGCGCCTCGTTATCTGCCCGCTTTACGCGTTGCGCTCTGGTGAGTTTTTGGAAACAGTCTTTTTGGATCATCAGTTTTTTGTGTGTTTGTGAAACACCGAAGAGATCCCGTTTTTGTTTGTACTGTTCTCACCTATTTTTGTGTTGGATTTACACTGTGGATTGCCGTATTGTTTTTTCTCTGGACTCTGCTAACTTGTGTGTGGTACACCGAAGATCAAGTCACTTGGATTAATACTGGACCAGTCACCTCACTGCCTCTGTGTGTTCGTTGGGCTAACTCAGATTTTCTCTCTCTCTCCGTTTCCACCGGGAGTGAAAGCTGGGAGTATCTGCAGAGCCGCTACGACGTCACAAGCCAATCCCTCACCACTTCTACTGGGAGTATCTGCAGAGCCGCAACATCATCTCCTGCCAGATCCCTGTTTGTTCTTTGCTGTACTTCATCCTTCGTGTGACTCTGTAAATAAATACGCCCTAGCTTTTGGCTAACTCTGAACTTTCTCTCTGTGCCGTTGCGTTTGAGGTCGGTTACAAACCATAACAAATATACCATTTTCATTAAAAAAAAGTATTCAATTGATTAAAAAAAAATTCTCTAGTAATTTACTCATAAAAGGTCATTTGGAAATAGGCCTATAGTTGCTTAGGACATTTGATTTATTCAGTAATGGTTTTACAACAGCAGTTTTGTAAGCATTGGGAAAAACTCCAGTCTCGAGATGTATTCATAATTTTTCGAAATTATTCAGAGAGACATCGAAGACATTCTTAAAAAAGGTTGAGGGAACGTTGTCGAGATTGCAGGTTGAAGATTTATTCTGCATTACAATTTTATGAAGTTCTGCCTCAGAGATGTTGCAAAATGTCTTCAGAGTTGGCGGTTTGTTACTAGGTAAACTGTGTATATCATTGGTGGTATGTCTGCCAATGCCAGCCCTAGTAGTTACTTTATTGGTAAAAAACTGAGCAAAGTCCTCACATCAAAAGACACATGACACAGGTTCAAATTATATACATTTTAATAGGCATCATATTGATTACTCTTGAAGCAGGTACTGCACAGCACCCTCTCTCACCTTGACCGTCAGAAGGGGGGCTATGTGAGACTGTTGTTCATTGACTACAGCTCAGCGTTCAACACCATAGTCCCCACCAGACTGGTGGACAAGCTGATCGAGCTGGGTCTGAGCTCCGCCCTGAGCGCCTGGGTACTGGACTTTCTGAGTGAAAGACCCCAGGCGGTCAGGGTGGGGGGTCAGACCTCCAACACCATCACCCTGAGCATCGGGTCCCCTCAGGGCTGTGTTCTGAGCCCCCTGCTGTACTCACTCTACACACACGATTGTGTGGCCAAGTTCAGCTCCAACTCCATAGTGAAGTTTGCAGACGACACAGTGGTGGTGGGGCTGATCTCGGACAACGACGAGAAGGCCTACCGGGAGGAGGTTGAGGTACTGGAACGCTGGTGCCAGGACAACAGCCTGCTCCTGAACATTGGTAAAACCAAGGAGCTGATCGTGGATTATAGGAGAGGACAGCAGGAGACACACACACCACTGATGATAAACGGGGCTACCGTGGACAGGGTGAGCAGCTTTAAGTACCTGGGGGTCCACATCTCAGAGGATCTGACATGGTCAACACACATAGACACAGTCGTAAAAAAGGCCAAGCAGCGCCTCTACCACCTGAGACAGTTAAGGAAGTTCAGAGTATCGGGGAAGATACTCCAGTCCTTCTACTCCGGAGCTGTAGAGAGCATCTTGACTGGAAACATCACTGCCTGGTATGGAAACGGCACAGGACAAGAAGGCCCTACAGAGAGTGGTGCGCTCAGCCGAGCGTACCACGGGTATTGCACTACCTCCCCTGCAGGTTCTATACAACAAGAGGTGCAAATCAAGAGCCTGCAGAATAATGAAAGACCCCCACCACCCCAATAACAGCCTGTTCCAGCTGCTGAGGTCAGGCAGACGCCTGCGAACCCCAGCTACTAGGACAGAGAGGCTCAGGCTCAGCTTCTTCCCCCAGGCCATCAGAGCCCTGAACAATGAACACTGAGTGCCACAGAACACTGATCTATCCACACACAAGCACACATGAGCACACACACGACACGCACGCTGTGCACGCTCACACACTAGCAGCCACTTTAACACTTTAACATGAGCAGGCACACTCTCATGCCGCACACGCCCACACTTATGGCCAAAAAGGAAAGGTCGCTTTAAATTAGTATAACAACAGTAACAGTGTATTGCACTACCAAAGCTACCTAGCATGTCCTATATGCCCTGTAAATAACTATGTACAGATAACGAGATGTCCCACCATGTTACCTGTTACCTGTTTATTGCACAATGTTGTTTTTTATTGGATTCTATTATATGTTGTACCACTGTATTGCACATCGTTGCGGGCAAGACCACCCGGATTTCATTGTATACTTGTATGCCGTGACAAATAAAACTCTTGACTTGACTTGACTTGACTTGAAGCAGTTTCCAGACCAATGATGTGTCTGATGTGAATGTATTTATCCAAGGCATGATTCACGTTCATTTATAGTATCCAAAAGCAGCCTCAACTGCAGCGACAGCTCCTACTTCTATTGCACCTACAACTACTCCTACTCCTGCACCCACTACTGCACCCTTTTGTAATTACTCAAAGCTCCAAGCGCCTAAAAAATGCAGCTACTGCATCTACAGCTACTCCTGCAGCTACAGCTCCTCCTACTACTGCACCCACTGGACCTGCTACAAGTGCTCCAACACAAGCCCCTGTCGCAATCCACTTGTTGCGTCTCTCAGCTCTTTCTCTGGCTTCTCTGACTTCATCTTCTCGCACCTTCTTCAATTCTCCCTCTGCATCTCTTCTTTCCCCTCCTCCCGAGCACCCCTTAGCTCTTCCACATGCTTTCTCTTAATTCTCTCCTCCTCTCTGCGTATCTGCTCCTCCCTCTCGTTCAGAATCCTCTGCTTCTCCTCCTCTATGGCTCTCTCAGTCTCATGGAACATGTCATTGGTGTAGTGGCTACCTCCATTCTCCGTCAACATCTTCTTGATCTTCTCAAGCAGCTCAGTGACCTGAGAGCGGTCCTCCTCGTCTTTATTGTTGAAGACGTAATACCGGTTGTTACATTTGGAAACTAATCCATGGAGATCTGGACTGCCACGCACAAACTCTTCAATTGACTGACCTTTATCAAGCTGGTCACGGTTAGTGAAGAGAACCATGGTGTACTTGGCTGCCTGATCACCAAACATCTTCTGAATCATCTCCACTGCGTTCTTATCTTCTTCCGTGAATCTTCCCATCTTGATCACAACCAGGAACACATGAGGACCAGGAGAAGCTAAACTAATGGCCTTTTTGATCTCCTTCGTGTTTTCCTCCTCTCCAAATCTGTTGTCAAAGTTGCCTGGAGTGTCGACAACAGCAACATTTTGTCCATTCACCACTCCTCTATGCTTACCGCACCTTTCTGTCAAAGACGTAGCTGAAAACTTGGATAGGAAAGCTTTTCTTCCCAGGATGGTGTTTCCTGTGGCACTCTTCCCAGCTCCAGTCTTCCCCAATAAAATAATGCAGAGTTCTTCATTGTTTAGAATGGGTCCTAATGGAAGAAAACAATACTGTTATTAGGGGTGGGAGTCGAAAATATAATCAAGATCAAGATTACATTATTCTAATATTATGTAACACTAAGACCATGATTATCATTCAACTTCCAAAAATCTATTTCTTGAGTTTTCAGTCTTGTGATACGGTTTCAACTTTCTCATTCTCAGAGTGTGTATTGAGCTGTACTGTATTGTACCCATTCTGCAATCTGTTAATAAAGTTTTCAATCAATCAATCAATTCTCTACAAACCCAGCAGATTGTCTAGATTAGCCAAGCGGTTTGTGAAGAGGAAAAATATGTATTAATAATTCATCATTCTCATTCTCCAAGGATTTACGACAAAAAGGGCTTTCTCTTAGGGCCATTTGAGACCTTTTCGGGCCGATTTTGGGATTCACCAACCGTCCCAATAAAACATATATAATTAATATTATATTAGAATATATTGTCTATATTCATGTCTTGCCCGAAAAGGTCTCAAATGGCCCTAAGAGAAAGCCCTTTTTGTCGTAAGTCCGTTGGAGAATGAGACCCAATTGTATGTAGCCTCCATGTTTTTGTACCTCAGCACAGGTGTGAAAGAGAGAGAGAGTGAGAGAGAGAGAGAGAGAGAGAGAGAGAGAGAGAGAGAGAGAGAGAGAGAGAGAGAGAGAGAGAGAGAGAGAGAGAGAGAGAGAGAGAGAGAGAGAGAGACGTTGCCTAGGTGATGAGATGGTTAGATAGCAAATGACAGAAAGACAGTGGTAGATCGCTTATTTATTAGACCAGTTGAGTTTCTGGAGAAGACAGAGAGAGAGAGCCAGCCTCTGAATGGAGGCTGGTGGAGGGGAGACCACAAGGAGAGAGAGAGCTAGTGAGCTAGATAGGCCACACAACCAAGGAGAAATAGAATGTACTTAGGTTCTTAACCTTAAATACTTTCAATGTGTTTCATTCTGTACAAGATGCTAGGCTGTTAGCCTGTCGGTGCGTGGGACAGAATTCCACCGAACGGTTGCAGCCATGGACGACAAAACAATACACAATGCAGATGCATCACGGAAGAGGAGATTTGAATTTGATTTTATTTTATTAGGGATCCCCATTAGCTGGTGCGATAGCAACCAGCTAGTCTTCCTGGGGTCTACACACACAAAAAAACATACAAAAACAATCACTATTGCAAAAACAAAATTATTAAAAGTCAGTACACACAATGCAGAATGAAACTACTGTAACAATTAAGATAGCTAAAATTACATGAGTGTAAAACAAAAACAGAAAATTACTTTACAGTGTTAAAAACAATTTAAAAACAATTT